>NW_027325370.1:25980030-26580030 GCF_036924035.1 Leuresthes tenuis
AACAAACAAACAAACCACCCGGTCACACTAGTCGCAGCAGCCCGGGCCTGAGACCCACCATCACCCAGGCCCCCCCAGTCCCCCCCCTAACAGGGGAAAAGCACCCCCCCCACACCGCACGCCCCAACACCCTGAAAAAAAACAACCATCTGTGGACACCTTGGAGGTCCCAGAGCAACAAGCCCGGCACCAGGACCTGCACCAACCCACCCATACTGTGGCGCGTCCAGGGCAACCCAGCCCCCCCAGGCACCGGCAGGGTCCCCCCTCCGGGCGCAAGGCAGCGCCCAGCCACCAGGGCCCAGGCCCAGCACCACCACCCACGCCAGAGCGGCCCGGCCACCCGGCATAGAGCCAGCAGCCACCACCCCAAGGCCCCTAAGGGACCACGCCCCACACCGCAAGACATGGCTACACCTCTTTGTCTGGAGTTGTAACAAGCTGAGCAAATAGATACAAATAGATAGTGATAGTTAACAGACTAAACAGAAGAGATCTCTCTACTTGTTAATATTTGTATTCTGCTAAGGTTTCTTCTCTTTTTCTTTTTTTTCTTCATCATGTCAGTTGATGACTGTGTTTTGACTGTGGGAGTACAAATGGTCTTCCATACCTTTTCTCAAATGGAGTTCATCTTGTGCTAGTTGGAGGATGCATTTTTAGGATGGTAAACAGTAAACCCAATATTTCCCATTTCTTCCATGATTTTTTTCAGTCTTGACTTAATTATTCCATTGTGTCTCTCCACGAAACCTGCTGATTGTGGATGATATGCACAGTGGTTTCTAAGGTCTATTTTAAGTTCTTTGCCATCAGTGAGATGACATTGTTTACAAAGTGTGTCAAATTATCACTGAAGATCTTTTCAGGAATTTCAAATCTAGAAATTATTTATTTTACCCGTGCTTTTGCTACTGAGAGTGCATCTGCTTGTGCACATGGAAATATTTCAGTCCATTTGGTAAAAACCTCTGTTGTCACTGAGCAGAATCGTTTCCCTTAACATTAATTTAGTTCAATGAAATCTACACAATAATGAAATAATTAAATCCAAACAAATATGTTGAAAAAGATATACTGGCTTAGGGAATTATCTTCGTTTTGGTCTTAGATTGCCCTGTGGATTGTATTTTGCACATATTTGACCTGCTAGACAAAACTTTATTCATTTATTTATTCTAAAAAAAATATTTCAATAATTAGTAAAACCATATGCTGTAAAAACCTTGTTCATTATTGCTTCCATCCCTCCTGTTGAGACATGACATGGTCCATGGCTCAATACTGCAGCATATTTGGCAGTATGGTTTTCCTTCTGGTCATTCATACGGGTCTATTGTAGATGGCAATTGAATAACATCTAATAATGCTAAAATATTTGTAGTTTATACATTTAGCCGTGGATGTCAACATACCTGTTTTTCCAATGCTGTGTTAACACATGTACAGTTGAGAAGGCATACTGACTGTCAGTGTAAACGTTAACAACCTTTTTGTTATTTAATTTACAAGCTTCCGTTAAAGCTACCAATTCGACTGCTTGAACAGAGTAATTTTTTGGTAGTGGTTGTTTTAAGAAAACTTCAGTTTATTTTACTACTGCAAATCCTGTAGCATTTGTGCCATCAGGGTTTTTTGCTTGACCTGTCGAATAAATATAGTTATTTCTGCATTTTCATAACGTATATCAGTTAAGTCTGGCCTGGGTAAAACACTGATGGTTATTTCTGACATGCAATCATGAGGCTTTCCATCTGTGGGGTAGGTAGCAGTGTGGATGGATTAAGTGTAGCACATCTCTCGACAACAAGGTGTGGCTGTGAAAGAAGAACAGTTATGTAGGAGAGATGTCTGGTAAAGATATTTTGTTAAGTAACCATATCACAGCCACTGCATGAGGTACCTTAAGTGTTAATGGGTGAAATAACACCATAATTGTTGATGCCTGCACTGCCAATGGCTTCTGGCCATTGATTCAAAAGTACAATCTCGTCACTTTTTCCCCCTTTCAGTGGACACTGGCCCCTAATTACCGCAATTCAGCAGGGGGTCTTTCATTAAGAGTACTGGACTCCCCCGTGCACGGTTTCAGCTCCGACCCTGGACGGCGGAAAAAACGTTGAGATCTGGTTTGAGGACCCAATTGTTGAGAAAATTCTCTCAATGAGACTCAGAGTTGCTGGAGTCAGTTAATGCAAAGGTTTAATCTTGCAGCAAGCTCAAGAATGTGTGTGTGTAGGGGTGTATGTGTGCGAACGTGTGTGTGAGTTTGTGTGTGTGAGAGTTTAAAGAACCTGTTATCCACAGGCAGGTCTTAACTAGTATGGCACGGGTCCAGCCTGTCTCATCTTTTTTGGAAGGTCCAGCGCTCGGCCGTAACCCTTCTGTCTGTTTGGACTCTCACATACATTCGGTTAATCATAGAAAAACGAGAACAAAACTTTTTAGCCCCTTAAATTCATAAAACAGACATGGTGCAGTTATTTCCATTCTAGAAAATAAGAGTAATCAACACCATTCCTATAAATTCTGGATATCCTAACAATCTGAATCTTTTTTAAATGTTCGATGAAGCCCTTTGCTGTTCTGTTTAGAGACTCAGCTGATCATAAACCAAGTTTTGCTCTTGAACCAAGCTTCTAAACTCTTCACCTTTTTCATTTCTCAGTTAGTATTCACTTTAAAACTGATTAAAAGAAAAAATAAATGAATGCCTATCAACAAATGTGGGATCTAAACTCTAGTGCTTCCTCTAAAATAATTTCCTTTCTCAATTCAGAAATGTGTGTGTGTAAGTCACAACACCCGTGACACCAAAACGGGTTTCTTTTCTCTCTTTTCTCTACACTCTGCACTGTGAGCACACACACCAAATCAGAAAGGCTTTTTTCTCTCTTTTCTACATTATGGACTGTGGGGACACAAAACCGCTCTCTCTTCTTTTTTGATTGTGTGCCAGGGCGTTTTCTCACGTATTAGATTATGCTTAAGATACAAAAGGGTTTATCAGTCACATCAGAATCCATACATACTGATCCTCCCGTAATAAAATGGTGGGATCTTATCAAACACAGTTTGTTTCTTGTGACAATCAAGTCAGCGAAACAGCGTATACACGTCAAGACACTGAATCAAGTTTGCCACAAGAACTCAGTCATCAGGCTAGTTGGCATAGTCACCTTCCCCATGGTGAGCTTTGCTTGGTTGAGACGCTTGCTCCCCCCCCCCTTGCTCCTCGGCTGACCAAGTAGGAACAATCGGGCCCTATTCGATGGCTGCCTTGTCTTTTACTCTGTGCAAAAGACAAGGCAGCCACAGACACCACGGGAACACCGTATTGAGGCTTTGTTCTGACCGCTCATTCGGTGTCGCGTTTCTTTCAAGCAATTCTCCCGGTTAGCCCGCACTCCCAGAGCCGTGTTAAAGTCTACTTCGCATTCCCTCTCTTTTCTCAGCAGACTCTTGGGATTTTATCTATAAAATGAATTCCTTCACTCAAACTATGTTAAAACTGCTTTGTCCTTCATATTTACCATGTCTAGAAAGATTTAAACAAAAAAAACAACGTTGTACTTTGCAGTAAAAGAAAGAGCAAATCTAAAGTTTCAGGAATCCGAGAATAAGCTTACTTTCATGAGTTCTGGATTTTGCTATAAAATTAATTCCTTCACTCAAACTAAATTAAAACTTCTAAACCGCTAATCTGTTACATGTAAGGCAGATGTCAAATTCACCGAAATAGGATCTAAGGGTATTCGGCCAATCGAGCTGTAGCAGCTTCGGTAAAAGAGTATAAGTTGAAGAGTTTGTGAATAAAGGTGTGCGCACACATAGTGAGCTGTAGGAAAATAGGCAGGGAGCAATGCCGGCTGGGGTATATGTTCTTGTAATGTTGTCTGACTGTTTGATTTGAATGTGTTGTGGTTGGTAACTGTGTGGTATGTCCTGAAATGTTATATGTTTGGGCTGTGTGACATGCTTAATGCTTGTCAGTAGCTACCCACTTATTCATATATAGCAACTGACAACATAAGAAGTCCGGACATACTTTGATAGTAGTTGTAGAAGTATCCTTATTGATAATAGATAAACTAATTCATAGTGATAGAACAGTAGATGAACAGGTGCCTGCACATGTCTCACGAAAATAAAATGGGTGTATGATTGCTGACGGCAGAGCAATACTGCCAAACTTATGAGTTCTTGTGGCAAACTTGATTCAGTGTCTTGACGTGTATACGCTGTTTCGCTGACTTGATTGTCACAAGAAACAAACTGTGTTTGATAAGATCCCACCATTTTGTTACGGGAGGATCAGTATGTATAGATTCTGATGTGACTGATAAACCCATTTGTATCTTAAGCATAATCTAATACGTGAGAAAACGCCCTGGCACACAATCAAAAAAAGAGAGAGAGCGGTGTTGTGTCCCCACAGTCCATAATGTAGAAAAGAGAGAAAAAAGCCTTTCTGATTTGGTGTGTGTGCTCACAGTGCAGAGTGTAGAGAAAAGAGAGAAAAGAAAGCCGTTTTGGTGTCACGGGTGTTGTGACTTACACACACACATTTCTGAATTGAGAAAAGAAATTATTTTAGAGGAAGCAGTAGAGTTTAGATCCCACATTTGTTGATAGGCATTCATTTATTTTTCTTTTAATCAGTTTTAAAGTGAATACTAACTGAGAAATGAAAAAGGTGAAGAGTTTAGAAGCTTGGTTCAAGAGCAAAACTTGGTTTATGATCAGCTGAGTCTCTAAACAGAACAGCAAAGGGCTTCATCGAACATTTAAAAAAGATTCAGATTGTTAGGATATCCAGAATTTATAGGAATGGTGTTGATTACTCTTATTTTCTAGAATGGAAATAACTGCACCATGTCTGTTTTATGAATTTAAGGGGCTAAAAAGTTTTGTTCTCGTTTTTCTATGATTAACCGAATGTATGTGAGAGTCCAAACAGACAGAAGGGTTACGGCCGAGCGCTGGACCTTCCAAAAAAGATGAGACAGGCTGGACCCGTGCCATACTAGTTAAGACCTGCCTGTGGATAACAGGTTCTTTAAACTCTCACACACACAAACTCACACACACGTTCGCACACATACACCCCTACACACACACATTCTTGAGCTTGCTGCAAGATTAAACCTTTGCATTAACTGACTCCAGCAACTCTGAGTCTCATTGAGAGAATTTTCTCAACAATTGGGTCCTCAAACCAGATCTCGACGTTTTTTCCGCCGTCCAGGGTCGGAGCTGAAACCGTGCACGGGGGAGTCCAGTACTCTTAATGAAAGACCCCCTGCTGAATTGCGGTAATTAGGGGCCAGTGTCCACTGAAAGGGGGAAAAAGTGACGAGATTGTACTTTTGAATCAATGGCCAGAAGCCATTGGCAGTGCAGGCATCAACAATTATGGTGTTATTTCACCCATTAACACTTAAGGTACCTCATGCAGTGGCTGTGATATGGTTACTTAACAAAATATCTTTACCAGACATCTCTCCTACATAACTGTTCTTCTTTCACAGCCACACCTTGTTGTCGAGAGATGTGCTACACTTAATCCATCCACACTGCTACCTACCCCACAGATGGAAAGCCTCATGATTGCATGTCAGAAATAACCATCAGTGTTTTACCCAGGCCAGACTTAACTGATATACGTTATGAAAATGCAGAAATAACTATATTTATTCGACAGGTCAAGCAAAAAACCCTGATGGCACAAATGCTACAGGATTTGCAGTAGTAAAATAAACTGAAGTTTTCTTAAAACAACCACTACCAAAAAATTACTCTGTTCAAGCAGTCGAATTGGTAGCTTTAACGGAAGCTTGTAAATTAAATAACAAAAAGGTTGTTAACGTTTACACTGACAGTCAGTATGCCTTCTCAACTGTACATGTGTTAACACAGCATTGGAAAAACAGGTATGTTGACATCCACGGCTAAATGTATAAACTACAAATATTTTAGCATTATTAGATGTTATTCAATTGCCATCTACAATAGACCCGTATGAATGACCAGAAGGAAAACCATACTGCCAAATATGCTGCAGTATTGAGCCATGGACCATGTCATGTCTCAACAGGAGGGATGGAAGCAATAATGAACAAGGTTTTTACAGCATATGGTTTTACTAATTATTGAAATATTTTTTTTAGAATAAATAAATGAATAAAGTTTTGTCTAGCAGGTCAAATATGTGCAAAATACAATCCACAGGGCAATCTAAGACCAAAACGAAGATAATTCTCTAAGCCAGTATATCTTTTTCAACATATTTGTTTGGATTTAATTATTTCATTATTGTGTAGATTTCATTGAACTAAATTAATGTTAAGGGAAACGATTCTGCTCAGTGACAACAGAGGTTTTTACCAAATGGACTGAAATATTTCCATGTGCACAAGCAGATGCACTCTCAGTAGCAAAAGCACGGGTAAAATAAATAATTTCTAGATTTGAAATTCCTGAAAAGATCTTCAGTGATAATTTGACACACTTTGTAAACAATGTCATCTCACTGATGGCAAAGAACTTAAAATAGACCTTAGAAACCACTGTGCATATCATCCACAATCAGCAGGTTTCGTGGAGAGACACAATGGAATAATTAAGTCAAGACTGAAAAAAATCATGGAAGAAATGGGAAATATTGGGTTTACTGTTTACCATCCTAAAAATGCATCCTCCAACTAGCACAAGATGAAGTTCATTTGAGAAAAGGTATGGAAGACCATTTGTACTCCCACAGTCAAAACACAGTCATCAACTGACATGATGAAGAAAAAATAGAAAAAGAGAAGAAACCTTAGCAGAATACAAATATTAACAAGTAGAGAGATCTCTTCTGTTTAGTCTGTTCCAGGTGAACCGGTGAAGGAATGTCTGAAGACAGTAAAACCCGGGGACTGGATCATCATCAAAGTGATAAAGAAAAAGAACTGGTCCAGCCCAAGGGGGTTAGGTCCATTTCAGGTACTACTTACATCACCCACAGCAGCTGAAGGACTTCTTGGATTCACTTATCACATTGTACCACGACCTTCAGAAGTAGGGAAAGATTAGTTACTCACCACTGTTTTCTGAGGCAAAAGTCTGACTACAAAGGGGAATTCTCTCTACAGGAGGGAGTTCATCTCAACCTCAGTGAAGAAAACAACGGCTAACATGAGAACATAGGGTGTGACTAAAATAAGACAGGGAAAATGGATGGACAAAGGCCGTGGCATCCATTCAGATTACCAGGATTTTGTGGGTTAAGAGGAACCAGCTGTGTATTATTAATCATTACTCTTATTATAGTATTCCCAATTTTATGGTATGAAGCATGGATTAGCAGAAATAAAGATGATGCAGGACAGAGTACCACCACTGTCCCCTTGACATAGAAAGTATCACACTAGTAATAACATTTATTTAAACTTGGAGATAAATGGAGAAAATAATCTCATATACAATAACTGAGACAGAAAAAACAGAAAACCTTTGAAGACACGATTAAAACAACATTTAGAACATACAATAAGCTTAAAAGGAGTGACAAATCTGCGACTGCGAAGGCATAAAAGTCTAATTAAAAACAGGAGCAGTAGGACAGACTTTTGTGAAATCTGAGTAAGCTCTGGGAATCAAATTTAGATAATGATCAGACTTGGCCTTTCTTATTTCTGCTGTACATTTATTTATAAGCTTCCTAAAAGCAAGGCAATGACACGGGTCCCTCATATGCCCAGCTAGCATCCGAGGTTTATTTATTTTTTAAGTAAAGAAGACAGTTCTGCCGAAAGCCAGGGACTAGACCTGTTCTAAGTTCTATACTTTTTAAAAGGGGCGTGTTTATCAACTATGGAATTAGAAGATTTACAAAAATGGTCAAGTGCTAGATCTTCATCTGGGATTTTAACAGTGTCATGAGTATAACTATTCAACCGATCAGTTAAAAAAAAAGCCTGTTCATGAGGATGTTTCAGGATCTGGATACCAAGCGTGGACTTAATGTTTTCATTTTTGCAATTCTGATACAGGCTATTGAGCAGTGATAACTAACACCAAGTTCAGATACTGCGGATTTTCTACCTTTGATTTGTTAAGATTGAGCGAATCAGGGACAACCTTGAAGGATCTCTTAAGTTTGGTTTTGTAGGATCAGTAATTACCTGAGAAAGGTTGATATTGGTACACACCTTTTTTAAATAATCAGAGGCAGAGTTCAACTTGTTTAAATTAAAATTGCCACACAGAGATTGGGTTTAGGCCACATGCACACAGAATGACATCAACAAATATAAGAAATATTAAACATTTACACATAGATTTTTGAATACATGTAGAGGAATGATACTTTGAAATATGCTCATTGCGGAGTTATGATCAGTTGAGTAATGAAGGTTGAACTATTCTGGGAAAGAGGTTCTATTCCCAGCATCATGATGGACACTCCTGATATAGAAGGTTTCGCTAACGCATTGGAATTGTTTTACTATTTTCATATGCATGTGCAATGAAGAATTGCTTGCTGCTGATAAATGCAAAGAAGAACAGCTTACACATAGATGCTCACATATAGGCTGCTGAATGCAATGAAGACCCGGATATCCAGTAAAGTTCAATGTCAATGTGTAATATTCAATTAGGATTTGCAAAACAGTGAAGTTAAACAATGAATGGGTCCATAGTCGGTATGAGAAGACTACAGGAATATTTATCTGGGTGTACGTTCAAACAGAGATGAGAAAATTGCGATAAATAATTGTTTGTTTTTTTGTTAGTATATATATATGAATGTTATGTGTATAAACTGTGTTGAGTTGTAGTTACTCAGTAGTGTCTCAGTGAAACAACCGACGGGGGAAGCCTTGCGGTGACAACAAAAGCAGTGTTTTACTGATCAGTCAAGTTGCTCCAGTGTACTCCATACAAACTGGTTGGCTACTGAAGGGGTAGAAAATGGGGAATACTTGTTTTAAAGCAAACAAGGAACTAGATGGGAAAAATACATGTTTTAACGGGACCCAGACAATATTAAATACTCAGACAGATGGGAGAAGAAGTGTAGTTTTGTAGGAAATCACAAAATGATTACATAAAATTTGTGAAATCTATTGAAGAATGCCTTTCTGAAGAGCTGTTTACCACAGATGAGCAGCTTTGCGACCAAGCACATTGTAGATCGCTTTACTGCCAAAATGATCTAATTTAATGGATTGGTTTAGACATGCATAACAGCATTTTAAGAACAAAGAGAGAAACAAAAAGGGACAATGCTTCATGGTGGAAGGTGATGTATAAATAACTGTGTATATGACGAAGGAGAGACCATTTGAGCAGCACAGCCATTTCGCAGCAAAGGGACAGCAGTCCAAGTTAAAGGATCTCCCACGTGGTATCACCTGTCACACTGTGTCAAGGCATCAAAAGAAGAAAAAATCACCAAACTCAAGGACAAAGAGATGAAGACTCCGGTGAATGAAGAGAGAGGACTGACAAACCAGAAATACAAAAGGATGCTCGATATCAAGATCCAGAAGAAGAGGCTAGCAATGCCACGAACATTTACGATGCTGGGAATGATGCTAGCAATGAACAAAGAAGAAGATTCAGTGTCATCAATCTGCAACACGTGCCTCTAATGAGGGGGTGAATATAGAATCCTCAACGATTACAACGTCTCTGGGAACTGTGACAACAATAAGGTTTAAACCATTTTGATATATATTGTAACCTATTGGCTAAGGAATTGTGCTGAAAATTAGGTAAATCTAATCCACCACTGTCCTTGGTCTTCTGTAGGGTTTTTAAACTAATATGTGGTGATTTGTTTTTCCACAGAAATTTGGAGATGCATGAATCTAGTGACTTAAACCAAGTAGCAGATGGTTTTATGGGGATCATTGAGAACAAATAGTTAACTTTTGGTAGCATCATTTTAATGGTTGTAACTCTCCCTATAAGTTATATAGGTAAGGACTTCCAACGAGAGAGATCGTCCTCTACTCTCTTTAATAATTGCACATAATTTAGCTTTGTTAGCTCTGAGAGCCTGGAGGAAATGTTTATGCCTAAATATCTAATATTTCCTGACTGTAAAGTGATCACAGGTATATTCTGGACTCTACAGTTAATGGACAGAACTGTGGTCTTAGACCAGTTGATAGAGTAGTCAGAAAGTGCTGAGAATTTATTTATGAGTGTGATCGTGTGAGTGAGAGACGTCTGTGAGTTCTGAAGGAAAAGTAATACATCATCAGCATAAAGACTTATTTTATGCTCAATATTTTGGGATTGGATGCCTTTAATATTTCTATCTTGTCTGATAGAAGCTACTAAAGGTTTGATGAAAATAGCAAAAAGTGAGGGAGAAAGTGGGCAACCCTGTCTTGTAACTCTCTGCAGACTGAAGCTTGGAGAGGTTTGATCATTTGTCCTGACACACGCATTTGGGGAGCTATGTAATATCCTTATCCAGTTGATGAAGTGTGACCCAAACCCAAATTTGTTTAATGCTGCGAAAAAAAATGTCCAGTTCACTCAATCAAATGCTTTTTCTGCATCTAGAGAGACTATTGTGGTTTCCAGGTTGTTGATGGTAGAATAGTCTATGAGATTAATTAACCTGCGAGTGTTAGTGGATGAGTGTCTACCCTTTATAAAACCTGTCTGGTCAGGATGTATTATAAGTGGAGTTATTTTTTCCATTCTTTTGGCAAGGGCTTTACAAATTATTTTTAGGTCTGCATTTATTAGAGATATTGGGCGGTAGCTGAATGGAAGTATGGGGTCTTTTCCTCGTTTCTGTAGCAAGATAATGTTAGTAGAGTTCATTTGTGGGGATAATCTGCCATTCTGCTTAACTTGTAATACCATTTTGTGAAATGCAGGTGCCAAAACAGTCCAAAATTCTTTGTAGAACTCTGCTGGAAATGTACATGTTTACATTATATTATGCCGCCTTACATTGTGTTGGCTCCGCTCAGTGGAGCTGCCAGTAGACTGGCTGCCTTCGGTTCCGTTTCATTTGGAGACACTTAGCAACATAGCTGCTAACACGGCTAGTAACTGCTCAGCTAGTAGCTGCTAAGTGTCTCAAAACGAAAATATTGTTGCATTTTAGGAGGATAGATACTGCTCAAAAATTGGTAGACTTGAATGAGGCTGTTATTTACGATTGCCAACACGTGCAAATGTGTTGCAAACAGCAAAACGAATCCAACAGTAAAGCACTGCAAGAGAAAAATGCGGCAACAAAAAAATGACCGGAGCACACACGAAGCAAACTTCAAAACACATGCAAGAGAAAAACGCACTGCAAACTTCGAAACACATGCAAGAGAGACATGCAAGTTCTCAACAGAAGTTGGCCAGGCCATTAAGGGGTCTCGACCTGTCGGATAGGGGCGACTATGGAAGATCGACCATAGTGACGAAGGAGAAGAAAGTTAAAAGGTACAATTTAATTAAAGCATGCTAACATTAGCTACATAACTCTGTTGCTCTTCTATAATACAGTAAAAGATTATGGCAAAGTGTTTAAAAAAGACATAAAAGACAACATAAAGACACACATTGTGACCAGAAGTTAGGTTACATTATAACTTTTAAATTGATATTTTCAGACGGCAGTAAGACTGTTGTCTTTCACCAAAACCACCACAGTTATTACACAAGCAAGTACAATTACATTATAACAATGTAAGGTTATTACTGAGCTGAGCAACACATGCCTGTAATGTTAGTAACATATCGTTAATGGTATGACAAAGATTTTCTGCCTGTAAACAGAACAAGCAAACCATCACGACTAAAAGCACACTCAGTAGTAACGTTGTCTTTTACTGACATGAATCATGTCGAGCTTCACAAGCTCGTTAACGTACCTGTTAAGTTATCTGTAACATAATTTAATTACTCAGCATCAGAACTGCACAGAAAGAACTGTGTGTCTGCTAGTGTAAGTTTCTTCTAAGCTTCTTGCCAAATTCAATATCTGTTGTTGTTGCGAAAATGATCAAAACCCATCCGTGGGTGAAACCTGTTGTCTAGTAGCCTCGGTTGGGCCATCGCAAAGTAATCAGAGTATTCAGGTGCTGTGAACGGGCGGTCACTCCCCTCTCTGAAAACACTTGTTGGTTAACTCTCGGTGGGCGGTCTCAGCCTAGTGCAATTAGCCAACACATGAACGGCTGTGTCCAATTGTGCGCATAAAGTAAGGGGTGGCGCCTGAAGCGTCAGCCATTCTCGTGTGAAGACATTCTTGGGTAAAGACTAGCGTGTCTACCTGCGCGTGTCCACCGAGCAAGGCCACTGAACAAGGCAAACCTGGCCTCACCACCTGCTTTAAAATGTGCCTCAAACCCATTCCTGTTGTCTCCGGCTTGCACAGAAGGTTTCACACAACCAAACGCCACCGCAACCTGAACAACCTCCGCTCTCTAAAGCCCACTTCACTCTGTGACACACCCTTGTCTGTGGGGTTGTGGAATTGCCAATCAGCGGTAAACAAAGTAGATTTCATTATGGCTTATGCCAACCACCTGTCCCTTAAGCCTGAAAACACAGCTACCCCGGCTGCACTTTCAACCAACCACTCATTCTCCCATACCTCTCGTACATCTGGGAGAGGTGGTAGAACAGGCATGCTCATTTCCAACAAATTGAAATACACCCAACTGCTACCTGATGCTAAATACAATACCTTTGAATACCACGCCATCTTGGTAACTGCACCGGTCAAAATCTATACGATTGTCGTATATCGCCCACCAGGACAACTCGGTGACTTTCTAAATGAACTAGACACCTTGCTCTCTTCTATCCCGGAGCATGACTGTCCCATAATTGTCCTTGGTGACATGAACATCCACCTTGACAGTCCTAACTCTTCTGATTTTCTGACACTAATGCACTCGTTTGAGCTACAACTGCTCAGCAGTCCTCCGACCCATAAAGCTGGCAAAGTGCTAGATCTCATTTTCACAAGAAACAATGCCACAGAGTCTGTCACACCTCTGCATTTCTCTGACCACTATTTCATTCAGTTCAGAGTGAGTCTCCCGAGAAGACCATCTGCTTCTACCCCTATGGTTTCCTTCCGCCGCAATCTCCGCAACTTGTCGCCCACCCGCTTCTCCTCCGTTGTTGCCTCCGCTCTTCCAACCTCCAGCACATTCTCCTCTCTTCAGGTTAATGATGCCACGGAGTCCCTTTGCTCTACACTGAGCTCATCTCTGGATAGTCTGTGTCCTCTATCCACCAAACCCACTCGATCCTCCCAGTCTCACCCCTGGCTTAATGATACTCTCCGAGCGTTGCGCACCAATCTCAGAGCTGCCAAATGGAAATGGCACAAGTCAAAAGATCCTGCAGATCTAGCTAAACTCCAGGCGCTACTGTCATCATTCGCATCCAGTGTTACTGATGCAAAAAAAGTCTTTCTACATCAACAAGATTCATAGTACTACTGACACCCGGAAACATTTTTCCACCTTCAAAACTCTACTTAATCCTCCGCCTCCGCCACCTGCTACCAATCTAACAGCAGACACCTTTGCCTCATTTTTTACTGACAAAGTGGCAGCTATAAGTAAACAGTTTACCGAACCACAAAATCTGCATGCAGAAGTCCTACTGCATCATTTTCCTCATTTACCCCTCTCGCTCAGAGCAGTGTGTCTAAACTTCTCACATGTAGCCATCCTACTACATGCCCGCTGGACCCCGTCCCTAATAATCTTCTCCAATCCATTGCTCCTACTGTAACTGCAGCAGTCACGCATGTGATTAATGCTTCATTGACATCGGGCACATTTCCTACCACATTCAAGCAAGCTCAGGTTACACCGCTGCTCAAGAAACCTTTCCTCCCTCCAACTCATGTAGAGAATTATCGGCCGGTCTCTCTCCTCCAGTTTCTATCCAAAATCATTGAAAGGGCGGTCTTTAAACAGGTCACTGATTACCTCTCACATAACAACCTCCTTGTCCCAAACCAAATTGGGTTTAAAATTGGACACTCTACCGAAATGGCTCTGTTGGCTGTGACAGAAGCCTTAAAAGAAGCCAGAGCGACAGCTAAGTCCTCTGTACTTATCCTGCTTGACTTATCAGCTGCATTTGACACTGTCAACCACAGTATCCTTTTGTCCATACTCTCTAGCATGGGCATCACAGGGAGAGCACACTCCTGGTTTGAATCATACCTCACTGGTCGGTCTTTCAAAGTATCCTGGCTTGGTCACACTTCTGCAGCGCACCACCTCGCCACAAGGGTCCCCCAAGGTTCAGTACTGGGACCTCTTCTCTTTGCCATATACACCAACTCACTGGGGCAGATCATCCGATCACATGGCTTCTCATACCAAAGTTATGCTGATGATACCCAGCTCTATCTTTCATTCCCACCTGACGACCACACAGTATCAGCACGAATCTCAGACTGTTTCTCTGACATATCAACATGGATGAAAGCCCATCACCTCCAACTTAACCTCCCAAAAATTAAACTGCTTGTCTTTCCAGCCAAACCAACCATACACCACAGCATCTGCATCCAAACTGAATCCCTATCTCTTGCTCCATCAAAGGTTGCTAGAAACTTGGGTGTCATGATTGATGACCAACTAACCTTCAAAGATCACGTTACATCAGTTGCTCGTTCATGCCGCTTTGCATTACTAAACATAAGAAAGATCAGACCATACCTAACCCAACATGCCACCCAACTCCTGGTGCAGGCCATGGTCATCTCCCGCCTTGCCTGCTGCAATGCTCTCCTAACTGGTCTCCCAGCCTGTATTATGAAACTTCTGCAGATGGTCCAGAACGCGGAGGCGAGTCTGGTCTACGATCAGCCTAAAAGAACACACGTCACCCCTCTGTTCATTGAACTCCACTGGCTACCCTTAGCCCGCATCAAATTCAAGTCACTGATGTTAGCCTACAAAGTGCTTAATGGAACGGCTCCCATCTACTTGAATACTCTTGCAAAGGCTTATGTCACAACTCGGTCCCTCCGTTCGTCCCAGGATTGTCGTCTAGCAGTGCCTACACCGCGCCTAAGACAATCCAAACTCTTTTCATGTGTCGTCCCACAATGGTGGAATGACCTACCGAGCACTACCAGAACAGGGGCGTCCCTGTCTATCTTCAAGAAACTCTTGAAAACCCAGCTCTTCAGAGAGCACCTCCTATCCTAGCACTTACCTTGTACTTACCTACCCCCTCTATCGTTGCACTTTATCTTTCTGCACTTCCTTCTATGCCTGCACCCTATCTCTACTCTGTCACTGGATATTGGATTGGATATAGGTCCGGATGATATTCTTCATCTACTTCGTCCTCCTGGAGAAGCAATGCTCTGAACTCAGAAGGACATCCCTCTATGGTGTGGACCACCAACCTGGTACATAGAGAACAGAGACAAGGCACACAACAACACCCGCACACTACCAATATTGCAGTAAATACTGCTACAGTCATCATAAGTGATAGAATCATGGCACGATATCTTCCAAACATATTCATCATGTTAGACCATATAGAAGGGTCAACTCCTGAATGCTCCTTCAATTCTTCAGATATGACGCTTTGTTAAAGATCCGCCTGGTGCTGTGTTCTTAGGTATCAGACGCTAGAACACGCTCCTCCTTTTTCAGCCAGGAAAGAAGGTTATAGAGTCTCCTGATGATTCTCCTGGTGACACACATTCCATTTTGTTCTGAAGGTTTACACCTTCCCTGCTTCACAACTTCCTTTGCTGCTTAACAGGGCCCTGATGGACCTGGTTTTTTTTCAATCTCTCGTAGGTCTCCCAACCTAAAATAGGCAGAACCACAAAGAGAATTATGACCCGTCCTGCTACCAACAACTACTTTGAACCTTTCTTTTTTTTTCTTCTTTTCCTCTCTTTCTCTGGTGCTCTCTGCCTCTTGCCCTGCTAAGTGCCAGAGAGATGTCCCTGCTTCACCAGCGTTGAGTTTACCAGGATCTACACACCGACTCTGCAGCTGGACTTCCCTCTCTAGCAGTCAGGGGAAGGCAAAGAGTACCTCTTACAATGGCTCTTGTGTATCCAAGTATCACATCTCTCAACCTTGACAGCGGTTGAGGTGTTTGGATCTGGAATGGGCCTTCCCAGCTCGGTTTGTTCCACGCCTTCCTCTTTATCACCTTCGTGAAGACCCAGTCTCCGATATTAAGCTCTGCTCCAACCTGTAATGGCTCATTCGGAACATTATTATATTGACTTATATCTTCTGTTTCGAACATCCTTTTCATATAACTTGCTGGAGTGTTGTTGGGGAAATTTAGTAATGCACAGAGTCAGTTATTTTCTTCTGAGGAGATAAGAGGCTTTTGTAATAATATCTTGCAAAAGAGAACAACACAGTACAAAATACAGAGTTGCTCTGATTACTGAGGCAAAAATACAGTCATATTGCCCACTTGTCAGATCATCTCTCTTTGGGTATAGTTGATTGTTCTTCTATACACAGTCGTAAATACCAGCCTAACCCTGTCCCCCTTAAAGTGCAGCTATCTCATTATAACAAGCCCACCATTGTAAAGAGGAATTTAAGAAAAACAGGGCAGGGTAGTACCTTGCAGCTCAGTCATTTGCAGTTCATGCACAGTAACACTCAATACAATGCACATAAGAATTAATTTTCCATGACAGTGTCGTCATCCTCATACTGGTGGCATGCAGTTTAGCTAGGTCTGGGATAGAATATGATCTTCCATACATTATTTCGAGTTAAAGATTGACCTTGTGTGGGAGTTATCCTAATGCTTAGCTGAACTAAGTCTATGCAACCAGTCCAGTTTCTCCCTGTTTCTTCCATTGCTTTCCTCAGTTTTAGCTTAATTGTTCCATTAGTTCTTTCCACTAGCCCTGTACTCTGGGAGTGATAACCACATTGTTTTTTTTTCAAGTTTATGCAGAAGTGGTCTTCTATCTTTTGGATCACTTCATTCACAAAATGACTTCCATTTTCACTCCTGATAATCTGTGGAATCCCAAAAGTAGGTGTTATTCTTTTGCATAAGGCTTTTCTACTGTCAGGGCATCTAATGAATGACATGGAAATATTTCTACCCATTTAGAAAATGCATCAATTATTACCAAACAGTACTTCTGGTTGTTACATTTGTTTAGTTCCATAAAATCCCTGTGTATTTCTTGGAAAGGATACTCTCTTCATGGTCCCTGTGGGTTATGTTTCATGCAAATCTGACAATTTTTTTTTTAAATAAGTGGTAATATAGTGTATATAATGTTCTATTATACTGTTAATCCCTCCTGTTGACACATGGCAAGGCCCATGTGCCACAATTGCTGCCCATTTATACATGGATTTTAGCAAGATTGGTTTTCCAAACGGTCAGGTGTAGATGTCATCTTTCAAAATTGCTCCTTTATTGCACCACAGAGTTCTTTTGCTGTCTGGTGCTTGTTGCATGTCTTTTAAACCCTGTAATTCAGGGGATATTGTCGTGCTTTAGGCCTGTGTTCTCTCCTTGGCCTAATAATAACAAGCTCCACACCTTTTATCAGTCCCACATTAGCGTTGCCTTGGGACCTTAGTGTGGATGGCAGTGATTCTAAAAACTGATCTTGTTCTTCAGTGAGGGTCATAGTTCACGCAGACTGTTCCTCCAAATGTGTTTTTGGGGAAGATGTCACTACCCAGTTTAACAGTTTCCTATGACACTGTGTTGAGGGGCTGAACTGCCAGCCTTTCTGCTCATCAGGTCTCCAGTCTGTGACGTCTTTGACATATAATGCTGATTGGTTCAAATGTTTCCAGTCTGTCCAGCCATTTATGGCCATAGATACATGTGGTGTCTTCCCATATTGCACCAATTTGTTCATTTCCGGGGTAAGAGTACATAAACAAAAACAGTTGTCTTCTTTCCAATAACATGCAGTAAGAACAACTCTTTGCGGGCCTAATCGACAAAAAGCCTTGTCATATGCATAATCTGGACCAGTGGTTTTCTTAAAGCTCACTGTGACATGATAACCCCCAGGGGGAGAGGTGCTCATTGGGCAACGAGTGACTTCAGCTGTTAGATCAGCGAGCTGCTTTGCAGTGACTGCTACATCGACATTTGGTAAGTCGAAGGACCAGTGATAGTTTGGCTCCCCTGAGCCTTGTATAACATAGACCTCTGCATATTGACGTGCCACCATGCCCCCATTTTCTGCTAGTTATATGGCAATTTGAATTTTTTCCATAAAATCTCATCCCAAAAGATTAAAGGGGCAAGCTGGAGAGAGAACCACCTGTCCCCAGGAACTTTCACCTCATTCTTGAAATTCTATCTTTATTTTGGTGGACATAGGTTTCTTTTGCACCTCTGATCTTACAAAAATGCTATCTTTAGATGTGGGGAACTTGTGGCAATCATCTCTCATCACAGTGCGGCACGCTCCTGATTCACATAAAAACACACATGGTCTCCCTTGGACCAGTAAAGTAATTTGGGGCATGCTATCAGCCGTTGTGCAGATATCCAATAAATCCAACATCTCATCCACCACTAGTGGTTCTTCCTTTCCATTTTCTGCACTCGGCTGCTCTCTGTCTAGTCATTGCCATTTCTCTTTTTCAGGACATTTTCTACTAAGATGTCCTGACTTGCCACACAACCAACATTCTATATCTAAAAGCTTTACCCTTCCTCCTGGGAAGCCTCTACCTCTCCCTCTGGAGAAACCTCTACCTCTTCCTCGTCCTCTGTTGTCACAGCTTGGACCTTCCATATAAAACACATCTGCATCTCTTCCCCCATAATCATCACAGCTGTCTGCCACAAACGCATCAGCTTTCTTTTCTCTGATCTTCTTTTTGTTCCGTACCACTTTTTCTGCATGTATGAACTGATCCATAAATTGAGGAAGAGTAGTTGTGGGGTGGTGCACAAAATGTTTCATCACCCACTCTTTAATTTCAGGTCTCAAAGCATTTTTTAGTTGCTGTTGATAAGGGCCATCCTCCGCTGCATCCTGTGGTATCCCACTATTTGTCATGAACACCTGTTCAAAGCGAGTTCTAAACTCTATGACAGTTTCTCCCTCTTTTTGTGTGGTTTAGCCTATTTTAGCATAGTCAGCCCTTCGCACAAACGTGTGAGTGATTCTTTCACATAGGGCCTCCCACCGCTGTGTGAGCTCAGCGCTATCATGTGCCAATGGCAATGGCGGGGCGTTCCCCACCCTTCGGACCATGGGGTCCCAATCCCCTCTAACTCTCACCCAATCACCCTGTAATAGGGCCATCATAATGCTTTGGCATTCTGCTCCATTCAAATGATAAGATCGTTGAATTGGACTAATTTCTTGCACACATCTTGGTGCATTGTCTTTGTATGATGTGATTCCAGCCACTGCGGCCACCACGTCTGCTTGTCCATGTACGATCATTATCATTCTGGGCAGTAGGATTTGCAACTTCCACCATTGGGAGAAAGTGGCCCTGTTGGGGGCTCGAACTGGGACCATCTGTACTTGTAAAATTAAAAGGACTTAAATTACCTCCCATTCGTTTGCTCCACTCATACGGTGTACAACTTAATGAGCGGAGAGAATAACCTCTACGAGGCATGGATGGGGCGGGCGTCACAGGAGTCGGTGACTCCCCTCCCACTGCTCCCGCGCCACTCAGATCTGGGTACAAAGAATATGGCGGGGCAAAAGCACCAGAAACGGGGGGGAGCATGTTCCAGCGCTGGGACAGGTTCATCTGCCCGCCGGGCTCGTGGGGTTGTTTCATTATCTTCAGGAAGGACAACAGCACATATTGTGCCTTTTTCCTTTCACCTTTTCTCCTCCCCTGATTTCCTGTTATGAGCTTCAGCCAACCACACTTTAGCAGTGGTGGTTTTGGGTCCGTCCTGTTTTCGACCTTTATTTTTATCTTTATCTTTTAATTTGTTCACCAGCATTTGGCACTGAGGGACAGACAATTTTCCCAAAAAAACACATTTTCTTTTCCAGTGATTTAGGTACAGACATGAACCAGGGCGTTGCTGCTCAATAAATTTACGATCCCCCTCCCCGTCCATTGTATCGTTCACATTTCCCATTTTATTAATATATTTATCTTAATGAACGTCCGAGTTTGTCTACTTCAACAGTCAGTAACCTTTGTTGAAACCGTTTGGTTCCCAGTTACTCTGCTGCTTCAACAAAACTCCGTTCCTATCACTCGTTCCTTTCTCTCATACACACGCTCAAAATGGCTCCGACACACACACACACACTCAAAACAGCGAGTTGCACCCTCTCCCGCGTACACTCAAACCAGCGCCTCTCACTCTTTCACGTGCACACATGAACAAATACTGACACACTTAAAAACACAAAATACATTAAAAAACAAATACAATAGACTTAAAAACACCGGGTACCCATTAGGTAGGGACGCAAACCCCCCTTTTATTTAGGTAGGGACTTTAACCCTCCTTTTCCCATAAGGTAGGGACTCAAACCCCCCTTTTCTTTAGGTGGGGACTTTAACCCACCTAATCACTTCTTTTATTTTTTGTCTTTTTTTATTTTATAAACACCCTTTCTTTTTCTAAGGTTGGGACTTAAAACCCACCGTACTTTGGCAGGGACTTTCAACCCTCCTTCCTTTTTCTAACTTTACTTTTGGCAGGGACTTTCAACCGTCCTTCCTTTTGCTAACTTTACTTTTGGCAGGGACTTTCAACCCTCCTTCCTTTTTCTAACTTTACTTTTGGCAGGGACTTTCAACCGTCCTTCCTTTTGCTAACTTTACTTTTGGCAGGGATTTTCAACCCTCCTTCCTTTTTCTAACTTTACTTTTGGCAGGGACTTTCAACCGTCCTTCTTTTTTCTAACTTTACTTTTGGCAGGGACTTTCAACCCTCCTTCCTTTTTCTAACTTTACTTTTGGCAGGGACTTTCAACCATCCTTCGTTTTTCTAACTTTACTTTTGGCAGGGATTTTCAACCCTCCTTCCCTTTTCTAACTTTACTTTTGGCAGGGACTTTCAACCGTCCTTCCTTTTTCTAACTTTACTTTTGGCAGGGATTTTCAACCCTCCTTCCTTTTTCTAACTTTACTTTTGGCAGGGACTTTCAACCGTCCTTCCTTTGACTGCAAGTGGGTGTGAATGTCAGATCATAGTTTGTAAAAAGCGGGTAAGAAAAGGTAAGAATACCCAACCATAAATTATCAAAATCGATAGCAGATATGTTCGGCTGGTATTTATCAATGTCTAGATAGATTTCAACAAAAAACAACGTTGTACTTTGCAGTAAAAGAAAGACCAAATCTAAAGTTTCAGGAATCCGAGTATAAGCTTGCTTTCATGAATTCTGCAAGATTTCGGATTTTGCTATAAAATGAATTCCTTCACTCAAACTAAGTTAAAACTGCTTTGTCCTTCCATATTTATCAATGTCGAGATAGATTTAAACAAACAAAAAACACGTTGTACTTTGCAATATAAGAAAGAGCAACACTGAAGGATCAGGAATCCGAGAATAAGCTTTTCATGAATTCTGCATGTGTTGGGATTTTGTTTTAAAATTAATTCCTTCACTCAAACTATGTTAAAACGGCTTTGTCCTTCATATGTACCCATTTCTACATATATTTCAAGCATAAACTTCCTTATATTACCCTGAATGAGAAAGAACCACACTTGTGATTAAGCCATACGCCCCTTTTGAGGAGTTATGCATGATTTGGGATTTTATCTATAAAATGAATTCCTTCACTCAAACTATGTTAAAACGGCTTTTATTTCATATTTATCAATGTCTAGATCAATTTCAACAAAGAACAAGGTTGTATTTTGCAGTATAGGAAAGAGCAACACTGGAGGATCAGGAATCCGAGAAAAAGCTTACTTTCATGAGTTCTGCACAATTTCGGATTTTCCTATAAAATGAATTGCTTTGCTCAAACCAAGTTAAAATTGCTTTGTACTTCATAGATATCCATGTCTAAAAATGTATCAAGCACAAAGTTCCTCATATTACCCTGAATGAGAAAGAAGCATCCCTTTGGTTGAGCAATACATTCCTTTTGAGGAGTTATGCATGATTTCGGATTTTGCTATAAAATTCATTCCTTCACTCAAACCAAGTGGAAACTGCTTTGTCCTTCATATTTATCAATGTCTAGATCGATTTCAACTTCTTCTACTGATCCTTCAGTGTTGCTCTTTCTTTGTTTTGTTTAAATCTATCTCGACATTGATAAATATAGAAGGACAAAGCAGTTTTAACTTGGTTTGAGCAAAGCAATTCATTTTATAGCAAAATCCGAAATCGTGCAGAACTCATGAAAGCAAGCTCATACTCGGATTCCTGAAACTTTAGATTTGCTCTTTCTTTTACTGTAAAGTACAAAATTGTTTTTTTTGTTTAAATCTTTCTAGACATTGTAAATATGAAGGGCAAATCAGTTTTAACATAGTTTGAGTGAAGGAATGCTTTTTATAAGCAAAATCCCAAATCATGCATAACTCACGAAAAGCTTTTTCTCGCTTTTCACTGCTTTTTACAAACTTTGGTCGGACGTTCACACCTTCTTGCAGCCGAACACAACCTCTCCCGCTTTTGATGATGTATGGTTCAGCATTCTTACCTTTTCTAACACATTTTTCAGCAATTATGGTCGGACATTCACATCTACTCACAGCCGAAAACTTCCGCTCCCGCATTTGATGGTGTATAGTCGGGCATTCTCACCCTTTCTCATCAGCTTTTTGCATATTATGATTTGACATTCACACCTACTTGCAGTCAAACAGCTCTGCTCCCGCTTTTGATTATGTTTGGTTGGATATTCGAACCTTTTCTTAACTGCTTTTTACAAACTTTGGTCGGACGTTCACACCTTCTTGCAGCCGAACAACTCCGCTCCCGCTATTGATTGTGTACAGTCGGGTATTTTAACCTTTTCTTACCCGCTTTTTACCAACTATGGTCGGAAATTCACACCGTCTTACAGCGGAACACCTCCGCTCCCGCTTTTGATATTGTATAGTCGGGCATTCAAACCTTTTCTTCCCCGGTTTTTACAAATTATGGTTGGACATTCACACCTTCTTGCAGCCGAAAACCTCCGCTCCCTCTTTTGATCATACATTGTCGGGCATTCGCACCTTTTCTTACCCGCTTTTTACAAACCATGGTCGGACTTTCACACCTTTTAGTAGCTGAACAACTCCACTCCCGCTATTGATTGTGTACAGTCAAGTATTTTAACCTTTTCTTACCCGCTTTTTACCAACTATGGTCGGACATTCACACCTTCTTACAGTGGAACACCTTCGCTCCCTCTTTTGATGGTGTATAGTCGGGCATTCGAACCTTTTCTTACCCGCTTTTTACAAACTATGGTCAGACATTCAAACCTTCTTGTAGCCGAACACATCCACTCCTGCTTTTGATGATGTATGGTTGGGCATTCGAACCTACTTGTTGCCCGCTTTTCATTAATTATGGGTGGACATTCACACCTTGTCACAGCCAAACACCTCCGCTCCCTGTTTTGATCATGTATGGTTGGACATTCGCACTTTTTCTCACCCGCTTTTTGCAAACTATGGTCGGCCATTCACAGCTTCCTCTCCACCATACTTGCATGGTGGGATATTCACACCCACTTGCATCCGAAGACCTCCGCCCTCACTTTTGTTGATATTTAGTCGGTCATTCGCACCTTACCCACTTTTGGCAAACTATGGCCTTCTTGCAGCCAAACACCTCTGATCTCGCTTTTGATGATGTAAGGTTGGGCATTCAAACCTTGCTTCACCTGCTTTTCACCAAATATAGTCGGACATTCACACCTTCTTGCAGCCGAACACTTCCGCTCCACCTTTTAGTGTTCTATCACACCTTTTTTTCACCGCATTTTATAGATTATGGTTGGAAATTCTCAACCACTCTCATCCGAAGACCTCTCCTCCCGCTTTTGTTAATATATTTGAACTTTAGTCGGACATTCACACCTTCTTGCAGCTGAACCACCTCCGCTCCCTGTTTTGATCATGTATGGTCTGGCAATACTACCTCTTCTTATCCGTTTGTGAGTAATTATGGCTGGACATTCACACCTACTTGCAGCCGAACACCACCTCTATCGCTTTTGATGATGTATGGACCGGCATTCTTACCTTTTCTAACACATTTTTCAGCAATTATGGTCGGAGATTCACCCCTACTCACAGCCCAACAACTCCGCTCTCGCATTTGATGGTGTATAGTCGGGCATTCTCACCCTTTCTCATCAGCTTTTTGCAAATTATGATCTGACATTCACACCTACTTGCAGTTGAACAGCTCTGCTCCCGCTTTTGATTATGTTTGGTTGGATATTCGAACCTTTTCTTAACTGCTTTTTACAATCTTTGGTCGGACGTTCACACCTTCTTGCAGCCGAACACCTCCGCTTCCGCTTTTGATGGTATATATTCGGGTATTTGAACCTTTTCTTACCCGCTTTTTACAAACCATGGTCGGACATTCACACCTTCTTGTAGCCGAACAACTCCGCTCCCGCTATTGATTGTGTACAGTCGGGTATTTTAACCTTTTCTTACTAGCATTTTACCAACTATGGTCGGACATTCACACCGTCTTACAGCGGAACGCCTCCGCTCCCTCTTTTGATGATGTATTTTCGGGCATTCGTACCTTTTCTTACCCATTTTTCAGTAATTATGGGTGGACATTCACATCTTCTTGCAGCTGAACACCTCCTCTCCCGCTTTTGATGGTGTATAGTCGGGCTTTCGAGCCTTTTCTTCCCCGGTTTTTACAAATTATGGTTGGACATTCAGACCTTCTTGCAGCTGACCACCTCCGCTCCCGCTTTTGATGGTGTATAGTCGGGCTTTCGAGCCTTTTCTTCCCCGGTTTTTACAAATTATGGTTGGACATTCACACCTTCTTGCAGCCGAAAACCTCCGCTCCCTCTTTTGATCATACATTGTCGGGCATTCGCACCTTTTCTTACCCGCTTTTTACAAACCATGGTCGGACTTTCACACCTTTTAGTAGCTGAACAACTCCACTCCCGCTATTGATTGTGTACAGTCTAGTATTTTAACCTTTTCTTACCCGCTTTTTACCAACTATGGTCGGACATTCACACCTTCTTACAGTGGAACACCTTCGCTCCCTCTTTTGATGGTGTATAGTCGGGCATTCGAACCTTTTCTTACCCGCTTTTTACAAACTATGGTCAAACATTCAAACCTTCTTGTAGCCGAACACATCCACTCCTGCTTTTGATGATGTATGGTTGGGCATTCGAACCTACTTGTTGACCGCTTTGCATTAATTATGGCTGGACATTCACACCTTGTCGCAGCCAAACACCTCCGCTCCCTGTTTTGATCATGTATGGTTTGACATTCGCACCTTCTCTCACCCGCTTTTTACTATGGTCGGCTATTCACAGCTTCCTCTCCACCCTACTTGTATGGTGGGATATTCATACCCACTTTCATCCGAAGACCTCCGCCCCCACTTTTGTTGATATTTAGTCGGTCATTCGCACCTTTCCCGCTTTTGGCAAACTATGGCCTTATTGCAGCCAAACACCTTTGATCTCGCTTTTGATGATGTAAGGTTGGGCATTCAGACCTTGCTTCACCTGCTTTTCACCAAATATAGTCGGACATTCACACCTTCTTGCAGCCGAACACTTCCGCTCCACCTTTTAGTGTTCTATCACACCTTTTTTTTCACCGCATTTTATAGATTATGGTTGGAAATTCTCAACCACTCTCATCCAAAGACCTCTCCTCCCACTTTTGTTAATATATTTGAACTTTAGTCGGACATTCACACCTTCTTGCAGCTGAACCACCTCCGCTCCCTGTTTTGATCATTTATGGTCTGGCAATACTACCTTTTCTTACCCGTTTGTGAGTAATTATGGCTGGACATTCACACTTACTTGCAGAAGAAACACCACCTCTCTTGCTTTTGATGATGTATGGACCGGCATTCTTACCTTTTCTAACACATTTTTCAGTAATTATGGTCGGAGATTCACACCTACTCACAGCCGAACAACTCCGCTCCCGCATTTGATGGTGTATAATCGGGCATTCTCACCCTTTCTCATCAGCTTTTTGCATATTATGATCTGACATTCACCTACTTTGCTCTGCTCCCGCTTTTGATTATGTTTGGTTGGATATTCGAACCTTTTCTTAACTGCTTTTTACAATCTTTGGTCGGACGTTCACACCTTCTGGCAGCCGAACACCTCCGCTTCCGCTTTTGATGGTATATATTCGGGCATTCGAACCTTTTTTTACCCGCTTTTTACAAACCATGGTCGGACTTTCACACCTTCTTGTAGCCGAACAACTCCGCTCCCGCTATTGATTGTGTACAGTCGGGTATTTTAACCTTTTCTTACCCGCTTTTTACCAACTATGGTCGGACATTCACACCGTCTTACAGCGGAACACATCCGCTCCCTCTTTTAGTGATGTATGGTTGGGCATTCGCACCTTTTCCTACCCTCTTTTTATATTGATTGCTGAAGATTAAGTTGTTCTTTCTCAAATTACAATTTTTTTTTAATTGTTTAAATTTGATTTGAAGTGGATAAATAAGGAGGACAAATAGTTTTAAGTCAGGCTGATAGAAGGAATTAATTCTATAGCAAAATCTGTACTTCGTCATATGTCGAGAGATGCTTATTGCTGAAGAAGTTCTTTCTCATTCTACAAAGTACAACGTTGTTTATCGTTGAAAATTGATGAGACATGAATAAATATGAAGGACAAAGCAGTCTTAACTTGGTTTGAGTTAAGGAATTCGTTTTATAGGAGAATCTGAATTAGTGCATAACTCGTAAAATAGAGCTTATTTTCGGATTCCTGAAGAATGAGTCTGGTTCTTTCTCATAATACAAAGTTTGTTGTTTATTGTTGAAACTTCATCAGAAGTGAAGAAATAAGGACAAACCGTTTTAAGTCAGTTTGATAGAAGGATTTAATTTTATAGCAAAATCTGTATTCCTTCATATCTCCTCGAGAGAAGCTTATTGCTGAAAATTAGGTCTGGTTCTTTTTCATACTACAAAATACAGTGTTGTTTATCGTTGAAACTTGATTAGACATGAATAAATATGAAGGACAAAGCAGTCTTAACTTGGTTTGAGTTAAGGAATTCGTTTTATAGGAGAATCCGAATTTGTGCATAACTCGTAAAATAGAGCTTATTTTCGGATTCCTGAAGAATGAGTCTGGTTCTTTCTCATAATACAAAGTTTGTTGTTTATTGTTGAAACTTCATCAGAAGTGAAGAAATAAATGAATGCCTATCAACAAATGTGGGATCTAAACTCTAGTGCTTCCTCTAAAATAATTTCCTTTCTCAGAAATGTGTGTGTGTAAGTCACAACACCCGTGACACCAAAACGGCTCTCTTTTCTCTACACTCTGTACTGTGAGCACACACACCAAATCAGAAAGGCTTTTTTCTCTCTTTTTTACATTATGGAATGTGGGGACACAAAACCGCTCTCTCTTTTTTTCTTCGGTAAAAGAGTATAAGTTGAAGAGTTTGTGAATAAAGGTGTGCGCACACATAGTGAGCTGTAGGAAAATAGGCAGGGAGCAATGCCGGCTGGGGTATATGTTCTTGTATGTTGTCTGACTGTTTGATTTGAATGTGTTGTGTAAGTGTCCTGTTGAATGTTACATGTTTGGGCTTTGACACGCTTCACTGTGGTTGTTAACTGTGTGGTGTGTCCTGAAATGTTATATGTTTGGTCTGTGTGACATGCTTAATGCTTGTCAGTAGCTACCCACTTATTCATATATAGCAACTGACAACATAAGAAGTCCGGACATACTTTGATAGTAGTTGCAGAAGTATCCTTATTGATAATAGATAAACTAATTCATAGTGATAGAACAGTACATGAACAGGTGCCTGCACATGTCTCACGAAAATAAAATGGGTGTATGATTGCTGACGGCAGAGCAATACTGCAGAACTTCTTGTGGCAAACTTGATTCAGTGTCTTGACGTGTATACGCTGTTTCGCTGACTTGATTTTCACAAGAAATAAAGTGTGTTTGATAAGATCCGACCGTTTTATTACGGGAGGATCAGTATGTATGGATTCTGATGTGACTGATAAACCCATTCGTATCTTAAGCATAGTCTAATACGTGAGACAACGCCCTGGCACACAATCAAAAAAAAAAAGAGAGAGCGGTTTTGTGTCCCCACAGTCCATAATGTAGAAAAGAGAGAAAAAAGCCTTTCTGATTTGGTGTGTGTGCTCACAGTGCAGAGTGTAGAGAAAAGAGAGAAAAGAAAGCCGTTTTGGTGTCACGGGTGTTGTGACTTACACACACATTTCTGAATTGAGAAAAGAAATTATTTTAGAGGAAGCACTAGAGTTTAGATCCCACATTTGTTGATAGGCATTCATTTATTTTTTCTTCTAATCAGTTTTAAAGTGAATACTAACTGAGAAATGAAAAAGGTGAAGAGTTTAGAAGCTTGGTTCAAGAGCAAAACTTGGTTTATGATCAGCTGAGTCTCTAAACAGAACAGCAAAGGGCTTCATCGAACATTTAAAAAAGATTCAGATTGTTAGAATATCCAGAATTCCAGAATTTATAGGAATGGTGGTGATTATTCTTATTTTCTAGAATGGAAATAACTGCACCATGTCTGTTTTATGAATTTAAGGGGCTAAAAAGTTTTGTTCTCGTTTTTCTATGATTAACCAAATGTATGTGAGGGTCCAAACAGACAGAAGGGTTACGGCCGAGCGTTGGACCTTCCAAAATAGATGAGACAGGCTGGACCCGTGCCATACTAGTTAAGACCTGCCTGTGGATAACAGGTTCTTTAAACTCTCACACACACAAACTCACACACACGTTCGCACACATACACCCCTACACACACACATTCTTGAGCTTGCTGCAAGATTAAACCTTTGCATTAACTGACTCCAGCAACTCTCTGAGTCTCACTGAGAGAATTTTCTCAACAATTGGGTCCTCAAACCAGATCTCGACGTTTTTTCCGCTGTCCAGGGTCGGAGCTGAAACCGTGCACGGGGGAGTCCAGTACTCCTAATGAAAGACCCCCTGCTGAATTGCGGTAATTAGGGGCCAGTGTCCACTGAAAGGGGGAAAAAGTGACGAGATCGTACTTTTGAATCAATGGCCAGAAGCCATTGGCAGTGCAGGCATCAACAATTATGGTGTTATTTCAACCCTTTAACACTTAAGGTACCTCATGCAGTGGCTGTGATATGGTTACTTAACAAAATATCTTTGCCAGACATCTCTCCTACATAACTGTTCTTCTTTCACAGCCACACCTTGTTGTCGAGAGATGTGCTACACTTAATCCATCCACACTGCTACCTACCCCACAGATGGAAAGCCTCATGATTACATGTCAGAAATAACCATCAGTGTTTTACCCAGGCCAGACTTAACTGATATACGTTATGAAAATGCAGAAATAACTATATTTATTCGACAGGTCAAGCAAAAAACCCTGATGGCACAAATGCTACAGGATTTGCAGTCGTAACAGAAACTGAAGTTTTATTAAAACAACCACTACCAAAAAATTACTCTGTTCAAGCAGTCGAATTGGTAGCTTTAACTGAAGCTTGTAAATGAAATAACAAAAAGGTTGTTAACGTTTACACTGACAGTCAGTATGCCTTCTCAACTGTACATGTGTTAACACAGCATTGGAAAAACAGGTATGTTGACATACACAGCTAAATGTATAAACTACAAATATTTTGGCATTATTAGATGTTATTCAATTGCCATCTACAATAGACTCGTATGAATGACCGGAAGGAAAACCATACTGCCAAAGAATTTGTTTAAATATGCTGCAGTATTGAGCCATGGACCATGTCATGTCTCAACAGGAGGGATGAAAGCAATAATGAACAAGGTTTTTACAGCATTATTGGTAAATTATTTTAGAATAAATAAATGAATAAAGTTTTGTCTAGCAGGTGAAATATGTGCAAAATACAATCCACAGGGCAATCTAAGACCAAAACGAAGATAATTCCCTAAGCCAGTGTATCTTTTTCTACATATTTGTTTGGATTTCATTATTTCATTATTATGTAGATTTCATTTAACTAAATTAATGTTAAGGGAAACGATTCTGCTCAGTGACAACAGAGGTTTTTACCAAATGGACTGAAATATTTCCATGTGCACAAGCAGATGCACTCTCAGTAGCAAAAGCACGGGTAAAATAAATAATTTCTAGATTTGAAATTCCTGAAAAGATCTTCAGTGATAATTTGACACACTTTGTAAACAATGTCATCTCACTGATGGCAAAGAACTTAAAATAGACCTTAGAAACCACTGTGCATATCATCCACAATCAGCAGGTTTCGTGGAGAGACACAATGGAATAATTAAGTCAAGACTGAAAAAAATCATGGAAGAAATGGGAAATATTGGGTTTACTGTTTACCATCCTAAAAATGCATCCTCCAACTAGCACAAGATGAACTCCATTTGAGAAAAGGTATGGAAGACCATTTGTACTCCCACAGTCAAAACACAGTCATCAACTGACATGATGAAGAAAAAAAAGAAAAAGAGAAGAAACCTTAGCAGAATACAAATATTAACAAGTAGAGAGATCTCTTCTGTTTAGTCTGTTCCAGGTGAACCGGTGAAGGAATGTCTGAAGACAGTAAAACCCGGGGACTGGATCATCATCAAAGTGATAAAGAAAAAGAACTGGTCCAGCCCAAGGGGGTTAGGTCCATTTCAGGTACTACTTACATCACCCACAGCAGCTGAAGGACTTCTTGGATTCACTTATCACATTGTACCACGACCTTCAGAAGTAGGGAAAGATTAGTTACCCACCACTGTTTTCTGAGGGAAAAGTCTGACTACAAAGGGGAATTCTCTCTACAGGAGGGAGTTCATCTCAACCTCAGTGAAGAAAACAACGGCTAACATGAGAACATAGGGTGTGACTAAAATAAGACAGGGAAAATGGATGGACAAAGGCCGTGGCATCCATTCAGATTACCAGGATTTTGTGGGTTAAGAGGAACCAGCTGTGTATTATTAATCATTACTCTTACTATAGTATTCCCAATTTTATGGTATGAAGCATGGATTAGCAGAAATAAAGATGATGCAGGACAGAGTACCACCACTGTCCCCTTGACATAGAAAGTGCCACACTAGTAATAACATTTATTTAAACTTGGAGATAAATGGAGAAAATAATCTCATATACAATAACTGAGACAGAAAAAACAGAAAATGATCAAAACGATTAAAACAACATTTAGAACATACAATAAGCTTAAATGGAGTGACGAATCTGCGACTGCGAAGGCATAGAAGTCTAATTAAAAACAGGAGCAGTAGGACAGACTTTTGTGAAATCTGAGTAAGCTCTGGGAATCAAATTTAGATAATGATCAGACTTGGCCTTTCTTATTTCTGCTGTACATTTATTTCTAAGCTTCCTAAAAGCAAGGCAATGACCCGGGTCCCTCTCTTCTGGGAAAGAGGTTCTATTCCCAGCATCATGATGGACACTCCTGATATAGAAGGTTTCGCTAACACATTGGAATTATTTTACTATTTTCATATGCATGTGCAATGAAGAATTGCTTGCTGCTGATAAATGCAAAGAAGAACAGCTTACACATAGATGCTCACATATAGGCTGCTGAATGCAATGAAGACCTGCTTATCCAGTAAAGTTCAATGTCAATGTGTAATATTCAATTAGGATTTGCAAAACAGTGTAGTTAAACAATGAATGGGTCCATAGTCGGTATGAGAAGACAACAGGAATATTTACCTGGGTGTACGTTCAAACACAGATGAGAAAATTGCGATAAATAATTGTTTGTTTGTTTGTTAGTATGTATATGAATGTTATGTGTATAAACTGTGTTGAGTTGTAGTTACTCAGTAGTGTGTCAGTGAAACAACCGATGGGGGAAGCCTTGCGGTGACAACAAAAGCAGTGTTTTACTGATCAGTCAAGTTGCTCCAGTGTACTCCACACAAACTGGTTGGTTACTGAAGGGATAGAAAATGGGGAATACTTGTTTTAAAGCAAACAAGGAATTAGATGGGAAAAATACATGTTTTAACGGGACCCAGACAATATTAAATACTCAGACAGATGGGAGAAGAAGTGTAGTTTTGTAGGAAATCACAAAATTATTACATAAAATTAGTGAAATCAATTGAAGAATGCCTTTCTGAAGAGCTGTTTACCACAGATGAGCAGCTTTGTGACCAAGAACATTGTAGATCGCTTTACTGCCAAAATTATCTAATTTAATGGATTGGTTTAGACATGCATAACAGCATTTTAAGAACAAAGAGAGAAACAAAAAGGGACAACGCTTCATGGTGGAAGGTGATGTATAAATAACTGTATATGATGAAGGAGAGACCATTTGAGCAGCACAGCCATTTCGCAGCACAGGGACAGCAGTCCAAGTTAAAGCTCCCACGTGGTATCACCTGTCACACTGTGTCAAGGCATCAAAAGAAGAAAAAATCACCAAACTCAAGGACAAAGAGACGAAGACTCCGGTGAACGAAGAGAGAGGACTGACAAACCAGAAAAACAAAAGGATGCTCGATATCAAGATCCAGAGGAAGAGGCTAACAATGCCACGAACACTTACGATGCTGGGAATGATGCTAGCAATGAACAGAGAAGAAGATTCAGTGTCATCAATCTGCAACACGTGCCTCTAATGAGGGGGTGAATATAGAATCCTCAGCGATTACAACGTCTCTGGGAACTGTGACAACAACAAGGTTTAAACCATTTTGATATATATTGTAACCTATTGGCTAAGGAATAGTGCTGAAAATGACGTAAATCTAATCCACCACTGTCCTTGGTCCTCTGTAGGGTATAGGTAGTGATATAGGTAAGGACTTCCAACGAGAGAGATCGTCCTCTACTCTCTTTAATAATTGCACATAATTTAGCTTTGTTAGCTCTGAGAGCCTGGCGGAAATGTTTATGCCTAAATATCTAATATTTCCTGACTGTAAAGTGATCACAGGTATATTCTGGACTCTACAGTTAATGGGCAGAACTGTGGTCTTAGACCAGTTGATAGAGTAGTCAGAAAGTGCTGAGAATTTATTTATGAGTGTGATCGTGTGAGTGAGAGACGTCTGTGAGTTCTGAAGGAAAAGTAATACATCATCAGCATAAAGACTTATTTTATGCTCAATATTTTGGGATTGGATGCCTTTAATATTTCTATCTTGTCTGATAGCAGCTGCTAAAGGTTTGATGAAAATAGCAAAAAGTGAGGGAGAAAGTGGGCAAACCTGTCTTGTACCTCTCTGCAGACTGAAGCTTGGAGAAGTTTGATCATTTGTCCTGACACTTGCATTTGGGGAGCTATATAATATCCTTATCTAGTTGATGAAGTGTGACCCAAACCCGAATTTGTTTAATGCTGCGAATAAAAATTTCCAGTTCACTCCATCAAATGCTTTTTCTGCATCTAGAGAGTCGATTGTGGTTTCCAAGTTGTTGATGGTAGAATAGTCTATAAGATTAATGATCCAGTTTGTAAACAAACTGTTGTGCCTACTGCTCTTCAGCCTGTCAAATGAAACGTAGAATTTGAAACGTGACAAATGAACGAAGACCCAAGGAGTTGAGTCGTAAACGAATCAATACTGTTTCCTGTGCGAGGACCCGTCACCCGAGGAGTTGAGTCGTGAACTAATCAATACTGTTTCCTGTCCTGCTGACTGAGCGTATGAAGCTGCCCCCTGCCATGTGGTGAGGACTCGTTACTCGTTACTCCCGAGTCATATAAAAAATTAGTTCATATCGAACAAATCGCTCACGAACGACACATCACTATCTATTTGACGAGTTATGCATGAATTCGGATTTTGCAATAAAATTAATTGCTTCTCTCAAACCAAGTTCAAACTGCTTTGTCCTTCATATTTATCTACTTCTAATCTAGTTTCAACAATAAACAACACTGTATTTTGTAGTATGAAAAAGAACCAGACCTAATTTTCAGCAATAAGCTTCTCTCGAGGAGATATGAAGGAATACAGATTTTGCTATAAAATGAAATCCTTCTATCAAACTGACTTAAAACGGTTTGTCCTTATTTCTTCACTTCTGATGAAGTTTCAACAATAAACAACAAACTTTGTATTATGAGAAAGAACCAGACTCATTCTTCAGGAATCCGAAAATAAGCTCTATTTTACGAGTTATGCACGAATTTGGATTCTCCTATAAAACGAATTCCTTAACTCAAACCAAGTTAAGACTGCTTTGTCCTTCATATTTATTCATGTCTAATCAAGTTTAAACAATAAACAACGTTGTACTTTGTAGAATGAGAAAGAACTTCTTCAGCAATAAGCATCTCTCCACATATGACGAAATACAGATTTTGCTATAAAATTAATTCCTTCTATCAGCCTGACTTAAAACTGTTTGTCCTCCTTATTTATCCACTTCAAATCAAGTTTCAACAATTAAAAAATTTTGTAGTTTGAGAAAGAAACTTAATATTCAGCAATCAGTATAAAAAGAGGGTAAGAAAAGGTGCAAATGCCAACCATACATCACTAAAAGGTGGAGCGGAAGTATTCGGCTGCAAGTAGGTGTGAATGTTCGACCATAATTTGTAAAAAGCGTATAAGAAAAGGTTCGAATGCCCGAATATATACCATCAAAAGCGGAAGCGGAGGTGTTCGGCTGCAAAAAGGTGTGAACGTCCGACCAAAGTTTGTAAAAAGCAGTTAAGAAAAGGTTAGAATATCCAACCAAACATAATCAAAAGCGGGAGCAGAGCTGTTTGACTGCAAGTAGGTGTGAATGTCTGACTAAAGTATGTAAAAAGCGAGTAAGACAAGGTACAAATGTCTGACAATGTATGATCAAAAGAGGGAGCGGAGGTTTTCGGCTGCAAGAAGGTGTGAATGTCCACCCATAATTACTGAAAAATGGGTAAGAAAAGGTTTGAATACCCAACCATATATCATCAAAAGCAGGAGTGGATGTGTTCGGCTACAAGGTTTGAATGTCCATCAATAATTGCTTTAAAACATGAAAGAAAATTTTCGAATATCAAATCGCACATGATCATGAGCGGGAGATGAGGTGTTCAGCTGCAAGAAGGTGTGAATGTCCACCCATAATTCCTGAAAAATGGGTAAAAAAAGGTGCGAATACCCAACCATACATTATCAAATGCAGGTGTGAATGTCAGATCATAATTTGCAAAAAGCTGATGAGAAAGGGTGAGAATGCCCGACTATAAAACATCAAATGCGGGAGCGGAGGTGTTCTGCTCTAAGTAGGTGTGAATGTCCGACCATAATTGCTGGAAAATGTGTTAGAAAAGGTAAGAATGCCGGACCATACATCATCAAAAGCGGGAGAGGTAGTGTTCGGCTGCAAAAAGGTGTGAATGTTCGACTAAAGTTTGTAAAAAGCGGGTAAGACAAGGTGCGAATGCCTGACAATGTATGATCAAAAACAGGAGCGGAGGTGTTCAGCTGCAGGAGGGTCTAAATGTCCATAAATAATTGCTAGAATACATGAAAGAAAATTTTCGAAAATCAAACCGCACATAGTCATAAGTGGCAGAAGAAGTTTTCGGCTGCAAGAAGGTCTGAATGACCACCGATAATTCCTGAAAAATGGGTAAAAAACAGGTGCGAATGCCCAACCATACATCATCAAAAGCAGGAGTGGATGTGTTCGGCTGCAAGAAGGTGTGAACGTCCAACCAAAGTTTGTAAAAAGCAGTTAAGAATAGGTTCGAATATCCAACCAAACATAATCAAAAGCGGGAGCAGAGCTGTTCGACTGCAAGTAGGTGTGAATGTCAGATCATAATTTCCAAAAAGCTGATGAGAAAGGGTGAGAATGCCCGACTATACAATATCAAATGCGGGAGCGGAGGTGTTCTGCTCTGAGTAGGTGTGAATGTCCGACCATAATTGCTGGAAAATGTGTTAGAAAAGGTAAGAATGTCGGACCATACATCATCAAAAGCGGGAGAGGTGGTGTTCGGCTGCAAAAAGGTGTGAATGTTCGATTAAAGTTTGTAAAAAGCGGGTAAGACAAGGTGCGAATGCCTGACAATGTATGATCAAAAACAGGAGAATGTCCACCCATAATTACTGAAAAATGGGTAAGAAAAGGTGGGAATGCCCAACCATACATCATCAAAAGCAGGAATGGATGTGTTCGGCTACAATAAGGCTTGAATGTCCGACTATAATTTGTAAAAAACAGGTAAGGAAATTTCGAATGCCCAATCATACACCATCAAAAGAGGGAGCGGAGGAGCTCCGCTGTAAGACGGTCTGAATGTCCATCAATAATTGCTAGAAAACATGAAAGAAAATTTTCGAATATTCAACCGCACATGATCATAAGCGGGAGAGAAGGTGTTCGACTGCAAGTAGGTGTGAATGTCAGATCATAATTTGTAAAAAGCGGGTAAGAAAAGGTAAGAATGCCCAACCATAAATTATCAAAAGCGGCAGCAGAGATTTTCGGCTGGTATTTATCAATGTCTAGATAGATTTCAACAAAAAACAACATTGTACTTTGCAGTAAAAGAAAGATCAAATCTAAAGTTTCAGGAATCCGAGTATAAGCTTGCTTTCATGAGTTCTGCACAATTTCGGATTTTGCTATAAAATTAATTCCTTCACTCAAACTAAGTTAAAACTGCCTTGTCCTTCCATATTTATCAATGTCGAGATAGATTTAAACAAAAAAAAAAACACGTTGTACTTTGCAATATAAGAAAGAGCAACACTGAAGGATCACGAATCCGAGAATAAGCTTCTTTTCATACGTTCTGCATGATTTGGGATTTTATGTATAAAATGAATTCCTTCACTCAAACAAAGTGAAAACTGCTTTGTCCTTCATATTTATCAATGTCTAGATCGACTTCAACAAAGAACAACATTGTATTTTGCAGTAGAAGAAAGAGCAACACTGAAGGATCAGGAATCCGAGAATAAACTTATTTTCATACGTTCTGCATGATTTGGGATTTTACTATAAAATGAATTCCTTCACTCAAACTATGTTAAAACTGCTTTTAACTTCTTATTTATCAATGTCTAGATCGACTTCAACAAAGAACAATATTGTATTTTGCAGTAGAAGAAAGAGCAACACTGAAGGATCAGGAATCCGAGAATAAACTTATTTTCATACGTTCTGCATGATTTGGGATTTTACTATAAAATGAATTCCTTCACTCAAACTATGTTAAAAATGCTTTTAACTTCTTATTTATCAATGTCTAGATCGACTTCAACAATGAACAACAATTTATTGTTGTTCTTATTTATTTAATAGCAAAATCCCAAATCAAGCAGAACTCCTCAAAAGGAACGTATGGCTTAATCACAAGTATGGTTCTTTCTCATTCAGGGTAATATGAGGAAGTTTACACTTCAAACATTTTTAGACATGGATGACTATGAAGGACAAAGCAGTTTTAACATAGTTTGAGTGAAGGAATTAATTTTAAAACAAAATCCCAAAACATGCAGAACACATGAAAAGCTTATTCTCAGATTCCTGATCCTTCAGTGTTGCTCTTTCTTATATTGCAACGTACAACATGGTTTTTTGTTTTGTTTAAATCTATCTCGACATTGATAAATATGGAAGGACAAAGCAGTTTTAACTTAGTTTGAGCAAAGCAATTCATTTTATAGCAAAATCCGAAATCATGCAGAACTCATGAAAGCAAGCTTATACTCGGATTCCTGAAACTTTAGATTTGCTCCTTCTTTTACTGCAAAGTACAACGTTGTTTTTTTTGTTTAAATCTTTCTAGACATGGTAAATATGAAGGAGAAATCAGTTTTAACATAGTTTGAGTGAAGGAATGCAATTTATAAGCAAAATCCCAAATCATGCAGAACTCACGAAAAGCTTTTTCTCGCTTTTCACTGCTTTTTACAAACTTTGGTCAGACGTTCAAACCTTCTTGCAGCCGAACACCTCCGCTTCCGCTTTTGATGGTGTATATTCGGGCATTCGAACCTTTTGTTACCCGCTTTTAACAAACCATGGTTGGACTTTCACACCTTCTTGCAGCCGAACACCACCTCTCCCGCATTTGATGGTGTATAGTTGGGCATTCTCACCCTTTCTCATCAGATTTTTGCAAATTATGACCTGATATTCACACCTACTTGCAGTCGAACAGCTCTGCTACCGCTTTTGATTATGTTTGGTTGGATATTCAAACCTTTTCTTAACTGCTTTTTACAAACTTTGGTCGGACGTTCACACCTTCTTGCAGCCGAACACCTCCGCTTCCGCTTTTGATGGTATATATTTGGGCATTCGAACCTTTTCTGACCTGCTTTTTACAAACCATGGTCAGACTTTCACACCTTCTTGTAGCCGAACAACTCCGCTACCGCTATTGATTGTGTACAGTCAGGTATTTTAACCTTTTCTTACCCGATTTTTACCAACTATGGTCGGACATTCACACCGTCTTACAGCGGAACACCTCCACTCAATCTTTTGATGGTGTATGTTCGGGCATTCGAACCTTTTCTTACCCGCTTTTTACAAACTATGGTCGGACATTCAAACCATCTTGGTTTGATATTTGAAAATTTTCTTTCATGTTTTGTAGCAATTATTGATGGACATTCAGACTTGCAGCTGAGCACCTCCGCTTCCACTTTTGATCATACATTTCAGTAATTATGGGTGGACATTCTCCTGTTTTTGATCATACATTGTCAGGCATTCGCACCTTGTCTTACCCATTTTTGACAAACTTTAGTCGAACATTCACACCTTCTTGCACTCGAACACATCCTGTCCTGCTTTTGATGATGTATGGTTGGTCATTCGCACCTTTTTTTACCCATTTTTCAGGAATTATGGGTGGACATTCAGACCAACCATAATTCAGACATTCAGACCTTCTTGCAGCCGAAAACCTCCTTAAAACCTCATACATTGTTGGGCATTCGCACCTTGTCTTACCCGCTTTTCACAAACTTTAGTCGGACATTCACACCTTCTTGCAGCTGAACACCTCCGCTCCCTGTTTTGATCATGTATGGTCTGGCAATACTACCTTTTCTTACCCGTTTTTGAGTAATTATGGCTGGACATTCACACCTACTTGCAGCCGAACACCACCTCTCCCGCTTTTGATGATGAATGGTCCGGCATTCTTACCTTTTCTAACACATTTTTCAGCAATTATGGTCGGACATTCACACCTACTCACAGCCGAACACCTCCGCTCCCTCTTTTGATCATACATTTGTCGGGCATTCGCACCTTTTCTTACCCGCTTTTTACAAACCATGGTCGGACTTTCACACCTTTTAGCCGAACAACTCCGCTCCCGCTATTGATTGTGTACAGTCGGGTATTTTCACCTTTTCTTACCCGATTAATACCAACTATGGTCGGATATTCACACCTTCTTGCAGCCGAACACCTCCGCTTCCTCTTTTGATGGTGTATGTTCGGGCATTCGAACCTTTTCTTAACCGCTTTTTACAAACTATGGTCGGACATTCAAACCTTCTTGTAGCCGAACACATCCACTTCTGCTTTTGATGATGTATGGTTGGGCATTCGCTCCTTTTTTACCCATTTTTCAGTAATTATGGGTGGACATTCACACCTTCTTGCAGCTGAACACCTCCTCTCCCGCTTATGAACATGTGCGGTTCGATATTCGAAAATTCTCTTTCATGTTTTCTAGCAATTACTGATGGACATTCAGACCTTCTTGCAGCTGAACACCTCCGCTCCAGCTGTTGATGGTGTATAGTCGGGCTTTCGAGCCTTTTCTTCCCCGGTTTTTACAAATTATGGTTGGACATTCAGACCATCTTTCAGCCGAAAACCTCCGCTCCCTCTTTTGATCATACATTGTCGGGTATTCGCACCTTTTCTTACCCGCTTTTTACAAACCATGGTCGGACATTCACCCCTTTTAGTAGCCGAACAACTCCGCTCCCGCTATTGATTGTGTACAGTCGGGTATTTTAACCTTTTCTTACCCGCTTTTTACAAACTATGGTCAGACATTCAAACCTTCTTGTAGCCGACCACATCCACTCCTGCTTTTGATGATGTATGGTTGGGCATTCGAACCTACTTGTTGCCCGCTTTTCATTAATTATGGGTGGACATTCACACCTTGTCGCAGCGAAACACCTCCGCTCCCTGTTTTGATCATGTATGGTTTGACATTCGCACCTTTTCTCACCCGCTGGCTGAAAAAGGAGGAGCGTGTTCTAACGTCTGATACCTAAGAACACAGCACCAGGCGGATCTTTAACAAAGCGTCATATCTGAAGAATTGAAGGAGCATTCAGGAGTTGACACTTCTATATGGTCTAACATGATGAATATGTTTGGAAGATATCGTGCCATGATTCTATCACTTATGATGACTGTAGCAGTATTTACTACAATATTGGTAGTGTGCAGGTGTTGTTGTGTGCCTTGTCTCTGTTCTCTATGTACCAGGTTGGTGGTCCACACCATAGAGGGATGTCCTTCTGAATGTGGTAGGAAATGTGCCCGATGTCAATGAAGCATTAATCAGATGCGTGACTGCTGCAGTTACAGTAGGAGCAATGGATTGGAGAAGATTATTAGGGACGGGCTCCAGCGGGCATGTAGTAGGATGGCTACATGTGAGAAGTTTAGACACACTGCTCTGAGCGAGAGGGGTAAATGAGGAAAATGATGCAGTAGGACTTCTGCATGCAGATTTTGTGGTTCGGTAAACTGTTTACTTATAGCTGCCACTTTGTCAGTAAAAAATGAGGCAAAGGTGTCTGCTGTTAGATTGGTAGCAGGTGGCGGAGGCGGAGGATTAAGTAGAGTTTTGAAGGTGGAAAAATGTTTCCGGGTGTCAGTAGTACTATGAATCTTATTGATGTAGAAAGACTTTTTTGCATCAGTAACACTGGATGCGAATGATGACAGTAGCGCCTGGAGTTTAGCTAGATCTGCAGGATCTTTTGACTTGTGCCATTTCCATTCGGCAGCTCTGAGATTGGTGCGCAACGCTCGGAGAGTATCATTAAGCCAGGGGTGAGACTGGGAGGATCGGGTGGGTTTGGTGGATAGAGGACACAGACTATCCAGAGATGAGCTCAGTGTAGAGCAAAGGGACTCCGTGGCATCATTAACCTGAAGAGAGGAGAATGTGCTGGAGGTTGGAAGAGCGTAGGCAACAACAGAGGAGAAGCGGGTGGGCGGCAGGTTGCGGAGATTGCGGCGGAAGGAAACCATAGGGGTAGAAGCAGATGGTCTTCTCGGGAGACTCACTCTGAACTGAATGAAATAGTGGTCAGAGAAATGCAGAGGTGTGACAGACTCTGTGGCATTGTTTCTTGTGAAAATGAGATCTAGCACTTTGCCAGCTTTATGGGTCGGAGGACTGCTGAGCGTTTGTAGCTCAAACGAGTGCATTAGTGTCATAAAATCAGAAGAGTTAGGACTGTCAAGGTGGATGTTCATGTCACCAAGGACAATTATGGGACAGTCATGCTCCGGGATAGAAGAGAGCAAGGTGTCTAGTTCATTTAGAAAGTCACAGAGTTGCCCTGGTGGGCGATATACGACAATCGTATAGATTTTGACCGGTGCAGTTACCAAGATGGCGTGGTATTCAAAGGTATTGTATTTAGCATCAGGTAGCAGTTGGGTGTATTTCAATTTGTTGGAAATGAGCATGCCTGTTCTACCACCTCTCCCAGATGTACGAGAGGTATGGGAGAATGAGTGGTTGGTTGAAAGTGCAGCCGGGGTAGCTGTGTTTTCAGGCTTAAGGGACAGGTGGTTGGCATAAGCCATAATGAAATCTGCTTTGTTTACCGCTGATTGGCAATTCCACAACCCCACAGACAAGGGTGTGTCACAGAGTGAAGTGGGCTTTAGAGAGCGGAGGTTGTTAAGGTTGCGGTGGCGTTTGGTTGTGTGAAACCTTCTGTGCGAGCCGGAGACAACAGGAATGGGTTTGAGGCACATTTTAAAGCAGGTGGTGAGGCCAGAGTGACATGGATGAGGCAAGTAGGACAGGTTTGCCTTGTTCAGTGGCCTTGCTCGGTGGACACGCGCAGGTAGACACGCTAGTCTTTACCCAAGAATGTCTTCACACGAGAATGGCTGACGCTTCAGGCGCCACCCCTTACTTTATGCGCACAATTGGACACAGCCGTTCATGTGTTGGCTAATTGCACTAGGCTGAGACCGCCCACCGAGAGTTAACCAACAAGTGTTTTCAGAGAGGGGAGTGACCGCCCGTTCACAGCACCTGAATACTCTGATTGCTTTGCGATGGCCCAACCGAGGCTACTAGACAACAGGTTTCACCCACGGATGGGTTTTGATCATTTTCGCAACAACAACAGATATTGAATTTGGCAAGAAGCTTAGAAAAAACTTACACTAGCAGACACAAAGTTCTTTCTGTGCAGTTCTGATGCTGAGTAATTAAATGATGTTACAGATAACTTAACAGGTACGTTAACGAGCTTGTGAAGCTCGACATGATTCATGCCAGTAAAAGACAACGTTACTACTGAGTGTGCTTTTAGTCGTGATGGTTTGCTTGTTCTGTTTACAGGCAGAAAATCTTTGTCATACCATTAACGATATGTTACTAACATTACAGACATGTGTTGCTCAGCTCAGTAATAACCTTACATTGTTATAATGTAATTGTACTTGCTTGTGTAATAACTGTGGTGGTTTTGGTGAAAGGTAACAGTCTTACTGCCGTCTGAAAACATCAATTTAAAAGTTATAATGTAATCTAACTTCCGGTCACAATGTGTGTCTTTATGTTGTCTTTTATGTCTTTTTTAAACACTTTGCCATAATCTTTTACTGTATTATAGAAGAGCAACAGAGTTATGTAGCTAATGTTAGCGTGCTTTAATTAAATGGTACCTTTTAACTTTCTTCTCCTTCGTCACTATGGTCGATCTTCCATAGTCGACCCCTATCCCACAGGTCGAGACCCCTTAATGGCCTGGCCAACTTCTGTTGAGAACTTGCATTTCTCTCTTGCATGTGTTTCGAAGTTTGCAGCGCGTTTTTCTCTTGCATGTGTTTTGAAGTTTGCTTCGTGTGTGCTCCGGTCATTTTTTTGTTGCCGCATTTTTCTCTTGCAGCGCTTTACTGTTGGATTCATTTTGCTGTTTGCAACGCATTTGCACGTGTTGGCCATCGTAAATAACAGCCTCATTCAAGTCTACCAATTTTTGAGAGGTATCTATCCTCCTAAAATGCAACAATGTTTTCGTTTTGAGACACTTAGCAGCTACTAGCTGAGCAGTTACTAGCCGTGTTAGCAGCTATGTTGCTAAGTGTCTCCAAATGAAACGGAACCGAAGGCAGCCAGTCTACTGTCAGCTCCACTGAGCGGCGCCAACACAATGTAAGGCGGCGTAAAATAATGTAAACATGTACATTTCCAGCAGAGTTCTACAAAGAATTTTGGACTGTTTTGGCACCTGCATTTCACAAAATGGTATTACAAGTTAAGCAGAATGGCAGATTATCCCCACAAATGAACTCTGCTAACATTATCTTGCTACAGAAACCAGGAAAAGACCCCATACTTCCATCCAGCTACCGCCCAATATCTCTAATAAATGCAGACCTCAAAATAATTTGTAAAGGCCTTGCCAAAAGAATGGAAAAAATAACTCCACTTATAATACATCCTGACCAGACAGGTTTTTATAAAGGATAGACACTCATCCACTAACACTCGCAGGTTAATTGATCTCATAGACTATTCTACCATCAACAACCTGGAAACCACAATAGTCTCTCTAGATGCAGAAAAAGCATTTGATCGAGTGAACTGGACATTTTTATTCGCGGCATTAAACAAATTTGGGTTTGGGTCACACTTCATCAACTGGATAAGGATATTATATAGCTCCCCAAATGCGTGTGTCAGGACAAATGATCAAACCTCTCCAAGCTTCAGTCTGCAGAGAGTTACAAGACAGGGTTGCCCACTTTCTCCCTCACTATTTGCTATTTTCATCGAACCTTTAGCAGCTGCTATCAGACAAGATAGAAATATTAAAGGCATCCAACCCCAAAATATTGAGCATAAAATAAGTCTTTATGCTGATGATATCACAACATGAGATAGGCAGCAATAAATTCCTAGAATATCAACAACTTAAGTCTATAATAACAAAGAAATATATCCTCCACCAACCAGACTTACAACTCCCGACTAGGGTAGCAGAATTTCTAAGCATCTGCACCCCAAAACTACTATCAAAAATATATAAATTATTGTCTAAGATAGATGACACAATGTCTCTTCCATCCTCAAATGGGAGGCAGATTTATCCATCAGTTCTAGTCATAGCTTCTGGCCACAAATATGTTTGAACACCTTCAGAATGACTCGAAATCCTAATTTACAGCTCATACAATACAAAATCCTTCATAGAACACACTATACAGGACAAAGGATGTTCAGGATGGGTCTAACACACTCAAACATCTGCTCACATTACACAGATAACACATCTGATGATTATGCACACGCTTTGTGGTTTTGTGCGCCTGTCCAGAAGTTCTGGCTTGAAGTCTGTGAGGACCTATCAACATGGCTAAAGTGTAGCATCCCTGCATGCCCCACACTGTGCATACTGGGTGACTTAGACAACATCAACATGGAAATGAACTCAGCACACGTGGTTCTCACAGTGTTATGTATCGCAAAGAAAACTATTCTCATGAACTGGAAAGCGAAAAACAATCTGTGTATTAACCAGTTTAGAAATTTTCTTTTAGATTATATTAGCATGGAAACAATGTCTGCCTCCTCAAAAAATCAATTTTCTGAATTTCATTTCATTCTCTCTGGTCCCCTCTGATTAGCTTTATCACATAGTGGTGGTGGTGGGTTGCTGTCCCGTCGCTCTGGGCGGTTGGGTGTGCGCTGGGGGGGGCTGTGTGGCTTCGGGCGTCTGGTGGTCGTGGGGACCGGGTTGGTCATTGCTGGGGGGGACTGTGTGTCGGGCTTGGAGGGCAGTTTTGGGGGCTTGCGGGTGGGGCTGTCTTGCGGTGTAGGGCGGGGTCCCTTAGGGGCCTTGGGGTGGTGGCTGCTGGCTCTATGCCGGGTGGCCGGGCCGCTCTGGCGTGGGTGGTGGTGCTGGGCCTGGGCCCTGGTGGCTGGGCGCTGCCTTGCGCCCGGGGGGGGGGCCCTGCCTGTGCCTGGGGGGGCTGGGTGATGGTGGGTCTCAGGCCCGGGCTGCTGCGACTGGTGTTTTTGTTGTTGTTTGTTTGTTTTTGGACATCAGGCCCTCCTGCCCTGTGTTGGCTCCCAGGTAGCGGGGATGCCTATTGCAGCCAGTCTGTGGCTGCCCTCTCTGGGGGAGAGTAGCTCCCCCGGTGTAGGAGGGAGGACGTGTGGATGTGTGGATGTATGGGACGTGAAAGTGTGTGGGGTAATGATTGGGCCTGGATCTGGGACTTGCTGTCGCCTGGCCTGCCTGTGCTCCTGGGGCCCGGGTCCAGTGCACGGCCCATGTCTGGGCGGCTGGGGCCTGGCGGGGTCGGTGGGCTGTTGCCCCTGGCTCCCGGAGGGCCTCTGCCCTATGCTTATGGGGGCTCTTTCCGGGGGCTTCCTCTGCAGTCTTCTGGGTGGATGCGTGGTTGCCCCTGCGGTGCGCTTCCTGGGTTCTGTGCTCTGTGGGGGCTGCTGGTGGCCTGGGTCTTGTGGCCCTCTCTGCCTTCTTCTGATTGCTTGGGGAGGGTGTGGATTGTGGCCCTGTACGCTTATACACTCATAACTAAGCACGGTTATCATGTAGGTCCTGTGCCATGGGTGTTGCATGTTCTCACACACACACATTCATTAGTCCAGTAGCATGGTCGCTAAGCAGTTGATGTATTATCATGTCGTCTCAGGTCATCTATATCCACAGCTGTGTTGTATGCGATTGCCGCTTCTTGTGCTAGTTTTTGTTTGTTTGTGTGTTTGTTTTTTCTCTGCTTGTATGCTTTCAGGTGCTCCTGGTGGCGCTAAGGCTGGATTCCCCTCAGAGGCCATGGATTGTTGTCTGTTTAGTTTTTTACAGGTGTAGCAGCTGGTTGTCTGTTTGTTTCTATTTTTTTTTCTGTTTCCTCTTCTTTCCTCTTCTTCTTTCCTTCGGTCCGGTTCAGTTCTATTACATGTCATATATTGTAAACAGAAATAAATAAATGGGCATCAAAGGGAGCTTTACATTTATAAAACTTCCCTTGGCAAAGCAAATCTGTTTGGCATCAAAGGTATTCAGACTACAATTCTGCTGCCATAATGCTGAACAGGACAAGGGTAAAAAAAAAAAAGTAAAGAAGACAGTTCTGCCGAAAGCCAGGGACTAGACCTTTTAAAAAGGGGCGTGTTTATCAATTATGGAATTAGAAGATTTACAAAAATGGTCAAGTGCTATATCTTCATCTGGGATTGTAACAGTGTCATGAGTATACCTATTCAACAGATCAGTTAAAAAAAGCCTGCTCATGGAGATGTTTCAGGATCTGGATACCAAGCGTGGACCTAATGTTTTCATTTTTACAATTCTGATACAGGCTATTGAGCAGTGATAACTAACACCAAGTTCAGATACTGCGGATTTTCTACCTTTGATTTGTTAAGATTGAGCCAATCAGGGACAACCTTGAAGGATCTCTTAAGTTTGGTTTTGTAGGATCAGTAATTACCTGAGAAAGGTTGATATAGGTACACACCTTTTTTAAATGATCAAAGGCAGAGTTCAACTTGTTTAAATTAAAATTGCCACACAGAGATTGGGTTTAGGCCACATGCAGACAGAATGACCTCAACAAATATAAGAAATATTAAACATTTACACATAGATTTTTGAATACATGTAGAGGAATGATACTTTGAAATGTGCTCATTGCGGAGTTATGATCAGTTGAGTAATGAAGGTTGAACTATTCTGGGAAAGAGGTTCTATTCCCAGCATCATGATGGACACTCCTGATATAGAAGGTTTCGCTAACACATTGGAATTATTTTACTATTTTCATATGCATGTGCAATGAAGAATTGCTTGTTGCTGATAAATGCAAAGAAGAACAGCTTACACATAGATGCTCACATATAGGCTGCTGAATGCAATGAAGACCTGCTTATCCAGTAAAGTTCAATGTCAATGTGTAATATTCAATTAGGATTTGCAAAACAGTGAAGTTAAACAATGAATGGGTCCATAGTCGGTATGAGAAGACAACAGGAATATTTACCTGGGTGTACGTTCAAACAGAGATGAGAAAATTGCGATAAATAATTGTTTGTTTGTTTGTTAGTATGTATATGAATGTTATATGTATAAACTGTGTTGAGTTGTAGTTACTCAGTAGTGTCTCAGTGAAACAACCGACGGGGGAAGCCTTGCGGTGACAACAAAAGCAGTGTTTTACTGATCAGTCAAGTTGCTCCAGTGTACTCCATACAGACTGGTTAGCTACTGAAGGGATAGAAAATGGGGAATACTTGTTTTAAAGCAAACAAGGAATTAGATGGGAAAAATACATGTTTTAACGGGACCCAGACAATATTAAATACTCAGACAGATGGGAGAAGAAGTGTAGTTTTGTAGGAAATCACAAAATTATTGCATAAAATTAGTGAAATCAATTGAAGAATGCCTTTCTGAAGAGCTGTTTACCACAGATGAGCAGCTTTGCGACCAAGCACATTGTAGATCGCTTTACTGCCAAAATGATCTAATTTAATGGATTGGTTTAGACATGCATAACAGCATTTTAAGAACAAAGAGAGAAACAAAAAGGGACAACGCTTCATGGTGGAAGGTGATGTATAAATAACTGTGTATATGATGAAGGAGAGACCATTTGAGCAGCACAGCCATTTCGCAGCACAGGGACAGCAGTCCAAGTTAAAGGATCTCCCACGTGGTATCACATGTCATCAAAAGAAGAAAAAATCACCAAACTCAAGGACAAAGAGAAGAAGACTCCGGTGAACGAAGAGAGAGGACTGACAAACCAGAAATACAAAAGGATGCTCGATATCAAGATCCAGAAGAAGAGGCTAAAAATGCCACGAACACTTACGATGCTGGGAATGATGCCAGCAATGAACAGAGAAGAAGATTCAGTGTCATCAATCTGCAACACGTGCCTCTAATGAGGGGGTGAATATAGAATCCTCAATGATTACAACATCTCTGGGAACTGTGACAACAACAAGGTTTAAACCATTTTGATATATATTGTAACCTATTGGCTAAGGAATAGTGCTGAAAATGAGGTAAATCTAATCCACCACTGTCCTTGGTCTTCTGTAGGGTTTTTAAACTAATACGTGAAATTTGGAGATGCAGGAATCTAGTGACTTAAACCAAGTAGCAGATGGTTTTATGGGGATCATTGAGAACAAATAGTTAACTTTTGGTAGTATCATCATTTTAATGGTTGTAACTCTCCCCATAAGTGATATAGGTAAGGACGTCCAACGAGAGAGATCGTCCTCTACTCTCTTTAATAATTGCACATAATTTAGCTTTGTTAGCTCTGAGAGCCTGGCGGAAATGTTTATGCCTAAATATCTAATATTTCCTGACTGTAAAGTGATCGCAGGTATATTCTGGACCCTACAGTTAATGGGCAGAACTGTGGTCTTAGACCAGCTGATAGAGTAGTCAGAGAGTGCTGAGAATTTATTTATGAGTGTGATCGTGTGAGTGAGAGACGTCTGTGAGTTCTGAAGGAAAAGTAATACATCATCAGCATAAAGACTTATTTTATGCTCGATATTTTGGGATTGGATGCCTTTAATATTTCTATCTTGTCTGATAGAAGCTGCTAAAGGTTTGATGAAAATAGCAAAAAGTGAGGGAGAAAGTGGGCAACCCTGTCTTGTACCTCTCTGCAGACTGAAGCTTGGAGAAGTTTGATCATTTGTCCTGACACTTGCATTTGGGGAGCTATAAAACATCCTTATCCAGTTGATGAAGTGTGACCCAAACCTGAATTTGTTTAATGCTGCGAATAAAAATTTCCAGTTCACTCCATCAAATGCTTTTTTCTGCATCTAGAGAGTCGATTGTGGTTTCCAAGTTGTTGATGGTAGAATAGTCTATGAGATTAATGATCCGGTTTGTGAACGAACTGTTGTGCCTACTGCTCTTCAGCCTGTCAAATGAAACGTAGAATTTGAAACGTGACAAATGAACGAAGACCCAAGGAGTTGAGTCGTAAACGAATCAATACTGTTTCCTGTGCGAGGACCCGTAACCCGAGGAGTTGAGTCGTGAATGAATCAATACTGTTTACTGTACGAGGACCCGTCACCCGAGGAGTTGAGTCGTGAACGAATCAATACTGTTTCCTGTCCTGCTGACTGAGCGTATGAAGCTGTCGCCTGCCATGTGGTGAGGAAGGGTACTGTATGAAAATGAACGAATAACTCACTGAGACAACTCGTTACTCCCGAGTCATATAAAAAATTTGTTCATATCGAACGAATCGCTCACGAACGACACATCACTATCTATTTGACGAGTTATGCATGAATTCGGATTTTGCAATAAAATTAATTCCTTCTCTCAAACCAAGTTCAAACTGATTTGTCCTTCATATTTATCTACTTCTAATCTAGTTTCAACAATAAACAACACTGTATTTTGTAGTATGAAAAAGAACCAGACCTAATTTTCAGCATTAAGCTTCTCTTGAGGAGATATGAAGGAATACAGATTTTGCTATAAAATTAAATCCTTCTATCAAACTGACTTAAAACGGTTTGTCCTTATTTCTTCACTTCTGATGAAGTTTCAACAATAAACAACAAACTTTGTATTATGAGAAAGAACCAGACTCATTCTTCAGGAATCCGAAAATAAGCTCTATTTTACGAGTTATGCACGAATTCGGATTCTCCTATAAAACGAATTCCTTAACTCAAACCAAGTTAAGACTGCTTTGTCCTTCATATTTATTCATGTCTAATCAAGTTTCAACGATAAACAACGTTGTACTTTGTAGAATGAGAAGAAGGACTTCTTCAGCAATAAGCATATCTCGACATATGACGAAATACAAATTTTGCTATAAAATTAATTTCTTCTATCAGCCTGACATAAAACTGTTTGTCCTCCTTATTTATCCACTTCAAATCAAGTTTCAACAATTAAAAAAATTTTGTAGTTTGACAAAGAACAACTTAATCTTAAGCAATCAGTATAAAAAGAGGATAAGAAAAGGTGCAAATGCCAACCATACATCATTAAAAGGTGGAGCGGAAGTATTCGGCTGCAAGTAGGTGTGAATGTTCGACCATGATTTGTAAAAAGCGAGTAAGAAAAGGTTCGAATGCCCGACTATATATTAACAAAAGCGGGAGCAGAGGTCTTCGGATGAGAGTGGGTGAGAATTTCCAACCATAATCTATAAAATGCGGTGAAAAAAAAGGTGTGAATGCCCCATAGAACACTAAAAGGTGGAGCGGAAGTGTTCGGCTGCAAGAAGGTGTGAATGTCCGACTATATTTGGTGAAAAGCAGGTGTGAATATCCGAGCATAGTTTGTAAAAAACGGGGAAGAATAGGTTCGAATGTCCGACTTTACACCATCAAAAGCGGGAGCGGAGGTGTTCAGCTGCAAGAAGGTCTGAATGTCCACCAATAATTACTGAAAAATGGTTAAGAAAAGGTGCGAATGCCCAACCATACATCATCAAAAGCAGGAGTGGATGTGTTCGGCTACAAGAAGGTTTGAATGTCTGACCATAGTTTGTAAAAATGGGTAAGAAAAGGTTAAAATACCCGATTGTACACAATCAATAGCGGGGGCGGATGTGTTCGGCTACAAGAAGGTGTGAAAGTCCGACCATGGTTTGTAAAAAGCGGGTAAGAAAAGGTGCAAATGCCGGACAATGGATGATTGAAAGAGGGAGCGGAGGTTTTCGGCTACAAGAAGGTTTGAATTTCCGACCATAGTTGGTAAAAAGCGGGTAAGAAAAGGTTAAAATACCCGACTGTACACAATCAATAGCGGGAGCGGAGTTGTTCGGCTACAAGAAGGTGTGAAAGTCCGACTATGGTTTGTAAAAAGCGGGTACGAAAAGATTCTAATGCCCGAATATATACCATCAAAAGCGGAAGCGGAGGTGTTCGGCTGCAAGAAGGTGTGAACGTCCGACCAAAGTTTGTAAAAAGCAGTTAAGAAAAGGTTTGAATATCCAACTAAACATAATCAAAAGCGGGAGCAGAGCTGTTCGACTGCAAGTAGGTGTGAATGTCCAGCCATAATTACTCACAAACGGGTAAGAAAAGCTAGTATTGCAAGACCATACATGATCAAAAAAGGGAGCGGAGGTTGTTAAGCTGCAAGGTGTGAATGTCTGACTATAGTTTGTAAAAAGCGGGTAAGACAAGGTGCGAATGCCCGACAATGTATGATCAAAAGAGGGAGCGGAGGTGTTCGGCTGCAAGGTCTGAATGTCCAACCATAATTTGTAAAAACCGGGTAAGAAAAGGCTCGAAAGCCCGACTATACACCATCAAAAGCGGGAGCGGAAGTGTTCAGCTTTAAGAAGGTGTGAATTATCGACTAAAGTTTGTAAAAAGCAGATAAGACAAGGTGCGAATGCCCGACAATGTATGATAAAAAGCAGGAGCGGAGATGTTCAGCTGCAAGAAGGTCTGAATGTCCATCAATAATTGCTAGAAAACATGAAAGAAAATTTTCGAAAATCAAACCGCACATGATCATAAGTGGGAGAGGAGGTGTTCAACTGCAAGTAGGTGTGAATGTCCAGCCATAATTACTCACAAACGGGTAAGAAAAGGTAGTATTTCCAGACAATACATGATCAAAACAGGGAGCGGAGGTGGTTCAGCTGCAAGAAGGTGTTAATGTTCGACTAAAGTTAAAATATATTAACAAAAGCGGGAGGAGAGGTCTTCGGATGAGAGTGGTTGAGAATTTCCAACCATAATCTATAAAATGCGGTGAAAAAAAATGTGTGATAGAACACTAAAAGGTGGAGCGGAAGTGTTCGGCTGCAAGAAGGTGTGAATGTCCAACTATATTTGGTGAAAAGCAGGTGAAGCAAGGTCTGAATGCCCAACCTTACATCATCAAAAGCAAGATCAGAGGTGTTTGGCTGCAAGAAGGCCATAGGTTGCCAAAAGCGGGTAAGAAAAGGTGCGAATGTCCAACCATACATGATCAAAACAGGGAGCGGAGGTGTTTGGCTGCGACAAGGTGTGAATGTCCACCCATAATCAATGAAAAGCGGGCAACAAGTAGGTTCGAATGCCCAATCATACATCATCAAAAGCAGGATTGATGTGTTCGGCTACAAGAAGGTTTGAATGTCCAAGCATAGTTTGTAAAAAGCGGGTAAGAAAAGGTGCGAATGCCGGACAATGTATGATCAAAAGAGGGAGCGGAGGTTTTCGGCTTAAAGATGGTCTGAATGTCCAACCATAATTTGTAAAAACCGGGGAAGAAAATGCTCGAAAGCCCGACTATACACCATCAACAGCTGGAGCGGAGGTTTTCAGCTGCAAGAAAGTCTGAATGTCCATCAATAATTGCTAGAAAACATGAAAGAGAATTTTCGAATATCAAACCGCACATGATCATAAGCGGGAGCGGATGTGTTCGGCAACAAGAAGGTCTGAATGTCCGACCATAGTTTGTAAAAAGCGGGTAAGAAAAGGTTAAAATACCCGACTCTACACAATCAATAGCAGGAGCGGAGTTGTTCGGCTACAAGAAGTTGTGAAAGTCCGACCATGGTTTTTAAAAAGCGGGTAACAAAAGGTTGGAATGCCCGAATATATACCATCAAAAGCGGAAGTAGAGGTGTTCGGCTGCAAGAAGGTGTGAACGTCCGACCAAAGTTTGTAAAAAGCAGTTAAGAAAAGGTTCGAATATCCAACCAAACATAATCAAAAGCGGGAGCAGAGCTGTTCGACTGCAAGTAGGTGTGAATGTCAGATCAAAATATGCAAAAAGCTAATGAGAAAGGGTGAGAATGCCCAACTATACACCATCAAATGCGGGAGCGGAAGTGTTCGGCTGTGAGTAGGTGTGAATGTCCACCCATATTTGCTGAAAAATGTGTTAGAAAAGGTATGAAGGACAAAGTAGTTTCCACTTGGTTTGAGTGAAGGAATGAATTTTATAGCAAAATCCAAAATCATGCATAACTCCTCAAAAGGAACGTATTGCTCAACCAAAGGGATGCTTCTTTCTCATTCAGGGTAATATGAGGAACTTTATGATTGATACATTTTTAGACATGGATAACTATGAAGGACAAAGCAGTTTTAACTTGGTTTGAGTGAAGGAATTAATTTTATAGCTAAATCCAAAATCATGCATAACTCCTCATACATTTTATACATAAAATCCCAAATCAAGCAGAATGTATGAAAATAAGCTTATTCTCGGATTCCTGATCCTTCAGTGTTGCTCTGTCTTCTACTGCAAAATACAATGTTGTTTTTTGTTGAAGTCTATCTAGACATTGATAAATATGAAGGAAAAAGCAGTTTTCACTTGGTTTGAGTGAAGGAATTCATTTTTTACATAAAATCCCAAATCATGCAGAACGTATAAAAAGAAGCTTATTCTCGGATTCCTGATCCTCCAGTGTTGCTCTTTCCTATACTGGAAAATACAACCTTGTTCTTTGTTGAAATTGATCTAGACATTGATAAATATGAATGACAAAGCAGTTTTAACTTGGTTTGAGTGAAGGAATTAATTTTATAGCTAAATCCAAAATCATGCATAACTCCTCAAACATTTTATAGCAAAATCCCAAATCAAGCAGAACGTATGAAAATAAGCTTAGTCTCGGATTCCTGATCCTTCACTGTTGCTCTTTCATCTACTTCAAAATACAATGTTGTTCTTTGTTGAAGTCGATCTAGACATTGATAAATATGAAGGACAAAGCAGTTTTCACTCGGTTTGAGTGAAGGAATTCATTTTATACATAAAATCCGAAATCATGCAGAACGTATGAAAATAAGCTTATTCTCGGATTCCTAATCCTTCAGTGTTGCTCTTTCTTCTACTGCAAAATACAATGTTGTTCTTTGTTGAAGTCGATCTAGACATTGATAAATATGAAGGACAAAGCAGTTTTAACTTGGTTTGAGTGAAGGAATTCATTTTATACATAAAATCCCAAATCATGCAGAACGTATGAAAATAAGCTTATTCTCGGATTCCTGATCCTTCAGTGTTGCTCTTTCTTCTACTGCAAAATACAATGTTGTTCTTTGTTGAAGTCGATCTAGACATTGATAAATATGAAGGACAAAGCAGTTTTAACTTGGTTTGAGTGAAGGAATTAATTTCATACATAAAATCCCAAATCATGCAGAACGTATGAAAAGAAGCTTATTCTCGGATTCCTGATCCTTCAGTGTTGCTCTTTCTTCCACTGCAAAATACAATGTTGTTCTTTGTTGAAGTCGATCTAGACATTGATAAATATGAAGGACAAAGCAGTTTTCACTTGGTTTGAGTGAAGGAATTCATTTTATACATAAAATCCCAAATCATGCAGAACGTATGAAAATAAGCTTATTCTCGGATTCCTAAAATTTTTGATTTGCTCTTTCTTTTACTGCAAAGTACAACGTTGTTTTTTTTGTTTAAATCTATCTAGACATTGATAAATATGAAGATAAAAGCCGCTTTAACAGAGTTTGAGTGAAGGAATTCATTTTATGGATAAAATCCCAAATAATGCAGAACTCCTCAAAAGGGGCGTTATGGCTTAATCACAAGTGTGGTTCTTTCTCATTCAGGGTAATATGAGGACGTTTATGCTTGAAATATATGTAGAAATGGGTACATATGAAGGACAATGCAGTTTTAACATAGTTTGAGTGAAGGAATTCATTTTAAAACAAAATCCCAACAGATGCAGAAGTCATGAAAAGCTTATTCTCGGATTCCTGATCCTTCAGTGTTGCTCTTTCTTATATTGCAAAGTACAACGTTGTTTTTTGTTGAAATCTATCTAGACATTGATAAATATGGAAGGACAAAGCAGTTTTAACTTAGTTTGAGTGAAGGAATTCATTTTAAAGCAAAATCCGAAATCGTAAAGAACTCATGAAAGCAAGCTTATACTCGGATTCCTGAAACTTTAGATTTGCTCTTTCTTTTACTGCAAAGTACAACGTTGTTTTTTGTTGAAATCTATCTAGACATTAATAAATACAAGCCGAACATCTCTGCTGCCGCTTTTGATAATTTATGGTTGGGCATTCTTACCTTTTCTTACCCTCTTTTTACAAATTATGATCTGACATTTACACCTACTTGCAGTCGAACACTTTCTCTCCCGCTTATGATCATGTGCGGTTTGATATTCGAAAATTTTCTTTCATGTTTTCTAGCAATTATTGATGGACATTCAGAGCTTCTTGCAGCTGAACACCTCCGCTCCCGCTTTTGATCATACATTGTCGGGCATTCGCACCTTGTCTTACCCGCTTTTTACAAACTTTAGTCGAACATTCACACCTTCTTGCAGCCGAACACATCCTCTCCTGCTTTTGATGATGTATGGTTGGGCATTTGCACCTTTTTTTACTCATTTTTCAGGAATTATGGTTGGACATTCAGACCACCCATAATTCAGACATTCAGACCTTCTTGCATCCGAAAACCTCCTGAAAACCTCATACATTGTCGGGCATTCGCACCTTGTCTTACCCGCTTTTTGCAAACTTTAGTCGGACATTCACACCTTCTTGCAGCTGAACCACCTCCGCTCCCTGTTTTGATCATGTATGGTCTGGCAATACTACCTTTTCTTACCCGTTTGTGAGTAATTATGGCTGGACATTCACAGCTTCTTGCAGCCGAGCACCTCTCCCGCTTTTGATGATGAATGGTCCGGCATTCTTACCTTTTCTAACACATTTTTCAGCAATTATGGTCGGAGATTCACACTTACTCACAGCCGAACACCTCCGCTCCCGCATTTGATGGTGTATAGTCGGGCATTCTCACCCTTTCTCATCAGCTTTTTGCAAATTATGATCTGACATTCACATCTACTTGCAGACGAACAGCTCTGCTCCCGCTTTTGATTATGTTTGGTTAAATATTCGAACCTATTCTTAACTGCTTTTTACAAACTTTGGTCGGACGTTCACACCTTCTTGCAGCCGAACACCTCTGCTTCCGCTTTTGATGGTCTATATTCGGGCATTCGAACCTTTTCTTACCTGCTTTTTACAAACCATGGTCGGACTTTCACACCTTCTCTTAGCTGAACAACTCCGCTCCGTCTTTTGATTGTGTACAGTCGGGTATTTTAACCTTTTCTTACCCGCTTTTTACCAACTATGGTCGGACATTCACACCTTCTTACAGCGGAACACCTCCGCTCCCTCTTTTGATGGTGTATGTTCGGGCATTCGAACCTTTTCTTAACCGCTTTTTACAAACTACGTGTGTAAAAATGCCTTCAGACATTCAAACCTTCTTGTAGCCGAACACATCCACTCCTGCTATTGATGATGTATGGTTGGGCATTCGCACCTTTTCTTACCCATTTTTCAGTAATTATGGGTGGACATTCACACCTTCTTGCAGCTGAACACCTCCTCTCCCGCTTATGATCATGTGCAGTTTCATATTTGAAAATTCTCTTTCATGTTTTCTAGCAATTATTGATGGACATTCAGACCTTCTTGCAGCTGAACACCTCCGCTCCAGCTGTTGATGGTGTATAGTCGGGCTTTCGAGCCTTTTCTTCCCCGGTTTTTACAAATTATGGTTGGACATTCAGACCTTCTTTAAGCCAAAAACCTCCGCTCCCTGTTTTGATCATGTATGGTTTGACATTTGCACCTTTTCTCACCCGCTTTTTACTATGGTCGGCCATTCACAGCTTCCTCTCCACCATACTTGTATGTTGGGATATTCACACCCACTTGCATCCAAAGACCTCTGCCCCCACTTTTGTTGATATTTAGTCGGTCATTCGCACCTTACCTGCTTATGGCAAACTCTGGCCTTCTTGCAGCCAAACACCTCTGATCTCGCTTTTGATGATGTAAGGTTGGGCATTCAGACCTTGCTTCACCTGCTTTTCACCAAATATAGTCGGACATTCACACCTTCTTGCAGCCGAACAACTCCGCTACCGCTATTGATTGTGTACAGTCGGGTATTTTAACCTTTTCTTACCCGATTTTTACCAACTATGGTCGGACATTCACACCGTCTTACAGCGGAACACCTCCGCTCCCTCCTTTGATGGTGTATGTTCGGGCATTCGAACCTTTTCTTACCCGCTTTTTACAAACTATGGTCAGACATTCAAACCTTCTTGTAGCCGAACACATCCACTCCTGCTTTTGATGATGTATGGTTGGGCATTCGAACCTACTTGTTGCCCGCTTTTCATTAATTATGGGTGGACATTCACACCTTGTCGCAGCCAAACACCTCCGCTCCCTGTTTTGATCATGTATCGTTTGACATTCGCACCTTTTCTCACCCGCTTTTTACTATGGTCGGCCATTCACAGCTTCCTCTCCACCATACTTGTATGGTGGGATATTCACACCCACTTGCATCCGAAGACTTCCGCCCCCACTTTTGTTGATATTTAGTCGGTCATTCGCACCATACCCGCTTTTGGCAAACTATGGCCTTCTTGCAGCCAAACACCTCTGATCTCGCTTTTGATGATGTAACGTTGGGCATTCAGATCTTGCTTCACCTGCTTTTCACCAAATATAGTCGGACATTCACACCTTCTTGCAGCCGAACACTTCCGCTCCACCATTTAGTGTTCTATGGGGTATTCACACCTTTCTTTTCACCGCATTTTATAGATTATGGTTGGAAATTCTCACCCACTCTCACCCAAAGACCTCTCCTCCCGCTTTTGTAATATAGTCGGGCATTCAAACCTTTTCTTACCCACTTTTTACAAATTATGGTCGAACATTCACACCTACTTGCAGCCGAATACTTCCGCTCCACCTTTTAGTGATGTATGGTTGGCATTTGCACCTTTTCTTACCCTCTTTTTATACCGATTGCTGAAGATTAAGTTGTTCTTTCTCAAACTACAAAATTTTTTCAATTGTTGAAACTTGATTTGAAGTGGATAAATAAGGAGGACAAACAGTTTTAAGTCAGGCTGATAGAAGGAATTAATTTTATAGCAAAATCTGTATTTCGTCATATGTCGAGAGATGCTTATTGCTGAAGAAGTTCTTTCTCATTCTACAAAGTACAACGTTGTTTATCGTTGAAACTTGATTAGACATGAATAAATATGAAGGACAACGCAGTCTTAACTTGGTTTGAGTTAAGGAATTCGTTTTATAGGAGAATCCGAATTTGTGCATAACTAGTAAAATAGAGCTTATTTTCGGATTCCTGAAGAATGAGTCTGGTTCTTTCTCATAATACAAAGTTTGTTGTTTATTGTTGAAACTTCATCAGAAGTGAAGAAATAAGGACAAACCGTTTTAAGTCAGTTTGATAGAAGGATTTCATTTTATAGCAAAATCTGTATTCCTTCATATCTCCTCGAAAGAAGCTTATTGCTGAAAATTAGGTCTGGTTCTTTTTCATACTACAAAATACAGTGTTGTTTATTGTTGAAACTAGATTAGAAGTAGATAAATATGAAGGAAAAAGCAGTCTGAACTTGGTTTGAGAGAAGGAATTCATTTTATTGCAAAATCCGAATTCATGCATAACTCGTCAAATAGATAGTGATGTGTCGTTAGTGAGCGATTCGATATGAACTAATTTTTTATATGACTCGGGAGTAACGAGTTGTCTCAGTGAGTGATTCGTTCATTTTCATGCAGTACCCATCCAGGCGGCAGGCGGCAGCTTCATAAGCTCAGTCAGCCGGACAGGAAACAGTATTGATTCGTTCACGACTCAACTCCTCGGGTGACGGGTCCTCGCACAGGAAACAGTATTGATTCATTCATGACTCAACTCCTCGGCTGACGGGTCCTCGCACAGGAAACAGTATTGATTCGTTTACGACTCAACTCCTTGGGTCTTCGTTCATTTGTCACGTTTCAAATTCTACGTTTCATTTGACAGGCGACAAGAGCAGTAGGCACAACAGTTCGTTCACAAACCGGATCATTAATCTCATAGACTATTCTACCATCAACAACTTGGAAACCACAATCGACTCTCTAGATGCAGAAAAAGCATTTGATGGAGTGAACTGGAAATTTTTATTTGCAGCATTAAACAAATTCGGGTTTGGGTCACCTCCCCCCTGAGCTTTCACCTTATCGTGGTGGGGGAGTTTGCGTGCCCCAATGAGTCTGGGAGCTATGTTGCCCGGGGCTTCAAGCCCCTGGTAGGGTCACTCAAGGTAAACAGATCCTAGATGAGGGACCAGACAAAGAACAGCTCAAAAGACTTCCTATGATGAACAAAAAATTTGGACCTCGTGATCCCTTGCCCGGATATGGGACACCGGGGCCTCCCCCCGGAGCCAGGCTCGGCAGCGGGCGCCTGGTGGCCGGGCCTGTTTCCATGGGGCTCGGTCGGGCATAGCCCAAAATGATGACGTGGGTCCCCCTTCCGACGGGCTCACCACCCGTGGGAGGGGCCAAGGGGGTCGGGTGCTATGTGAGCAGGGTAGCAGCCGAAGGCGGAGGCCTTGGCAGTCTGATCCTCGGCTACTGAAGCTAGCTCTTGGGACGTGGAATGTCACCTCTCTGTTGGGGAAGGAGCCGTAGCTGGTGCACGAGGCTGAGCGGTTCCGGCTAGATATAGTCGGACTCGCCTCGACGCACGGCTTGGGCTCTGGAACCAGTCCTCTTGAGAGGGATTGGACTCTCTTCCACTCTGGAGTTGCCCGTGGTGAGAGGCGCAGAGCAGGTGTGGGCATACTTATTGCCCCCCGGCTGTGTGCCAGTACATTGGGGTTTTCCCCAGTGAACGAGAGGGTAGCCTCCCTCCGCCTTCGGGTGGGGGGACGAGTCCTGACTGTTGTTTGTGCCTATGCGCCAAACAGCAGTTCAGAGTACCCACCCTTTTTGGAGTCTCTGAGGGAGGCACTGGAGAATGCTCCTACCGGAGACTACCTTGTTCTGCTGGGGGACTTCAATGCTCACGTGGGCAATGACAGTGAGACCTGGAGGGGTGTGATTGGGAGGAACGGCCCCCCCGATCTGAATCAGAGTGGTGTTATATTGTTGGACTTCTGTGCCAGTCATGGACTGTCCATAACGAACACCATGTTCAGGCATAAGGGTGTCCATATGTGCACTTGGCACCAGGACACCCTTGGCCGCAGTTCGATGATCGACTTTGTGGTTGTATCATCGGACTTGCGGCCGTATGTCCTGGACACTCGGGTGAAGAGAGGGGCGGAGCTGTCAACTGATCACCACCTGGTGGTGAGTTGGCTCCGCTGGTGGGGGAGGATGCCGATCAGACCTGGCAGGCCCAAACGTATTGTGAGGGTCTGCTGGGAGCGTTTGTCAGTATCCCCCGTCAGAAGGAGCTTTAACTCCCACCTCCGGCAGAGCTTCAACCATATCCCGGGGGAGGTGGGAGACATTGAGCCCGAATGGGCCATGTTCCGTGACTCCATTGCCGAGGCAGCTGATCGGAGTTGTGGCCATAAGGTGGTCGGTGCCTGTCGTGGCGGCAACTCTCGAAACTGCTGGTGGACACCAGTGGTGAGGGAAGACGTCAAACTGAAGAACGAATCCTATCGGGCCTTTTTTGCCAGTGGGACCCTGGAAGCAGCTGATAGGTACCGACAGGCCAGACGGGCCGCGGCTTCGGCGGTTGCTGAGGCAAAAACTCTGGCCTGGGAGGAGTTCGGTGAGACCATGGAGAACGATTTCTGGACGGCCTCGAAGAGATTCTGGTCCACCATACGGCGTCTCAGGGGGGGGAAGCGGCTCACAGTCAACACTGTTTACAGTGGGGACGGGGCTTTGCTGACCTCAACTAGGGATGTTGTGAGTCGGTGGGGGAATACTTCGAGGAACTCCTCAATCCTACCAACACGTGCTCGGAAGAGGCAGAGTCGGAGAGCTCGGAGACGGGGCCTCCCAAGCTCCTCGGTGGCAAGGCCCCGGGGGTGGATGAGGTCCGTCCTGAGTTTCTCAAGGCTCTGGATGTTGTAGGGCTGTCTTGGCTGACACGCCTCTGCAGCATCGCGTGGACATCGGGGACAGTGCCTCTGGACTGGCAGATTGGGGTGGTGGTCCCCCTCTTTAAAAAGGGGGACCGGAGGGTGTGTTCCAACTATAGGGGTATCACACTCCTCAGCCTCCCTGGTAAGGTCTATTTGGAGGTATTGGAGAGGAGGATCCGTCGGATAATCGAGCCTCGGATTCAGGAGATGCAGTGTGGCTTTCGTCCTTGCCATGGAACAGTGGACCAGCTCTATACCCTTGGCAGGATCCTGGAGGGTGCATGGGAGGTCGCCCAACCAGTCTACATGTGTTTTGTGGACTTGGAGAAAGCGTTCAACCGTGTCCCTCGTGGAGTCCTGTGGGGGGTGCTCCGGGGATATGGAGTGCCGGACCCCTTGATAGGGGCCGTTCGGTCTCTGTATGACCGGTGCCAGAGTTTGGTCCGCATTGCCGGCAGTAAGTCGGATACGTTTCCGGTGAGAGTTGGACTCCGTCAGGGCTGCCCTTTGTCACCGATTCTGTTCCTAACTTTTATGGACAGAATTTCTAGGCGGAGCCAGGGCGTTGAGGGTGTCCGATTTGGCGACCTCAGAATTGGGTCTCTGCTTTTTGCAAATGATGTGGTTCTGTTAGCGTCGTCAGGCCGTGACCTTCAGCTCTCACTGGAACGATTTGCAGCCGAGTGTGAAGCGGCTTGGATGAGAATCAGCACCTCCAAATCCGAGACTATGGTTCTCAGCCGGAAAAGGGTGGAATGCTCTCTCCAGGTCGGGAATGAGATCCTTCCCCAAGTGGAGGAGTTCAAGTATCTCGGGGTCTTGTTCACGAGTGACGGACGAATGGAGCGGGAGATTGACGGGCGGATCGGTGAGGCGTCTGCAGTGTTGCGGGCTCTGCACCGACACGTCGTTGTGAAGAGGGAGCTGAGCCAGAAGGCGAAGCTCTCTACTTACTGGTCAATCTACGTTCCCGTCCTCACCTATGGTCACGAGTTGTGGGTAGTGACCGAAAGAACAAGATCGCGAATACAAGCGGCCGAAATGGGTTTCCTCCGCAGGGTGTCTGGGCTAGAGATAGGGTGAGAAGCTCAGTCATCCGGGAGGGGCTCGGAGTAGAACCGCTGCTCCTCCGCATTGAGAGGAGTCAGATGAGGTGGCTCGGGCATCTGGTTAGGATGCCCCCTGGGCGCCTCCCTGGGGAGGTGTTCCGGGCCCGTCCCACTGGGAGGAGACCCCGGGGGAGACCCAGGACATGTTGGAGAGACTATGTCTCTCGGCTGGCCTGGGAATGCCTCGGGGTCCCCCCGGAAGAGCTGGAGGAAGTGGCCGGGGACAGAGACGTCTGGGTTTCTCTGCTCAAGCTGCTGCCCCCGCGACCCGACCCCCGGATAAGCGGCAGATGATGGATAGATGGATGGATGGGTTTGGGTCACACTTCATCAACTGGATAAGGATATTATATAGCTCCCCAAATGCAAGTGTCAGGACAAATGATCAAACTTCTCCAAGCTTCAGTCTGCAGAGAGGTACAAGACAGGGTTGCCCACTTTCTCCCTCACTTTTTGCTATTTTCATCAAACCTTTAGCAGCTTCTATCAGACAAGATAGAAATATTAAAGGCATCCAATCCCAAAATATTGAGCATAAAATAAGTCTTTATGCTGATGATGTATTACTTTTCCTTCAGAACTCACAGACGTCTCTCACTCACACGATCACACTCATAAATAAATTCTCAGCACTTTCTGACTACTCTATCAACTGGTCTAAGACCAAAGTTCTGCCCATTAACTGCAGGGTCCATAATATACCTGCGATCACTTTACAGTCAGGAAATATTAGATATTTAGGCATAAACATTTCCGCCAGGCTCTCAGAGCTAACAAAGCTAAATTATGTGCAATTATTAAAGAGAGTAGAGGATGATCTCTCTCGTTGGAAGTCCTTACCTATATCACTTATGGGGAGAGTTACAACCATTAAAATGATGATACTACCAAAAGTTAACTATTTGTTCTCAATGATCCCCATAAAACCATCTGCTATTTGGTTTAAGTCACTAGATTCATGCATCTCCAAATTTCTGTGGAAAAACAAACCACCACGTATTAGTTTCAAAACCCTACAGAAGACCAAGGACAGTGGTGGATTAGATTTACCTCATTTTCAGCACTATTCCTTAGCCAATAGGTTACAATATATATCAAAATGGTTTAAACCTTGTTGTTGTCACAGTTCCCAGAGACGTTGTAATCGTTGAGGATTCTATATTCACCCCCTCATTAGAGGCACGTGTTGCAGATTGATGACACTGAATCTTCTTCTCTGTTCATTGCTAGCATCATTCCCAGCATCGTAAGTGTGCGTGGCATTGTTAGCCTCTTCTTCTGGATCTTGATATCGAGCATCCTTTTGTATTTCTGGTTTGTCAGTCCTCTCTCTTCGTTCACCGGAGTCTTCGTCTCTTTGTCCTTGAGTTTGGTGATTTTTTCTTCTTTTGATGCCTTGACACAGTGTGACAGGTGATACCACGTGGGAGATCCTTTAACTTGGACTGCTGTCCCTGTGCTGCGAAATGGCTGTGCTGCTCAAATGGTCTCTCCTTCATCATATACACAGTTATTTATACATCACCTTCCACCATGAAGCGTTGTCCCTTTTTGTTTCTCTCTTTGTTCTTAAAATGCTGTTATGCATGTCTAAACCAATCCATTAAATTAGATCATTTTGGCAGTAAAGCGATCTACGATGTGCTTGGTCGCAAAGCTCCTCATCTGTGGTAAACAGCTCTTCATAAAGGCATTCTTCAATTGATTTCACTAATTTTATGTAATAATTTTGTGATTTCCTACAAAACTACACTTCTTCTCCCATCTGTCTGAGTATTTAATATTGTCTGGGTCCCGTTAAAACATGTATTTTTCCCATCTAATTCCTTGTTTGCTTTAAAACAAGTATTCCCCATTTTCTATCCCTTCAGTGGCCAACCAGTTTGTATTGAGTACACTGGAGCAACTTGACTGATCAGTAAAACACTGCTTTTGTTGTCACCGCAAGGCTTCCCCCGTCGGTTGTTTCACTGAGACACTACTGAGTAACTACAACTCAACACAGTTTATACACATAACATTCATATACATACTAACAAACAAACAAACAATTATTTATCGCAATTTTCTCATCTCTGTTTGAACGTACACCCAGGTAAATATTCCTGTAGTCTTCTCATACCGACTATGGACCCATTCATTGTTTAACTTCACTGTTTTGCAAATCCTAATTGAATATTACACATTGACATTGAACTTTACTGGATAAGCAGGTCTTCATTGCATTCAGCAGCCTATATGTGAGCATCTATGTGTAAGCTGTTCTTCTTTGCATTTATCAGCAGCAAGCAATTCTTCATTGCACATGCATATGAAAATAGTAAAACATTTCCAATGCGTTAGCGAAATCTTCTTTATCAGGAGTTTCCATCATGATGCTGGGAATAGAACCTCTTTCCCAGAATAGTTCAACCTTCATTACTCAACTGATCATAACTCCGCAATGAGCACATTTCAAAGTATCATTCCTCTACATGTATTCAAAAATCTATGTGTAAATGTTTAATATTTCTTATATTTGTTGATGTCATTCTGAGTGCATGTGGCCTAAACCCAATCTCTGTGTGGCAATTTTAATTTAAACAAGTTGAACTCTGCCTCTGATTATTTAAAAAAGGTGTGTACCAATATCAACCTTTCTCAGGTAATTACTGATCCTACAAAACCAAACTTAAGAGATCCTTCAAGGTTGTCCCTGATTGGCTCAATCTTAACAAATCAAAGGTAGAAAATCCGCAGTATCTGAACTTGGTGTTAGTTATCACTGCTCAATAGCCTGTATCAGAATTGTAAAAATGAAAACATTAGGTCCACGCTTGGTATCAAGATCCTGAAACATCTCCATGAGCAGGCTTTTTTTTTAACTGATCTGTTGAATAGTTATACTCATGACACTGTTAAAATCCCAGATGAAGATCTAGCACTTGACCATTTTTGTAAATCTTCTAATTCCATAGTTGATAAACACGCCCCTTTTAAAAAGTATAGAACTTAGAACAGGTCTAGTCCCTGGCTTTCGGCAGAACTGTCTTCTTTACTTAAAAAATAAATAAACCTTGGATGCTAGCTGGGCATATGAGGGACCCGGGTCATTGCCTTGCTTTTAGAAAGCTTAGAAATAAATGTACAGCAGAAATAAGAAAGGCCAAGTCTGATCATTATCTAAATTTGATTCCCAGAGCTTATTCAGATTTCACAAAAGTCTGTCCTACTGCTCCTGTTTTTAATTAGACTTCTATGCCTTCGCAGTCGCAGCTTTGTCACTCCTTTTAAGCTTATTGTATGTTCTAAATGTTGTTTTAATCGTGTCTTCAAAAGTTTTCTGTTTTTTTCTGTCTCAGTTATTGTATATGAGATTATTTTCTCCATTTATCTCCAAGTTTAAATAAATGTTATTACTAGTGTGGCAGTGTGGGACAGTGGTGGTACTCTGTCCTGCATCATCTTTATTTCTGCTAATCTATGCTTCATACCATAAAATTGGGAATACTATAATAAGAGTAATGATTAATAATACACAGCTGGTTCCTCTTAACCAACAAAATCCTGGTAATCTGAATGGATGCCATGGCCTTTGTCCATCCATTTTCCCTGTCTTATTTTAGTCACACCCTATGTTCTCATGTTAGCCGTTGTTTTCTTCACTGAGGTTTAGATGAACTCCCTCCTGTAGAGGTAATTCCCCTTTGTAGTCAGACTTTTGCCTCAGAAAACAGTGGTGGGTAACTAATCTTTCCCTACTTCTGAAGGTCATGGTACTATGTGATAAGTGAATCCAAGAAGTCCTTCAGCTGCTGTGGGTGATGTAAGTAGTACCTGAAATGGACCTTCCCCCCTTGGGCTGGACCAGTTCTTTTTCTTTATCACTTTGATGATGATCCAGTCCCCGGGTTTTACTGTCTTCAGAGATTCCTTCACCGGTTCACCGGAACAATCGGGCCCTCTTCGATGGCTGCCTTGTCTTTTACTCTGTGCAAAAGACAAGGCAGCCACAAACACCACGGGAACACCGTATTGAGGCTTTATTCTGACCGCTCATTCGGTGTGACGTTTCTTTCAAGCAATTCTCCCGGTTAGCCCGCACTCGGCTCGCTCCCAGAGCCGTGTTAAAGTCTACTTCGCATTCACTCTCTTTTCTCAGCAGACTCTTGGGATTTTATCTATAAAATGAATTCACTCAAACTATGTTAAAACTGCTTTGTCCTTCATATTTACCATGTCTAGAAAGATTTAAACAAAAAAAACCAACGTTGTACTTTGCAGTAAAAGAAAGAGCAAATCTAAAGTTTCCGGAATCCGAGAATAAGCTTACTTCCATGAGTTCTTCACGATTTCGGATTTTGCTATAAAATGAATTCCTTCACTCAAACTAAATTAAAACTGCTAAACCGCTAATCTGTTACATGTAAGGCAGATGTCAAATTCACCGAAATAGGATCTAGATAGGGTGAAGGTGAAGCAAGGTCTGAATGCCCAACCTTACATCATCAAAAGCGAGATCAGAAGTGTTTGGCTGCAAGAAGGCCATAGTTTGCCAAAAGCGGGTAAGGTGCGAATGACCGACTAAATATCAACAAAAGTGGGGGCGGAGGTCTTCGGATGCAAGTGGGTGTGAATATCCCACCATACAAGTATGGTGGAGAGGAAGCTGTGGATGTCCGACCATAGTAAAAAGCGGGTGAGAGAAGGTGCGAATGTAAAACCATACATGATCAAAACAGGGAGCGTAAGTTTTTGGCTGCGACAAGGTGTGAATGTCCACCCATAATTAATGAAAAGCGGGCAACAAGTAGGTTCGAATGCCCAACCATAAATAATCAAAAGCAGGAGTGGATGTGTTCGGCTACAAGAAGGTTTGAATATCCGACCATAGTTTGTAAAAAGCGGGTAAGAAAAGGTTTGAATGCCAGACCATAGTTGATAAAAAGCGGGTAAGAAAAGGTTAAAATACCCAACTGTACACAATCAATAGCGGGAGCGGAGTATTTCGGCTACTAAAAGGAGTGAAAGTCCGACCATGGTTTGTAAATAGCGGGTAAGAAAAGGTGCGAATGCCCGACTATACACCATCAAATGCGGTAGCTGAGTTGTTCGGCTGTGAGTAGGTGTGAATCTATGACCACAATTGCTAAAAAATGTGTTAGAAAAGGTAAGAATGCCGGTCCATAAATCATCAAAAGCGAGATCAGAGGTGTTTGGCTGCAAGAAGGCCATAGTTTGCCAAAAGTGGGTAAGGTGCGAATGACCGACTAAATGTCAACAAAAGTGGGGGCGGAGGTCTTCGGATGCAAGTGGGTGTGAATATCCCACCATACAAGTATGGTGGAGAGGAAGCTGTGAATGGCCGACCATAGTAAAAAGCGGGTGAGAGAAGGTGCGAATGTAAAACCATACATGATCAAAACAGGGAGCGGAGGTGTTTGGCTGCGACAAGGTGTGAATGTCCACCCATAATTAATGAAAAGCGGGCAACAAGTAGGTTCGAATGCCCAACCATACATCATCAAAAGCAGGAGCGGATGTGTTCGGCTACAAGAAGGTTTGAATATCCGACTATAGTTTGTAAAAAGCGGGTAAGAAAAGGTTTGAATGCCCGAACATACACCATCAAAAGAGGGAGCGGAGGGGTTCCGCTGTAAGAAGGTGTGAATGTCCAAACATAGTTGGTAAAAAGCGGGTAAGAAAATGCTCGAAAGCCCGACTATACACGATCAAAAGCGGGAGCGGAGGTTTTCCGCTGCAAAAAGGTCTGAATGTCCATCAATAATTGCTAAAAAATATGAAAGAAAATTTTCGAATATCAAACCACACATGATCATAAGCGGGAGAGGAGGTGTTCAGCTACAAGAAGGTGTGACTGTCCACCCATAATTACTGAAAAATGGGTAAGAAAAGGTGCGAATGCCCAACCATACATCATCAAAAGAGGGAGCGGAGGTGTTGCGCTGTAAGACGGTATGAAGGTCCGACCATAGTTGGTAAAAAGCGGGTAAGACAAGCTTAAAATACCCGACTGTACACAATCAAAAGCGGAAGCGGAGGTGTTCGGCTGCAAGAAGGTGTGAACGTCCGACCAAAGTTTGTAAAAAGCAGTTAAAAAAAGGTTTGAATATCCAACAAAACATAATCAAAAGCGGGAGCTGAGCAAAGTAGGTGAATGTCAGATCACAATATGCAAAAAGCTGATGAGAAAGGGTAGAGGAAAGAGCAACGCTGAAGGATCAGGAATCCGAGAATAAGCTTATTTTCATGAGTTCTGCATGATTTGGGATTTTATGTATAAAATAAATTCCTTCACTCAAGCCAAGTGAAAACTGCTTTGTCCTTCATATTTATTAATGTCTAGATTGACTTCAACAAAGAACAACCATTGGATTTTGCAGTAGAAGAAATCATGCAGAACGTATGAAACTAATCTTATTCTCGGATTCCTGATCCTTCAGTGTTGCTCTTTCTACTACTGCAAAATCCAATGTTGTTCTTTGTTGAAGTCGATCTAGACATTGATAAATATGAAGGACAAAGCAGTTTTCACTTGGTTTGAGTGAAGGAATTCATTTTATACATAAAATCCCAAATCATGCAGAACGTATGAAAAGAATCTTATTCTCGGATTCCTGATCCTTCAGTGTTGCTCTTTCTTCTACTGCAAAATCCAATGTTGTTCTTTGTTGAAGTCGATCTAGACATTGATAAATAAGAAGTTAAAAGCAGTTTTAACATAGTTTGAGTGAAGGAATTCATTTTATACATAAAATCCCAAATCATGCAGAACGTATGAAAAGAAGCTTATTCTCGGATTCCTGATCCTTCAGTGTTGCTCTTTCTACTACTGCAAAATACAATGTTGTTCTTTGTTGAAGTCGATCTAGACATTGATAAATATGAAGGACAAAGCAGTTTTCACTTGGTTTGAGTGAAGGAATTCATTTTATACATAAAATCCCAAATCATGCAGAACGTATGAAAAAAAGCTTATTCTCGGATTCCTGATCCTTCAGTGTTGCTCTTTCTGCTACTGCAAAATACAATGTTGTTCTTTGTTGAAGTCAATCTAGACATTGATAAATATGAAGTTAAAAGCAGTTTTAACATAGTTTGAGTGAAGGAATTAATTTTATAGTAAAATCCGAAATCGTGCAGAACTCATGAAAGCAAGCTTATACTCGGATTCCTGAAACTTTCGATTTGATCTTTCTTTTACTGCAAAATACAATGTTGTTCTTTGTTGAAATCTATCTAGACATTGATAAATACCAGCCGAATATCTCTGCGGCCGCTTTTGATAATTTATGGTTGGGCATTCTTACCTTTTCTTATCCGCTTTTTACAAATTATGATCTGACATTCACACCTACTTGCAGTCGAACACCTTCTCTCCCGCTTATGATCATGTGCGGTTTGATGTTCGAAAATTTTCATGTTTTCTAGCAATTATTGATGGACATTCAGACCGTCTTACAGTGGAGCTCCACCGCTCCCTCTTTTGATGGTGTATGTTCGAGCATTCGAACATTTCCTTACCCGCTTTTTACAAACTATAGTCGGACATTCAAGCCTTCTTGTAGCCGAACACATCCACTCCTGCTTTTGATGATGTATGGTTGGGCAATTCGCACCTTGTCTTACCCATTTTTCAGTAATTATGGGTGGACATTCAGACCTTCTTACAGCCGAACAACTCCGCTGCCGTTTTTGATGGTGTATGGTCCGGCATTCTTACCTTTTCTAACACATTTTTCAGCACTTTTGGTTGGTCATTCACACCTACTCACAGACGAACACCTCCGCTCCCGCATTTGATGGTGTATAGTCGGGCATTCTCACCCTTTCTCATCAGCTTTTTGCAAATTATGACCTGACATTCACACCTACTTGCAGTCGAACAGCTCTGCTACCGATTTTGATTATGTTTGGTTGGATATTCAAACCTTTTCTTCACTGCTTTTTACAAAATTTGGTCGGACGTTCACACCTACTTGCAGCCGAACACCTCCACTCCTTCTTTTGATGATGTATGTTTTGGCATTCTTACCTTTTCTAACACATTTTTCAGCAATTATGGTCGGACATTCACACCTACTCACAGCCGAATTCCTCCGCTCCCGTATTTGATGGTGTATAGTCGGGCATTCTCTCCCTTTCTCATCAGCTTTTTGCTAATTATGATCTGACATTCACACCGTTTTACACCGGAACACTTCCGTTCCCTCTTTTGATGGTGTATGTTCCGGCATTCAAAACTTTTCTTACCCGCTTTTTACAAACTATGCTCGGACATTAAAACCTTCTTGTTGCCAAACACATCCACTCCTGCTTTTGATGATGTATGGTTGGGCATTCTTACCTTTTTTTTACCCATTTTTAAGGAATTATGGGTGGACATTCACACCTTCTTGCACCTGAACACCTCCTCCCCCACTTATGATCATGTGCGGTTTGATTTTCGAAAATTTTCTTTCATGTTTTCTAGCAATTATTGATGGACATTCAGACCTTCTTGCAGCTGAACATCTCAGCTCCCTCTTTTGATGGTGTATAGTCGGGTATTCGAGCCTTTTCTTCCCCGCTTTTTACAAACCATGGTCGGACTTTCACACCTTCTTGTAGCCAAACAACTCCGCTCCCGCTATTGATTGTGTACAGTCAGGTATTTTAACCTTTTCTAACCCTTTTTTTACCAACTATGGTCGGACATTCACACCTTCGTACAGCGGAACACCTCCGCTCCCTCTTTTGATGGTGTATGTTCGGGCATTCAAACCTTTTCTTACCTGCTTTTTACAAACTATGGTCGGATATTCAAACCTTCTTGTAGCCGAACACATCCACTCCTGCTTTTGAATATGTATGGTTGGGCATTCGCACCTTTTCTTACCCATTTTTCAGTAATTATGGGTGGACATTCACACCTTCTTGCAGCTGAACACCTCCTCTCCCGCTTATGATCATGTTCGGTTTGATATTTGAAAATTTTCTTTCATGTTTTGTAGCAATTATTGACTTACATTCAGACCTTCTTGCAGCTGAACACCTCCGGTCCAGCTGTTGATGGTGTATACTCAGGCTTTCGAGCCTTTTCTTCCCCGGTTTTTACAAATTATGGTTGGAGATTCAGACCTTCTTTCAGCCGAAAACCTCCGCTACTTCTTTTGATCATACATTGTCGGGCATTTGCACCTTTTCTTACCCGCTTTTTACAAACCATGGTTGGACTTTCACACCTTTAAGTAGCCGAACAACTCCGCTCCCTCCTTTGATGGTGTATGTTCGGGCATTCGAACCTTTTCTTACCCGCTTTTTACAAACTATGGTCAGACATTCAAACCTTCTTGTAGCCGAACACATCCACTCCTGCTTTTGATGATGTATGGTTGGGCATTCCAAACTACTTGTTGCCCGCTTTTCATTAATTATGGGTGGACATTCACACCTTGTCGCAGCCAAACACCTCCGCTCCCTGTTTTGATCATGTATGGTTTGACATTCGCACCTTTTCTCACCCGCTTTTTACTATGGTCGGCAATTCACAGCTTCACACCCACTTACATCCGAAGACCTCCGCCCCCATTTTTGTTGATATTTAGTCGGTTATTAGCACCTTACCCGCTTTTGGCAAACTATGGCCTTCTTGCAGCCAAACACCTCTGATCTCGCTTTTGATGATGTAAGGTCGGGCATTCAGACCTTGCTTCACCTGCTTTTCACCAAATATAGTCGGACATTCACACCTTCTTGCAGCCGAACACTTCCGCTCCACCTTTTAGTGTTCTATGGGGTATTCACACCTTTTTTTTCACCGCATTTTATAGATTATGGTTGGAAATTCTCACCCACTCTCATCCGAAGACCTCTCCTTTTGTTAATATATAGTCGGGCATTCGAACCTTTTCTTACCCGCTTTTTACAAATTATGGTCGGACATTCACACCTACTTGCAGCCGAATACTTCCGCTCCACCTTTTAGTGATGTATGGTTGGGATTTGCACCTTTTCTCTACCTCTTTTTATACTGATTGCTAAAGATTAAGTTGTTCTTTCTCAAACTACAAAATTTTTTAATTGTTGAAACTTGATTTGAAGTGGATAAATAAGGAGGACAAACAGTTTTAAGTCAGTTTGATAGAAGGATTTCATTTTATAGCAAAATCTGTATTGCTTCATATCTCCTCGAGAGAAGCTTATTGCTGAAAATTAGGTCTGGTTCTTTTTCATACTACAAAATACAGTGTTGTTTATTGTTGAAACTAGATTAGAAGTAGATAAATATGAAGGACAAAGCAGTTTGAACTTGGTTTGAGAGAAGGAATTAATTTTATTGCAAAATCCGAATTCATGCATAACTCGTCAAATAGATAGTGATGTGTCGTTCGTGAGCGATTCGTTCGATATGAACTAATTTTTTCATATGACTCGGGAGTAACGAGTTGTCTCAGTGAGTGATTCGTTCATTTTCATGCAGTATCCTTCCTCACCACATGGCAGGCGGCAGCTTCATAAGCTCAGTCAGCAGGACAGGAAACAGTATTGATTCGTTCACGACTCAACTCCTCAGGTGACGGGTCCTCGCACAGTAAACAGTATTGATTCGTTCATGACTCAACTCATCGGGTAACGGGTCCTCGCACAAGAAACAGTATTGATTCGTTTACGACTCAACTCCTTGGGTCTTTGTTCATTTGTCACGTTTCAAATTCTACGTTTCATTTGACAGGCTGAAGAGCAGTAGGCACAACAGTTCGTTCACAAACCGGATCATTAATCTCATAGACTATTCTACCATCAACAACTTGGAAACCACAATCGACTCTCTAGATGCAGAAAAAGCATTTGATGGAGTGAACTGGAAATTTTTATTCGCAGCAATAAACAAATTTGGGTTTGGGTAACACTTCATCAACTGGATAAGGATATTATATAGCTCCCCAAATGCAAGTGTCAGGACAAATGATCAAACCTCTCCAAGCTTCAGTCTGCAGAGAGGTACAAGACAGGGTTGCCCACTTTCTCCCTCACTTTTTGCTATTTTCATCAAACCTTTAGCAGCTTCTATCAGACAAGATAGAAATATTAAAGGCATCCAATCCCAAAATATTGAGCATAAAATAAGTCTTTATGCTGATGATGTATTACTTTTCCTTCAGAACTCACAGACGTCTCTCACTCACACGATCACACTCATAAATAAATTGAGGGACTATGAGGGACCCGGGTCATTGCCTTGCTTTTAGGAAGCTTAGAAATAAATGTACAGCAGAAATAAGAAAGGCCAAGTCTGATCATTATCTAAATTTGATTCCCAGAGCTTACTCAGATTTCACAAAAGTCTGTCCTACTGCTCCTGTTTTTAATTAGACTTCTATGCCTTCGCAGTCGCAGATTCGTCACTCCTTTTAAGTTTTTTGTATGTTGTAAATGTTGTTTTAATCGTTTTAATCGTTTTCTGTTTTTTCTGTCTCAGCTATTGTATATGAGATTATTTTCTCCATTTATCTCCAAGTTTAAATAAATGTTATTACTAGTGTGGCACTTCCTATGTCAAGGGGACAGTGGTGGTACTCTGTCCTGCATCATCTTTATTTCTGCTAATCCATGCTTCATACCATAAAATTGGGAATACTATAATAAGAGTAATGATTAATAATACACAGCTGGTTCCTCTTAACCAACAAAACCCATTTTTTAGCCCCTTAAATTCATAAAACAGACATGGTGCAGTTATTTCCATTCTAGAAAATAAGAGTAATCACCACCATTCCTATAAATTCTGGATATTCTAACAATCTGAATCTTTTTTAAATGTTTGATGAAGCCCTTTACTGTTCTGTTTAGAGACTCAGCTGATCATAAACCAAGTTTTGCTCTTGAACCAAGCTTCTAAACTCTTCACCTTTTTCATTTCTCAGTTAGTATTCACTTTAAAACTGATTAAAAGAAAAAATAAATGAATGCCTATCAACAAATGTGGGATCTAAACTCTACTGCTTCCTCTAAAATAATTTATTTTCTCAATTCAGAAGTGTGTGTAAGTCACAACACCCGTGACACCAAAACGGCTTTCTTTTCTCTCTTTTCTCTACACTCTGCACTGTGAGCACACACACCAAATCAGAAAGGCTTTTTTCTCTCTTTTCTACATTATGGACTGTGGGTACACAAAACCGCTCTCTCTTAATAAAATGGTCGGATCTTATCAAACACATTTTGTTTCTTGTGACAATCAAGTCAGCAAAACAGCGTATACACGTCAACACACTGAATCAAGTTTGCCACAAGAACTCATAAGTTTGGCAGTATTGCTTTCGTGAGACATGTGCAGGCACCAGTTCATCTACTGATCTTTCACTATGAATTAGTTTATCTATTATCAATAAGGATACTTCTACAACTACTATCAAAGTATGTCCGGACTTCTTATGTTGTCAGTTGCTATATATGAATAAGTGGGTAGCTACTGACAAGCATTAAGCATGTCACACAGCCCAAACATATAACATTTCAGGACACACCACACAGTTAACAACCACAGTGAAGCGTGTCAAAGCCCAAACATGTAACATTCAACAGGACACTTACACAACACATTCAAATCAAACAGTCAGACAACATACAAGAACATATACCCCAGCCGGCATTGCTCCTTGCCTATTTTCCTACAGCTCACTATGTGTGCGCACACCTTTATTCACAAACTCTTCAACTTATACTCTTTTACCGAAGCTGCTACAGATCGATTGGCCGAATACCCTTAGATCCTATTTCGGTGATTTGCTCTTTCTTTTACTGCAAAGTACAACGTTGTTTTTTTTGTTTAAATCTTTCTAGACATGGTAGATATGAAGGACAAAGCAGTTTTAACATAGTTTGAGTGAAGGAATTCATTTTATACATAAAATCCCAAGAGTCTGCTGAGAAAAGAGAGTGAATGCGAAGTAGACTTTAACACGGCTCTGGGAGCGAGCCGAGTGAGGGCTAACTGAGAGAATTGCTTGAAAGAAACGCGACACCGAATGAGCGGTCAGAACAAAGCCTCATTACGGTATTCCCGTGGTGTTTGTGGCTGCCTTGTCTTTTGCACAGAGTAAAAGACAAGGCAGCCATCGAATAGGGCCAGATTGTTCGTACTTGGTCAGCCGAGGAGCAAGGGGGGGGGGGCAAGCGTCTCAACCAAGCAAAGCTCACCATGGGGAAGGTGGCTATGCCAACTAGCCTGATGCCCTGCTCCCGCAGTGACGGATAATCGTACTCTGGTTTCTCTTCATAACGTACAAGTCTTTCGCCTTTTACTAAAGACTTCCGTGGAGAGCAGCACTAATGAGTTGTTTCTATTTTTGGGCTTTACCTTAATTGTTTACCTTTGCGGGTGAAGCCCTTTCTGTCTGTGCAAAAGAAATCTTGTTACTGTACAGAGTGACTTCTCTGAGTAGAGTCGCCTTACTTGTTGCGACTGTGCCGATGTTCGAAGCTGGAGTGCAAAGTCGTTGCTTGAATGGTGCTCGCTGGAGCGTGCGGGAGTGCAAAGTTATACCATTTAAAAGGGCTGAAGAGTGCTCAGTGCAGCGGGTGGGCGGAGGTGCAAAGTGACCCTATGGCCATAAAAAGAACACCGCTACAAGTGCGCATTGTGCCAGGAAGGGCCCTCGGACGTGAACCAGTGGACAGTTATCGCTTCTCGGCCTTTTGGCTAAGATCAAATGTAGTATCTGTTCTTATCAGTTTAATATCTGATATATCCTCTATACGAGAACTAGATATTAAATGGATTTTTAGCAATAGGAGTTGAAAAAGGAGCTTGCTCCGTTCACTCCAAGCATCGACCCGGTACTGCAGTGCCGCTGGGAACGGTGCGCTCTTCTCTGCTCTTGTGAAAAAGCAAACAGCGGTGCAGGATAGAAGGCCCAAGATCAGGGAGCCCAAGATTAAACTTTCTTTTAGTCTGCTGAGAAAAGAGAGTGAATGCGAAGTAGACTTTAACACGGCTCTGGGCGCAAGCCGAGTGCGGGCTAACCGGGAGAATTGCTTGAAAGAAACGCGACACCGAATGTGTGGTCAGAACAAAGCCTCAATACGCTGTTCCCGTGGTGTTTGTGGCTGCCTTGTCTTTTACACAGAGTAAAAGACAAGGCAGCCATCGAATAGGGCCCCGATTGTTCCTACTTGGTCAGCCGAGGAGCAAGGGTGGGGGGAGCAAGCGTCTCAACCAAGCAAAGCTCACCATGGGGAAGGTGGCTATGCGAACTAGCCTAATGCCCTGCTCCATGTCTGTTTTATGAATTTAAGGGGCTAAAAAGTTTTGTTCTCGTTTTTCTATGATTAACCGAATGTATGTGAGAGTCCAAACAGACAGAAGGGTTACGGCCGAGTGCTGGACTTTCCAAAAAAGATGAGACAGGCTGTACCCGTGCCATACTAGTTAAGACCTGCCTGTGGATAACAGGTTCTTTAAACTCTCACACACACAAACTCACACAAACGTTCGCACACATACACACACACATTCTTGAGCTTGCTGCAAGATTAAACCTTTGCATTAACTGACTCCAGCAACTCTGAGTGTCATTGAGAGAATTTTCTCCACAATTGGGTCCTCAAACCAGATCTCGACGTTTTTTCCGCCGTCCAGGGTCGGAGCTGAAACCGTGCATGGGGGAGTCCAGTACTCCTAATGAAAGACCCCCTGCTGAATTGCGGTAATTAGGAGCCAGTGTCCACTGAAAGGGGGAAAAAGTGACGAGATCATACTTTTGAATCAATGGCCAGAAGCCATTGGCAGTGCAGGCATCAACAATTATGGTGTTATTTCACCCATTAACACTTAAGGTACCTCATGCAGTGGCTGTGATATGGTTACTTAACAAAATATCTTTACCAGACATCTCTCCTACATAACTGTTCTTCTTTCACAGCCACACCTTGTTGTCGATAGATGTGCTACACTTAATCCATCCACACTGCTACCTACCCCACAGATGGAAAGCCTCATGATTACATGTCAGAAATAACCATCAGTGTTTTACCCAGGCCAGACTTAACTGATATACGTTATGAAAATGCAGAAATAACAATATTTATTCGACAGGTCAAGCAAAAAACCCTGATGGCACAAATGCTACAGAATTTACAGTAGTAACAGAAACTGAAGTTTTCTTAAAACAACCACTACCAAAAAATTACTCTGTTCAAGCAGTCGAATTGGTAGCTTTAACTGAAGCTTGTAAATGAAATAACAAAAAGGTTGTTAACGTTTACACTGACAGTCAGTATGCCTTCTCAACTGTACATGTGTTAACACAGCATTGGAAAAACAGGTATGTTGACATCCACAGCTAAATGTATAAACTACAAATATTTCAGCATTATTAGATGTTATTCAATTGTCATCTACAATAGACTCGTATGAATGACCGGAAGGAAAACCATACTGCCAAAGAATTTGTTTAAATATGCTACAGTATTGAGCCATGGACCATGTCATGTCTCAACAGGAGGGATGGAAGCAATAATGAACAATGTTTTTACAGCATATGGTTTTACTAATTATTGAATTTTTTTTTTTAGAATAAATAAATGAATAAAGTTTTGTCTAGCAGGTGAAATATGTGCAAAATACAATCCACAGGGCAATCTAAGACCAAAAAGAAGATAATTCCCTAAGCCAGTGTATCGTTTTCAACATATTTGTTTGGATTTCATTATTTCATTATTGTGTAGATTTCATTGAACTAAATTAATGTTAAGGGAAACGATTCTGCTCAGTGACAACAGAGGTTTTTACCAAATGGACTGAAATATTTCCATGTGCACAAGCAGATGCACTCTCAGTAGCAAAAGCACGGGTAAAATAAATCATTTCTAGATTTGAAATTCCTGAAAAGATCTTCAGTGATAATTTGACACACTTTGTAAACAATGTCATCTCACTGATGGCAAAGAACTTAAAATAGACCTAAGAAACCACTGTGTATATCATCCACAATCAGCAGGTTTCGCGGAGAGACACAATGGAATAATTAAGTCAAGACTGAAAAAAATCATGGAAGAAATGGGAAATATTGGGTTTACTGTTTACCATCCTAAAAATGCATCCTCCAACTAGCACAAGATGAACTCCATTTGAGAAAAGGTATGGAAGACCATTTGTACTCCCACAGTCAAAACACAGTAGTCAACTGACATGATGAAGAAAAAAAGAAAAAGAGAAGAAACCTTAGCAGAATACAAATATTAACAAGTAGAGAGATCTCTTCTGTTTAGTCTGTTCCAGGTGAACCGGTGAAGGAATCTCTGCAGACAGTAAAACCCGGGGACTGGATCATCATCAAAGTGATAAAGAAAAATAACTGGTCCAGCCCAAGGGGGGAAGGTCCATTTCAGATACTACTTACATCACCCACAGCAGCTGAAGGACTTCTTGGATTCACTTATCACATTGTACCACGACCTTCAGAAGTAGGGAAAGATTAGTTACCCACCACTGTTTTCTGAGGCAAAAGTCTGACTACAAAGGAGAATTCTCTCTACAGGAGGGAGTTCATCTCAACCTCAGTGAAGAAAACAATGGCTAACATGAGAACATAGACTAAAATAAGACAGGGAAAATGGATGGACAAAGGCCGTGGCATCCATTCAGATTACCAGGATTTTGTGGGTTAAGAGGAACCAGCTTTGTATTATTAATCATTACTCTTATTATAGTATTCCCAATTTAATGGTATGAAGCATGGATTAGCAGAAATAAAGATGATGCAGGATAGAGTACCACCACTGTCCCCTTGACATAGAAAGTATCACACAAGTAATAACATTTATTTAAACTTGGAGATAAATGGAGAAAATAATCTCATATACAATAACTGAGACAGAAAAAACAGAAAACGATTAAAACAACATTTAGAACATACAAAAAGCTTAAAAGGAGTGACGAATCCGCGACTGCGAAGGCATAGAAGTCTAATTAAAAACAGGAGCAGTAGGACAGACTTTTGTGAAATCTGAGTAAGCTCTGGGAATCAAATTTAGATAATGATCAGACTTGGCCTTTCTTATTTCTGCTGTACATTTATTTCTAAGCTTCCTAAAAGCAAGGCAATGACCTGGGTCCCTCATATGCCCAGCTAGCATCCAAGGTTTATTTATTTTTTAAGTAAAGAAGACAGTTCTGCCGAAAGCCAGGGACTAGACCTGTTCTAAGTTCTATACTTTTTAAAAGGGGCGTGTTTATCAACTATGGAATTAGAAGATTTACAAAAATGGTCAAGTGCTAGATCTTCATCTGGGATTTTAACAGTGTCATGAGTATAACTATTCAACAGATCAGTTAAAAAAAAAGCCTGCTCATGGAGATGTTTCAGGATCTGGATACCAAGCGTGGACCTAATGTTTACATTTTTACAATTCTGATACAGGCTAGGGGCTGCACGGTGGTGTGGTGGTTAGCACCATCACCTCACAGCAAGAGGGTTTCAGGTTCGATCCCTGGTGCCTTTCTGTGTGGAGTTTGCATGTTCTCCCCGTGCATGCGTGGGTTTTCTCCGGGTACTCCGGCTTCCTCCCACCGTCCAGAAAACATGCATGTCAGGTGACTCCAAATTGTCCATAGGAGTGAGTGTGAGCGTGCATGGTTGTTTGTCTCGTTTGTCTCTATGTGGCCCTGTGATGGACTGGCGACCTGTCCAGGGTGTACCCTGCCTTTCGCCCGATGACTGCTGGGATAGGCTCCAGCCCACCCGCTACCCGATTAACGGACTGAAAATGGATGGATACAGGCTATTGAGCAGTGATAACTAACACCAAGTTCAGATACTGCGGATTTTCTACCTTTGATTTGTTAAGATTGAGCCAATCAGGGACAACCTTGAAGGATCTCTTAAGTTTGGTTTTGTAGGATCAGTAATTACCTGAGAAAGGTTGATATTGGTACACACCTTTTTTAAATGATCAGAGGCAGAGTTCAACTTGTTTAAATTAAAATTGCCACACAGAGATTGGGTTTAGGCCACATGGACACAGAATGACATCAACAAATATAAGAAATATTAAACATTTACACATAGATTTTTGAATACATGTAGAGGAATGATACTTTGAAATGTGCTCATTGCGGAGTTATGATCAGTTGAGTAATGAAGGTTGAACTATTCTGGGAAAGAGGTTCTATTCCCAGCATCATGATAGACACTCCTGATATAGAAGGTTTCGCTAACGCATTGGAACTGTTTTATTATTTTCATATGCATGTGCAATGAAGAATTGCTTGCTGCTGATAAATGCAAAGAAGAACAGCTTACACATAGATGCTCACATATAGGCTGCTGAATGCAATGAAGACCTGCTTATCCAGTAAAGTTCAATGTCAATGTGTAATATTCAATTGGGATTTGCAAAACAGTGAAGTTAAACAATGAATGGGTCCATAGTCGGTATGAGAAGACTACAGGAATATTTACCTGGGTGTACGTTCAAACAGAGATGAAAAAATTGCGATAAATAATTTTTTGTTTGTTAGTATGTATATGAATGTTATGTGTATAAACTGTGTTGAGTTATAGTTACTCAGTAGTGTCTCAGTGAAACAACCGACGGGGGAAGCCTTGTGGTGACAACAAAAGCAGTGTTTTACTGATCAGTCAAGTTTTCCAGTGTACTCCATACAAACTGGTTGGCTACTGAAGGGATAGAAAATGGGGAATACTTGTTTTAAAGCAAACAAGGAATTAGATGGGAAAAATACATGTTTTAATGGGACCCAGACAATATTAAATACTCAGACAGATGGGAGAAGAAGTGTAGTTTTGTAGGAAATCACAAAATTATTACATAAAATTAGTGAAATCAATTGAAGAATGTCTTTCTGAAGAGCTGTTTACCACAGATGAGCAGCTTTGCGACCAAGCACATTGTAGATCGCTTTACTGCCAAAATGATCTAATTTAATGGATTGGTTTAGACATGCATAACAGCATTTTAAGAACAAAGAGAGAAACAAAAAGGGACAACGCTTCATGGTGGAATAGCAAAATTTATAGCAAAATCCGAAATCATGCAGAACTCATGAAAGCAAGCTTACACTCGGATTCCTGAAACGTTAGATTTGCTCTTTCTTTTACTGCAAAGTACAACGTTGTTTTTTTGTTAAAATCTTTCTAGACATGGCAAATATGAAGGAGAAATCAGTTTTAACATAGTTTGAGTGAAGGAATGCATTTTATAAGCAAAATCCCAAATCATGCAGAACTCACGAAAAGCTTTTTCTCGCTTTTCACTGCTTTTTACAAACTTTGGTTGGACGTTCACACCTTCTTGCAGCCGAACACCTCTGCTTCCGCTTTTGATGGTGTATATTTGGGCATTCGAACCTTTTCTTACCCGCTTTTTACAAACCATGCGTGGACTTTCACACCTTCTTGCAGCCGAACACCACCTCTCCCGCTTTTGATGATGTATGGTCCAGCATTCTTACCTTTTCTAACACATTTTTCAGCAATTATGGTCGGACATTCACACCTACTCACAGCCGAACACTTCCGCTCCCGCATTAGATGGTGTATAGTCGGGCATTCTCACCCTTTCTCATCAGCTTTTTGCATATTATGATCTGACATTCACACCTACTTGCAGTCGAACAGCTCTGCTCCCGCTTTTGATTATGTTTGGTTGGATATTTGAACCTTTTCTTAACTGCTTTTTACAAACTTTGGTCGGACGTTCACACCTTCTTGCAGCCGAAGACCTCTGTTTCCGCTTTTGATGGTATATATTCGGGCATTCTAACCTTTTGTTAGAGGTTGGTTGCTGCTCGGGGCGGGAGGGGCCAGGAGTTTTAATTAACTGTTCTGCTGGTTCTTGGTCTTTGGTGGCTGGGCGGCTGCTGGCCCCCTGGTGTGCCCGCTGCACTACACCCCAGCGGAGTCGAGGGAGGGAGGACGTGTGGATGTGTGGATGTATGGGACGTGAAAGTGTGTGTGGTAATGATTGGGCCTGGATCTGGGACTTGCTGTCGCCTGGCCTGCCTGTGCTTCTCCCGATGGGGGGGCAGCGTTGCCTCTCCCCACTGCTCGCGACTTCACCCACCTGTGGGCACGTCTTGACTCCCAGGGCACTTGGCCAGGGGCGCTGGGGCAGGCGCTGACCCACTGTGTGGCTGTCTGGGGCGCTTGGCCCTCCTGGGTATTGGGTGGGGCCTCTGCCGGGGGGTTTGGGGGCGCTCGGGCTCCTGGGGCCCGGGTCCAGTGCACGGCCCATGTCTGGGCGGCTGGGGCCTGGCGGGGTCGGTGGGCTGTTGCCCCTGGCTCCCGGAGGGCTTCTGCCCTATGCTTATGGGGGCTCTTTCCGGGGGATTCCTCTGCAGTCTTCTGGGTGAATGCGTGGTTGCCCCTGCGGTGGGCTTCCTGGGTTCTGTGCTCTGTGGGGGCTGCTGGTGGCCTGGGTCTTGTGGCCCTCTCTGCCTGCTTCTGATTGCTTGGGGGGGCTGTGGATTGTGGCCCTGTACGCTTATACACTCATAACTAAGCACGGTTATCATGTAGGTCCTGTGCCATGGGTGTTGCATATTCTCGCACACACACACACACATTCATTAGTCCAGTAGCATGGTCGCTAAGCAGTTGATGTATTATCATGTCGTCTCAGGTCATCTATATCCACAGCTGTGTTGTATGTGATTGCCGCTTCTTGTGCTTGTTTTTGTTTGTTTGTGTGTTTGTTTTTTCTCTGCTTGTCTGCTTTCAGGTGCTCCTGGTGGCGCTAAGGCTGGATTCCCCTCAGAGGCCATGGATTGTTGTCTGTTTTGTTTTTTACAGGTGTAGCAGCTGGTTGTCTGGTTTTTGTTTCTATTTTTGTTCTGTTTCCTCTTCTTTCCTCTTCTTCTTTCCTTGTCCCCCGGTCCGGTTCAGTTCTATTACATGTCATATATTGTAAACAGAAATAAATAAATGGGCATCAAGGGGAGCTTTACATTTATAAAACTTCCCTTGGCAAAGCAAATCTGTTTGGCATCAAAGGTATTCAGACTACAATTCTGCTGCCATAATGCTGAACAGGACAAGGGAAAAAAAAAAAAGTAAAGAAGACAGTTCTGCCGAAAGCCAGGGACTAGACCTTTTCTAAGTTCTATACTTTTTAAAAGGGGCGTGTTTATCAACTATAGAATTAGAAGATTTACAAAAATGGTCAAGTGCTAGATCTTCATCTGGGATTTTAACAGTGTCATGAACTATTCAACAGATCAGTTAAAAAAAAGCCTGCTCATGGAGATGTTTCAGGATCTGGATACCAAGCGTGGACCTAATGTTTTCATTTTTGCAATTCTGATACAGGCTATTGAGCAGTGATAACTAACACCAAGTTCAGATACTGCGGATTTTCTACATTTGATTTGTTAAGATTGAGCCAATCAGGGACAACCTTGAAGGATCTCTTAAGTTTGGTTTAGTAGGATCAGTAATTACCTGAGAAAGGTTGATATTGGTACACACCTTTTTTAAATGATCAGAGGCAGAGTTCAACTTGTTTAAATTAAAATTGCCACACAGAGATTGGGTTTAGGCCACATGCACACAGAATGACCTCAACAAATATAAGAAATATTAAACATTTACTTTGAAATGTGCTCATTGCGGAGTTATGATCAGTTGAGTAATGAAGGTTGAACTATTCTGGGAAAGAGGTTCTATTCCCAGCATCATGATGGACACTCCTGATATAGAAGGTTTCGCTAACGCATTGGAATTGTTTTACTATTTTCATATGCATGTGCAATGAAGAATTGCTTGCTGCTGATAAATGCAAAGAAGAACAGCTTACACATAGATGCTCACATATAGGCTGCTGAATGCAATGAAGACCTGCTTATCCAGTAAAGTTCAATGTCAATGTGTAATATTCAATTGGGATTTGCAACACAGTGAAGTTAAACAATGAATGGGTCCATAGTCGGTATGAGAAGACTACAGGAATATTTACCTGGGTGTACGTTCAAACAGAGATGAAAATATATATGAATGTTATGTGTATAAAATGTGTTGAGTTATAGTTACTCAGTAGTGTCTCAGTGAAACAACCGACGGGGGAAGCCTCGCGGTGACAACAAAAGCAGTGTTTTACTGATCAGTCAAGTTTTCCAGTGTACTTCATACAAACTGGTTGGCTACTGAAGGGATAGAAAATGGGGAATACTTGTTTTAAAGCAAACAAGGAATTAGATGGGAAAAATACATGTTTTAACGGGACCCAGACAATATTAAATACTCAGACAGATGGGAGAAGAAGTGTAGTTTTATAGGAAATCACAAAATTATTACATAAAATTAGTGAAATCAATTGAAGAATGTCTTTCTGAAGAGCTGTTTACCACAGATGAACAGCTTTGCGACCAAGCACATTGTAAATCGCTTTACTGCCAAAATGATCTAATTTAATGGAATGGTTTAGACATGCATAACAGCATTTTAAGAACAAAGAGAGAAACAAAAAGGGACAACGCTTCATGGTGGAAGGTGATGTATAAATAACTGTGTATATGATGAAGGGGAGACCATTTGAGCAGCACAGCCATTTCGCAGCACAGGGACAGCAGTCCAAGTTAAAGGATCTCCCATGTGGTATCACCTGTCACACTGTCTCAAGGCATCAAAAGAAGAAAAAATCACCAAACTCAAGGACAAAGAGACGAAGACTCCGGTGAACAAAGAGAGAGGACTGACAAACCAGAAATACAAAAGGATGCTCGATATCAAGATTCAGAAGAAGAGGCTAACAATGCCACGAACACTTACGATGCTGGGAATGATGCACTGATGAACAGAGAAGAAGATTCAGTGTCATCAATCTGCAACACGTGCCTCTAATGAGGGGGTGAATATAGAATCCTCAACAATTACAACGTCTCTGGGAACTGTGACAACAACAAGGTTTAAACCATTTTGATATATATTGTAACCTATTGGCTAAGGAATAGTGCTGAAAATGAGGTAAATCTAATCCACCACTGTCCTTGGTCTTCTGTAGGGTTTTTAAACTAATACGTGGTGGTTTGTTTTTCCACAGAAATTTGGAGATGCATGAATCTAGTGACTTAAACCAAGTAGCAGATGGTTTTATGGGGATCATTGAGAAGAAATAGTTAACTTTTGGTAGTATCATCATTTTAATGGTTGTAACTCTCCCCATAAGTGATATAGGTAAGGACTTCCAACGAGAGAGATCGTCCTCTACTCTCTTTAATAATTGCACATAATTTAGCTTTGTTAGCTCTGAGAGCCTGGAGGAAATGTTTATGCCTAAATATCTAATATTTCCTGACTGTAAAGTGATCGCAGGTATATTCTGGACCCTGCAGTTAATGGGCAGAACTGTGGTCTTAGACCAGTTGATAGAGTAGTCAGAAAGTGCTGAGAATTTATTTATGAGTGTGATCGTGTGAGTGAGAGACGTCTGTGAGTTCTGAAGGAAAAGTAATACATCATCAGCATAAAGACTTATTTTATGCTCAATATTTTGGGATTGGATGCCTTTAATATTTCTATCTTGTCTGATAGCAGCTGCTAATGGTTCGATGAAAATAGCAAAAAGTGAGGGAGAAAGTGGGCAACCCTGTCTTGTACCTCTCTGCAGACTGAAGCTTGGAGAGGTTTGAGCATTTGTCCTGACACACGCATTTGGGGAGCTATATAATATTCTTATCCAGTTGATGAAGTGTGACCCAAACCCAAATTTGTTTAATGCTGCGAATAAAAATTTCCAGTTCACTCGATCAAATGCTTTTTCTGCATCTAGAGAGACTGTTGTGGTTCCCAGGTTGTTGATGGTAGAATAGTCTATGAGATTAATTAGCCTGCGAGTGTTAGTGGATGAGTGTCTACCCTTTATAAAACCTGTCTGGTAAGGATGTATTATAAGTGGAGTTATTTTTTCCATTCTTTTGGCAATGGCTTTACAAATTATTTTGAGTTCTGCATTTATTAGAGATATTGGGCGGTAGTTGGATGGAAGTATGGGGTCTTTTCCTGGTTTCTGTAGCAAGATAATGTTAGCAGAGTTCATGTGTGGGGATAATCTGCCATTCTGCTTAACTTGTAATACCATTTTGTGAAATGCAGGTGTACATGTTTACATTATATTACGCCGCCTTAAATTGTGTTGGCTCCGCTCAGTGGAGCTGACAGTAGACTGGCTGCCTTCGGTTCCGTTTCATTTGGAGACACTTAGCAACATAGCTGCTAACACGGCTAGTAACTGCTTAGCTAGTAGCTGCTAAGTGTCTCAAAACGAAAACATTGTTGCATTTTAGGAGGATAGATACTGCTCGAAAATTGGTAGACTTGAATGAGGCTGTTATTTACGATGGCCAACACGTGCAAATTCGTTGCAAACAGCAAAACGAATCCAACAGTAAAGCGCTGCAAGAGAAAAATGCGGCAACAAAAAAATTACCGGAGCACACACGAAGCAAACTTCAAAACACATGCAAGAGAAAAACGCGCTGCAAACCTCGAAACACATGCAAGAGAGAAATGCAAGTTCTCAACAGAAGTTGGCCAGGCCATTAAGGGGTCTCGACCTGTGGGATAGGGGTCGACTATGGAAGATCGACCAAAGTGACGAAGGAGAAGAAAGTTAAGAGGTACAATTTAATTAAAGCACGCTAACATTAGCTACATAACTCCGTTGCTCTTCTATAATACAGTAAAAGATTATGGCAAAGTGTTTAAAAAAGACATAAAAGACAACATAAAGACACATTGTGACCAGAAGTTAGGTTACATTATAACTTTTAAATTTATATTTTCAGACGGCAGTAAGACTGTTACCTTTCACCAAAACCACCACAGTTATTACACATGCAAGTACAATTACATTATAACAATGTAAGGTTATTACTGAGCTGAGCAACACATGTCTGTAATGTTAGTAACATATCGTTAATGGTATGACAAAGATTTTTTGCCTGTAAACAGAACAAGCAAACCATCACGACTAAAAGCACACTCAGTAGTAACGTTGTCTTTTATTGGCATGAATCATGTTGAGCTTCACAAGCTCGTTAACGTACCTGTTAAGTTATCTGTAACATCATTTAATTACTCAGCATCAGAACTGCACAGAAAGAACTGTGTGTCTGCTAGTGTAAGTTTTTTTCTAAGCTTCTAGCCAAATTCAATATCTGTTGTTGTTGCGAAAATGATCAAAACCCATCCGTGGGTGAAACCTGTTGCCTAGTAGCCTTGGTAGGGCCATCGCAAAGCAATCAGAGTATTCAGGTGCTCCCCTCTCTGAAAACACTTGTTGGTTAACTCTCGGTGGGCGGTCTCAGCCTAGTGCAATTAGCCAACACATGAACGGCTGTGTCCAATTGTGCGCATAAAGTAAGGGGTGGCCCCTGAAGCGTCAGCCATTCTCGTGTGAAGACATTCTTGGGTAAAGACTAGCGTGTCTACCTGCGCGTGTCCACCGAGCAAGGCCACTGAACAAGGCAAACCTGTCCTACTTGCCTCATCCATGTCACTCTGGCCTCACCACCTGCTTTAAAATGTGCCTCAAACCCATTCCTGTTGTCTCCGGCTCGCACAGAAGGTTTCACACAACCAAACGCCACCGCAACCTTAACAACCTCCGCTCTCTAAAGCCCACTTCACTCTGTGACACACCCTTGTCTGTGGGGTTGTGGAATTGCCAATCAGCGGTAAACAAAGCAGATTTCATTATGGCTTATGCCAACCACCTGTCCCTTAAGCCTGAAAACACAGCTACCCCGGCTGCACTTTCAACCAACCACTCATTCTCCCATACCTCTCGTACATCTGGGAGAGGTGGTAGAACAGGCATGCTCATTTCCAACAAATTGAAATACACCCAACTGCTACCTGATGCTAAATACAATACCTTTGAATACCACGCCATCTTGGTAACTGCACCGGTCAAAATCTATACGATTGTCGTATATCGCCCACCAGGACAACTCGGTGACTTTCTAAATGAACTAGACACCTTGCTCTCTTCTATCCCGGAGCATGACTGTCCCATAATTGTCCTTGGTGACATGAACATCCACCTTGACAGTCCTAACTCTTCTGATTTTCTGACACTAATGCACTCGTTTGAGCTACAACTGCTCAGCAGTCCTCCGACCCATAAAGCTGGCAAAGTGCTAGATCTCATTTTCACAAGAAACAATGCCACAGAGTCTGTCACACCTCTGCATTTCTCTGACCACTATTTCATTCAGTTCAGAGTGAGTCTCCCGAGAAGACCATCTGCTTCTACCCCTATGGTTTCCTTCCGCCGTAATCTCCGCAACCTGTCGCCCACCCGCTTCTCCTCCGTTGTTGCCTCCGCTCTTCCAACCTCCAGCACATTCTCCTCTCTTCAGGTTAATGATGCCACGGAATCCCTTTGCTCTACACTGAGCTCATCTCTGGATAGTCTGTGTCCTCTATCCACCAAACCCACCCGATCCTCCCAGTCTCACCCCTGGCTTAATGATACTCTCCAAGCGTTGCGCACCAATCTCAGAGCTGCCGAATGGAAATGGCACAAGTCAAAAGATCCTGCAGATCTAGCTAAACTCCAGGCGCTACTGTCATCATTCGCATCCAGTGTTACTGATGCAAAAAAGTCTTTCTACATCAACAAGATTCATAGTACTACTGACACCTGGAAACTTTTTTCCACCTTCAAAACTTTACTTAAACCTCCGCCTCCGCCACCTGCTACCAATCTAACAGCAGACATCATTGCCTCATTTTTTTACTGACAAAGTGGCAGCTATAAGTAAACAGTTTACCGAACCACAAAATCTGCATGCAGAAGTCTTACTGCATCATTTTCCTCATTTACCCCTCTCGCTCAGAGCAGTGTGTCTAAACTTCTCACATGTAGCCGTCCTACTACATGCCCGCTGGACCCCGTCCCTACTAATCTTCTCCAATCCATTGCTCCTACTGTAACTGCAGCAGTGCTACGCATGTGATTAATGCTTCATTGACATCGGGCACATTTCCTACCACATTCAAGCAAGCTCAGGTTACACCGCTGCTCAAGAAACCTTTCCTCCCTTCAACTCATGTAGAGAATTATCGGCCGGTCTCTCTCCTCCAGTTTCTGTCCAAAATCATTGAAAGGGCGGTCTTTAAGCAGGTCACTGATTACCTCTCACATAACAACCTCCTTGTCCCAAACCAAACTGGGTTTAAAAGTGGACACTCCACCGAAATGGCTCTGTTGGCTGTGACAGAAGCCTTAAAAGAAGCCAGAGCGACAGCTAAGTCCTCTGTACTTATCCTGCTTGACTTATCAGCTGCATTTGACACTGTCAACCACAGTATGCTTTTGTCCATACTCTCTAGCATGGGCATCACAGGGAGAGCACACTCCTGGTTTGAATCATACGTCACTGGTCGGTCTTTCAAAGTATCCTGGCTTGGTCACACTTCTGCAGCGCACCACCTCGCCACAAGGGTCCTCCAAGGTTCAGTACTGGGACCTCTTCTCTTTGCCATATACACCAACTCACTGGGGCAGATCATCCGATCACATGGCTTCTCATACCAAAGTTATGCTGATGATACCCAGCTCTATCTGTCATTCCCACCTGACGACCACACAGTCTCAGCACGAATCTCAGACTGTTTCTCTGACATATCAACATGGATGAAAGCCCATCACCTCCAACTTAACCTCCCAAAAACTGAACTGCTTGTCTTCCCAGCCAAACCAACCATACACCACAGCACCTGTATCCAAACTGAATCCCTATCTCTTGCTCCATCAAAGGTTGCTAGACACTTGGGTGTCATGATTGATGACCAACTAACCTTCAAAGATCACGTTACCTCGGTTGCTCGTTCATGCCGCTTTGCATTACTAAACATAAGAAAGATCAGACCATACCTAACCCAACATGCCACCCAACTCCTGGTGCAGGCCATGGTCATCTCCCGTCTTGCCTGCTGCAATGCTCTCCTAACTGGTCTCCCAGCCTGTACTATGAAACTTCTGCAGATGGTCCAGAACGCCGCGGCGCGTCTGGTCTTCGATCAGCCTAAAAGAACACACGTCACCCCTCTGTTCATTGAACTCCACTGGCTACCCTTACTATGCATCAAATTCAAGTCACTGATGTTAGCCTACAAAGTGCTTAATGGAACGGCTCCCATCTACTTGAATACTCTTGCAAAGGCTTATGTCACAACTCGGTCCTTCCGTTCATCCCAGGATTGTCGTCTAGCAGTGCCTACACCGCGCCTAAGACAATCCAAACTCTTTTCATGTTTCATGTGTCGTCCCACAATGGTGGAATGACCTACCGAGCACTACCAGAACAGGGGCGTCCCTGTCTATCTTCAAGAAACTCTTGAAAACCCAGCTCTTCAGAGAGCACCTCCTATCCTAGCACTTACCTTGTACTTACCTACCCCCTCTATCGTTGCACTTTATCTTTCTGCACTTCCTTCTATGCCTGCACCCTATCTCTACTCTGTCACTGGATATTGGATTGGATATAGGTCCGGATGATATTCTTCATCTACTTCGTCCTCCTGGGGAAGCAATGCTCTGAACTCAGAAGGACATCCCTCTATGGTGTGGACCACCAACCTGGTATATAGAGAACAGAGACAAGGCACACAACAACACCCGCACACTACCAATATTGCAGTAAATACTGCTACAGTCATCATAAGTGATAGAATCATGGCACAATATCTTCCAAACATATTCATCATGTTAGACCATATAGAAGTGTCAACTCCTGAATGCTCCTTCAATTCTTCAGATATGACGCTTTGTTAAAGATCCGCCTGTTGCTGTGTTCTTAGGTATCAGACGTTAGAACACGCTCCTCCTTTTTCAGCCAGGAAAGAAGGTTATAGATTCTCCTGATGATTCTCCTGGTGACACACATTCCATTTAGTTCTGAAGGTTTACACCTTCCCTGCTTCACAACGTCCTTTGCTGCTTAACAGGGCCCTGATGGACCTGTTTTTTTTTTCAATCTTCTTCTTTTCCTCTCTTCTCTGGTGCTCTCTGCCTCTTGCCCTGCTAAGTGCCAGAGATATGTCCCTGCTTCACCAGCGTTGAGTTTACCAGGATCTACACACCGACTCTGCAGCTGGACTTCCCTCTCTAGCAGTCAGGGGAAGGCAAAGAGTACCTCTTACAATGGCTCTTGTGTATCCAAGTATCACATCTCTCAACCTTGACAGCCGTTGAGGTGTTTGGATCTGGAATGGGCCTTCCCAGCTCGGTTTGTTCCAGGCCTTCCTCTTTATCACCTTCGTGAAGACCCAGTCTCCGATATTAAGCTCTGCTCCAACCTGTAATGGCAAAGTCACATTCGGAACATTATTATATTGACTTATATCTTCTGTTTCGAACATCCTTTTCATATAACTTGCTGGAGTGTTGTTGGGGAAATTTAGTAATACACAGAGTCAGTTATTTTCTTCTGAGGAGATAAGAGGCTTTTGTAATAATATCTTGCAAAAGAGAACAACACAGTACAAAATACAGAGTTGCTCTGATTACTGAGGCAAAAACACAGTCATATTGCCCACTTGTCAGATCATCTCTCTTTGGGTATAGTTGATTGTTCTTCTATACACAGTCGTAAATACCAGCCTAACCCAGTCCCCCTTAAAGTGCAGCTATCTCATTATAACCAGCCCACCATTGTAAAGAGGAATTTAAGAAAAACAGGGCAGGGTAGTACCTTGCAGCTCAGTCATTTGCAGTTCATGCACAGTAACACTCAATACAATGCATATAAGAATTAATTTTCCATGACACTGTCGTCATCCTCATACTGGTGGCATGCAGTTTAGCTAGGTCTGGGATAGAATATGGTCTTCCATACATTATTTCGAGTTAAAGATTGACCTTGTGTGGGAGTTATCCTAATGCTTAGCTGAACTAAGTCCATGCAATCAGTCCAGTTTCTCCCTGTTTCTTCCATTGCTTTCCTCAGTTTCAGCTTAATTGTTCCATTAATTCTTTCCACTAGCCCTGCACTCTGGGAATGATAACCACAATGTTTTTCAAGTTTATGCAGAAGTGGTCTCCTATCTTTTGGATCACTTCATTCACAAAATGACTTCCATTTTCACTCCTGATAATCTGTGGAATCCCAAAAGTAGATATTATTATTTTGCATAAAGCTGTTGCTACTGTCAGGGCATCTGCTGAATGACATGGAAATATCCCTACCCATTTAGAAAATGCATCAATTATTACCAAACAGTACTTCTGGCTGTTACATTTGTTTAGTTCCATAAAATCCATGTGTATTTCTAGGAAAGGATACTCTGGTTTAGGAAACTGACCTCTTTGTGGTCTCATGTTTCCCTGTGGATTGTCTTTCATGCAAATCTGACATTGTGCACAAAAGTTTTTTGAATAAGTAGTAAAACCATTATGAGTATAATATTGTTCTATTATACTGTTCATCCCTCCTGTTGACATATGGCAAGGCCCATGTGCCACAAATGCTGCCCATTTATACATGGATTTTAGCAAGATTGGTTTTCCATCAACGGTCAGGTGTAGATGTCATCTTTCAAAATTGCTCCTTTATTGCACCACAGAGTTCTTTTGCTGTCTGGTGCTTGTTGTTGCATGTCTTTTAAAACATAATTTTCCATAGTCATAGTTAAAACGTGTGACTTTGCAGCTTTATCTACAAAATCATTTCCTTTGCTTACAAAGTCTGTTCCTTTTGTGTGTGCATTGCACATATGCAGACCGCAATGGCTTTTGGTAGCAATATTGCGTCCAGCAAATCTCGCAGCAGTTCTTTATGAGTTACTGGCTTTCCAGTGGAGCTTTGGTAGCCTCTGCTTCTGCTTGTACGCAGTGGGGTGTGGCCACAGGATCCAGTCCTTTAGAGAAATAAGCTATCGGCTTACTTTTGCTCACTTTATTTCCTGTGTCTGCTACGTAATGTAGCAGCGCTATGGTGTCTTGTTTGCATCTCTGTTGTGACTTTCCTGCCACTAGGTTGTCATCCACATACGCCAGTATCTAGCTACCTTGGAGAGGAACAAATTCGGCTTAACAATTTGCTATAGCCTCTGCAAAGATAGTTGGTAAGTCCAAGGACCAGTGATAGTGTGGTTCCCCAGAGCCTTGTATAACATAGACCTCTGCATATTGACGTGCCAACATGCCCCCATTCTCTGCTGGGTATATGGCAATTTTCATTTTTGCCATAAAATCTCATCCCAAAAGATTAAAGGGGCAAGCTGGAGAGAGAACCATCTGTCCCCAGGAACTTTCACCTCGTTCTTGAAATTCTATCTTTATTTTGGTGGACATAGGTTTCTTTTGCACCTCTGATCTTACAAAAATGCTATCTTTAGATGTGGGGAACTTGTGGCAATCATCTCTCATCACAGTGCGGCACGCTCCTGATTCACATAAAAACACACATGGTCTCCCTTGGACCAGTAAAGTAATTTGCGGCATGCTATCAGCCATTGTGCAGATATCCAATAAATCCAACATCTCATCCACCACTAGCGGTTCTTCCTTTCCATTTTCTGCACTCGGCTGCTCTCTGTCTAGTCATTGCCATTTCTCTTTTTCAGGACATTTTCTACTAAGATGTCCGACTTGCCACACAACCAACATTCTATATCTAAAAGCTTTACCCTTCCTCCTGGGAAGCCTCTACCTCTCCCTCTGGAGAAACCTCTACCTCTTCCTCGTCCTCTGTTGTCACAGCTTGGACCTTCCATATTAAACACATCTGCATCTCCTTCCCCATAATCATCACAGCTGTCTGCCACAAACGCATCAGCTTTCTTTTCTCTGATCTTCTTTTTGTTCCGTACCACTTTTTCTGCATGTATGAACTGATCCATAAATTGAGGAAGAGTAGTTGTGGGGTGGTGCACAAAATGTTTAATCACCCACTCTTTAATTTCAGGTCTCAAAGCATTTTTTAGTTGCTGTTGATAAGGGCCATCCTCCGCTGCATCCTGTGGTATCCCACTATTTGTCATGAACACCTGTTCAAAGCGAGTTCTAAACTCTATGACAGTTTCTCCCTCTTTTTGTGTGGTTTGGCCTATTTTAGCATAGTCAGCCCTTCGCACAAACGTGCGAGGGATTATTTCCCATAGGGCCTCCCACCGCTGTGTGAGCTCAGCGCTATCATGTGCCAATGGCAATGGCGGGGCGTTCCCCACCCTTCGGGCCATGGGGTCCCAATCCCCTCTAACTCTTACCCAATCACCCTGTAATAGGGCCATCATAATGCTTTGGCATTCTGCTCCATTCAAATGATAAGATCGTTGAATTAGACTAATTTCTTGCACATATCTTGGTGCATCATATTTGTATGATGTGATTCCAGCCACTGCAGCCACCACGTCTGCTTGTCCATGTACGATCATTATCATTCTGGGCAGTGGGATTTGCAACTTCCACCATTGGGAGAAAGTGGCCCTGTTGGGGGCTCAAACTGGGACCATCTGTACTTGTAAAATTAAAAGGACTTAAATTACCTCCCATTCGTTTGCTCCACTCATACGGTGTACAACTTAATGAGCGGAGAGAATAACCTCCACGAGGCATGGATGGGGCGGGCGTCACAGGAGTCGGTGACTCCCCTCCCACTGCTCCCGCGCCACTCAGATCTGGGTACAAAGAATATGGCGGGGCAAAAGCACCAGAAACGGGGGGGAGCATGTTCCAGCGCTGGGACAGGTTCATCTGCCCGCCGGGCTCGTGGGGTTGTTTCATTATCTTCAGGAAGGACAACAGCACATATTGTGACTTTTTCCTTTCACCTTTTCCCCTCCCCTGATTTCCTGTTATGAGCTTCAGCCAACCACACTTTAGCAGTGGTGGTTTTGGGTCCGTCCTGTTTTTGACCTTTATTTTTATCTTTATCTTTTAATTTGTTCACCAGCATTTGGCACTGAGGGACAGACAATTTGATTTAGGTACAGACATGAACCAGGGCGTTGCTGCTCCATAAATTTATGATCCCCCTCCCCGTCCATTGTACCGTTCACATTTCCCATTTTATTAATATATTTATCCTTAATGAACGTCCGAGTTTGTCTACTTCAACAGTCAGTAACCTTTGTTGACACCGTTAGGTTCCCAGTTACTCTGCTGCTTCAACAAAACTCTGTTCCTATCACTCATTCCTTTCTCTCATACACACGCTCAAAATGGCTCCCACACACACACACACACACTCAAAACAGCGAGTTGCACCCTCTCCCGCGTACACTCAAACCAGCGCCTCTCATCCTTTCATGTGCACACGTGAACAAATACTGACACACTTAAAAACACAAAATACATTAAAAAACAAATACAATAGACTTACAAACACCGGGTACCCATTAGGTAGGGACGCAAACCCCCCTTTTATTTAGGTAGGGACTTTAACCCTCCTTTTCCCATAAGGTAGGGACTCAAACCCCCCTTTTCTTTAGGCGGGGACTTTAACCCCCCTAATCACTTCTTTTATTTTTTGTCTTTTTTATTTTATAAACACCCTTTCTTTTAGGCGGGGACTTTAACCCCCCTAATCACTTCTTTTATTTTTTGTCTTTTTTATTTTATAAACACCCTTTCTTTTTCTAAGGTTGGGACTTAAACCCACCGTACTTTGGCAGGGACTTTCAACCGTCCTTCCTTTTTCTAACTTTACGTTTGGCAGGGACTTTCAACCGTCCTTCCTTTTTCTAACTTTACTTTTGGCAGGGATTTTCAACCCTCCTTCCTTTTTCTAACTTTACTTTTGGCAGGGACTTTCAACCGTCCTTCCTTTTTCTAACTTTACTTTTGGCAGGGACTTTCAACCCTCCTTCCTTTTTCTAACTTTACTTTTGGCAGGGACTTTCAACCGTCCTTCCTTTTTCTAACTTTATTTTTGGCAGGGATTTTCAACCCTCCTTCCCTTTTCTAACTTTACTTTTGGCAGGGACTTTCAACCGTCCTTCCTTTTTCTAACTTTACTTTTGGCAGGGATTTTCAACCCTCCTTCCCTTTTCTAACTTTACTTTTGGCAGGGACTTTCAACCGTCCTTCCTTTTTCTAACTTTACTTTTGGCAGGGATTTTCAACCCTCCTTCCTTTTTCTAACTCAGTTGTAATATTCAATATAAAAAAATGTTACTCACAATTCAGCTGTTCCTTTTTTTCTTGGTCTCATCCACTGTCGGTTGTAAAACTGCGCTTGGATGCCGTCATTCGCGAAGAGTTTTGCCGGAAAGGGCCTTCTCTGGCCAACGGAGAATTTTAGCCCCGTGCGTCTTTCCTCCGACCTAGTCGGGCTGTGCACAGTCTACAGAGTTTCGTCCCTCCCGGTAGAAACCCTCATACAAAATGTTGGCATCCGGCTAGAAGGACCAAAATGTTAGAAAATTTAACTCACAGACAACGGCATGAAACCAAGAAATCCCTCAGAGGCCTCAGTATTTTACTTGCAAGGGGAGAACAACACATAAACCTTCTCTCTGCAGATTCACAAGAGTTCTCCAACGAGTGGTTGCCTCCCTTGCTCTTTTATTTGGTGACACACACACACATATATACAATCCTCTACATGCCCAGGTCTGGCATATCTCCTGAGTTTGGAGTCATCTCCTTATTTGGGGAGCTATAAAGATAACGATCAGTGGGGAGACAACATTCCTTCTTAAAACACAGTTCTCTTTGTCTCCCAACTTCTCCTTGTGAAGTTTTGATATGAAATGGCCTCTCTGACTGTGACTTTTATATAATGATAATAAGCAAACTTTTCTGACAGTCACCTCTGACAGAGTCGGACTAGTGGGTTCCTTCTATGTAGTTTATTGTTAGCTTTTTATATAGCTTTTTATATCTTCATTTGTAAATCGCTTTGGATAAAAGCGTATGTTAAATACATAAACATAAACATTTAGCTAACCTAACAGTCTGACAACGTTAGAGTTTAAACTATGGATATGAACACAAACATTACATTAGGTTATTAACTTAATAACAGGGAAATGTTTTCTTACCTGATATTGCATGGATAACAGTTATAACATGAAGTTAATTTTAGGAGACCAGACAGATCCTGACTCTTCCTCTGTGTCCATATTCACGTTTTTGCTTTGTTGTTCTGTTGAAACTTAAATTCACTCAAATGATCATTTGGCATGCAGATGTAAAATAATCCAGGTAATGATCCATGTAATTAATTACAAAGGGACCGACAGAGTAGCGGTGAAGTCAAACTGACGTACTTTCAAATTAAACCGCGCTCAGCAGTCATTGGATATATCTCTCGTGTGAAGGAGAGTTTGAGAAAGAACAACTTAATCTTCAGCAATCAGTATAAAAAGAGGGTAAGAAAAGGTGCAAATGCCAACCATACATCACTAAAAGGTGGAGCGGAAGTATTCGGCTGCAAGTAGGTGTGAATGTTCGACCATAATTTGTAAAAAGCGGGTAAGAAAAGGTTCGAATGCCCGACTATATATTAACAAAAGCGGGAGGAGGGGTCTTCGGATGAGAGTGGGTGAGAATTTCCAACCATAATCTATAAAATGCGGTGAAAAAAAGGTGTGAATACCCCATAGAACACTAAAAGGTGGAGCGGAAGTGTTTGGCTGAGAGAAGGTGTGAATGTCTGACTATATTTGGTGAAAAGCAAGTGAAGCAAGGTCTGAATGCCCAACCTTACATCATCAAAAGCGAGATCAGAGGTGTTTGGCTGCAAGAAGGCCATAGTTTGCCAAAAGCGGGTAAGGTGCGAATGACTATCAAATGACTATCAACAATGAATGAATGAATATCAACAAAAGTAGGGGCGGAGGTATTCGGATGCAAGTGGGTGTGAATATCCCACCATACAAGTATGGTGGAGAGGAAGCTGTGAATGGCCGACCATGGTAAAAATGATCAAAACAGGGAGCGGAGGTGTTTGGCTGCGACAAGGTGTGAATGTCCACCCATAATGAATGAAAATCGGGACACAAGTAGGTTTGAATGCCCAACCATACATCATCAAAAGCAGGAGTGGATGTGTTCGGCTACAAGAAGGTTTGAATGTCTGACCATAGTTTGTAAAAAGCGGGTAAGAAAAGGTTAAAATACCCGACTGTACACAATCAATAGTGGGAGCGGAGTTGTTCGGCTACTAAAAGGTGTGTAAGTCCGACCATGGTTTGTAAAAAGCGGGTAAGAAAAGGTGCGAATGCCCGACAATGTATGATCAAAAGAGGGAGCGGAGGTTTTCAGCGGCAAGAAGGTGTGAATGTCCAACCATAATTTGTAAAAACCGGGGAAGAAAAGGCTCGAAAGCCCGACTATACACCATCAACAGCTGGAGCGGAGGTGTTCAGCTGCAAGAAGGTCTGAATGTCCATCAATAATTGCTAGAAAACATGAAAGAGAATTTTCGAATATCAAACCGCACATGATCATAAGCGGGAGAGGAGGTGGTCAGATGCAAGAAGGTGTGAATGTCCACCCATAATTCCTGAAAAATGGGTAAAAAAAGGGTGCGAATGCCCAACCATACATCATCAAAAGCAGGAGTGGATATGTTCCGCTGTAAGACGGTGTGAATGTCCGACCATAGTTTGCAAAAAGCGGGTAAGAAAAGGTTAAAATACCCGACTGTACACAATCAATAGCGGGAGCGGAGTTGTTCAGCTACAAGAAGGTATGAAAGTCCGACCATGGTTTGTAAAAAGCGGGTAAGAAAAGGTTCGAATGCCCAACCAAACATAATCAAAAGTGGGGGCAGAGCTGTTCGACTGCAAGGAGGTGTGAATGTCAGATCATAATTTGCAAAAAGCTGATGAGAAAGGGTGACAATGCCAAAACTATAAACCATCAAATGCGGGAGCGGAGTTGTTCGGCTGTGAGTAGGTGTGAATCTCCAACCATAATTGCTGAAAAATGTGTTAGAAAAGGTAAGAATGCCGGTCCATACATCATCAAAAGCGGGAGAGGTGGTGTTCGGCTGCAAGTAGGTGTGAAGGTCCAGCCATAATTACTCACAACCGGGTAAGAAAAGGTAGTATTGCCAGACCATACATGATCAAAACAGGGAGCGGAGGTGGTTCAGCTGCAAGAAGGTGTGAATGTCCGACTAAAGTTTTTAAAAAGCGGGTAAGACAAGGTGCAAATACCCGACAATGTATGATCAAAAAAGGGAGCGGAGGTTTTCGGCTGCAAGAAGGTCTGAATGTCCACCCATAATTCCTGAAAAATGGGTAAAAAAAGGGTGCTAATGCCCAACCATACATCATCAAAAGCAGGAGTGGATGTGTTCGGCTACAAGAAGGTTTGAATGTCCATCAATAATTGCTTTAAAAAATGAAAGAAAACTTTCGAATATCAAACCGCACATGATCATAAGCGGGAGAGGAGATGTTCAGCTGCAAGAAGGTGTAAATGTCCGAGCATAGTTTGTAAAAAGCGGGTAAGAAAAGGTTCGAATTCCCGAACATACACAATCAAAAGAGGGAGCGGAGGTGTTCCACTGTACGAAGGTGTGAATGTCCGACAATAGTTGGTAAAAAGCGGGTAAGAAAAGGTTAAAATACCCGACTGTACAAAATCAATAGCGGGAGCGGAGTTGTTTGGTTACAAGAAGGTGTGAAAGTCCGACCATGGTTTGTAAAAAGCGGGGAAGAAAAGGCTCGAATGCCCGACTATACACCATCAAAAGAGGGAGCAGAGGGGTTCAGCTGCAAGAAGGTCTGAATGTCCATCAATAATTGCTTTAAAACATGAAAGAAAATATTCGAATACTGCAAAGTCCAATGTTGTTCTTTGTTGAAGTCGATCTAGACATTGATAAATATGAAGGTAAAATCAGTTTTCACTCGGTTTGAGTGAAGGAATTTATTTAATAGCAAAATCTCAAATCATGCAGAACTCCTCAAAAGGAACGTATGGCTTAATCACAAGTGTGGTTCTTTGTCATTCAGGGTAATATGAGGAACTTTATGCTTCAAACATTTTTAGACATGGATAACTATGAAGGACAAAGCAGTTTTAACATAGTTTGAGTGAAGAAATTCATTTTAAAACAAAATCCCAAAACATGCAGAACACATGAAAAGTTTAATCTCGGATTTCTGATCCTTCAGTGTTGCTCTTTCTTATATTGCAAAGTACAACGTGGTTTTTTGTTTTGTTTAAATCTATCTCGACATTGATAAATATGGAAGGACAAAGCAGTTTTAACTTGGTTTGAGCAAAGCAATTCATTTTATGGCAAAATCCGAAATCGTGCAGAACTCATGAAAGCAAGATTATGAGTATTCCTGAAACTTTAGATTTGCTCTTTCTTTTTCTTTTATCTTTCTAGACATGTTAAATATGAAGAACAAATCAGTTTTAACATAGTTTGAGTGAAGGAATGCATTTTATAAGCAAAATCCCAAATCATGCAGAACTCATGAAAAGCGTTTTCTCACTTTTCACTGCTTTTTACAAACTTTGGTCGGACGTTCACACCTTCTTGCAGCCGAACACCTCCACTTCCACTTTTGATGGTGTATATTCGGGCATTCAAACCTTTTCTTACCCGCTTTTTACAAACTATGCTCGGACATTCAAACCTTCTTGTAGCCAAACACATCCACTCCTGCTTTTGATGATGTATGGTTGGGCATTCAAACCCACTTGTTGCCCGCTTTTCATTAATTATGGGTGGACATTCACACCTTGTCGCAGCCAAACACCTCCGCTCCTTGTTTTGATAATGTATATTTGGACATTCGCACCTTTTCTCACCCGCCTTTTGCAAACTATGGTCGGCTATTCACAGCTTCCTCTCCACCATACTTGTATTGAGGGATATTCACACCCACTTGCATCCAAAGACCTCCGCCCCCACTTTTGTTGATATTTAGTCGGTCATTCGCACCTTACCCGCTTTTGGCAAACTATGGCCTTCTTGCAGCCAAACACCTCTGATCTCGCTTTTGATGATGTAAGGTTGGGCATTCAGACTTTGCTTCACCTGCTTTTCACCAAATATAGTCGGGACATTCACACCTTCTTGCAGCCGAACACTTCCGCTCCACCTTTTAGTGTTCTATCACACCTTTTTTTTCACCTCATTTTATACATTATGGTTGGATATTCTCAACCACTCTCATCCGAAGACCTCTCCTCCCGCTTTTGTTAATATATTTGAACTTTAGTCGGACATTCACACGCAGCTGAACCACCTCTGCTCCCTGTTTTGATCATGTATGGTCTGGCAATACTAACTTTTCTTACCCGTTTGTGAGTAATTATGGCTGGACATTCACAACTACTTGCAGCCGAACACCACCTCTCTCGTTTTTGATGATGAATGGACCGGCATTCTTACCTTTTCTAACACATTTTTCAGCAATTATGGTTGGAGATTCACACCTACTCACAGCCGAACAACTCCGCTCCCGCATTTGATGGTGTATAGTCGGGCATTCTCACCCTTTCTCATCAGCTTTTTGCAAATTATGATCTGACATTCACACCTACTTGCAGTCGAACAGCTCTGCTCCCGCTTTTGATTATGTTTGGTTGGATATTCAAACCTTTTCTTAACTTCTTTTTACAAACTTTGGTCGGACGTTCACACCTTCTTGTAGCCGAACACATCCACTCCTGCTTTTGATGATGTATGGTTGGGCATTCGCACCTTTTTTTACCCATTTTTCACGAATTATGGGTTGACATTCACACCTTCTTGCAGTTGAAAACCTCCTCTCCCACTTATGATCATGTGCGGTTTGATTTTCGAAAATTTTCTTTCATGTTTTCTAGCAATTATTGATGGACATTTAGACCTTCTTGCAGCTGAACACCTCCGCTCCCTCTTTTGATCATACATTGTCAGGCATTCGCACCTTGTCTTACCCGCTTTTTACAAACTTTAGTCGAACACTCACACCTTTTTGCAGCCGAACACCACCTCTCCCGCTTTTGATGATGTATGGTCCTGCATTCTCACCTTTTATAACACATTTTTCAGCAATTATGGTCGGACATTCACACCTACTCGGAGCCGAACACCTCCGCTCCCGCATTTGATGGTGTATAGTAGGGCATTCTCACCCTTTCTCATCAGCTTTTTGTAAATTATGATCTGATATTCATACCTGCTTTTGATAATGTATGGTTGGGCATTCGCACCTTTTTTACCCATTTTTCAGGAATTATGGGGGGACATTCACACATTCTTGCAGCTGAACACCTCCTCTCCCTTTTATGATAATGTGCGGTTTGATATTAGAAAAAATTCTTTCATGTTTTAAAGCAATTATTGATGGACATTCAGACCTTCTTGAAGCTGAACCCCTCTGCTCCCGCTTTTGATGGTGTATAGTCGGGCTTTCGAGCCTTTTCTTCCCGGTTTTTACAAATTATGGTTGGACATTCAGACCTTCTTGCAGCCGAACACCTCCGCTCCCTCTTTTGATCATACATTGTCGGGCATTCGCACCTTGTATTACCCGCTTTTTACAAACTTTAGTCGGACATTCACACCTTCTTGAAGCTGAACCACCTCCGCTCCCTATTTTGATCATGTATGGTCTGGCAATACTACCTTTTCTTACCCGTTTGTGAGTAATTATGGCTGGACATTCACACCTACTTGCAGCCGAACACCACCTCTCCCGCTTTTGATGATGTATTGACCGGCATTCTTACCTTTTCTAACACATTTTCCAGCAATTATGGTGGGACATTCACACCTACTCACAGCCGAACACCTCCGCTTCCGCTTTTGATGGTATATATTCGGGCATTCCAACCTTTTCTTACCCGCTTTTTACAAACTGTGGTCGGACATTCAAACCTTCTTGTAGCCGAACAGCTCCACTCCTGCTTTTGATGATGTATGGTTGGGCATTCGCACCTTCTCTTACCCATTTTTCAATAATTATGGGTGGACATTCAAACCTTGCAGCTGAACACCTCCGCTCCCGCTTGTGATCACGTGCGGTTTGATATTCGAACATTTTCTTTCGTGTTTTAAAGCAATTATTGATGGACATTCAAACCTTGTAGCCGAACACATCCACTCCTGCTTTTGATGATGTATGGTTGGGCATTCGCACCCTTTTTTTACTAATTTTTCAGGAATTATGGGTGGACATTCAGACCTTATTGCAGCCGAAAACCTCCGCTCCCTCTTTTGATCATACATTGTCGGGCATTCGCACCTTGTCTTACCCGCTTTTTACAAACTTTAGTCGGACATTCACACCTTCTTGCATTTGAACCACCTCCACTCCCTGTTTTGATCATGTATGGTCTGGCAATACTACCTTTTCTTACCCATTTGTGAGTAATTATGGCTGGACATTCACACCTACTTGCAGCCGAACACCACCTCTCGCTTTTGATGATGTATGGACCGGCATTAATACCTTTTCTAACACATTTTTCAGCAATTATGGTCGGAGACTCACACCTACTTAAAGCCGAACAACTCTGCTCCCGCATTTTGATTATGTTTTGTTGGATATTCGAACCTTTTCTTAACTGTTATTTACAAACTTTGGTCGGACGTTCACGTCTTCTTGAAGCCGAACACCTCCGCTTCCGCTTTTGATGGTGTATATTCGGGCATTCGATCCTTTTCTTACCCGCTTTTTACAAACCATGGTCGGACTTTCACACCTTCTTGTAGCCGAACAACTACGCTCCCGCTATTGATTGTGTACAGTCGGGAATTTTCACCTTTTCTTACCCGCTTTTTACCAACTATTGTTTGACATTCACACCTTACAGAGGAACACCTCCGCTCCCTCTTTTGATGGTGTATGTTCGGTCATTCGAACCTTTTCTTACCCGCTTTTTACAAACTATGGTCGGACATTCAAACCTTCTTGTAGCCAAACACATCCACTCCTCCTTTTGATGATGTATGGTTGGGCATTCGCACCTTTTCTTACCCATTTTTCAGTAATTATTGGTGGACATTCACACCTTCTTGCAGCTGAACCACCTCCGCTCCCTGTTTTGATCATGTATGGTCTGGCAATACGACCTTTTCTTACCCGTTTGTGAGTAATTATGGCTGGACATTCACACCTAATTGCAGCCGAACACCACCTCTCCCGCTTTTGATGATGTATGTACCGGCATCCTTACCTTTTCTAACACATTTTTCAGCAATTATGGTTGGAGATTCACACCTACTCACAGCCGAACAACTCCGCTCCCGCATTTGGTGGTGTATAGTTGGGCATTCTCACCCTTTCTCATCAGCTTTTTGCAAATTATGATCTGACATTCACACCTACTTGCAGTCGAACAGCTCTGCTCCTACTTTTGATTATGCTTGGTTGGATATTCGAACCTTTTCTTAACTGCTTTTTACAATCTTTGGTCGGACGTTCACGTCTTCTTGAAGCCGAACACCTCCGCTTCCGCTTTTGATGGTGTATATTGGGGCATACGAACCTTATTTTACCCACTTTTTACAAACCAGGGTCGGACTTTCACACCTTCTTGTAGCTGAACAACTCCACTCCCTCTTTTGATTGTGTACAGTCGGGAATTTTAACCTTTTCTTACCCGCTTTTTACCAACTATGGTCGGACATTCACACCTTCTTAAAGCCGAATACATCCACTCCTGCTTTTGATGATGTATGGTTGGGCATTCGCACCTTTTCTTAACCATTTTTCAGTAATTATTGGTGCACATTCAGACCTTCTTGCAGCTGAACACCTCCACTCCCGCTTTTGATGGTGTATAGTCGGGCTTTCGAGCCTTTTCTTCCCCGGTTTTTACATATTATGGTTGGACATTCAGACCTTGCAGCCGAAAACCTCCGCTTCCTCTTTTGATCATACATTGTCAGGCATTCGCACCTTGTCTTACCCGCTTTTTACAAACTTTAGTCAGACATTCACACCTTGCAGCTGAACCACCTCCGCTCCCTGTTTTGATCATGTATGGTCGGGCAATACTACCTTTTCTTACCCGTTTGTGAGTAATTATTGCTGGACATTCACACCTACTTGCAGCCGAACACCACTTCTCCCGCTTTTGATGATGTATGGTCCGGCATTCTACTCTTTTCTAACACATTTTTCAGCAATTATGGTTTGACATTCACACGTACTGACAGCCGAACACTTCCGCTCCCACATTTGATGGTGTATAGTCTGGCATTCTCACCCTTTCTCATGAGCTTTTTGCAAATTATGATCTGACATTCACACCTACTTGCAGTCGAACAGCTCTGCTCCCGCTTTTGATTATGTTTGGTTGGATATTCGAACCTTTTCTTAACTGCTTTTTACAAACTTTGGTCGGACGTTCACACCTTCTTGCAGCCGAACACCTCCGCTTCCGCTTTTGATGGTATATATTCGGGCATTCAAACCTTTTCTTACCCGCTTTTTACAAACCATGGTCGGACTTTCACACCTTCTTGTAGCCGAACAACTACGCTCCCGCTATTGATTGTGTACAGTCGGGAATTTTCACCTTTTCTTACCCGCTTTTTACCAACTATGGTCGGACATTCACACCTTCTTAAAGCGGAACACCTCCGCTCCCACTTTTGATGATGTATGTTCGGGCATTCGAACCTTTTCTTACCCGCCTTTTACAAACTATGGTCGGACATTCAAACCTTCTTGTAGCCGAATACATCCACTCCTGCTTTTGATGATGTAATGTTGGGCAATCGCACCTTTTCTTAACCATTTTTCAGTAATTATCGGTGCACATTCAGACCTTCTTGCAGCTGAACACCTCCACTCCCGCTTTTGATGGTGTATAGTCGGGCTTTCGAGCCTTTTCTTCCCCGGTTTTTACAAATTATGGTTGGACATTCAGACCTTGCAGCCGAAAACCTCCGCTTCCTCTTTTGATCATACATTGTCAGGCATTCGCACCTTGTCTTACCCGCTTTTTACAAACTTTAGTCAGACATTCACACCTTGCAGCTGAACCACCTCCGCTCCCTGTTTTGATCATGTATGGTCGGGCAATACTACCTTTTCTTACCCGTTTGTGAGTAATTATGGCTGGACATTCACACCTACTTGCAGCCGAACACCACTTCTCCCGCTTTTGATGATGTATGGTCCGGCATTCTACTCTTTTCTAACACATTTTTAAGCAATTATGGTTTGACATTAACACGTACTGACAGCCGAACACTTCCGCTCCCACATTTGATGGTGTATAGTCGGGCATTCTCACCCTTTCTCATGAGCTTTTTGCAAATTATGATCTGACATTCACACCTACTTGCAGTCGAACAGCTCTGCTCCCGCTTTTGATTATGTTTGGTTGGATATTCAAACCTTTTCTTACCCATTTCTCAGTAATTATGGGTGGACATTCACACCTTCTTGCAGCTGAACACCTCCTCTCCCGCTTATGATAATGTGTGGTTTGATATTCGAAAATTTTCTTTCATGTTTTCTAGCAATTATTGATGGACATTCAGACCTTCTTGCAGCTGAACACCTCCGCTCCCGCTTTTGATGGTGTATAGTTGGGCTTTCGAGCCTTTTCTTCCCCGGTTTTTACAAATTATGGTTGGACATTCAGACCTTCTTGTAGCCGAAAACCTCGGCTCCTTCTTTTGATCATACATTTTCGGGCATTCGAACCTTTTCTTACCCGCTTTTTACCAACTATGGTTGGACATTCACACCTTCTTACAGCCGAACACCACCGCTTCCGCTTTTGATGGTGTATATTCGGGCATACAAACCTTATCTTACCCGCTTTTTACAAACCATGGTTGGACTTTCACACCTTCTTGTAGCTGAAAAACTCCGCTCCCTCTTTTGATTGTGTACAGTCGGGAATTTTAACCTTTTCTTACCCGCTTTTTACCAACTATGGTTGGACATTCACACCTTCTTAAAGCGGAACACCTCCGCTCCCTCTTTTGATCATACCTTGTCGGGCATTCGCACCTTTTCTTACCCGCTTTTTACAAACCAGGGTCAGACTTTCACACCTTTTAGTAGCCGAACAACTCCGCTCCCGCTATTGATTGTGTAAAGTCGGATATTTTCACCTTTTCTTACCCGCTTTTTACCAACTATGGTCGAACATCACACCTTCTTGCAGCTGAACACCTCCGCTCTCTGTTTTGATCATGTATGGTTTGACATTTGCACCTTTTCTCACCCGCTTTTTACTATGGTCGGCCATTCACAGCTTCCTCTCCACCATACTTGTATGGTGGGATATTCACACCCACTTGCATCCGATGACCTCCGCCCCCACTTTTGTTGATATTTAGTCGGTCATTCGGTGCGAATTACCATGGAATTACCCGCTTTTGGCAAACTATGGCCTTCTTGCAGCCAAACACCTCTGATCTCGCTTTTGATGATGTAAGGTTGGGCATTCAGACCTTGCTTCACCTGCTTTTCACCAAATATAGTCGGACATTCACACCTTCTTGCAGCCGAACACTTCCGCTCCACCTTTTAGTGTTCTATGGGGTATTCACACTTTTTTTTTCACCGCATTTTATAGATTATGGTTGGAAATTCTCACCCACTCTCATCCGAAGACCTGTCCTCCCGCTTTTGTTAATATATAGTGGGGTATTGGAACCTTTTCTTACCCGCTTTTTACAAATTATGGTCGAACATTCACACCTACTTGCTGCCAAATACTTCCGCTCCACCTTTTAGTGATGTATGGTTGGCATTTGCACCTTTTCTTACCCTCTTTTTATACTGATTGCTGAAGATTAAGTTGTTCTTTCTCAAACTACAAATTTTTTTTAATTTTTTAAACTTGATTTGAAGTGGATAAATAAGGAGGACAAACAGTTTTAAGTCAGTTTGATAGAAGGATTTCATTTTATAGCAAAATCTGTATTCCTTCATATCTCCTCGAGAGAATCTTATTGCTGAAAATTAGGTCTGGTTCTTTTTCATACTACAAAATACAGTGTTGTTTGTTGTTGAAACTAGATTAGAAGTAGATAAATATGAAGGACAAAGCAGTTTGAACTTGGTTTGAGAGAAGGAAATAATTTTATTGCAAAATCCGAATTCATGCATAACTCGTCAAATAGATAGTGATGTGTCGTTCGTGAGCGATTCGATATGAACTAATTTTTTATATGACTCGGGAGTAACGAGTTGTCTCAGTGAGTTAATCGTTCATTTTCATGCAGTACCCTTCCTCACCACATGGCAGGCGGCAGCTTCATAAGCTCAGTCAGCAGGACAGGAAACAGTATTGATTCGTTCACGACTCAACTCCTTGGGTGATGGGTCCTCGCACAGGAAACAGTATTGATTCGTTCATGACTCAACTCCTCGGCTGACGGGTCCTAGCACAGGAAACAGTATTGATTCGATTACGACTCAACTCCTTGGGTCTTCGTTCATTTGTCACGTTTCAAATTCTACGTTTCATTTGACAGGCTGAAGAGCAGTAGGCACAACAGTTCGTTCACAAACCGGATCATTAATCTCATAGACTATTCTACCATCAACAACTTGGAAACCACAATCGACTCTCTAGATGCAGAAAAAGCATTTGATGGAGTGAACTGGAAATTTTTATTCGCAGCATTAAACAAATTTGGGTTTGGGTCACACTTCATCAACTGCATAAGGATATTATATAGCTCCCCAAATGCAAGTGTCAGGACAAATGATCAAACTTCTCCAAGCTTCAGTCTGCAGAGAGGTACAAGACAAGGTTGCCCACTTTCTCCCTCACCTTTTGCTATTTTCATCAAACCTTTAGCAGCTTCTATCAGACAAGATAGAAATATTAAAGGCATCCAATCCCAAAGTATTGAGCATAAAATAAGTCTTTATGCTGATGATGTATTACTTTTCCTTCAGAACTCACAGACGTCTCTCACTCACACGATCACACTCATAAAGAAATTCCCAGCACTTTCTGACTACTCTATCAACTGGTCTAAGACCACAATTCTGCCCATTAACTGCAGGGTCCAGAATATACCAGCGATCACTTTACAGTCAGGAAATATTAGATATTTAGGCATAAACATTTCCTCCAGGCTCTCAGAGCTAACAAAGCTAAATTATGTGCAATTATTAAAGAGAGTAGAGGACGATCTCTCTCATTGGAAGTCCTTACCTATATCACTTATGGGGAGAGTTACAACCATTAAAATGATGATACTACCAAAAGTTAACTATTTGTTCTCAATGATCCCCATAAAACCATCTGCTACTTGGTTTAAGTCACTAGATTCATGGATCTCCAAATTTCTGTGGAAAAACAAACCACCACGTATTAGTTTAAAAACCCTACAGAAGACCAAGGACAGTGGTGGATTAGATTTACCTCATTTTCAGCACTATTCCTTAGCCAATAGGTTACAATATATATCAAAATGGTTTAAACCTTGTTGTTGTCACAGTTCCCAGAGACGTTGTAATCGTTGAGGATTCTATATTCACCCCCTCATTAGAGGCACGTGTTGCAGATTGATGACACTGAATCTTCTTCTCTGTTCATTGCTGGCATCATTCCCAGCATCGTAAGTGTTCGTGGCATTGTTAGTCTCTTCTTCTGGATCTTGATATCGAGTATCCTTTTGTATTTCTGATTTGTCAGTCCTCTCTCTTCGTTCACCGGAGTCTTCTTCTCTTTGTCCTTGAGTTTGGTGATTTTTTCTTATTTTGATGCCTTGACACAGTATGACAGGTGATACCACGTGGGAGATCCTTTAACTTGGACTGCTGTCCCTGTGCTGCGAAATGGCTGTGCTGCTCAAATGGTCTCTCCTTCATCATATACACAGTTATTTATACATCACCTTCCACCATGAAGCGTTGTCCCTTTTTGTTTCTCTCTTTGTTCTTAAAATGCTGTTATGCATGTCTAAACCAATCCATTAAATTAGATCATTTTGGCAGTAAAGCGATCTACAATGTGCTTGGTCGCAAAGCTGCTCATCTGTGGTAAACAGCTCTTCAGAAAGGCATTCTTCAATTGATTTCATTAATTTTATGTAATAATTTTGTGATTTCCTACAAAACTACACTTCTTCTCCCATCTGTCTGAGTATTTAATATTGTCTGGGTCCCGTTAAAACATGTATTTTTCCCATCTAATTCCTTGTTTGCTTTAAAACAAGTATTCCCCATTTTCTATCCCTTCAGTAGCCAACCAGTTTGTATGGAGTACACTGGAGCAACTTGACTGATCAGTAAAACACTGCTTTTGTTGTCACGGAAAGGCTTCCCCCGTCGGTTGTGTCACTGAGACACTACTGAGTAACTATAACTCAACACAGTTTACACACATAACATTCATATACATACTAACAAACAAACAAACAATTATTTATCGCAATTTTCTCATCTCTGTTTGAACGTACACCCAGGTAAATATTCCTGTAGTCTTCTCATACCAACTATGGACCCATTCATTGTTTAACTTCACTGTTTTGCAAATCCTAATTGAATATTACACATTGACATTGAACTTTACTGGATAAGCAGGTCTTCATTGCATTCAGCAGCCTATATGTGAGCATCTATGTGTAAGCTGTTCTTCTTTGCATTTATCAGCAACAAGCAATTCTTCATTGCACATGCATATGAAAGTAGTAAAACAATTCCAATGCGTTAGCGAAACCTTCTATATCAGGAGTGTCCATCATGATGCTGGGAATAGAACCTCTTTCCCAGAATAGTTCAACCTTCATTACTCAACTGATCATAACTCCGCAATGAGCACATTTCAAAGTATCATTCCTCTACATGTATTCAAAAATCTATGTGTAAATGTTTAATATTTCTTATATTTGTTGAGGTCATTCTGTGTGCATGTGGCCTAAACCCAATCTCTGTGTGGCAATTTTAATTTAAACAAGTTGAACTCTGCCTCTGATCATTTAAAAAAGGTGTGTACCAATATCAACCTTTCTCAGGTAATTACTGATCCTACAAAATCAAACTTAAGAGATCCTTCAAGGTTGTCCCTGATTGGCTAAATCTTAACAAATCAAAGGTAGAAAATCCGCAGTATCTGAACTTGGTGTTAGTTATCACTGCTCAATAGCCTGTATCAGAATTGCAAAAATGAAAACATTAGGTCCACGCTTGGTATCCAGATTCTGAAACATCTCCATGAGCAGGCTTTTTTTTAACTGATCTGTTGAATAGTTATACTCATGACACTGTTAAAATCCCAGATGAAGATCTAGCACTTGACCATTTTTGTAAATCTTTTAATTCCATAGTTGATAAACCCGCCCCTTTTAAAAAGTATAGAACTTAGAACAGGTCTAGTCCCTGGCTTTCGGCAGAACTGTCTTTTTTACTTTTTTTTTTTTTACCCCCTTGTCCTGTTCAGCATTATGGCAGCAGAATTGTAGTCTGAATACCTTTGATGCCAAACAGATTTGCTTTGCCAAGGGAAGTTTTATAAATGTAAAGCTCCCCTTGATGCCCATTTATTTATTTCTGTTTACAATATATGACATGTAATAGAACTGAACCGAACCGGGGGACAAGGAAAGAAGAAGAGGAAAGAAGAGGAAACAGAACAAAAATAGAAACAAAAACCAGACAACCAGCTGCTACACCTGTAAAAAACAAAACAGACAACAATCCATGGCCTCTGAGGGGAATCCAGCCTTCGCGCCACCAGGAGCACCTGAAAGCAGACAAGCAGAGAAAAAACAAACACACAAACAAACAAAAAAAGCACAAGAAGCGGCAATCGCATACAACACAGCTGTGGATATAGATGACCTGATACGACATGATAATACATGTTAACATGTAACTGCTTAGCGACCATGCTACTGGACTAATGAATGTGTGTGTGTGTGTGCGAGAACATGCAACACCCATGGCACAGGACCTACATGATAACCGTGCTTAGTTATGAGTGTATAAGCATACAGGGCCACAATCCACAGGCCCCCAAGCAATCAGAAGCAGGCAGAGAGGGCCACAAGACCCAGGCTACCAGCATCCCCCACAGAGCACAGAACCTAGGAAGCCCACCGCAGGGGCAACCACGCATTCACCCAGAAGACTGCAGAGCAAGCCCCGGAAAGAGCCCCCATAAGCATAGGTTAGAGGCCCTCCGGGAGCCAGGGGCAACAGCCCACCTACTCCGCCAGGCCCCAGGCCCCAGCCGCCCAGTCATGGGCCGTGCACTGGACCCGGGCCCCAGGAGCCCGAGCGCCCCCAAACCCCCCGGCAGAGGCCCCACCCAATACCCAGGAGGGCCAAGCGCCCCAGACAGCCACACAATGGGTCAGCGTCTGCCCCAGCGCCCCTGGCCAAGTGCCCTGGGAGTCAAGACGTGCCCACAGGTGGGTGAAGTCGCGAGCAGCAGGGAGAGGCAACGCTGCCCCCCCATCGGGAGAAGCACAGGCAGGCCAGGCGACAGCAAGTCCCAGATCCAGGCCCAATCATTACCACACACACTTTCACGTCCCATACATCCACACGTCCTCCCTCCCTCGACTCCGCTGGGGTGTAGTGCAGCGGGCACACCAGGGGGCCAGCCGCCCCCCAGCCACCACAGACCCCAAACCAGCAGAACAATTAATTAATCCACCTGGACCCTCCCGCCCCGAGCAGCAACCAGGAAGCAGGGGTGTGCGAAGAAGACCCCTCCCCTCACCCTTCTGGCTCTTCAATATTTTTTAATAGTGAATAATTAAAATTGAGGGGCAGCCAAACTTGTAGAACTGGGAGCGCGGCCCTCTGGGCAGCCTACATACCCAAAGAGCCCCGCCCACCAGATGCCACTCAGTGTAACCACCCCCCAAGACCTAATGTGTGTGTGTGAGTGTGTTTGATAAGTAGTAATGTCTAAGGTGTAATTAAAACAGGGGCGGGGAACTGCAGAGTGCAACCAAAGGGGACCACCTACGTGGCCCCATCCACTACACCCCATCGAACACACACGCCCTCAAAACCCTTCAGGTGTGAGGGTGTGCTGTGTACAGGAGCCAGAAGGGAGAGGGGTATGGGGATATACACCGGGGGAGCTACTCTCCCCCAGAGAGGGCAGCCAGGGACGGGCTGCAATAGGCATCCCCGCTACCTGGGAGCCAACACATGGCAGGAGGGCCTGATGTCCACCAGGCTCGGGGCCTGCAGCGACCATATTCCGGGAGCTACTGTACCCCCAGAAGGTACCCATCCCTCCCCACCCCACTCAACCCAACACCACCCTGGAGGACCTCTACAAAAAACAAACAAACAACAACAAAAAACAAACAAACAAACCACCCGGTCACACCAGTCGCAGCAGCCCGGGCCTGAGACCCACCATCACCCAGGCCCCCCCAGGCCCCCCCAGGCCCCCCCCCAACAGGGGAAAAGCACCGACCCCCCCTACCGCACGCCCCAACACCCTGAAAAAAAAAACAACCATCTGCGGACACCTTGGAGGTCCCAGAGCAACAAGCCCGGCACCAGGACCTGCACCAACCCACCCATACTGTGGCGCGTCCAGGGCAACCCAGCCCCCCCAGGCACTAGCAAGGCAGCGCCCAGCCACCAGGGCCCACGCCCAGCACCACCACCCACGCCGGAGCGGCCCGGCCAACCGGCATAGAGCCAGCAGCCACCACCCCAAGGCCCCTAAGGGACCCCGCCCCACACCGCAAGACAGCCCCACCCGCAAGCCCCCAAAACTGCCCTCCAAGCCCGACACACAGTCCCCCCCAGCAATGACCAACCCGGTCCCCACGACCCGAGAGACCACCAGACGCCCGAAGCCACACAGCCCCCCCCAGCATACACCCAACCGCCCAGAGCGACGGGACAGCAACCCACCACCACCACTATGTGATAAAGCTAATCAGAGGGGACCAGAGAGAATGAAATTCAGCCAATTGATGTTTTGAGGAGGCAGACATTGTTTCCATGCTAATATAATCTAAAAGAAAATTTCTAAACTGGTTAATACACAGATTGTTCTTCGCTTTCCAGTTCATGAGAATAGTTTTCTTTGCGATACATAACACTGTGAGAACAATGTGTGCTGAGTTCATTTCCATGTTGATGTTGTCTAAGTCACCCAGTATGCACAGTGTGGGGCATGCAGGGATGCTACACTTTAGCCATGTTGATAGGTCCTCACAGAATTCAAGACAGAACTTCTGGACAGGCGCACAAAACCACAAAGCGTGTGCATAATCATCAGGTGTGTTATCTGTGCAATGTGAGCAGATGTTTGAGTGTATTAGACCCATCCTGAACATCCTTTGTCCCGTATAGTGGAGGATTTTGTATTGAATGAGTTGTAAATTAGGATTTCGAGTCATTCTGAAGGTGTTGAAACATATTTGTGGCCAGAAGCTATGACTAGAACTGATGGATAAATCTGCCTCCCATTTTAAGGATGGAAGAGACATTGTGTCATCCATCTTAGACAATAATTTATATATTTTTGATAGTAGTTTTGGGGTGCAGATGCTTAGAAAATCTGCTACCCTAGTCGGGAGTTGTAAGTCTGGTTGGTGGAGGATATTATTTCTTTGTTATTATAGACTTAAGTTGTAGATATTCTAGGAATTTATTGCTGCCTATCTAATGTTGTGATATGAGCTCATCAAATGAAATAAAATTTCCATTTTGGATTATATGTTCCAGATGTTTGATTCCTTTGATCTTCCACAGAGTAAAGTTTAGCATTTTTTTGTTTTGCAGTATGTCAGGATTGTTCCAGATGGGTGTAAGCTTACACGGGACCAGTGAGGACTTTGTTATTTTAAGAAATTCCCACCAGGCTGTCAGAGAGGTGCTGATGTTAATGCTTTTGAAACATTTGTGATTTTTTACGTTTTGACTAATAAGTGGCAGGTCAGAGATTTCCAGATTATCACACAATGCTTGTTCTATATTTATCCATGGTTCATCTATTGGGCTAGGTTTAAACCATTTTGATATATACTGTAACCTATTGGCTAAGGAATAGTGCTGAAAATGAGGTAAATCTAATCCTTGGTCTTCTGTTGGGTTTTTAAACTAATACGTGGTGGTTTGTTTTTCCACAGAAATTTGGAGATGCATGAATCTAGTGACTTAAACCAAGTAGCAGATGGTTTTATGGGGATCATTGAGAACAAATAATTAACTTTTGGTAGTATTATCATTTTAATGGTTGTAACTCTCCCCATAAGTGATATAGGTAAGGACTTCCAACGAGAGAGATCGTCCTCTACTCTCTTTAATAATTGCACATAATTTAGCTTTGTTAGCTCTGAGAGCCTGGAGGAAATGTTTATGCCTAAATATGTAATATTTCCTAACTGTGAAGTGATCACAGGTATATTCTGGACTCTGCAGTTAATGGGCAGAACCGTGGTCTTAGACCAGTTGATAGAGTAGTCAGAAAGTGCTGAGAATTTATTTATGAGTGTGATTGTGTGAGTGAGAGACGTCTGTGAGTTCTGAAGGAAAAGTAATACATCATCAGCATAAAGACTTATTTTATGCTCAATACTTTGGGATTGGATGCCTTTAATATTTCTATCTTGTCTGATAGAAGCTGCTAAAGGTTTGATGAAAATAGCAAAAAGGTGAGGGAGAAAGTGGGCAACCTTGTCTTGTACCTCTCTGCAGACTGAAGCTTGGAGAAGTTTGATCATTTGTCCTGACACTTGCATTTGGGGAGCTATATAATATCGTTATCCAGTTGATGAAGTGTGACCCAAACCCGAATTTGTTTAATGCTGCGAATAAAAATTTCCAGTTCACTCCATCAAATGCTTTTTCTGCATCTAGAGAGTCGATTGTGGTTTCCAAGTTGTTGATGGTAGAATAGTCTATGAGATTAATTATCCGGTTTGTGAACGAACTGTTGTGCCTACTGCTCTTGTCGCCTGTCAAATGAAACGTAGAATTTGAAACGTGACAAATGAACGAAGACCCAAGGAGTTGAGTCGTAAACTAATCAATACTGTTTCTTGTGCGAGGACCCGTCAGCCGAGGAGTTGAGTCATGAACGAATCAATACTGTTTCCTGTGCGAGGACCCATCACCCGAGGAGTTGAGTCGTGAACGAATCAATACTGTTTCCTGTCCTGCTGACTGAGCTTATGAAGCTGCCGCCTGCCATGTGGTGAGGAAGGGTACTGCATGAAAATGAACGATTCACTCACTGAGACAACTCGTTACTCCCGAGTCATATAAAAAATTAGTTCATATCGAATCGCTCACGAACGATCATCACTATCTATTTAACGAGTTATGCATGAATTCGGATTTTGCAATAAAATTAATTCCTTCTCTCAAACCAAGTTCAAACTGCTTTGTCCTTCATATTTATCTATTTCTAATCTAGTGTCAACAATAAACAATACTGTATTTTTTAGTATGAAAAAGAACCAGACCTAATATTCAGCAATAAGCTTCTCTCGAGGAGATATGAAGGAATACAGATTTTGCTATAAAATGAAATCCTTCATTCAAACTGACTTAAAACGGTTTGTCCTTATTTCTTCACTTCTGATGAAGTTTCAACAATAAACAACAAACTTTGTATTATGAGAAAGAACCAGACTCATTCTTCAGGAATCCGAAAATAAGCTCTATTTTACGAGTTATGCACGAATTCGGATTCTCCTATAAAATGAATTCCTTAACTCAAACCAAGTTAAGACTGCTTTGTCCATCATATTTATTCATGTCTAATCAAGTTTCAACGATAAACAACGTTGTACTTTGTAGAATGAGAAACAACATCTTCAGCAATAAGCATCTCTCGACATATGACCAAATACAGATTTTGCGATAAAATTAATTCCTTCTATCAGCCTGACTTAAAACTGTTTGTCCTCCTTATTTATCCACATCAAATCAAGTTTCAACAATTAAAAAAATTTTGTAGTTTGAGAAAGAACAACTTAATCTTCAGCAATCAATATAAAAAGAGGGTAAGAAAAGGTGCAAATGCCAACCATACATCACTAAAAGGTGGAGCGGAAGTATTCGGCTGCAAGTAGGTGTGAATGTTCGACCATAATTTGTAAAAAGCGGGTAAGAAAAGGTTCGAATGCCCAACTATATATTAACAAAAGCGAGAGGAGAGGTCTTCGGATGAGAGTGGGTGAGAATTTCCAACCATAATCTATAAAATGCGGTGAAAAAAAAGGTGTGATAGAACACTAAAAGGTGGAGCGGAAGTGTTCGGCTGCAAGAAGGTGTGAATGTCTGACTATATTTGGTGAAAAGCAGGTTAAGCAAGGTCTGAATGCCCAACCTTACATCATCAAAAGCGAGATCAGAGGTGTTTGGCTGCAAGAAGGCCATAGTTTTCCAAAAGCAGGTAAGGTGCGAATGACCGACTAAATATAAACAAAAGTGGGGGCGGAGGTCTTCGGATACCAGTGGGTGTGAATATCCCAAGAATGGTGGAGAGGAAGCTGTGAATGGCTGACCGTAGTAAAAAGCGGGTGAGAAAAGGTGCGAATGTCAAACCTTACATGATCAAAACAGCCCGACTATACACCATCAAAAGCGGGAGCGGAGGTGTTTGGCTGCGACAAGGTGTGAATGTCCACCCATAATTAATGAAAAGCGGGCAACAAGTAGGTTTGAATGCCCAACCATACATCAAAAGCAGGAGTGGATGTGTTCGGCTACAAGAAGGTTTGAATGTCTAACCATAGTTTGTAAAAAGCGGGTAAGAAAAGGTTCGAATGCCTGAACATACACCATCAAAGGAGGGAGCGAAGGTGTTCCGCTGTAAAAAGGTGTGAATGTCCGACCATAGTTGGTAAAAGGCGGGTAAGAAAAGGTTAAAATACCCGACTGTACACAATCAATAGCGGGAGCAGAGTTGTTCGGCTACTAAAAGGTGTGAAAGTCCGACCATGGTTTGTAAAAAGCGGGTAAGAAAAAGTGCGACTGCCCGACAATGTATGATCAAAAGAGGGAGCTGAGGTTTTCGGCTGAAAGAATGTCTGAATGTCCAAACATAATTTGTAAAAACCGGGGAAGAAAAGGCTCGAAAGCCCGACTATACACCATCAACAGCTGGAGCGGAGGTGTTTAGCTGCAAGAAGGTCTGAATGTCCATCAATAATTGCTAGAAAACATGAAAGAGAATTTTCGAATATCAAACCGCACATGATCATAAGCGGGAGAGGAGGTGTTCAGCTACAAGAAGGTGTGAATGTCCACCCATAATTACTGAAAAATGGGTAAGAAAAGGTGCGAATGCCCAACCGTACATCATCAAAAGCAGGAGTGGATGTGTTCGTCTACAAGAAGGTGTGAAAGTCTGACCATGGATTGTAAAAAGCGGGTAAGAAAAGGTTTGAATATCCAAACAAACATAATCAAAAGCAGGAGGGCTGTTCCATAATTTGCAAAAAGCTGGTAAGAAAGGTTGAGAATGCCCGACTATACACCATCAAATGCGGGAGCGGAGTTGTTCGGCTGTGAGTAGGTGTGAATCTCCGACCATAATTGCTGAAAAATGTGTTAGAAAAGTTAAGAATCCCGGTCCATACATCATCAAAAGCGGGAGAGGTGGTGTTCGGCTGCAAGTAGGTGTGAATGTCCAGCCATAATTACTCAAAAATGGGTAAGAAAAGGTAGTATTGCCAGACCATACATGATCAAAACAGGGAGCGGAGGTGGTTCAGCTGAGAGAAGGTGTGAATGTCCGACTAAAGTTTGTAAAAAGCGGGTAAGACAAGTTGCGAATGCCCGACAATGTATGATTAAAAGAGGGAGCGGAGGTTTTCGGCGCAAAAAGGTCTGAATGTCCACCCATAATTCCTGAAAAATGGGTAAAAAAAGGTTGCGAATGCCCAACCATACATCATCAAAAGAAGGAGTGGATGTGTTCGGCTACAAGAAGGTTTGAATGTCCAAAAATAATTGCTTTAAAACATGAAAAAAAAAATCGAATATCAAACCGCACATGATCATAAGCGGGAGAGGAGGTGTTCAGCTGCAAGAAGGTGTGAATGTCCGACCATAATTACTAAAAAATGGGTAAGAAAAGGTGCGAATGCATAACCTTACATTATCAAAAGCAGGAGTGGATGTGTTCGGCTACAAGGTTTGAATGTCCGACCATAGTTTGTAAAAAGCGGGTAATAAAAGGTTCGAATGCCCGAATATATACCATCAAAAGCGGAAGCGGAGGTGTTCGGCTGCAAGAAGGTGTGAACGTCCGACCAAAGTTTGTAAAAAGCAGTTAAGAAAAGGTTCGAATATCCAACCAAACATAATCAAAAGCGGGAGCAGAGCTGTTCGACTCTGTGAATGTCAGATCATAATTTGCAAAAAGCTGATGAGAAAGGGTGAGAATGCTCGACTATACACCATCAAATGCGGGAGTGAAAGTCTTCGGCTGTGAGTAGGTGTGAATGTCCAACCATAATTGCTGAAAAATGTGTTAGAAAAGACTGCCGGACCATACATCATCAAAAGTGAGAGAAGTGGTGTTCAGCTGCAAGAAGGTGTGAATGTCCGACTAAAGTTCAAATATATTAACAAAAGCTGGAGGAGAGGTCTTGGGATGAGAGTGGTTGAGAATTTCCAACCATAATCTATAAAATGCGTTGAAAAAAAAGGTGTGATAGAACACTAAAAGGTGGAGCGGATGTGTTCGGCTGCAAGAAGGTCTGAATTTCCAAACGTAATTTGTAAAATCTGGGGAAGAAAAGGCTCGAAAGCCTGACTATACACCATCAAAAGCGGGAGCGGAGGTGTTCAGCTTCAAGAAGGTCTGAATGTCCATCAATAATTGCTAGAAAACATGAAAGAAAATTTTCGAATATCAAACCGCACATGATCATAAGCGGGCGAGGAGGTGTTCAGCTGCAAGAAGGTGTGAATGTCCACCCATAATTACTGAAAAATGGGTAAGAAAAGGTGCGAATGCCCAACCATACATCATCAAAAGAGGGAGCGGAGGTGTTCCGCTGTAAGACGGTGTGAATGTCCGACCATAGTTGGTAAAAAGCGGGTAAGAAAAGGTGAAAATACCGACTGTACACAATCAATAGCGGGAGCGGAGTTGTTCGGCTACAAGACGGTGTGAAAGTCCACACATGGTTTGTAAAAAGCGGGTAACAAAAGGTTCGAATGCCCAAATATCTACCATCAAAAGCGGAAGCGGAGGTGTTCGGCTGCAAGAAGGTGTGAACGTCCGACCAAAGTTTGTAAAAAGCAGTGAAAAGCGAGAAAAAGCTTTTCGTGAGTTCTGCATGATTTGAGATTTTGCTTATAAAATGCATTCCTTCACTCAAACTATGTTAAAACTGATTTGTCCTTCATATTTACCATTTCTAGAAAGATTTAAACAAAAAAACGTTGTACTTTGCAGTAAAAGAAAGAGCAAATCTAAAGTTTCAGCAATCCGAGTATAAGCTTGCTTTCACGAGTTCTGCACGATTTCGGATTTTGCTATAAAATGAATTGCTTTGTCAAACCAAGTTAAAACTGCTTTGTCCTTCTATATTTATCAATGTCGAGATAGATTTAAACAAAACAACGAATGAGCAACACTGAAGGATCAATAGTTGAAGTTGAAATCGATCTAGACATTGATAAATATAAAGGACAAAGCAGTTTCCACTTGGTTTGAGTGAAGGAATGAATTTTATAGCAAAATCCGAAATCATGCATAACTCCTCAAAAGGATTGTATTGCTCAACCAAAGGGATAATTCTTTCTCATTCAGGGTAATATGAGGAACCTTATGCTTGATACATTTTTAGACATGGATAACTATGAAGGACAAAGCAATTTTAACTTGGTTTGAGCAAAGCAATTCACTTTATAGGAAAATCCGAAATCGTGCAGAACTCATGAAAAGAAGCTTATTCTCGGATTCCTGATCCTTCAGTGTTGCTCTTTCTCCTACTGCAAAATCCAATGTTGTTCTTTGTTGAAGTCGATCTAGACATTGAAAATATTAAGTTAAAAGCAGTTTTAACATAGTTTGAGTGAAGGAATTCATTTTATACATAAAATCCCAAATCATGCAGAACGTATGAAAATAAGCTTATTCTCGGATTGCTGATCTCTCAGTGTTGCTCTTTCTTCTACTGCAAAGTACAATGTTGTTCTTTGTTGAAGTCGATCTAGACATTGATAAATATGAAGGACAAAGCAGTTTTCACTTGGTTTGAGTGAAGGAATTAATTTTATAGGTAAAATCCGAAATCGTGCAGAACTCATGAAAATAAGCTTATTCTCGGATTCCTGATCCTTCAGTGTTGCTCTTTCTTCTCCTGCAAAATACAATGTTGTTCTTTGTTGAAGTCGATCTAGACAATGATAAATATGAAGGTAAAAGCAGTTTGAACTTGGTTTGAGAGAAGGAAATAATTTTATTGCAAAATCCGAATTCGTGTATAACTCGTCAAATAGATAGTGATGTGTCGTTCATGACTCAACTCCTCGGCTGACGGGTCCTCGCAGAGGAAACAGTATTGATTCGTTCATGACTCAACTCCTCGGCTGACGGGTCCTCGCAGAGGAAACAGTATTGATTCGTTCATGACTCAACTCCTCGGCTGACGGGTCCTCGCACAGGAAACAGTATTGATTCGTTTACGACTCAACTCCTCTGGTCTTCGTTCATTTGTCACGTTTCAAATTCTACGTTTCATTTGACAGGCTGAAGAGCAGTAGGCACAACAGTTCGTTCACAAACCGGATCATTAATCTCATAGACTATTCTACCATCAACAACTTGGAAACCACAATCGACTCTATAGATGCAGAAAAAGCTTTTGATGGAGTGAACTGGAAATTTTTATTCGCAGCATTAAACAAATTCGGGTTTGGGTCACACTTCATCAACTGGATAAGGATATTATATAGCTCCCCAAATGCAATAAAATGTCAGGACAAATGATCAAACTTCTCCAAGCTTCAGTCTGCAGAGAGGTACAAGACAGGGTTGCCCACTTTCTCCCTCACTTTTTGCTATTTTCATCAAACCTTTAGCAGCTTCTATCAGACAAGATAGAAATATTAAAGGCATCCAATCCCAAAATATTGAGCATAAAATAAGTCTTTATGCTGATGATGTATTACTTTTCCTTCAGAACTCACAGACGTCTCTCACTCACACGATCACACTCATAAATAAATTCTCAGCACTTTCTGACTACTCTATCAACTGGTCTAAGACTCATTAACTGTAGTTCTGCCCATTAACTGTAGGGTCCAGAATATACCTGCGATCACTTTACAGTCAGGAAATATTAGATATTTAGGCATAAACATTTCCGCCAGGCTCTCAGAGCTAACAAAGCTAAATTATGTGCAATTATTAAAGAGAGTAGAGGACGATCTCTCTCGTTGGAAGTCCTTACCTATATCACTTATGGGGAGAGTTACAACCATTAAAATGATGATACTACCAAAAGTTAACTATTTGTTCTCAATGATCCCCATAAAACCATCTACTATTTGGTTTAAGTCACTAGATTCATGCATCTCCAAATTTCTGTGGAAAAACAAACCACCACGTATTAGTTTAAAAACCCTACAGAAGACCAAGGACAGTGGTGGATTAGATTTACCTCATTTTCAGCACTATTCCTTAGCCAATAGGTTACAATATATATCAAAATGGTTTAAACCTTGTTGTTGTCACAGTTCCCAGAGACGTTGTAATCGTTGAGGATTCTATATTCACCCCCTCATTAGAGGCAAGTGTTGCAGATTGATGACACTGAATCTTCTTCTCTGTTCATTGCTGGCATCATTCCCAGCATCGTAAGTGTTCGTGGCATTGTTAGTCTCTTCTTCTGGATCTTGATATCGAGTATCCTTTTGTATTTCTGATTTGTCAGTCCTCTCTCTTCGTTCACCGGAGTCTTCTTCTCTTTGTCCTTGAGTTTGGTGATTTTTTCTTATTTTGATGCCTTGACACAGTATGACAGGTGATACCACATGGGAGATCCTTTAACTTGGACTGCTGTCCCTGTGCTGCGAAATGGCTGTGCTGCTCAAATGGTCTCTCCTTCATCATATACACAGTTATTTATACATCACCTTCCACCATGAAGCGTTGTCCCTTTTTGTTTCTCTCTTTGTTCTTAAAATGCTGTTATGCATGTCTAAACCAATCCATTAAATTAGATCATTTTGGCAGTAAAGCGATCTACAATGTGCTTGGTCGCAAAGCACCTCATCTGTGGTAAACAGCTCTTCATAAAGGCATTCTTCAATTGATTTCACTAATTTTATGTAATAATTTTGTGATTTCCTACAAAACTACACTTCTTCTCCCATCTGTCTGAGTATTTAATATTGTCTGGGTCCCGTTAAAACATGTATTTTTCCCATCTAATTCCTTGTTTGCTTTAAAACAAGTATTCCCCATTTTCTATCCCTTCAGTGGCCAACCAGTTTGTATTGAGTACACTGGAGCAACTTGACTGATCAGTAAAACACTGCTTTTGTTGTCACCGCAAGGCTTCCCCCGTCGGTTGTTTCACTGAGACACTACTGAGTAACTACAACTCAACACAGTTTATACACATAACATTCATATACATACTAACAAACAAATAAACAATTATTTATCGCAATTTTCTCATCTCTGTTTGAACGTACACCCAGGTAAATATTCCTGTAGTCTTCTCATACCGACTATGGACCCATTCATTGTTTAACTTCACTGTTTTGCAAATCCTAATTGAATATTACACATTGACATTGAACTTTACTTGACAAGCAGGTCTTCATTGCATTCAGCAGCCTATATGTGAGCATCTATGTGTAAGCTGTTCTTCTTCGCATTTATCAGCAGCAAGCAATTCTTCATTGCACATGCATATGAAAATAGTAAAACATTTCCAATGCGTTAGCGAAATCTTCTTTATCAGGAGTTTCCATCATGATGCTGGGAATAGAACCTCTTTCCCAGAATAGTTCAACCTTCATTACTCAACTGATCATAACTCCACAATGAGCACATTTCAAAGTATCATTCCTCTACATTTATTCAAAAATCTATGTGTAAATGTTTAATATTTCTTATATTTGTTGATGTCATTCTGTGTGCATGTGGCCTAAACCCAATCTCTGTGTGGCAATTTTAATTTAAACAAGTTGAACTCTGCCTCTGATCATTTAAAAAAGGTGTGTACCAATATCAACCTTTCTCAGGTAATTACTGATCCTACAAAACCAAACTTAAGAGATCCTTCAAGATTGTCCCTGATTCGCTCAATCTTAACAAATCAAAGGTAGAAAATCCGCAGTATCTGAACTTGGTGTTAGTTATCACTGCTCAATAGCTTGTATCAGAATTGCAAAAATGAAAACATTAGGTCCACAGTTGGTATCCAGATCCTGAAACATCTCCATGAGCAGGCTTTTTTTTAACTGATCTGTTGAATAGTTCATGACACTGTTAAAATCCCAGATGAAGATCTAGCACTTGACCATTTTTGTAAATCTTCTAATTCTATAGTTGATAAACACTCCCCTTTTAAAAAGTATAGAACTTAGAAAAGGTCTAGTCCCTGGCTTTCGGCAGAACTGTCTTCTTTACTTTTTTTTTTTTCCCCTTGTCCTGTTCAGCATTATGGAAGCAGAATTGTAGTCTGAATACCTTTGATGCCAAACAGATTTGCTTTGCCAAGGGAAGTTTTATAAATGTAAAGCTCCCCTTGATGCCCATTTATTTATTTCTGTTTACAATATATGACATGTAATAGAACTGAACCGGACCGGGGGACAAGGAAAGAAGAAGAGGAAATAAGAGGAAAGAGAACAAAAATAGAAACAAAAACCAGACAACCAGCTGCTACACCTGTAAAAAACAAAACAGACAACAATCCATGGCCTCTGAGGGGATTCCAGCCTTAGCGCCACCAGGAGCACCTGAAAGCAGACAAGCAGAGAAAAAACAAACACACAAACAAACAAAAACAAGTACAAGAAGCGGCAATCGCATACAACACAGCTGTGGATATAGATGACCTGAGACGACATGATAATACATCAACTGCTTAGCGACCATGCTACTGGACTAATGAATGTGTGTGTGTGTGTGTGTGTGTGCGAGAACATGCAACACCCATGGCACAGGACCTACATGATAACCGTGCTTAGTTATGAGTGTATAAGCGTACAGGGCCACAATCCACAGGCCCCCAAGCAATCAGAAGCAGGCAGAGAGGGCCACAAGACCCAGGCTACCAGCATCCCCCACAGAGCACAGAACCCAGGAAGCCCACCGCAGGGGCAACCACGCATTCACCCAGAAGACTGCAGAGCAAGCCCCGGAAAGAGCCCCCATAAGCATAGGTTAGAGGCCCTCCGGGAGCCAGGGGCAACAGCCCACCTACTCCGCCAGGCCCCAGGCCCCAGCCGCCCAGTCATGGGCCGTGCAACTGGACCCGGGCCCCAGGAGCCCGAGCGCCCCCAAACCCCCCGGCAGAGGCCCCACCCAATACCCAGGAGGGCCAAGCGCCCCAGACAGCCACACAGTGGGTCAGCGCCTGCCCCAGCGCCCCTGGCCAAGTGCCCTGGGAGTCAAGACGTGCCCACAGATCGGTGAAGTCGCGAGCAGCGGGGAGAGGCAACGCTGCCCCCCCATCGGGATGGCAGTAGAAGCACAGGCAGGCCAGGCGACAGCAAGTCCCAGATCCAGGCCCAATCATTACCACACACACTTTCACGTCCCATACATCCACACATCCACACGTCCTCCCTCCCTCGACTCCGCTGGGGTGTAGTGCAGCGGGCACACCAGGGGGCCAGCAGCCCCCCAGCCACCACAGACCCCGAACCAGCAGAACAATTAATTAATCCTCCTGGCCCCTCCCGCCCCGAGCAGCAACCAGGAAGCAGGGGTGTGCGAAGAAGACCCCTCCCCTCACCCTTCTGGCTCTTCAATATTTTCTAATAGTGAGCAATTAAAATTGAGGGGCAGCCAAACTGGGAGCGCGGCCCTCTGGGCAGCCTACATACCCAAAGAGCCCCGCCCACCAGATGCCACTCAGTGTAACCACCCACCAAGACCTAATGTGTGTGTGTGAGTGTGTTTGATAAGTAGTAATGTCTAAGGTGTAATTAAAACAGGGGCGGGGAACTGCAGAGTGCAACCAAAGGGGACCACCTACGTGGCCCCATCCACTACACCTCACCGAACACACACGCCCCCAAAACCCTTCATGTGTGAGTGTGTGCTGTGTACAGGAGCCAGAAGGGAGAGGGGTATGGGGATATACACCGGGGGAGCTACTCTCCCCCAGAGAGGGCAGCCAGGGACTGGCTGCAATAGGCATCCCCGCTACCTGGGAGCCAACACAGGGCAGAAGGGCCTGATGTCCACCAGGCTCGGGGCCTGCAGCGACCATATTCCGGGAGCTACTGTACCCCCAGAAGGTACCCATCCCGCCCCACCCCACTCAACCCAACCCCACCCCGGAGGACCTCTACCAAAAACAAACAAACAACAACAAAAAGCAAACAAACAAACCACCCGGTCACACCAGTCGCAGCAGCCCGGGCCTCAGACCCACCATCACCCAGGCCCCCCCCTAACAGGGGAAACCCCCCCCCCCCCCCCCCCCCCCCACCGCACGCCCCAACACCCTGAAAAAAAAACAACCATCTGCGGACACCTTGGAGGTCCCAGAGCAACAAGCCCGGCACCAGGACCTGCACCAACCCACCCATACTGTGGCGCGTCCAGGGCAACCCAGCCCCCCCAGGCACAGGCAGGGACCCCCTCCGGGCGCAAGGCAGCGCCCAGCCACCAGGTCCCAGGCCCAGCACCACCACCCACGCCAGAGCGGCCCGGCCAACCGGCATAGAGCCAGCAGCCACCACCCCAAGGCCCCTAAGGGACCCCGCCCCACACCGCAAGACAGCACCACTCGCAAGCCCCCAAAACTGCCCTCCAAGCCCGAAGCCACACAGCCCCCCCCAGCACACACCCAACCGCCCAGAGCGACGGGACAGCAACCCACCACCACCACTATGTGATAAAGCTAATCAGATGGGACCAGAGAGAATGAAATTCAGCCAATTGATGTTTTGAGGAGGCAGACATTGTTTCCATGCTAATATAATCTAAAAGAAAATTTCTAAACTGGTTAATACACAGATTGTTCTTCGCTTTCCAGTTCATGAGAATAGTTTTCTTTGCGATACATAACACTGTGAGAACCATGTGTGCTGAGTTCATTTCCATGTTGATGTTGTCTAAGTCACCCAGTATGCACAGTGTGGGGCATGCAGGGATGCTACACTTTAGCCATGTTGATAGGTCCTCACAGACTTCAAGACAGAACTTCTGGACAGGCGCAGAAAACCACAAAGCGTGTGCATAATCATCAGGTGTGTTATCTGTGCAATGTGAGCAGATGTTTGACTGTGTTAGACCCATCCTGAACCTTTGTACTGTATAGTGTGTTCTATGAAGGATTTTGTATTGAATGAGCTGTAAATTAGGATTTCGAGTCATTCTGAAGGTGTTCAAACATATTTGTGGCCAGAAGCTATGACTAGAAGTGATGGATAAATCTGCCTCCCATTTTGAGGATGGAAGAGACATTGTGTCATCTATGTTAGACAATAATTTATATATTTTTGATAGTAGTTTCGGGGTGCAGATGCTTAGAAATTCTGCTACCCTAGTCGGGAGTTGTAAGTCTGGTTGGTGGAGGATATATTTCTTTGTTATTATAGACTTAAGTTGTTGATATTCTAGGAATTTATTGCTGCCTATCTCATGTTGTGATATGAGCTCATCAAATGAAATAAAATTTCCATTTTGGATTATATGTTCCAGATGTTTGATTCCTTTGATCTTCCACAGAGTAAAGTTTGGCATTTTTTTGTTTTGCAGTATGTCAGGATTGTTCCAGATGGGTGTAAGCTTACACGGGACAAGTGAGGACTTTGTTATTTTAAAAAATTCCCACCAGGCTGCCAGAGAGGTGTTGATGTTAATGCTTTTGAAACTTTTGTGATTTTTTACGTTTTGACTAATAAGTGGCAGGTCAGAGATTCCAGATTATCACACAATGCTTGTTCTATATTTATCCATGGTTCATCTATTGGGCTAGGTTTATACCATTTTGATATATACTGTAACCTATTGGCTAAGGAATAGTGCTGAAAATTAGGTAAATCTAATCCACCACAGTCCTTGGTCTTTGGTAGGGTTTTTAAACTAATACGTGATGGTTTGTTTTTCCACAGAAATTTGGAGATGCATGAATCTAGTGACTTAAACCATGAAGCAGATGGTTTTATGGGGATCATTGAGAACAAATAGTTAACTTTTGGTAGTATCATCATTTTAATGGTTGTAACTCTCCCCATAAGTGATATAGGTAAGGACTTCCAACGAGAGAGATCGTCCTCTACTCTCTTTAATAATTGCACATAATTTAGCTTTGTTAGCTCTGAGAGCCTGGCGGAAATGTTTATGCCTAAATATCTAATATTTCTTGACTGTAAAGTGATCGCAGGTATATTCTGGACCCTACAGTTAATGGGCAGAACTGTGATTTTAGACCAGTTGATAGAGTAGTCAGAAAGTGCTGAGATTTATTTATGAGTGTGATCGTGTGAGTGTGAGTTCTGAAGGAAAAGTAATACATCATCAGCATAAAGACTTATTTTATGCTCAATATTTTGGGATTGGATGCCTTTAATATTTCTATCTTGTCTGATAGAAGCTGCTAAAGGTTTGATGAAAATAGCAAAAAGTGAGGGAGAAAGTGGGCAACCCTGTCTTGTACCTCTCTGCAGACTGAAGCTTGGAGAAGTTTGATCATTTGTCCTGACACTTGCATTTGGGGAGCTATATAATATCCTTATCCAGTTGATGAAGTGTGACCCAAACCCGAATTTGTTTAATGCTGCGAATAAAAATTTCCAGTTCACTCCAGCAAATGCTTTTTCTGCATCTAGAGAGTCGATTGTGGTTTCCAAGTTGTTGATGGTAGAATAGTCTATGACATTAATGATCCGGTTTGTGAACGGACTGTTGTGCCTACTGCTCTTCAGCCTGTCAAATGAAACGTAGTAATTGAAACGTGACAAATGAACAAAGACCCAAGGAGTTGAGTCGTAAACGAATCAATACTGTTTCCTGTGCGAGGACCCGTCACCCGAGGAGTTGAGTCGTGAACGAATCAATACTGTTTCCTGTCCTGCTGACTGAGCTTATGAAGCTGCCGCCTGCCAACAACACTGTATTTTGTAGTATGAAAAAGAACCAGACCTAATTTTCAACAATAAGCTTCTCTCGAGGAGATATGAAGGAATATAGATTTTGCTATAAAATGAAATCCTTCTATCAAACTGACTTAAAACGGTCTGTCCTTATTTCTTCACTTCTGATGAAGTTTCAACAATAAACAACAAACTTTGTATTATGAGAAACAACAAGACTTATTCTTCAGGAATCCGAAAATAAGCTCTATTTCACGAGTTATGCATGAATTCGGATTCTCCTATAAAACGAATTCCTTAACTCAAACCAAGTTAAGACTGCTTTGTCCTTCATATTTATTCATGTCTAATCAAGTTTCAACAATAAACAACGTTGTACTTTGTAGAATGAGAAAGAACTTCTTCAGCAATAAGCATCTCTCGACATATGACGAAATACAGATTTTGCTATAAAATTAATTCCTTCTATCAGCCTGACTTAAAACTGTTTGTCCTCCTTATTTATCCACTTCAAATCAAGTTTCAAAAATTAAAAGTATTTTGTAGTTTGAGAAAGAACAACTTAATCTTCAGCAATCAGTATAAAAAGAGGGTAAGAAAAGGTGCAAATGCCAACCATACATCACTAAAAGGTGGAGCGGAAGTATTCGGCTGCAAGTAGGTGTGACTGTTCGACCATAATTTGTAAAAAGCGGGTAAGAAAAGGTTCGTATGCCCGACTATATTTGGTGAAAAGCAGGTGAAGCAAGGTCTGAATGCCCAACCTTACATCATCAAAAGCGAGATCAGAGGTGTTTGGCTGCAAGAAGGCCATAGTTTGCCAAAAGCGGGTAAGGTGCGAATGACCGACTAAATATCAATAAAAGTGGGGGCGGAGGTCTTCGGATGCAAGTGGGTGTGAATATCCCACCATACAAGTATGGTGGAGAGGAAGCTGTGAATGGCCGACCATAGTAAAAAGCGGGTGAGAGAAGGTGCAAATGTCCAACCATACATGATCAAAACAGTGAGCGGAGGTGTTTGGCTGCGACAAGGTGTGAATGTCCAACCATAATTAATGAAAAGCGGGCAACAAGTAGGTTCGAATGCCCAACCATACATCATCAAAAGCAGGAGTGGATGTGTTCGGCTACAAGAAGGTTTGAATATCCGACCATAGTTGGTAAAAAGCGGGTAAGAAAAGGTTAAAATACCCGACTGTACACAATCAATAGCGGGAGCGGAGTTGTTCGGCTACAAGAAGGTGTGAATGTTTTTAAAAAGCGGGTAAAAAAAGGTTCGAATGCCCGAATATTTACCATCAAAAGCGGAAGCGGAGGTGTTCGGCTGCTCACAAACGGGTAAGAAAAGGTAGTATTGCCAGACCATACATGATCAAAACAGGGAGCGGAGGTGTTCAGCTGCAAGAAGGTCTGAATGTCCATCAATAATTGCTAGAAAACATGAAAGAGAATTTTCGAATATCAAACCGCACATGATCATAAGCGGGAGAGGAGGTGTTCAGCTGCAAGAAGGTGTGAATGTCAACCCATAATTACTGAAAAATGGGTAAGAAAAGGTGCGAATGCCCAACCATGCATCATCAAAAGAGGAAGCAGAGGCGTTCCGCTGTAAGACGGTGTGAATGTCCGACCATACATCATCAAAAGCAGGAGTGGATGTGTTCAGCTACAAGAAGGTTTGAATGTCCGACCATAGTTTGTAAAAGGCGGGTAAGAAAAGGATCGAATGCCCGAACATACATCATCAAAAGAGGGAGCGGTGGGGTTCCGCTTTAAGAAGGTGTGAATGTCCGACCATAGTTGGTAAAAAGCAGGTAAGTAAAGGTTAAAATTCCCGACTGTACACAATCTAAAGAGGTAGCGGAGTTGTTCAGCTACAAGAAGGTGTGAAAGTCCGACCATGGTTTGTAAAAAGTGGGTAAGATAAGGTTCGTATGCCCCAATATACACCATCAAAAGCGGAAGCGGAGGTTTTCGGCTTCAAGAAGGTCTGAACGTCCGTCCAAAGTTTGTAAAAAGCAGTTAAGAAAAGGTTCGAATATCCAACCAAACATAATCAAAAGTAGGAGCAGAGGTGTTCGACTGCAAGTAGGTGTGAATGTCAGATCATAATTTGCAAAAAGCTGATGAGAAAGGGTGAGAATGCCCAACTATACACCATCAAATGCGGGAGCGGAGTTGTTCGGCTGTGAGTAGGTGTGAATCTCCAACCATAATTGCTGAAAAATGTGTTAGAAAAGGTAAGAATGCCGGTCCATACATCATCAAAAGAGGGAGAGGTGGTGTTTGGCTGCAAGTAGGTGTGAATGTCCAGCCATAATTACTCACAAACGAGTAAGAAAAGGTCGTATTGCCAGACCATACATGATCAAAACAGGGAGTGGAGGTGTTCAGCTGCAAGAAGGTGTGAATGTCCACCCATAATTACTGAAAAATGGGTAAGAAAAGGTGCGAATCCCCAACCATACATCATCAAAAGCAGGAGTGGATGTGTTCGGCTACAAGAAGGTTTGAATGTCCGACCATAGTTTCTAAAAAGCGGGTAAGAAAAGGTTCGAATGCCCAAACATACACCATCAAAAGAGGGAGCGGAGGTGTTCCGCTGTAAGAAGGTGTGAATGTCCGACCATAGTTGGTAAAAAGCGGGTGAGAAAAGGTGAAAATACCCAACTGTACACAATCAATAGCGGGAGCGGAGTTGTTCGGCGACTAAAAGGTGTGAAAGTCCGACCCTGGCTTGTAAAAAGCAGGTAAGAAAAGGTGCGAATGCCCGACAATGTATGATCAAAAGAGGGAGTGGAGGTTTTCGGCTGCAAGAAGGTCTGAATGTCCAACCATCATTCCTGAAAAGCCGGGGACGAAAAGGCTCGAAATTAAGACTATTCACCATCAAAAGCGGCAGTGGAGGTGTTTGGCTGTAAGAAGGTCTGAATGTCCACCCATAATTACTGAAAAATGGGTAAGAAAAGGTTTCGAATGCCCAACCATACATCATCAAAAGCAGAAGAAAATTTTCGAATATCAAACCGCACATGATCATAAGTGGGAGAGAAGGTGTTCGGCTGCAAGTAGGTTTGAATGTCAGATCATAATTTGTAAAAAGCTGGTAAGAAAAGGTAAGAATGCCCAACCATAGATTATCAAAAGAGTTAGCAGAGATGTTCGGCTGGTATTTATCAATGTCTAGATAGATTTCAACAAAAAACAACGTTGTACTTTTTAGTAAAAGAAAGAGCAAATCTAAAGTTTCAGGAATACGAGTATAAGCTTGCTTTCATGAGTTCTGCACGATTTTGGAATATGCTATAAAATGAATTCCTTCACTCAAACTAAGTTAAAACTGCTTTGGCCTTCCATATTTATCAATGTCGAGATAGATTTAAACAAAAAAAAACACGTTGTACTTTGCAATATAAGAAAGAGAACACTGAAGGATCAGGAATTCGAGAATACGCTTTTCATGAGTTCTGCATGTGTTGGGATTTTGTTTTAAAATGAATTCCTTCACTCAAACTATGTTAAAACTGCTTTGTCCTTCATATGTACCCATATATACATATATTTCAAGCATAAACTTCCTCATTTTACCCTGAATGAGAAAGAACCACACTTGTGATTAAGCCATACGCCCCCTTTGAGGAGTTCTGCATGATTTGGGATTTTATCTATAAAATGAATTCCTTCACTCAAACTATGTTAAAACGGCTTTTACCTTATTATTTATCTATGTCTAGATAGATTTAAACAAAAAACAACGTTGTACTTTGCAGTAAAAGAAAGAGCAAATCAAAAGTTTTAGGAATCCGAGAATAAGCTTATTTTCATGAGTTCTTGCACGATTTCGGATTTTACTATAAAATTAATTCCTTCACTCAAACTATGTTAAAACTGCTTTTAACTTAATATTTATCATTGTCTTGATCGACTTCAACAAAGAACAACGTTTTATTTTTCAGTAGAAGAAAGAGCAACACTGAAGGATCAGGAATCCGAGAATAAGCTTATTTTCATACGTTCTGCATGATTTGGGATTTTATGTATAAAATGAATTCCTTCACTCAAACCAAGTGAAAACTGCTTTGTCCTTCATATTTATCAATGTCTAGATTGACTTCAACAAAGAACAACATTGTATTTTGTAGGAGAAGAAAGAGCAACACTGAAAGATCAGGAATCCGAGAATAAGCTTCTTTTCATACGTTCTGCATGATTTGGGATTTTATGTATAAAATGAATTCCTTCGCTCAAACCAAGTGAAAACTGCTTTGTCCTTCATATTTATGAATGTCTAGATCGACTTCAACAAAGAACAACATTGTATTTTGCAGGAGAAGAAAGAGCAACACTGAAGGATCAGGAATCCGAGAATAAGCTTATTTTCATACGTTCTGCATGATTTGGGATTTTCCTATAAAGTGAATTGCTTTGCTCAAACCAAGTTAAAATGGCTTTGTCCTTCATAGTTATCCATGTATAAAAATGTATCAAGCATAAGGTTCCTCATATTACCCTGAATGAGAAAGAATTATCCCTTTGGTTGAGCAATACATTCCTTTTGAGGAGTTATGCATGGTTTCGGATTTTGCTATAAAATTCATTCCTTCACTCAAACCAAGTGGAAACTGCTTATATTTATCAATGTCAATCTAGATCGATTTCAACTTCAACTACTAATCCTTCAGTGTTGCTCTTTCTTTGTTTTGTTTAAATCTATTCGACATTGATAAATGTAGAAGGACAAAGCAGTTTTAACTTGGTTTGAGCAAAGCAATTCATTTTATAGCAAAATCCAAAATCGTGCAGAACTCATGAAAGCAAGCTTATAATCGGATTGCTGAAACTTTAGATTTGCTCTTTCTTTTACTGCAAAGTACAACGTTGTTTTATTGTTTAAATCTTTCTAGAAATGGTAAATATGAAGGACAAATCAGTTTTAACATAGTTTGAGTGAAGGAATGCATTTTATAAGAAAAATCCCAAATCATGCAGAACTCACGAAAAGCTTTTTCTCGCTTTTCACTGCTTTTTACAAACTTTGGTCGGACTTTCACACCTTCTTGTAGCCGAACAACTCCGCTCCCGCTATTGATTGTGTACAGTCGGGTATTTTAACCTTTTCTTACCCGCTTTTTACCAACTATGGTCGGACATTCACACCGTCTTATAGCGGAACACCTCCGCTCCCTCTTTTGAACATGGATGGTTGGGCATTCGTACATTTTCTTACCCATTTTTCAGTAATTATGGGTGGACATTCACACCTTCTTGCAGCTGAATACCTCCTCTCCCGCTTATGATCATGTGCGGTTTGATATTCGAAAATTTTCTTTCATGTTTTCTCGCAATTATTGATGGACATTCAGACCTTCTTGCAGCTGAACACCTCCGCTCCCTCTTTTGATGGTGTATAGTCGGGCTTTCGAGCCTTTTCTTCCCCTGTTTTTACAAATTATGGTTGGACATTCAGACCTTCCTGCAGCCGAAAACCTCCGCTCCCTCTTTTGATCATACATTGTCGGGCATTCGCACCTTTTCTTACCCGCTTTTTACAAACCATGGTCGGACTTTCACACCTTTTAGTAGCCGAACAACTCCACTCCCGCTATTGATTGTGTACAGTCGGGTATTTTAACCTTTTCTTACCCGCTTTTTACAAACTATGGTCGGATATTCAAACCTTCTTGTAGCCGAACACATCCACTCCTGCTTTTGATGATGTATGGTTGGACATTCGAAACTACTTGTTGCCCGCTTTTCATTAATTATGGGTGGACATTCACACCTTGTCGCAGCCAAACACCTCCGCTCCCTGTTTTGATCATGTATGGTTTGACATTCGCACCTTCTCTCACCCGCTTTTTACTATGGTCGGCCATTCACAGCTTACTCTCCACCATACTTGTATGGTGGGATATTCAAACCCACTTGCATCTGAAGACCTCCGCCCCCACTTTTGTTGATATTTAGTCGGTCATTCGCACCTTACCCGCTTTTGGCAAACTATGGCCTTCTTGCAGCCAAACACCTCTGATCTCGCTTTTGATGATGTAAGGTTGGGCATTCAGACCTTGCTTCACCTGCTTTTCAACAAATATAGTCGGACATTCACACATTCTTGCAGCCGAACACTTCCGCTACACCTTTTAGTGTTCTATCACACCTTTTTTTTTACCGCATTTTATAGATTATGGTTGGAAATTCTCAACCACTCTCATCCGAAGACCTCTCCTCCTGCTTTTGTTAATATATTTGAATTTTAGTCGGACATTCACACCTTCTTGCAGCTGAACCACCTCCGCTCCCTGTTTTGATCATGTATGGTCTGGCATTCTTACCTTTTCTAACACATTTTTCAGCAATTACGGTCAGAGATTCACACCTACTCACAGTCGAACAACTCCGCTCCCGCATTTGATGGTGTATAGTCGGGCATTCTCACCCTTTCTCATCAGCTTTTTGCAAATTATGATCTGACATTCACACCTACTTGCAGTCGAACAGCTCTGCTCCCGCTTTTGATTATGTTTGGTTGGATATTCAAACCTTTTCTTAACTACTTTTTACAAACTTTGGTCGGACGTTCACATCTTCTTGCAGCCGAAAACCACCGCTTCCGCTTTTGATGGTATATATTCGCGCATTCGAACCTTTTCTTACCCGCATTTTACAAACCATGGTCGGACTTTCACACCTTCTTGTAGCCGAACAACTTCGTTCCCGCTATTGATTGTGTACAGTCGGGTATTTTAAACTTTTCTTACCCGCTTTTTACCAACTAAGGTCGGACATTCACACCGTCCTACAGCGGAACACCTCCGCTCCTGCTTTTGATGATGTATGGTTGGGCATTCGAACCTTTTCTTACCCATTTTTCAGTAATTACGTGTGGACATTAACACCTTCTTGCAACTGAACACCTCCTCTCCCGCTTATGATCATGTGCGGTTTGATATTCGAAAATTTTCTTTCATGTTTTTTAGCAATTATTGATGGACATTCAGACCTTCTTGCAACTGAACACCTCCGCTCCCGCTTTTGATGGTGTATAGTCGGGCTTTCGAGCCTTTTCTTCCCCGGTTTTTACAAATTATGTTTGGACATTCAGACCTTCTTGCAGCCGAAGACTTCCACTCCACCTTTTGGTGTTCTATCACACCTTTTTTTTCAACGCATTTTATAGATTATGGTTGGAAATTCTCAACCACTCTCATCCCAAGACTTCTCCTCCCGCTTTTGTTAATATATTTGAACTTTAGTCGGACATTCACACCTTCTTGCAGCTGAACCACCTCCGCTCCCTGTTTTGATCATGTATGGTCTGGCAATACTACCTTTTCTTACCCGTTTGTGAGTAATTATGGCTGGACATTCACACCTACTTGCAGCCGAACACCACCTCTCTCGCTTTTGATGATGTATGGACCGGCATTCTTACCTTTTCTAACACATTTTTCAGCAATTATGGTCGGAGATTAACACCTACTCACAGCCGAACAACTCCTCTCCCGCATTTGATGGTGTATAGTTGGGCATTCTCACCCATTCTCATTAGCTTTTTGCAAATTATGATCTGACATTCACACCTACTTGCAATCGAACAGCTCTACTCCCGCTTTTGATTATGTTTGGTTGGATATTCGAACCTTTTCTTAACTGCTTTTTACAATCTTTGGTCGGACGTTCACACATTCTTGCAGCCGAACACCTCCGCTTCCGCTTTTGATTGTATATAATCGGGCATTCGAACCTTTTCTTACCCGCTTTTTAAAAACCATGGTCGGACATTCACACCGTCTTACAGCGGAACGCCTCCGCTTCCTCTTTTGATGATGTATGGTTGGGCATTCGCACCTTTTCTTACCCATTTTTCAGTAATTATGGGTGGACATTCACACCTTCTTGCAGCTGAACACCTCCTCTTCCGCTTATGATCATGTGCGGTTTGATATTCGAAAATTTTCTTTCATGTTTTCTAGCAATTATTGATGGACATTCAGACCTTCTTGCAGCTGAACACCTCCGCTCCCGCTTTTGATGGTGTATAGTCGGGCTTTCGACTCTTTTCTTCCCCTGTTTTTACAAATTATGGTTGGACATTCAGACCTTCCTGCAGCCAAAAACCTCCGCTCCCTCTTTTGATCATACATTGTAGGGCATTCGCACCTTTTCTTACCCGCTTTTTACAAACCATGGTCGGACTTTCACACCATCTAGTAGCCGAACAACTCCACTCCCGCTATTGATTGTGTACAGTCGGGTATTTTAACCTTTTCTTACCCGCTTTTTACCAACTATGGTCGGACATTCACACCTTCTTACAGCGGAACACCTCCGCTCCCTCTTTTTATGGTGTATGTTCGGGCATTCAAACCTTTTCTTACCCGCTTTTTAGAAACTATGGTCGGATATTCAAACCTTCTTGTAGCCGAACATATCCACTCCTGCTTTTGATGATGTATGGTTGGACATTCGAAACTACTTGTTGCCCGCTTTTCATTAATTATGGGTGGACATTCACACCTTGTCGCAGCCAAACACCTCCGCTCCCTGTTTTGATCATGTATGGTTTGACATTCGCACCTTCTCTCACCCGCTTTTTACTATGGTCGGCCATTTACAGCTTACTCTCCACCATACTTGTATGGTGGGATATTCACACCCACTTGCATCCGAAGACCTCCGCCCCCACTTTTGTTGATATTTAGTCGGTCATTCGCAACTTACCCGCTTTTGGCAAACTATGGCCTTCTTGCAGCCAAACACCTCTGATCTCACTTTTGATGATGTAAGGTTGGGCATTCAGACCTTGCTCCACCTGCTTTTCAACAAATATAGTCGGACATTCACACATTCTTGCAGCCGAACACTTCCGCTCCACCTTTTAGTGTTCTATCACACCATTTTTTCACCGCATTTTATAGATTATGGTTGGAAATTCTCAACCACTCTCATCCGAAGACCTCTCCTCCCGCTTTTGTTAATATATTTGAACTTTAGTCGGACATTCACACCTTCTTGCAGCTGAACCACCTCCGCTCACTGTTTTGATCATGTATGGTCTGATATTCTTACCTTTTCTAACACATTTTTCAGCAATTATGGTCAGAGATTCACACCTACTCACAGCTGAACAACTCCGCTCCCGCATTTGATGGTGTATTGTCGGGCATTCTCACCCTTTCTCATCAGCTTTTTTCAAATTATGATCTGACATTCACACCTACTTGCAGTCGAACAGCTCTACTCCCGCTTTTGATTATGTTTGGTTGGATATTCAAACCTTTTCTTAACTGCTTTTTACAAACTTTGATTGGACGTTCACATCTTCTTGCAGCCGAACACCACAGCTTCCGCTTTTGATGGTATATATTTGGGCATTCGAACCTTTTCTTACCCGCTTTTTACAAACCATGGTTGGACTTTCACACCTTCTTGTAGCCGAACAACTCCACTCCCGCTATTGATTGTGTACAGTCGGGTATTTTAAACTTTTTTTACCCGCTTTTTACCAACTAAGGTCGGACATTCACACCGTCTTACAGCGGAACACCTCCGCTCCTGCTTTTGATGATGTATGATTGGGCTTCGAAGCTTTTCTTACCCATTCTTAAGTAATTATGTGTGGACATTCACACCTTCTTGCAGCTGAACACCTCCTCGTTATGATCATGTGCGGTTTGATATTCGAAAATTTTCTTTCATGTTTTCTAGCAATTATTGATGGACATTCAGACCTTCTTGCAGCTGAACACCTCCGCTCCCGCTTTTGATGGTGTATAGTCGGGCTTTCGAGCCTTTTCTTCCCCGGTTTTTACAAATTATGTTTGGCAATTCTGACCTTCTTGCAGCCGAAAACCTCCGCTCCACCTTTTGGTGTTCTATCACACCTTTTTTTTCAACGCATTTTATAGATTATGGTTGGAAATTCTCAACCACTCTCATCCCAAGACCTCTCCTCCCGCTTTTGTTAATATATTTGAACTTTAGTCGGACATTCACACCTTCTTGCAGCTGAACCACCTCCGCTCCCTGTTTTGATCATGTATGGTCTGGCAATACTACCTTTTCTTACCCGTTTGTGAGTAATTATGGCTGGACATTCACACCTACTTGCAGCCGAACACCACCTCTCACGCTTTTGATGATGTATGGACCGGCATTCTTACCTTTTCTAACACATTTTTCAGCAATTATGGTCGGAGATTCACACCTACTCACAGCCGAACAACTCCGCTCCCGCATTTGATCGTGTATAGTTGGGCATTCTCACCCATTCTCATTAGCTTTTTGCAAATTATGATCTGACATTCACACCTACTTGCAGTCGAACAGCTCTACTCCCGCTTTTGATTATGTTTGGTTGGATATTCGAACCTGTTCTTAACTGCTTTTTACAATCTTTGGTCGGACGTTCACATCTTCTTGCAGCCGAACACCTCCGCTTCCGCTTTTGATTGTATATAATCGGGCATTCGAACCTTTTCTTACCCGCTTTTTAAAAACCATGGTCGGACATTCACACCTTCTTGTAGCCGAACAACTCTGCTCCCGCTATTGATTGTGTACAGTCGGGTATTTTAACCTTTTCTTACCCACTTTTTACAAACTATGGTCCGATATTCAAACCTTCTTGTAGCCGAACATATCCACTCCTGCTTTTGATGTATTGTTGGGCATTCGAACCTACTTGTTGCCCGCTTTTCATTAATTATGGGTGGACATTCACACCTTTTCTCACCCGCTTTTTACTATGGTCGGCCATTCACAGCTTCCTCTCCACCATACTTGTATGGTGGGATATTCACACCCACTTGCATCCGAAGACCTCCGCCCCCACTTTTGTTGATATTTAGTCGGTCATTTGCACCTTACCCGCTTTTGGCCAACTATGGCCTTCTTGCAGCCAAACACCTCTGATCTCGCTTTTGATGATGTAAGGTTGGGCATTCAGACCTTGCTTCACCTGCTTTTCACCAAATATAGTCGGACATTCACACCTTCTTGAAGCCGAACACTTCCGCTCCACCTTTTAGTGTTCTATGGGGTATTCACACCTTTTTTTTCACCGCATTTTATAGATTATGGTTGGAAATTCTCACCCACTCTCATCCGAAGACCTCTCCTTCCGCTTTTGTTAATATATAGTCGGGCATTCGAACCTTTTCTTACCCGCTTTTTACAAATTATGGTCGAACAGTCACACCTACTTGCAGCCGAATACTTCCGCTCCACCTTTTAGTGATATATGGTTGGCATTTGCACCTTTTCTTACCCTCTTTTTATACTGATTGCTGAAGATTAAGTTGTTCTTTGTCAAACTACAAAATTTTTTTAATTTTTGAAACTTGATTTGAAGTGGATAAATAAGGAGGACAAACAGTTTTAAGTCAGGCTGATAGAAGGAATTAATTTTATAGCAAAATCTGTATTTCATCATATGTCGAGAGATGCTTATTGCTGAAGAAGTTCTTTCTCATTCTACAAAGTACAACGTTGTTTATTGTTGAAACTTGATTAGACATGAATAAATATGAAGGACAAAGCAGTCTTAACTTGGTTTGAGTTAAGGAATTCGTTTTATAGGAGAATCCGAATTCATGCATAACTCGTGAAATAGAGCTTATTTTCGGATTCCTGAAGAATAAGTCTTGTTGTTTCTCATAATACAAAGTTTGTTGTTTATTGTTGAAACTTCATCAGAAGTGAAGAAATAAGGACAGACCGTTTTAAGTCAGTTTGATAGAAGGATTTCATTTTATAGCAAAATCTATATTCCTTCATATCTCCTCGAGAGAAGCTTATTGTTGAAAATTAGGTCTGGTTCTTTTTCATACTACAAAATACAGTGTTGTTGGCAGGCGGCAGCTTCATAAGCTCAGTCAGCAGGACAGGAAACAGTATTGATTCGTTCACGACTCAACTCCTCGGGTGACGGGTCCTCGCACAGGAAACAGTATTGATTCGTTTACGACTCAACTCCTTGGGTCTTTGTTCATTTGTCACGTTTCAATTACTACGTTTCATTTGACAGGCTGAAGAGCAGTAGGCACAACAGTCCGTTCACAAACCGGATCATTAATGTCATAGACTATTCTACCATCAACAACTTGGAAACCACAATCGACTCTCTAGATGCAGAAAAAGCATTTGCTGGAGTGAACTGGAAATTTTTATTCGCAGCATTAAACAAATTCGGGTTTGGGTCACACTTCATCAACTGGATAAGGATATTATATAGCTCCCCAAATGCAAGTGTCAGGACAAATGATCAAACTTCTCCAAGCTTCAGTCTGCAGAGAGGTACAAGACAGGGTTGCCCACTTTCTCCCTCACTTTTTGCTATTTTCATCAAACCTTTAGCAGCTTCTATCAGACAAGATAGAAATATTAAAGGCATCCAATCCCAAAATATTGAGCATAAAATAAGTCTTTATGCTGATGATGTATTACTTTTCCTTCAGAACTCACAGACGTCTCTCACTCACACGATCACACTCATAAATAAATCTCAGCACTTTCTGACTACTCTATCAACTGGTCTAAAATCACAGTTCTGCCCATTAACTGTAGGGTCCAGAATATACCTGCGATCACTTTACAGTCAAGAAATATTAGATATTTAGGCATAAACATTTCCGCCAGGCTCTCAGAGCTAACAAAGCTAAATTATGTGCAATTATTAAAGAGAGTAGAGGACAATCTCTCTCGTTGGAAGTCCTTACCTATATCACTTATGGGGAGAGTTACAACCATTAAAATGATGATACTACCAAAAGTTAACTATTTGTTCTCAATGATCCCCATAAAACCATCTGCTTCATGGTTTAAGTCACTAGATTCATGCATCTCCAAATTTCTGTGGAAAAACAAACCATCACGTATTAGTTTAAAAACCCTACCAAAGACCAAGGACTGTGGTGGATTAGATTTACCTAATTTTCAGCACTATTCCTTAGCCAATAGGTTACAGTATATATCAAAATGGTATAAACCTAGCCCAATAGATGAACCATGGATAAATATAGAACAAGCATTGTGTGATAATCTGGAATCTCTGACCTGCCACTTATTAGTCAAAACGTAAAAAATCACAAAAGTTTCAAAAGCATTAACATCAACACCTCTCTGGCAGCCTGGTGGGAATTTTTTAAAATAACAAAGTCCTCACTTGTCCCGTGTAAGCTTACACCCATCTGGAACAATCCTGACATACTGCAAAACAAAAAAATGCTAAACTTTACTCTGTGGAAGATCAAAGGAATCAAACATCTGGAACATATAATCCAAAATGGAAATTTTATTTCATTTGATGAGCTCATATCACAACATGAGATAGGCAGCAATAAATTCCTAGAATATCAACAACTTAAGTCTATAATAACAAAGAAATATATCCTCCACCAACCAGACTTACAACTCCCGACTAGGGTAGCAGAATTTCTAAGCATCTGCACCCCGAAACTACTATCAAAAATATATAAATTATTGTCTAACATAGATGACACAATGTCTCTTCCATCCTCAAAATGGGAGGCAGATTTATCCATCAGTTCTAGTCATAGCTTCTGGCCACAAATATGTTTGAACACCTTCAGAATGACTCGAAATCCTAATTTACAGCTCATTCAATACAAAATCCTTCATAGAACACACTATACAGGACAAAGGTTCAGGATGGGTCTAACACAGTCAAACATCTGCTCACATTGCACAGATAACACACCTGATGATTATGCACACGCTTTGTGGTTCCGTGCGCCTGTCCAGAAGTTCTGTCTTGAAGTCTGTGAGGACCTATCAACATGGCTAAAGTGTAGCATCCCTGCATGCCCCACACTGTGCATACTGGGTGACTTAGACAACATCAACATGGAAATGAACTCAGCACACATGGTTCTCACAGTGTTATGTATCGCAAAGAAAACTATTCTCATGAACTGGAAAGCGAAGAACAATCTGTGTATTAACCAGTTTAGAAATTTTCTTTTAGATTATATTAGCATGGAAACAATGTCTGCCTCCTCAAAACATCAATTGGCTGAATTTCATTCTCTCTGGTCCCATCTGATTAGCTTTATCACATAGTGGTGGTGGTGGGTTGCTGTCCCGTCGCTCTGGGCGGTTGGGTGTGTGCTGGGGGGGGCTGTGTGGCTTCGGGCTTGGAGGGCAGTTTTGGGGGCTTGCGAGTGGTGCTGTCTTGCGGTGTGGGGCGGGGTCCCTTAGGGGCCTTGGGGTGGTGGCTGCTGGCTCTATGCCGGTTGGCCGGGCCGCTCTGGCGTGGGTGGTGGTGCTGGGCCTGGGACCTGGTGGCTGGGCGCTGCCTTGCGCCCGGAGGGGGTCCCTGCCTGTGCCTGGGGGGGCTGGGTTGCCCTGGACGCGCCACAGTATGGGTGGGTTGGTGCAGGTCCTGGTGCCGGGCTTGTTGCTCTGGGACCTCCAAGGTGTCCGCAGATGGTTGTTTTTTTTTCAGGGTGTTGGGGCGTGCGGTGGGGGGGGGGGGGGTTTCCCCTGTTAGGGGGGGGCCTGGGTGATGGTGGGTCTGAGGCCCGGGCTGCTGCGACTGGTGTGACCGGGTGGTTTGTTTGTTTGCTTTTTGTTGTTGTTTGTTTGTTTTTGGTAGAGGTCCTCCGGGGTGGGGTTGGGTTGAGTGGGGTGGGGCGGGATGGGTACCTTCTGGGGGTACAGTAGCTCCCGGAATATGGTCGCTGCAGGCCCCGAGCCTGGTGGACATCAGGCCCTTCTGCCCTGTGTTGGCTCCCAGGTAGCGGGGATGCCTATTGCAGCCAGTCCCTGGCTGCCCTCTCTGGGGGAGAGTAGCTCCCCCGGTGTATATCCCCATACCCCTCTCCCTTCTGGCTCCTGTACACAGCACACACTCACACATGAAGGGTTTTGGGGGCGTGTGTGTTCGGTGAGGTGTAGTGGATGGGGCCACGTAGGTGGTCCCCTTTGGTTGCACTCTGCAGTTCCCCGCCCCTGTTTTAATTACACCTTAGACATTACTACTTATCAAACACACTCACACACACACATTAGGTCTTGGGGGGTGGTTACACTGAGTGGCATCTGGTGGGCGGGGCTCTTTGGGTATGTAGGCTGCCCAGAGGGCCGCGCTCCCAGTTTGGCTGCCCCTCAATTTTAATTGCTCACTATTAGAAAATATTGAAGAGCCAGAAGGGTGAGGGGAGGGGTCTTCTTCGCACACCCCTGCTTCCTGGTTGCTGCTCGGGGCGGGAGGGGCCAGGAGGATTAATTAATTGTTCTGCTGGTTCGGGGTCTGTGGTGGCTGGGGGGCTGCTGGCCCCCTGGTGTGCCCGCTGCACTACACCCCAGCGGAGTCGAGGGAGGGAGGACGTGTGGATGTGTGGATGTATGGGACGTGAAAGTGTGTGTGGTAATGATTGGGCCTGGATCTGGGACTTGCTGTCGCCTGGCCTGCCTGTGCTTCTACTGCCATCCCGATGGGGGGGCAGCGTTGCCTCTCCCCGCTGCTCGCGACTTCACCGATCTGTGGGCACGTCTTGACTCCCAGGGCACTTGGCCAGGGGCGCTGGGGCAGGCGCTGACCCACTGTGTGGCTGTCTGGGGCGCTTGGCCCTCCTGGGTATTGGGTGGGGCCTCTGCCGGGGGGTTTGGGGGCGCTCGGGCTCCTGGGGCCCGGGTCCAGTGCACAGCCCATGTCTGGGCGGCTGGGGCCTGGCGGGGTCGGTGGGCTGTTGCCCCTGGCTCCCGGAGGGCCTCTGCCCTATGCTTATGGGGGCTCTCTCCAGGGGATTCCTCTGCAGTCCTCTGGGTGAATGAGTGGTTGCCCCTGCGGTGGGCTTCCTGGGTTCTGTGCTCTGTGGGGGCTGCTGGTGGCCTGGGTCTTGTGGCCCTCTCTGCCTGCTTCTGATTGCTTGGGGGGGCTGTGGATTGTGGCCCTGTACGCTTATACACTCATAACTAAGCACGGTTATCATGTAGGTCCTGTGCCATGGGTGTTGCATGTTCTCGCACACACACACACACACACATTCATTAGTCCAGTAGCATGGTCGCTAAGCAGTTGATGTATTATCATGTCGTCTCAGGTCATCTATATCCACAGCTGTGTTGTATGCGATTGCCGCTTCTTGTACTTGTTTTTGTTTGTTTGTGTGTTTGTTTTTTCTCTGCTTGTCTGCTTTCAGGTGCTCCTGAGGGCGCTAAGGCTGGAATCCCCTCAGAGGCCATGGATTGTTGTCTGTTTTGTTTTTTACAGGTGTAGCAGCTGGTTGTCTGGTTTTTGTTTCTATTTTTGTTCTCTTTCCTCTTATTTCCTCTTCTTCTTTCCTTGTCCCCCGGTCCGGTTCAGTTCTATTACATGTCATATATTGTAAACAGAAATAAATAAATGGGCATCAAGGGGAGCTTTACATTTATAAAACTTCCCTTGGCAAAGCAAATCTGTTTGGCATCAAAGGTATTCAGACTACAATTCTGCTTCCATAATGCTGAACAGGACAAGGGGAAAAAAAAAAAGTAAAGAAGACAGTTCTGCCGAAAGCCAGGGACTAGACCTGTTCTAAGTTCTATACTTTTTAAAAGGGGAGTGTTTATCAACTATAGAATTAGAAGATTTACAAAAATGGTCAAGTGCTAGATCTTCATCTGGGATTTTAACAGTGTCATGAACTATTCAACAGATCAGTTAAAAAAAAGCCTGCTCATGGAGATGTTTCAGGATCTGGATACCAACTGTGGACCTAATCTTTTCATTTTTGCAATTCTGATACAAGCTATTGAGCAGTGATAACTAACACCAAGTTCAGATACTGCGGATTTTCTACCTTTGATGTGTTAAGATTGAGCCAATCAGGGACAACCTTGAAGGATCTCTTAAGTTTGGTTTAGTAGGATCAGTAATTACCTGAGAAAGGTTGATATTGGTACACACCTTTTTTAAATGATCAGAGGCAGAGTTCAACTTGTTTAAATTAAAATTGCCACACAGAGATTGGGTTTAGGCCACATGCACACAGAATGACCTCAACAAATATAAGAAATATTAAACATTTACACATGGATTTTTGAATACATGTAGAGGAATGATACTTTGAAATGTGCTCATTGCGGAGTTATGCTCAGTTGAGTAATGAAGGTTGAACTATTCTGGGAAAGAGGTTCTATTCCCAGCATCATGATGGACACTCCTGATATAGAAGGTTTCGCTAACGCATTGGAATTGTTTTACTATTTTCATATGCATGTGCAATGAAGAATTGCTTGTTGCTGATAAATGCAAAGAAGAACAGCTTACACATAGATGCTCACATATAGGCTGCTGAATGCAATGAAGACCTGCTTATCCAGTAAAGTTCAATGTCAATGTGTAATATTCAATTAGGATTTGCAAAACAGTGAAGTTAAACAATGAATGGGTCCATAGTCGGTATGAGAAGACTACAGGAATATTTACCTGGGTGTACGTTCAAATAGAGATGAAAAAATTGCGATAAATAATTGTTTGTTTGTTAGTATGTATATGAATGTTATGTGTATAAACTGTGTTGGGTTATAGTTACTCAGTAGTGTCTCAGTGAAACAACCGACGGGGGAAGCCTTGCGGTGACAACAAAAGCAGTGTTTTACTGATCAGTCAAGTTTTCCAGTGTACTCCATACAAACTGGTTGGCTACTGAAGGGATAGAAAATGGGGAATACTTGTTTTAAAGCAAACAAGGAATTAGATGGGAAAAAAACATGTTTTAACGGGACCCAGACAATATTAAATACTCAGACAGATGGGAGAAGAAGTGTAGTTTTGTAGCAAATCACAAAATTATTACATAAAATTAGTGAAATCAATTGAAGAATGCCTCTCTGAAGAGCTGTTTACCACAGATGAGCAGCTTTGCGACCAAGCACATTGTAGATCGCTTTACTGCCAAAATGATCTAATTTAATGGATTGGTTTAGACATGCATAACAGCATTTTAAGAACAAAGAGAGAAACAAAAAGGGACAACGCTTCATGGTGGAAGGGGATGTATAAATAACTGTGTATATGATGAAGGAGAGACCATTTGAGCAGCACAGCCATTTCGCAGCACAGGGACAGCAGTCCAAGTTAAAGGATCTCCCACGTGGTATCACCTGTCACACTGTCTCAAGGCATCAAAAGAAGAAAAAATCACCAAACTCAAGGACAAAGAGACGAAGACTCCGGTGAACGAAGAGAGAGGACTGACAAACCAGAAATACAAAAGGATGCTCGATATCAAGATCCAGAAGAAGAGGCTAACAATGCCACGAACACTTACGATGCTGGGAATGATGCCAGCAATGAACAGAGAAGAAGATTCAGTGTCATCAATCTGCAACACGTGCCTCTAATGAGGGGGTGAATATAGAATCCTCAACAATTACAACGTCTCTGGGAACTGTGACAACAACAAGGTTTAAACCATTTTGATATATATTGTAACCTATTGGCTAAGGAATAGTGCTGAAAATGAGGTAAATCTAATCCACCACTGTCCTTGGTCTTCTGTAGGGTTTTTAAACTAATACGTGGTGGTTTGTTTTTCCACAGAAATTTGGAGATGCATGAATCTAGTGACTTAAACCAAGTAGCAGATGGTTTTATGGGGATCATTGAGAACAAATAGTTAACATTTGGTAGTATCATCATTTTAATGGTTGTAACTCTCCCCATAAGTGATATAGGTAAGGACTTCCAACGAGAGAGATCGTCCTCTACTCTCTTTAATAATTGCACATAATTTAGCTTTGTTAGCTCTGAGAGCCTGGCGGAAATGTTTATGCCTAAATATCTAATATTTCTTGACTGTAAAGTGATCGCAGGTATATTCTGGACCCTACAGTTAATGGGCAGAACTGTGGTTTTAGACCAGTTGATAGAGTAGTCAGAAAGTGCTGAGAATTTATTTATGAGTGTGATCGTGTGAGTGAGAGACGTCTGTGAGTTCTGAAGGAAAAGTAATACATCATCAGCATAAAGACTAATTTAATGCTCAATATTTTGGGATTGGATGCCTTTAATATTTCTATCTTGTCTGATAGAAGCTGCTAAAGGCTTGATGAAAACAGCAAAAAGTGAGGGAGAAAGTGGGCAACCCTGTCTTGTACCTCTCTGCAGACTGAAGCTTGGAGAAGTTTGATCATTTGTCCTGACACTTGCATTTGGGGAGCTATATAATATCCTTATCCAGTTGATGAAGTGTGACCCAAACCCGAATTTGTTTAATGCTGCGAATAAAAGTTTCCAGTTCACTCCATCAAATGCTTTTTCTGCATCTAGAGAGTCGATTGTGGTTTCCAAGTTGTTGATGGTAGAATAGTCTATGAGATTAATGATCCGGTTTGTGAACGAACTGTTGTGCCTACTGCTCTTCAGCCTGTCAAATGAAACGTAGAATTTGAAACGTGACAAATGAACGAAGACCCAAGGAGTTGAGTTGTAAACGAATCAATACTGTTTCCTGTGCGAGGACCCATCAGCCGAGGAGTTGAGTCATGAACGAATCAATACTGTTTCCTGTGCGAGGACCCGTCACCCGAGGAGTTGAGTCGTGAATGAATCAATACTGTTTCCTGTCCTGCTGACTGAGCTTATGAAGCTGCCGCCTGCCATGTGGTGAGGAAGGGTACTGCATGAAAATGAACGAATCACTCACTGAGACAACTCGTTACTCCCGATTCATATAAAAAATTTGTTCATATCGAACGAATCGCTCACGAATGACATATCACTATCTATTTGACGAGTTATGCATGAATTCGGATTTTGCAATAAAATTAATTCCTTCTCTCAAACCAAGTTCAAACTGCTTTGTCCTTCATATTTATCTACTTCTAATCTAGTTTCAACAATAAACAACACTGTATTTTGTAGTATGAAAAAGAACCAGAACTAATTTTCAGCAATAAGCTTCTCTCGAGGAGATATGAAGCAATACAGATTTTGCTATAAAAGGAAATCCTTCTATCAAACTGACTTAAAACGGTTTGTCCTTATTTCTTCACTTCTGATGAAGTTTCAACAATAAACAACAAACTTTGTATTATGAGAAAGAACCAGACTTATTCTTCAGGAATCCGAAAATAAGCTCTATTTCACGAGTTATGCACGAATTCGGATTCTCCTATAAAACGAATTCCTTAACTCAAACCAAGTTAAGACTGCTTTGTCCTTCATATTTATTCATGTCTAATCAAGTTTCAACAATAAACAACGTTGTACTTTGTAGAATGAGAAAGAACTTCTTCAGGAATAAGCATCTCTCGACATATGACGAAATACAGATTTTGCTATAAAATTAATTCCTTCTATCAGCCTGACTTAAAACTGTTTGTCCTCCTTATTTATCCACTTCAAATCAAGTTTAAAAAATTAAAAGAATTTTGTAGTTTGAGAAAGAACAACTTAATCTTCAGCAATCAGTATAAAAAGAGGGTAAGAAAAGGTGCAAATGCCAACCAAACATCACTAAAAGGTGGAGCGGAAGTATTCGGCTGCAAGTAGGTGTGACTGTTCGACCATAATTTGTAAAAAGCGGGTAAGAAAAGGTTCGTATGCCCGACTATATTTGGTGAAAAGCAGGTGAAGCAAGGTCTGAATGCCCAACCTTACATCATCAAAAGCGAGATCAGAGGTGTTTGGCTGCAAGAAGGCCATAGTTTGCCAAAAGCGGGTAAGGTGCGAATGACCGACTAAATATCAATAAAAGTGGGGGCGGAGGTCTTCGGATGCAAGTGGGTGTGAATATCCCACCATACAAGTATGGTGGAGAGGAAGCTGTGAATGGCCGACCATAGTAAAAAGCGGGTGAGAGAAGGTGCAAATGTCCAACCATACATGATCAAAACAGTGAGTGGATGTGTTCGGCTACAAGAAGGTTTCAATATCCGACCATAGTTGGTAAAAAGCGGGTAAGAAAAGGTTAAAATACCCGACTGTACACAATCAATAGCGGGAGCGGAGTTGTTCGGCTACAAGAAGGTGTGAATGTTTTTAAAAAGCGGGTAAAAAAAGGTTCGAATGCCCGAATATTTACCATCAAAAGCGGAAGCGGAGGTGTTCGGCTTCTCACAAACGGGTAAGAAAAGGTAGTATTGCCAGACCATACATGATCAAAACAGGGAGCGGAGGTGTTCAGCTGCAAGAAGGTCTGAATGTCCATCAATAATTGCTAGAAAACATGAAAGAGAATTTTCGAATATCAAACCGCACATGATCATAAGCGGGAGAGGAGGTGTTCAGCTGCAAGAAGGTGTGAATGTCCACCCATAATTACTGAAAAATGGGTAAGAAAAGGTGCGAATCCCCAACCATACATCATCAAAAGCAGGAGTGGATGTGTTCGGCTACAAGAAGGTTTGAATGTCCGACCATAGTTTCTAAAAAGCGGGTAAGAAAAGGTTCGAATGCCCGAACATACACCATCAAAAGAGGGAGCGGAGGTGTTCCGCTGTAAGAAGGTGTGAATGTCCGACCATAGTTGGTAAAAAGCGGGTAAGAAAAGGTGAAAATACCCGACTGTACACAATCAATAGCGGGAGCGGAGTTGTTCGGCTACTAAAAGGTGTGAAAGTCCGACCCTGGTTTGTAAAAAGCGGGTAAGAAAAGGTGCGAATGCCCGACAAGGTATGATCAAAACAGGGAGCGGAGGTGTTCCGCTTTAAGAAGGTGTGAATGTCCAACCATAGTTGGTAAAAAGCGGTTAAGAATAGGTTAAAATTCCCAACTGTACACAATCAAAAGAGGGAGCGGAGTTTTTCAGCTACAAGAAGGTTTGAAAGTCCGACCATGGTTTGTAAAAAGCGGGTAAGATAAGGTTCGTATGCCCGAATATACACCATCAAAAGCGGAAGCGGTGGTGTTCGGCTTCAAGAAGACGTGAACGTCCGACCAAAGTTTGTAAAAAGCAGTTAAGAAAAGTTTCAAATATCCAACCAAGCATAATCAAAAGCAGGAGCAGAGCTGTTCGACTGCAAGTAGGTGTGAATGTCAGATCATAATTTGCAAAAAGCTGATGAGAAAGGGTGACAATGCCCAACTATAAACCATCAAATGCGGGAGCGGAGTTGTTCGGCTGTGAGTAGGTGTGAATCTCCAACCATAATTGCTGAAAAATGTGTTAGAACAGGTAAGAATGCCGGTCCATGCATAATCAAAAGCGGGAGAGGTGCTGTTCGGCTGCAATTAGGTGTGAATGTCCAGCCATAATTACTCACAAACGGGTAGGAAAAGGTCGTATTGCCAGACCATACATGATCAAAACAGGGAGCGGAGGTGGTTCAGCTGCAAGAAGGTCTGAATGTCCAATCATAATTCCTGAAAAATGGGTAAAAAAAAGGGTGCGAATATCCAACCATACATCATCAAAAGCAGGAGTGGATGTGTTCGGCTACAAGAAGGTTTGAATGTCCGAGCATAGTTTGTAAAAAGCGGGTAAGAAAAGGTTCGAATGCCCAAACATACACCATCAAAAGAGGGAGCGGAGGTGTTCCGCTGTAAGAAGGTGTGAATGTCCGACCATAGTTGGTAAAAAGTGGGTAAGAAAAGGTTAAAATACCCGACTGTACACAATCAATAGGGGGAGCGGAGTTGTTCGGCTACAAGAAGGTGTGAAAGTCCAACCATGGTTTGTAAAAAGCTTGTAAGAAAAGGTTCAAATGCCCGAATATATACCATCAAAAGCGGAAGCGGAGGTGTTCGGCTGCAAGAAGGTGTGAACGTCCGACCAAAGTTTGTAAAAAGCAGTTAAGAAAAGGTTCGAATATCCAACCAAACATAATCAAAAGCGGGAGCAGAGCTGTTCGACTGCAAGTAGGTGTGAATGTCCAGCCATAATTACTCACAAACGGGTAAGAAAAGGTAGTATTGCCAGACCATACATGATCAAAACAGGGAGCTGAGGTGGATCAGCACCAAGGTGTGAATGTCTGACTATAGTTTGTAAAAAGCGGGTACGATAAGGTGCGAATGCCCGACAATGTATTATCAAAAGAGGGAGCAGAGGTTTTCGGCTACAAGAAGGTTTGAATGTCCGACCATAGTTTGTAAAAAGCGGGTAAGAAAAGGTTCAAATGCCTGACTATACACCATCAAAAGCGGGAGCGGAGATGTTCCGCTGTAAGACGGTGTGAATGTCCGACCATAGTTGGTAAAAAGCGGGTAAGAAAAGGTTAAAATACCCGACTGTACACAATCAATAGCGGGAGCGGAGTTGTTCGGCTACAAGAAGGTGTGAAAGTCCAACCATGGTTTGTAAAAAGCTGCTAAGAAAAGGTTCGAATGCCCGAATATATACCATCAAAAGCGGAAGCGGAGGTGTTCGGCTGCAAGAAGGTGTGAACGTCCAACCAAAGTTTGTAAAAAGCAGTTAAGAAAAGGTTCGAATATCCAACCAAACATAATCAAAAGCGGGAGCAGAGCTCTTCGACTGCAAGTAGGTGTGAATGTCCAGCCATAATTACTCACAAACGGGTAAGAAAAGGTAGTATTGCCAGACCATACATGATCAAAACAGGGAGCTGAGGTGGTTCAGCACCAAGGTGTGAATGTCTGACTATAGTTTGTAAAAAGCGGGTAAGCTGCGAATGACCGACTAAATATCAACAAAAGGTCTTCGGATGCAAGTGGGTGTGAATATCCCACCATACAAGTATGGTGGAGAGGAAGCCGGGAACAGCCGACCATAGTTGGCAAAAAGCGGGTGAGACAAGGTGCGAATGTCCAACCATACATGATCAAAACAGGGAGCGGAGGTGTTTGGCTGTGACAAGGTGTGAATGTCCACCCAAAATGAATGAAAAGCGGGCAAAAAGTAGGTTTGAATGCCCAAGCATACATCATCAAAAGAAGGAGTGGATGTGTTCGGCTACAAGAAGGTTTGAATGTCCGAGCATAGTTTGTAAAAAGCGGGTAAGAAAAGGTTCGAATGCCCAAACATACACCATCAAAAGAGGGAGCGGAGGTGTTCCGCTGTAAGAAGGTGTGAATGTCCGACCATAGTTGGTAAAAAGTGGGTAAGAAAAGGTTAAAATACCCGACTGTACACAATCAATAGGGGGAGCGGAGTTGTTCGGCTACAAGAAGGTGTGAAAGTCCAACCATAATTACTCACAAACGGGTAAGAAAAGGTAGTATTGCCAGACCATACATGATCAAAACAGGGAGCTGAGGTGGTTCAGCACCAAGGTGTGAATGTCTGACTATAGTTTGTAAAAAGCGGGTACGATAAGGTGCGAATGCCCGACAATGTATAATCAAAAGAGGGAGCAGAGGTTTTCGGCTACAAGAAGGTTTGAATGTCCGACCATAGTTTGTAAAAAGCGGGTAAGAAAAGGTTCAAATGCCTGACTATACACCATCAAAAGCGGGAGCGGAGATGTTCCGCTGTAAGACGGTGTGAATGTCCGACCATAGTTGGTAAAAAGCGGGTAAGAAAAGGTTAAAATACCCGACTGTACACAATCAATAGCGGGAGCGGAGTTGTTCGGCTACAAGAAGGTGTGAAAGTCCAACCATCGTTTGTAAAAAGCTGGTAAGAAAAGGTTCGAATGCCCGAATATATACCATCAAAAGCGGAAGCGGAGGTGTTCGGCTGCAAGAAGGTGTGAATGTCCGACCAAAGTTGGCAAAAAGCAGTAAAGAAAAGGTTCGACTTTCCAAACATAATTAAAAGCGAGAGAGATTGTGTTCAGCTGCAAGTAGGTGTGAATATCCAGCCATAATTACTCACAAACGGGTAAGAAAATGTAGTATTGCCAGACCATACATGATCAAAACAGGGAGCGGAGGTGGTTTAGCTGCAAAAAGGGGTGAATGTCCAACTAAAGTTCAAATATATTAACAAAAGCGAGAGGAGAGGTCTTCGGATTAGAGTGGTTGAAATTTCCAACCATAATCTATAAAATGCGGTGAAAAAAAAAAGTGTGAAGGAATGAATTTTATAGCAAAATCCGAAATCATGCATAACTCCGCAACAGGAACGTATTGCTCAACCAAAGGGATGCTTCTTTCTCATTCAGGTTAATATGAGGAACTTTATGCTTGATACATTTTAGACATGGATAACTATGAAGGATAAAGCAATTTTAACTTGGTTTGAGCAAAGCAATTCATTTTATAGGAAAATCCGAAATCGTGCAGGACTCATGAAAGTAAGCTTATTCTCGGATTCCTGATCCCCCAGTGTTGCTCTTTCCTATACTGCAAAATACAGCCTTGTTCTTTGTTGAAATCGATATAGACATTGATAAATATGAAGGACAAAGCAGTTTCCACTTTGTTTGAGTGAAGGAATTAATTTTATAGCAAAATCCCAAATCAAGCAGAACGTATGAAAATAAGCGTGTTTTCGGATTCCTGATCCTTCAGTGTTGCTATTTCTTCTACTGCAAAATACAATGTTGTTCTTTGTTGAAGTCAATCTAGACATTGATAAATATGAAGGACAAAGCAGTTTTAACATAGTTTGAGTAAAGGAATTCATTTTATACATAAAATCCCAAATCATGCAGAACGTATGAAAATAAGCTTATTCTCGGATTCCTGTTCCTTCAAGTGTTGCTCTTTCTACTACTGCAAAATACAATGTTGTTCTTTGTTGAAGTAAATCTAGACATTGATAAATATGAAGGACAAAGCAGTTTTCACTTGGTTTGAGTGAAGGAATTCATTTTATACATAAAATCCCAAATCATGCAGAACGTATGAAAAGAAGCTTATTCTCGGATTCCTGATCCTTCAGTCTTGCTTTTTCTTCTACTGCAAAATACAATGTTGTTCTTTGTTGAAGTCGATCTAGACATTGATAAATATGAAGGACAAAGCAGTTTTAACTTGGTTTGAGTGAAGGAATTCATTTTATACATAAAATCCCAAATCATGCAGAACGTATGAAAATAAGCTTATTCTCGGATTACTGATCATTCAGTGTTGCTCTTTCTTCTACTGCAAAATCCAGTGTTGTTCTTTGTTGAAGTCAATCTAGACATTGATAAATATGAAGGACAAAGGAGTTTTAACATAGTTTGAGTGAAGGCATTCATTTATAGTAAAATCAATAATCGTGCAGAACTCATGAAAATAAGCTTATTCTCGGATTCCTAAAACCTTTGATTTGCTCTTTCTTTACTGCAAAGTACAATGTTGTTCTTTGTTGAAGTCGATCTAGACATTGATAAATATGAAGGACAAAGCAGTTTTCACTTGGTTTGCGTGAAGGATTTACAGCTGAAAACGAAATTAGAAATTATGGTTGGACATTCAGACCTTGCAGCCGAAGACCTCCACTCCCTCTTTTGATCATACATTGTCGGGCATTCGCACCTTGTCTTACCCGCTTTTTACAAACTATAGTCAGACATTCACACCTTGCAGCTGAACCACCTCAGCTCCCTGTTTTGATCATGTATGGTCTGGCAATACTACCTTTTCTTACCCGTTTGTGAGTAATTATGGCTGGACATTCACACCTACTTGCAGTCGAACAGCTCTGCTCCCGCTTTTGATGGTATATATTCGGGCATTCGAACCTTTTCTTAACTGCTTTTTGCAAACTTTGGTCGGACGTTCACACCTTCTTGCAGCCGAACACCTCCGCTCCCACTTTTGATGGTATATATTCGGGCATTCGAACCTTTTCTTAACTGCTTTTTGCAAACTTTTGTCGGACGTTCACACCTTCTTGCAGCCGAACACCTCTGCTTCCGCTTTTGATGGTATATATTCGGGCATTCGAACCTTTTCTTAGCAGCTTTTTACAAACCATGGTTGAACTTTCACACCTTCTTGTAGCCGAACACCTCCGCTCCCGCTTTTGATGGTGTATAGTCAGGCATTTGAACCTTTTCTTACCCGCTTTTTACAAACTATGGTCGGACATTCAAACCTTCTTGTAGCCGAAAACCTCCGCTCCCTCTTTTGATCATACATTGTTTGGCATTCGCACCTTTTCTTACCCGTTTTTTACAAACCATGGTCGGACTGTCACACATTCTTGTAGCCAAACACATCCGCTCCCGCTATTGATTGTGTACAGTCGGGTATTTTAACCTTTTCTTACCCGTTTTTTACCAACTATGGTGGGACATTCACACCTTCTTACAGCGGAACACCTCCGTTCCCTCTTTTGATGGTGTATGTTTGGGCATTCGAACCTTTTCTTACCCGCTTTTTACAAACTATGCTCGGATATTCAAACCTTCTTGTAGCCGAACACATCCACTCCTGCTTTTGATGATGTATGCTTGGGCATTCAAACCTACTTTTTGCCCGCTTTTCATTAATTTTGGGTGGACATTCACACCTTGTCACAGCCAAACACCTCCGCTCCCTGTTGTGATCATGTATGGTTGGACATTCGCACCTTGTCTCACCCGCTTTTTTCAAACTATGGTCGGCTGTTCACAGCTTCCTCTCCACCATACTTGTATGGTGGGATGTTCACACCCAGTTGCATCCGAAGACCTCCGCCCCCACTTTTGTTGATATTTAGTTGGTCATTCGCAGCTTACCCGCTTTTGGCAAACTATGGCCTTCATGCAGCCAAACACCTCTGATCTCGCTTTTGATGATGTAAGGTTGGGCATTCAGACCTTGCTTCACCTGCTTTTCACCAAATATAGTCGGACATTCACACCTTCTTGCAGCCGAACACTTCCGCTCCACCTTTTAGTGTTCTATCACACCTTTTTTTTCACCGCATTTTATAGATTATGGTTGGAAATTCTCAACCACTCTCATCCGAAGACCTCTCCTCCCGCTTTTGTTAATATATTTGAACTTTAGTCGGACATTCACACCTTCTTGCAGCTGAACCACCTCCGCTCCCTGTTTTGATCATGTATGGTCTGGCAATACTACCTTTTCTTACCCGTTTGTTAGTAATTATGGCTGGACATTCACACCTACTTGCAGCCGAACACCACCTCTCCCGCTTTAGATGATGTATGGACCGGCATTCTTACCTTTTCTAACACATTTTTCAGCAATTATGGTCGGAGATTCACACTTACTCACAGCCGAACAACTCCGCTCCCGCATTTGATGGTGTATAGTCGGGCATTCTCACCCTTTCTCATCAGCTTTTTGCAAATTATGATCTGACATTCACACCTGCTTTTGATAATGTATGGTTTGGCATTCGCACCTTTTCTTACCCATTTTTCAGTAATTATGGGTGGACATTCACACCTTCTTGCACCTGAACACCTCCTCTCCCGCTATTGATTGTGTACAGTCGGGTATTTTAACCTTTTCTTACCCGCTTTTTACCAAATATGGTCGGACATTCACACCGTCTTACAGCGGAACACCTCTGCTCCCGCTTTTGATGGTGTATAGTCAGGCATTTGAACCTTTTCTTACTCGCTTTTTACAAACTATGGTCGGACATTCAAACCTTCTTGTAGCCGAAAACCTCCGCTCCCTCTTTTGATTATACATTGTTGGGCATTCGCACCTTATTTACAAACTATAGTCAGACATTCACACCTTGCAGCTGAGCCAACTCAGCTCCCTGTTTTGATAGTGTATGTTCGGGCATTCGAACCTATTCTTACCCCCTTTTTACAAACTATGCTCGGAGATTCACACCTACTCACAGCCGAACAACTCCGCTCCCGCATTTGATGATGTCTTGTCCGGCATTCTAGTCTCTTCTAACACATTTTTCAGCAATTATGGTTGGACATTCACACCTACTCACAGCCGAACACTTCCGCTCCCACATTTGATGGTGTATAGCCGGGCATTCTCACCCTTTCTCATCAGCTTTTTGCAAATTATGATCTGACATTCACACCTACTTGCAGTCGAACAGCTCTGCTCCCGCTTTTGATTATGTTTGGTTGGATATTCGAACCTTTTCTTAACTGCTTTTTACAAACTTTGGTCGGACGTTCACACCTTCTTGCAGCCGAACACATCCACTTCCACTTTTGATGGTATATATTCGGGCATTCGAACCTTTTCTTACCCGCTTTTTACAAACCGTGGTCGGACTTTCACACCTTCTTGTAGCCAAACAACTCCGCTCCCGCTATTGATTGTGTACAGTCGGGTATTTTAACCTTTTCTTACCCGCTTTTTACCAACTATGGTCGGACATTTACACCTTCTTACAGCGGAACACCTCCGCTCCCTCTTTTGATGGTCTATGTTCGGGCATTCGAACCTTTTCTTACCCGCTTTTTACAAACTATGGTCGGACATTCAAACTTTCTTGTAGCCGAACACATCCACTCCTGCTTTTGATGATGTATGGTTGGGCATTTTCCCCTTTTCTTACCCATTTTTCAGTAATTATGGGTGGACATTCACACCTTCTTGCAGCTGAACAACTCCTCTCCCGCTTATGATCATGTGCGGTTTGATATTCGAAAATTTTCTTTCATGTTTTAAAGCAATTATTGATGGACATTCAAATCTTCTTGTAGCCGAACACATCCACTCCTGCTTTTGATGATGTATGTTAACCTTTTCTTACCCGCTTTTTACAAACTATGGTCGGACATTCAAACCTTCTTGTAGCCAAAACCCTCCGCTCCCTCTTTTGATCATACATTGTCGGGCATTCGCACCTTATCTTACCCGCTTTTTACAAACTATAGTCAGAAATTCACACCTTGCAGCTGAACCACCTCCGCTCCCTGTTTTGATCATGTATGGTCTGGCAATACTACCTTTTCTTACCCGTTTGTGAGTAATTAATCCCAAAATATTGAGCATAAAATAAGTCTTTATGCTGATAATGTATTACTTTTCCTTCAGAACTCACAGACGTCTCTCAGTCACACGATCACACTCATAAATAAATTCTCAGCACTTTCTGACTACTCTATCAACTGGTCTAAGACCACAGTTCTGCCCATTAACTGTAGGGTCCATAATATACCTGCGATCACTTTACAGTCAGGAAATATTAGATATTTAGGCATAAACATTTCCTCCAGGCTCTCAGAGCTAACAAAGCTAAATTATGTGCAATTATTAAAGACAGTAGAGGACGATCTCTCGTTGGAAGTCCTTACCTATATCACTTATGGGGAGAGTTACATCCATTAAAATGATGATACTACCAAAAGTTACCTATTTGTTCTCAATGATCCCCATAAAACCATCTGCTACTTGGTTTAAGTCACTAGATTCATGCATCTCCAAATTTCTGTGGAAAAACAAACCACCAAATATTAGTTTAAAAACCCTACAGAAGACCAAGGACAGTGGTGGATTAGATTTACCTCATTTTCAGCACTATTCCTTAGACAATAGGTTACAATATATATCAAAATGGTTTAAACCTTGTTGTTGTCACAGTTCCCAGAGACGTTGTAATCGTTGAGGATTCTATATTCACCCCCTCATTAGAGGCACGTAATGCAGATTGATGACACTGAATCTTCTTCTCTGTTCATTGCTGGCATCATTCCCAGCATCGTAAGTGTTCGTGGCATTGTTAGCCTCTTCTTCTGGATCTTGATATCGAGCATCCTTTTGTATTTCTGGTTTGTCAGTCCTCCGTCTTCATTCACCGGAGTCTTTGTCTTTTTGTCCTTGAGTTTGGTGATTTTTTCTTCTTTTGATGCCTTGACACAATGTGACAGGTGATACCACGTGGGAGATCCTGTAACTTGGATTGCTGTCCCTGTGCTGCGAAATGGCTGTGCTGCTCAAATGGTCTCTCCTTCATCATGGTTACATGCTGCCATTCCGACATCTCGCCATTCCGACATGGGTCTCCAATTGTCGGAATGGCGACACTTAATTTTTTATCAAACGTCCCACCATTCCGACACTTTTTTCCTCCTATGGTCGGAATGGCGGTATGTTTTTTGTTTTTTTTAACATACCGCCATTCCGACAGTTCCTTTTAATAGCCTATTTTTTACCCAAAACATTTTGCACTAATGATATGATATGTTTGGCGCACAAGCTTTGCACATGCAGAGGCCACAGCCTCGCAAACAAACTTTAATAATCTATTATCAAAATCCCCTGAATTTCAAATATAAAAATACAGATATTAATGTAACTCTGGCGAGACTGAAACTGATTAAGCAGAAATACAGTGTCAGTGAGCTGTCACAGCAGCCAGCTGGAGCGGAGCTCTCCACAGAGCCCATGCGTCTTTTGCACGCTGTAATCATATGCAAAAGTAATAATTGCAATTACAGATATCACGGCTACTGCACAGGACACAGTTGCGAGCACTCTGCCTTGCCTTGCCAATAGGAGAAGATAGAAATGACAGCATAGAACGTTTAAAACACAACAAAATGCAGTAAAAACGTTTATTCATGTTATTCACGTGATTTATGAGTACTCACTCCAATTTTGGGAAGCGCGGATGGGTTTTGCGCATTTGGCACAAACACACAGCCGCAACGGTTGTAGCTTTATACAGCCTGTTGATATCTTAAGGACCTAACTGGTCACACCTGGGACTAAATGTCATGTAGAGATTGTTTTTACATGACATTACAGCTGAACATATAGCTTTCATCCACAAACTAACGTGGGAGAGCCCGAAGACGCATGTGCCAGACGCACATAGGCATGCGTAAAACCAATTTTGACCACTTCATACTGTTTATTTGCTTTCTTTTAGTTAACTTTCGTTTCTTTTGGATTCTTGTGCGTGTTATGGAGCCGTTTTGGTCCATGTTTGTAAGCCTTTTTTTCCTGGATTAAATTTTCGGAAGTTGAAACAAGTGGCATTGGAGTGTGTGATTGAAAACCACCGCGGACTGCTTCTCCTCCTCTAGTTGCCAAGACTTTGTGTTTTTAATAACGCTTGTCTATAAACATGTGTTAAACATATAAATTGCATGAACAGAAAGAAGGGACTCACCTGTTGAGTAACACACATTTCCTTATACGGAAAGCCTTGTCGGAATGGTGGGACATTTGAACGTCAGAATAGCGGGATGTCGCAATGGTGGGATGTCGGAATGGTGGGACGTTTGCATGTCGGAATGGTGGTATGTCGGAATGGTGGTATGTCGGAATGGTGGGATGTCGGAATAGCGGGATGTCGGAATGGCGGGATTTCGGAATGGGTGTTGCCACCCCCTTCATCATATACACAGTTATTTATACATCCCCTTCCACCATGAAGCGTTGTCCCATTTTGTTTCTCTCTTTGTTCTTAAAATGCTGTTATGCATGTCTAAACCAATCCATTAAATTAGATCATTTTGGCAGTAAAGCGATCTACAATGTGCTTGGTCGCAAAGCTGCTCATCTGTGGTAAACAGCTCTTCAGAAAGGCATTCTTCAATTGATTTCACTAATTCTATGTAATAATTTTGTGATTTCCTATAAAACTACACTTCTTCTCCCATCTGTCTGAGTATTTAATATTGTCTGGGTCCCGTTAAAACATGTATTTTTCCCATCTAATTCCTTGTTTGCTTTAAAACAAGTATTCCCCATTTTCTATCCCTTCAGTAGCCAACCAGTTTGTATGGAGTACACTGGAGCAACTTGACTGATCAGTAAAACACTGCTTTTGTTGTCACCGCAAGGCTTCCCCCGTCGGTTGTTTCACTGAGACACTACTGAGTAACTATAACTCAACACAGTTTATACACATAACATTCCTATACATACTAACAAACAAACAAACAATTATTTATCACAATTTTCTCATCTCTGTTTGAACGTACACCAAGGTAAATATTCCTGTAGTCTTCTCATACCGACTATGGACCCATTCATTGTTTAACTTCACTGTTTTGCAAATCCTAATTGAATATTACACATTGACATTGAACTTTACTTGATAAGCAGGTCTTCATTGCATTCAGCAGCCTATATGTGAGCATCTATGTGTAAGCTGTTCTTCTTTGCATTTATCAGCAGCAAGCAATTCTTCATTGCACATGCATATGAAAATAGTAAAACAATTCCAATGCGTTAGCGAAACCTTCTATATCAGGAGTGTCCATCATGATGCTGGGAATAGAACCTCTTTCCTAGAATAGTTCAACCTTCATTACTCAACTGATCATAACTCCGCAATGAGCACATTTCAAAGTATCATTCCTCTACATGTATTCAAAAATCTATGTGTAAATGTTTAATATTTCTTATATTTGTTGATGTCATTCTGTGTGCATGTGGCCTAAACCCAATCTCTGTGTGGCAATTTTAATTTAAACAAGTTGAACTCTGCCTCTGATCATTTAAAAAAGGTGTGTACCAATATCAACCTTTCTCAGGTAATTACTGATCCTACAAAACCAAAGAGATCCTTCAAGGTTGTCCCTGATTGGCTCAATCTTAACATATCAAAGGTAGAAAATCCGCAGTATCTGAACTTGGTGTTAGTTATCACTGCTCAATAGCCTGTATCAGAATTGCAAAAATGAAAACATTAGGTCCACGCTTGGTATCCAGATCCTGAAACATCTCCATGAGCAGGCTTTTTTTTAACTGATCTGTTGAATAGTTATATGACACTGTTAAAATCCCAGATGAAGATCTAGCACTTGACCATTTTTGTAAATCTTCTAATTCCATAGTTGATAAACACGCCCCTTTTAAAAAGTATAGAACTTAGAACAGGTCTATCCCTGGCTTTCGGCAGAACTGTCTTCTTTACTTTTTTTTCCCCTTGTCCTGTTCAGCATTATGTCAGAAGAATTGTATTCTGAATACCTTTGATGCCAAACAGATTTGTTTTGCCAAGGGAAGTTTTATGAATGTAAAGCTCCCCTTGATGCCCATTTATTTATTTCTGTTTACAATATATGACATGAACTGAACTGAACCGGACCGGGGGACAAGGAAAGAAGAAGAGGAAAGAAGAGGAAACAGAACAAAAATAGAAACAAAAACCAAACAACCAGCTGCTACACCTGTAAAAAACAAAACAGACAACAATCCATGGCCTATGAGGGGAATCCAGCCTTAGCGCCACCAGGAGCACCTGAAAGCAGACAAGCAGAGATAAAACAAACACACAAACAAACAAAAACAAGCACAAGAAGCGGCAATCGCATACAACACAGCTGTGGATATAGATGACCTGAGACGACATGATAATACATCAACTGCTTAGTGACCATGCTACTGGACTAATGAATGTGTGTGTGTGTGTGTGAGAACATGCAACACCCATGGCACAGGACCTACATGATAACCGTGCTTAGTTATGAGTGTATAAGCGTACAGGGCCACAATCCACAGCCCCCCCCCCCAAGCAATCAGAAGCAGGCAGAGAGGGCCACAAGACCCAGGCCACCAGCAGCCCCCACAGAGCACAGAACCCAGGCAGCCCACCGCAGGGGCAACCACGCATTCACCCAGAAGACTGCAGAGGAAGCCCCCGGAAAGAGCCCCCATAAGCATAGGGCAGAGGCACTCCGGGAACCAGGGGTAACAGCCCACCGACCCCGCCAGGCCCCAGCCGCCCAGACATGGGCCGTGCACTGGACCTGGGCCCCAGGAGCCCGAGCGCCCCCAAACCCCCCGGCAGAGGCCCCACCCAATACCCAGGAGGGCCAAGCGCCCCAGACAGCCACAAAGTGGGTCAGCGCCTGCCCCAGCGCCCCTGGCCAAGTGCCCTGGGAGTCAAGACGTGCCCACAGGTGGGTGAAGTCGCGAGCAGTGGGGAGAGGCAACGCTGATGCCCCATCGGGAGAAACACAGGCAGGCCAGGCGACAGCAAGTCCCAGATCCAGGCCCAATCATTACCACACACACTTTCACGTCCCATACATCCACACATCCACACATCCTACCTCCCTCGACTCTGCTGGGGTGTAGTGCAGCGGGCACACCAGGAGGCCAGCAACCCCCCAGCCACCACAGACCCCGAACCAGCAGAACAATTAATTAATCCTCCTGGCCCCTCCTGCCCCGAGCAGACACCAGGAAGCAGGGGTTGTGCGAAGAAGACCCCTCCCCTCACCCTTCTGGCTCTTCAATATTTTCTAATAGTGAGCAATTAAAATTGAGAGGCAGCCAAACTTGTAGAACTGGGAGCGCGGCACTCTGGGCAGCCTACATACCCAAAGAGCCCCGCCCACCAGATGCCACTCAGTGTAACCACCCCCCAAGACCTAATGTGTGTGTGTGAGTGTGTTTGATAAGTAGTAATGTCTAAGGTGTAATTAAAACAGGGGCAGGGAACTGCAGAGTGCAACCAAAGGGGACCACCTACGTGGCCCCATCCACTACACCCCACCGAACACACACGCCCCCAAAACCCTTCATGTGTGAGTGTGTGCTGTGTACAGGAGCCAGAAGGGAGAGGGGTATGGGGATATATATGGGGACTGGCTGCAATAGGCATCCCCGCTACCTGGGAGCCAACAATGGGCAGGAGGGCCTGATGTCCACCAGGCTCGAGGCTGCAGCGACCATATTCTGGGAGCTACTGTACCCCCAGAAGGTACCCATCCCGCCCCACCCCACTCAACCCAACCCCACCCAGGAGGACCTCTACAAAAAACAAACAAACAACATCAAAAAACAAACAAACAAACCACCCGGTCACACCAGTCGCAGCAGCCCGGGCCTGAGACCCACCATCACCCAGCAACCCACCACTATGTGATAAAACTAATCAGAGGGGACCAGAGAGAATGAAATTCAGCCAACTGATGTTTTGAGGAGGCAGACATTGTTTCCATGCTAATATAATCTAAAAGAAAATTTCTAAACTGGTTAATACACAGATTGTTCTTCGCTTTCCAGTTCATGAGAATAGTTTTCTTTGCGATACATAACACTGTGACAACCATGTGTGCTGAGTTAATTTCCATGTTGATGTTGTCTAAGTCACCCAGTATGCACAGTGTGGGGCATGCAGGGATGCTACACTTTAGCCATGTTGATAGGTCCTCACAGACTTCAAGCCAGAACTTCTGGACAGGCGCAGAAAAACCACAAAGCGTGTGCATAATCATCAGGTGTGTTATCTGTGCAATGTGAGCAGATGTTTGAGTGTGTTAGACCCATCCTGAACATCCTTTGTCCTGTATAGTGTGTTCTATGAAGGATTTTGTATTGTATGAGCTGTAAATTAGGATTTCGAGTCTTTATGAAGGTGTTCAAACATATTTGTGGTTAGAAGCTATGACCAGAACTGATGGATAAATCTGCCTCCCATTTTGAGGATGGAAGAGACATTGTGTCATCTATCTTAGACAATAATTTATATATTTTTGATAGTAGTTTTGGGGTACAGATGCTTAGAAATTCTGCTACCCTAGTCGGGGGTTGTAAGTCTGGTTGGTGGAGGATATATCCATCGATCCATCCATCATCTGCCGCTTATCCGGGGGTCGGGTCGCGGGGGCAGCAGCTTGAGCAGAGAAACCCAGACGTCTCTGTCCCCGGCCACTTCCTCCAGCTCTTCCGGGGGGACCCCGAGGCGTTCCCAGGCCAGCCGAGAGACATAGTCTCTCCAACGTGTCCTGGGTCTCCCCCGGGGTCTCCTCCCAGTGGGACGTGCCCGGAACACCTCCCCAGGGAGGCGCCCAGGGGGCATCCTAACCAGATGCCCGAGCCACCTCATCTGACTCCTCTCAATGCGGAGGAGCAGCGGTTCTACTCCGAGCCCCTCCCGGATGACTGAGCTTCTCACCCTATCTCTAAGGGAGAGCCCAGACACCCTGCGGAGGAAACCCATTTCGGCCGCTTGTATTCGCGATCTTGTTCTTTCGGTCACTACCCACAACTCGTGACCATAGGTGAAAATGGGAACGTAGATTGACCAGTAAGTAGAGAGCTTCGCCTTCTGGCTCAGCTCCCTCTTCACAACGACGGGTCGGTGCAGAGCCTGCAACACTGCAGGCGCCGCACCGATCCGCCCGTCAATCTCCCGCTCCATTCGTCCGTCACTCGTGAACAAGACCCCGAGATACTTGAACTCCTCCTCTTGGGGAAGGATCTCATTCCCGACCCGGAGAGAGCATTCCACCCTTTTCCGGCTGAGAACCATAGTCTCGGATTTGGAGGTGCTGATTCTCATCCCAGCCACTTCACACTCGGCTGCGAATCACTCCAGTGAGAGCTGAAGGTCACGGCCTGACGACGCTAACAGAACCACATCATCTGCAAAAAGCAGAGACCCGATTCTGAGGTCGCCAAATGGGACACCCTCAACGCCCTGGCTCCGCCTAGAAATTCTGTCCATAAAAGTTAGGAACAGAATCGGTGACAAAGGGCAGCCCTGACGGAGTCCAACTCTCACCGGAAACGTATCGGACTTACTGCCGGCAATGCGGACCAAACTCTGGCACCGGTCGTACAGAGACCGAACGGCCCCTATCAAGGGGTCCGGCACTCCATATTCCCGGAGCACCCCCCACAGGACTCCACAAGGGACACGGTCGAACGCTTTCTCCAAGTCCACAAAACACATGTAGACTGGTTGGGCGAACTCCCATGCACCCTCCAGGATCCTGCCGAGGGTATAGAGGGGGACCACCACCCCAATCTGCCAGTCCAGAGGCACTGTCCCCGATGTCCACGCGATACTGCAGAGGCGTGTCAGCCAAGACAGCCCTACAACATCCAGAGCCTTGAGAAACTCAGGTCGGACCTCATCCACCCCCGGGGCCTTGCCACCGAGGAGCTTTTTAACCACCTCGGCAACCTCAGCCCCAGAAATGGGAGGCCCCGTCTCCGAGCTCTCCGACTCTGCCTCTTCCGAGCACGTGTTGGTAGGATTGAGGAGTTCCTCGAAGTACTCCCCCCACCGACTCACAACATCCCTAGTTGAGGTCAGCAAAGCCCCGTCCCCACTGTAAACAGTGTTGACTGTGAGCCGCTTCCCCCCCCCTGAGACGCCGGATGGTGGACCAGAATCTTTTCGAGGCCGTCCGGAAATCGTTCTCCATGGTCTCACCGAACTCCTCCCAGGCCCGAGTTTTTGCCCCAGCAACCGCCGAAGCCGCAGCCCGTCTGGCCCGTCGGTACCTATCAGCTTCTTCCAGGGTCCCACTGGCCAAAAAGGCCCGATAGGACTCCTTCTTCAGCTTGACGGCTTCCCTCACCACTGGTGTCCACCAGCAGGTTCGAGGGTTGCCGCCACGACAGGCACCGACCACCTTACGGCCACAACTCCGACCAGCTGCCTCGGCAATGGAGTCACGGAACATGACCCATTCGGACTCAATGTCCCCCACCTCAAATATGGTTGAAGCTCTGCCGGAGGTGGGAGTTAAAGCTCCTTCTGACGGGGGATTCTGACAAACGCTCCCCGCAGACCCTCACAATACGTTTGGGCCTGCCAGGTCTGATCGGCATCCTCCCCCACCAGCGGAGCCAACTCACCACCAGGTGGTGATCAATTGACAGCTCCGCCCCTCTCTTCACCCGAGTGTCTAGGACATACGGCCGCAAGTCCGATGATACAACCACAAAGTCGATCATCGAACTGCGGCCAAGGGTGTCCTTGTGCCAACTGCACATATGGACACCCTTATGCCTGAACATGGTGTTCGTTATGGACAGTCTATGACTGGCACAGAAGTCCAACAACATAACACCACTCTGATTCAGATCGGGGGGGCCGTTCCTCCCAATCACACCCCTCCAGGTCTCACTGTCATTGCCCTCGTGAGCATTGAAGTCCCCCAGCAGAATGAGGGAGTCTCCGGTAGGAGCATTCTCCAGTGCCTCCCCCAGAGACTCCAAAAAGGGTAGGTACTCTGAACTGCTGTTTGGCGCATAGGCACAAACAACAGTCAGGACTCGTCCCCCCACCCAAAGGCGGAGGGAGGCTACCCTCTCGTTCACTGGGGTAAACCCCAATGTACTGGCACACAGCCGGGGGGCAATAAGTATGCCCACACCTGCTCTGCGCCTCTCACCACGGGCAACTCCAGAGTGGAAGAGAGTCCAACCCCTCTCAAGAGTACTGGTTCCAGATCCCAAGCCGTGCGTCGAGGTGAGTCCGACTATATCTAACGGTCTGATGAAGTTTCAACAATAAACAACAAACTTTGTATTATGAGAAAGAACCAGACTCATTCTTCAGGAATCCGAAAATAAGCTCTATTTTACGAGTTATGCACGAATTCGGATTCTCCTATAAAACGAATTCCTTAACTCAAACCATGTTAAGACTGCTTTGTCCTTCATATTTATTCATGTCTAATCAAGTTTCAATGATAAACAACGTTGTACTTTGTAGAATGAGAAAGAACTTCTTCAGCAATAAGCATCTCTCGACAAATGACGAAATACAGATTTTGCTATAAAATTAATTGCTATCAGCCTGACTTAAAACTGTTTGTCTTCCTTATTTATCCACTTCAAATCAAGTTTCAACAATTAAAAAAATTTTGTAGTTTGAGAAAGAACAACTTAATCTTGAGCAATCAGTATAAAAAGAGGGTAAGAAAAGGTGCGAATGTCAAACCATACATGATCAAAACAGGGAGCGGAGGTGTTTGGCTGAGACAAGGTGTGAATGTCCACCCATAATTAATGAAAAGCGGGCAACAAGTAGGTTCGAATGCCAAACCATACATCATCAAAAGCAGGAGTGGATATGTTCGGCTACAAGAAGGTTTGAACGTCTGACCATAGTTTGTAAAAAGCGGGTAAGAAAAGGTTCGAATGCCCGAACATACACCATCAAAGGAGGGAGCGGAGGTGTTCCGCTGTAAGAAGGTGTGAATGTCCGACCATAGTTGGTAAAAAACGGGTAAGAAAAGGTTAAAATATCCGACTGTACACAATCAGTAGCGGGTGCGGAGTTGTTCGGCTACTAAAAGGTGTGAAAGTCCGACCATGGTTTGTAAAAAGCGGGTAAGAAAAGGTGCTAATGCCCGACAATGCATGATCAAAAGAGGGAGCGGAGGTGTTCGGCTGCAAGAAGGTCTGAATGTCCAACCATAATTTGTAAAAACCGGGAAGGAAAGGCTCGAAAGCCCGACTATACACCATCAAAAGCGGGAGCAGAGTGGTTCAGCTGCAAGAAGGTCTGAATGTCCATCAATAATTGCTTTAAAACATGAAAGAAAATTTTCGAATATCATCCGCACATGATCATAAGAAGGAGAGGAGGTGTTCAGCTGCAAGAAGGTGTGAATGTCCACCCATAATTCCTGAAAAATGGGTAAAAAAAGGTGCGAATGCCCAACCATACATGATCAAAACAGGGAGCGGAGGTGTTTGGCTGTGACAAGGTGTGAATGTCCACCCAAAATTAATGAAAAGTGGGCAACAAGTAGGTTTGAATGCCCAACCATACATCATCAAAAGCAGGAGTGGATGTGTTCGGCTACAAGAAGGTTTGAATGTCCGAGCATAGTTTGTAAAAAGCGGGTAAGAAAAGGTTCGAATGCCCAAACATACACCATCAAAAGAGGGAGCGGAGGTGTTCCGCTGTAAGAAGGTGTGAATGTCCCCGACCATAGTTGGTAAAAAGCTGGTAAGAAAATGTTCGAATGCCCGAATATATACCATCAAAAGCGGAAGCGGATGTGTTCGACTGCAAGCAGGTGTGAATGTCCAGCCATAATTACTCACAAACGGGTAAGAAAAGGTAGTATTGCCAAACCATACATGATCAAAAGAGGGAGTGGAGGTCTTCGGCTGCAAGGTCTGAATGTCCAACCATAATTTCTAAAAACCGGGTAAGAAAAGGTTCGAAATTCCGACTATACACAATCAAAAGCGGGAGCGGGAGGTTTTCAGCTGCAAATCCTTCACTCAAACTAAGTGAAAACTGCTTTGTCCTTCATATTTATCAATGTCTAGATCGACTTCAACAAAGAACAACATTGTATTTTGCAGTAGTAGAAAGAGCAACACTTGAAGGAACAGGAATCCGAGAATAAGCTTATTTTCATACGTTCTGCATGATTTGGGATTTTATGTATAAAATGAATTCCTTTACTCAAACAAAGTGGAAACTGCTTTGTCCTTCATATTTATCAATGTCTATATCGATTTCAACAAAGAACAAGGCTGTATTTTGCAGTATAGGAAAGAGCAACACTGGAGGATCAGGAATCCGAGAATAAGCTTACTTTCATGAGTCCTGCACGATTTCGGATTTTCCTATAAAATGAATTGCTTTGCTCAAACCAACTTAAAATTGCTTTGTCCTTCATAGTTATCCATGTCTAAAATGTATCAAGCATAAAGTTCCTCATATTACCCTGAATGAGAAAGAAGCATCCCTTTGGTTGAGCAATACGTTCCTTATGCGGAGTTATGCATGATTTCGGATTTTGCTATAAAATTCATTCCTTCACACCTTTTTTTTTCACCGCATTTTATAGATTATGGTTGGAAATTTCAACCACTCTAATCCGAAGACCTCTCCTCCCGCTTTTGTTAATATATTTGAACTTTAGTTGGACATTCACACCTTCTTGCAGCTGAACCACCTCCGCTCCCTGTTTTGATCATGTATGGTCTGGCAATACTACCTTTTCTTACCCGTTTGTGAGTAATTATGGCTGGACATTCACACCTACTTGCAGCCGAACACCACCTCTCTCGCTTTTGATGATGTATGGACCGGCATTCTTACCTTTTCTAACACATTTTTCAGAAATTACGGTCGGAGATTCACACCTACTCACAGCCGAACAACTCCGCTCCCGCATTTGATGGTTAAGAAAAGTTTCGAATATCCAACCAAACATAATCAAAAGCGGGAGCAGAGCTGTTCGACTGCAAGTAGGTGTGAATGTCCAGCCATAATTACTCACAAAGGGGTAAGAAAAGGTAGTATTGCCAGACCATACATGATCAAAACAGGGAGCTGAGGTGGTTCAGCTGCAAGGTGTGAATGTCTGACTATAGTTTGTAAAAAGCGGGTAAGATAAGGTGCGAATGCCCGACAATGTATAATCAAAAGAGGGAGCAGAGGTTTTCGGCTACACGAAGGTTTGAATGTCCGACCATAGTTTGTAAAAAGCGGGTAAGAAAAGGTTCAAATGCCTGACTATACACCATCAAAAGCGGGAGCGGAGATGTTCCGCTGTAAGACGGTGTGAATGTCCGACCATAGTTGGTAAAAAGCGGGTAAGAAAAGGTTAAAATACCCAACCATACATCATCAAAAGCAGGAGTGGATGTGTTCGGCTACAAGAAGGTGTGAACGTCCAACCAAAGTTTGTAAAAAGCAGTTAAGAAAAGGTTTGAATATCCAACCAAACATAATCAAAAGCGGGAGCATAGCTTTTCGACTGCAAGTAGGTGTGAATGTCAGATCATAATTTGCAAAAAGCTGATGAGAAAGGGTGAGAATGTCCGACTGCACACCATCAAATGCGGGAGCGGAGTTGTTCGGCTGTGAGTAGGTGTGAATCTCCGACCGTAATTTCTGAAAAATGTGTTAGAAAAGGTAAGAATCCCGGTCCATACATCATCAAAAGCGAGAGAGGTGGTGTTCGGCTGCAAGTAGGTGTGAATGTCCAGCCATAATTACTCACAAACGGGTAAGAAAAGGTAGTATTGCCAGACCATACATGATCAAAACAGGGAGCGGAGGTGGTTCAGCTGCAAGAAGGTGTGAATGTCCAACTAAAGTTCAAATATATTAACAAAAGCGGGAGGAGAGGTCTTCGGATTAGAGTGGTTGAAATTTCCAACCATAATCTATAAAATGCGGTGAAAAAAAAAGGTGTGAAGGAATGAATTTTATAGCAAAATCCGAAATCATGCATAACTCCGCATAAGGAACGTATTGCTCAACCAAAGGGATGCTTCTTTCTCATTCAGGGTAATATGAGGAACTTTATGCTTGATACATTTTAGACATGGATAACTATGAAGGACAAAGCAATTTTAAGTTGGTTTGAGCAAAGCAATTCATTTTATAGGAAAATCCGAAATCGTGCAGGACTCATGAAAGTAAGCTTATTCTCGGATTCCTGATCCTCCAGTGTTGCTCTTTCCTATACTGCAAAATACAGCCTTGTTCTTTGTTGAAATCGATATAGACATTGATAAATATGAAGGACAAAGCAGTTTCCACTTTGTTTGAGTGAAGGAATTAATTTTATAGCAAAATCCCAAATCAAGCAGAACGTATGAAAATAAGCGTGTTTTCGGATTCCTGATCCTTCAGTGTTGCTATTTCTTCTACTGCAAAATACAATGTTGTTCTTTGTTGAAGTCAATCTAGACATTGATAAATATGAAGGACAAAGCAGTTTTAACATAGTTTGAGTAAAGGAATTCATTTTATACATAAAATCCCAAATCATGCAGAACGTATGAAAATAAGCTTATTCTCGGATTCCTGTTCCTTCAAGTGTTGCTCTTTCTACTACTGCAAAATACAATGTTGTTCTTTGTTGAAGTAAATCTAGACATTGATAAATATGAAGGACAAAGCAGTTTTCACTTGGTTTGAGTGAAGGAATTCATTTTATACATAAAATCCCAAATCATGCAGAACGTATGAAAAGAAGCTTATTCTCGGATTCCTGATCCTTCAGTGTTGCTTTTTCTTCTACTGCAAAATACAATGTTGTTCTTTGTTGAAGTCGATCTAGACATTGATAAATATGAAGGACAAAGCAGTTTTAACTTGGTTTGAGTGAAGGAATTCATTTTATACATAAAATCCCAAATCATGCAGAACGTATGAATTTAAGCTTATTCTCGGATTACTGATCCTTCAAGTGTTGCTCTTTCTACTACTGCAAAATACAATGCTGTTCTTTGTTGAAGTAAATCTAGACATTGATAAATATGAAGGACAAAGCAGTTTTCACTTGGTTTGAGTGAAGGAATTCATTTTATACATAAAATCCCAAATCATGCAGAACGTATGAAAAGAAGCTTATTCTCGGATTCCTGATCCTTCAGTGTTGCTTTTTCTTCTACTGCAAAATACAGTGTTGTTCTTTGTTGAAGTCGATCTAGACATTGATAAATATGAAGGACAAAGCAGTTTTAACTTGGTTTGAGTGAAGGAATTCATTTTATACATAAAATCCCAAATCATGCAGAACGTATGAATTTAAGCTTATTCTCGGATTACTGATCCTTCAGTGTTGCTCTTTCTTCTACTGCAAAATCCAGTGTTGTTCTTTGTTGAAGTCAATCTAGACATTGATAAATATGAAGGACAAAGCAGTTTTAACATAGTTTGAGTGAAGGCATTCATTTATAGTAAAATCAATAATCGTGCAGAACTCATGAAAATAAGCTTATTCTCGGATTCCTAAAACTTTTGATTTGCTCTTTCTTTACTGCAAAGTACAATGTTGTTCTTTGTTGAAGTCGATCTAGACATTGATAAATATGAAGGACAAAGCAGTTTTCACTTGGTTTGAGTGAAGGATTTGCAGCTGAAAACCTCCCGCTCCCGCTTTTGATTGTGTATAGTCGCAATTTCGAACCTTTTCTTACCCGGTTTTTAGAAATTATGGTTGGACATTCAGACCTTGCAGCCGAAGACCTCCACTCCCTCTTTTGATCATATATTGTCGGGCATTCGCACCTTGTCTTACCCGCTTTTTACAAACTATAGTCAGACATTCACACCTTGCAGCTGAACCACCTCAGCTCCCTGTTTTGATCATGTATGGTTTGGCAATACTACCTTTTCTTACCCGTTTGTGAGTAATTATGGCTGGACATTCACACCTGCTTGCAGTCGAACACCTCCGCTTCCGCTTTTGATGGTATATATTCGGGCATTCGAACATTTTCTTACCAGCTTTTTACCAACTATGGTCGGGGACATTCACACCTTCTTACAGCGGAACACCTCCGCTCCCTCTTTTGATGGTGTATGTTTGGGCATTCGAACCTTTTCTTACCCGCTTTTTACAAACTATGCTCGGACATTCAAACCTTCTTGTAGCCGAACACATCCACTCCTGCTTTTGATGATGTATGGTTGGGCATTCAAACCTACTTGTTGCCCGCTTTTCATTAATTTTGGGTGGACATTCACACCTTGTCACAGCCAAACACCTCCGCTCCCTGTTTTGATCATGTATGGTTGGACATTCGCACCTTTTCTCACCCGCTTTTTGCCAACTATGGTCGGCTGTTCACAGCTTCCTCTCCACCATACTTGTATGGTGAGATATTCACACCCACTTGCATCCGAAGACCTTTTGTTGATATTTAGTCGGTCATTCGCAGCTTACCCGCTTTTGGCAAACTATGGCCTTCATGCAGCCAAACACCTCTGATCTCGCTTTTGATGATGTAAGGTTGGGCATTCAGACCTTGCTTCACCTGCTTTTCACCAAATATAGTCGGACATTCACACCTTCTTGCAGCCGAACACTTCCGCTCCACCTTTTAGTGTTCTATCAAACCTTTTTTTCACCGAATTTTATAGATTATGGTTGGAAATTCTCAACCACTCTCATCCGAAGACCTCTCCTCCCGCTTTTGTTAATATATTTGAACTTTAGTGAGACATTCACACCTTCTTGCAGCTGAACCACCTCCGCTCCCTGTTTTGATCATGTATGGTCTGGCAATACTACCTTTTCTTACCCGTTTGTGAGTAATTATGGCTGGACATTCACACCTACTTGCAGCCGAACACCACCTCTCTCGCTTTTGATGATGTATGGACCGGCATTCTTACCTTTTCTAACACATTTTTCAGAAATTACGGTCGGAGATTCACACTTACTCACAGCCGAACAACTCCGCTCCCGCATTTGATGGTGTATAGTCGGGCATTCTCACCCTTTCTCATCAGCTTTTTGCAAATTATGATCTGACATTCACACCTGCTTTTGATAATGTATGGTTTGGCATTCGCACCTTTTCTTACCCATTTTTCAGTAATTATGGGTGGACATTCACACCTTCTTGCAGCTGAACACCTCCTCTCCCGCTATTGATTGTGTACAGTCGGGTATTTTAACCTTTTCTTACCCGCTTTTTACCAAATATGGTCGGACATTCACACCGTCTTACAGCGGAACACCTCTGCTCCCGCTTTTGATGGTGTATAGTCAGGCATTTGAACCTTTTCTTACCCGCTTTTTACAAACTATGGTCGGACATTCAAACCTTCTTGTAGCCGAAAACCTCCGCTCCCTCTTTTGATTATACATTGTTGGGCATTCGCACCTTATTTACAAACTATAGTCAGACATTCACACCTTGCAGCTGAGCCACCTCAGCTCCCTGTTTTGATAGTGTATGTTCGGGCATTCGAACCTATTTGATATTCGAAAATTTTCGCACCTTATCTTACCCGCTTTTTACAAACTATAGTCAGACATTCACACCTTGCAGCTGAACCACCTCCGCTCCCTGTTTTGATCATGTATGGTCTGGCAATACTACCTTTTTTTACCCGTTTGTGAGTAATTAATCCCAAAATATTGAGCATAAAATAAGTCTTTATGCTGATGATGTATTACTTTTCCTTCAGAACTCACAGACGTCTCTCAGTCACACGATCACACTCATAAATAAATTCTCAGCACTTTCTGACTACTCTATCAACTGGTCTAAGACCACAGTTCTGCCCATTAACTGTAGGGTCCATAATATACCTGCGATCACTTTACAGTCAGGAAATATTAGATATTTAGGCATAAACATTTCCTCCAGGCTCTCAGAGCTAACAAAGCTAAATTATGTGCAATTATTAAAGACAGTAGAGGACGATCTCTCGTTGGAAGTCCTTACCTATATCACTTATGGGGAGAGTTACATCCATTAAAATGATGATACTACCAAAAGTTAACTATTTGTTCTCAATGATCCCCATAAAACCATCTGCTACTTGGTTTAAGTCACTAGATTCATGCATCTCCAAATTTCTGTGGAAAAACAAACCACCACGTATTAGTTTAAAAACCCTACAGAAGACCAAGGACAGTGGTGGATTAGATTTACCTAATTTTCAGCACTATTCCTTAGACAATATGTTACAATATATATCAAAATGGTTTAAACCTTGTTGTTGTCACAGTTCCCAGAGACGTTGTAATCGTTGAGGATTCTATATTCACCCCCTCATTAGAGGCACGTAATGCAGATTGATGACACTGAATCTTCTTCTCTGTTCATTGCTGGCATCATTCCCAGCATCGTAAGTGTTCGTGGCATTGTTAGCCTCTTCTTCTGGATCTTGATATCGAGAATCCTTTTGTATTTCTGGTTTGTCAGTCCTCTGTCTTCGTTCACCGGAGTCTTTGTCTTTTTGTCCTTGAGTTTGGTGATTTTTTCTTCTTTTGATGCCTTGACACAATGTGACAGGTGATACCACGTGGGAGATCCTGTAACTTGGATTGCTGTCCCTGTGCTGCGAAATGGCTGTGCTGCTCAAATGGTCTCTCCTTCATCATGGTTACATGCTGCCATTCCGACATCTCGCCATTCCGACATGGGTCTCCAATTGTCGGAATGGCGACACTTAATTTTTTATCAAACGTCCCACCATTCCGACACTTTTTTCCTCCTATGGTCGGAATGGCGGTATGTTTTTTGTTTTTTTTAACATACCGCCATTCCGACAGTTCCTTTTAATAGCCTATTTTTTACCCAAAACATTTTGCACTAATGATATGATATGTTTGGCGCACAAGCTTTGCACATGCAGAGGCCACAGCCTCGCAAACAAACTTTAATAATCTATTATCAAAATCCCCTGAATTTCAAATATAAAAATACAGATATTAATGTAACTCTGGCGAGACTGAAACTGATTAAGCAGAAATACAGTGTCAGTGAGCTGTCACAGCAGCCAGCTGGAGCGGAGCTCTCCACAGAGCCCATGCGTCTTTTGCACGCTGTCATCATATGCAAAAGTAATAATTGCAATTACAGATATCACGGCTACTGCACAGGACACAGTTGCGAGCACTCTGCCTTGCCTTGCCAATAGGAGAAGATAGAAATGACAGCATAGAACGTATAAAACACAACAAAATTCAGTAAAAACGTTTATTCATGTTATTCACGTGATTTATGAGTACTCACTCCAATTTTGGGAAGCGCGGATGGGTTTTGCGCATTTGGCACAAACACACAGCCGCAACGGTTGTAGCTTTATACAGCCTGTTGATATCTTAAGGACCTAACTGGTCACACCTGGGACTAAATGTCATGTAGAGATTGTTTTTACATGACATTACAGCTGAACATATAGCTTTCATCCACAAACCAACGTGGGAGAGCCCGAAGACGCATGTGCCAGACGCACATAGGCATGCGTAAAACCAATTTTGACCACTTCATACTGTTTATTTGCTTTCTTTTAGTTAACTTTCGTTTCTTTTGGATTCTTGTGCGTGTTATGGAGCCGTTTTGGTCCATGTTTGTAAGCCTTTTTTTCCTGGATTAAATTTTCGGAAGTTGAAACAAGTGGCATTGGAGTGTGTGATTGAAAACCACCGCGGACTGCTTCTCCTCCTCCAGTTGCCGAGACTTTGTGTTTTTAATAAAGCTTGTCTATAAACATGTTAAACATATAAATTGCATGAACAGAAAGAAGGGACTCACCTGTTGAGTAACACACATTTCCTTATACGGAAAGCCTTGTCGGAATGGTGGGACATTTGAACGTCAGAATAGCGGGATGTCGCAATGGTGGGATGTCGGAATGGTGGGACGTTTGCATGTCGGAATGGTGGTATGTCGGAATGGTGGGATGTCGGAATAGCGGGATGTCGGAATGGGTGTTGCCACCCCCTTCATCATATACACAGTTATTTATACATCACCTTCCACCATGAAGCGTTGTCCCTTTTTGTTTCTCTCTTTGTTCTTAAAATGCTGTTATGCATGTCTAAACCAATCCATTAAATTAGATCATTTTGGCAGTAAAGCGATCTACAATGTGCTTGGTCGCAAAGCTGCTCATCTGTGGTAAACAGCTCTTCAGAAAGGCATTCTTCAATTGATTTCACTAATTCTATGTAATAATTTTGTGATTTCCTACAAAACTACACTTCTTCTCCCATCTGTCTGAGTATTTAATATTGTCTGGGTCCCGTTAAAACATGTATTTTTCCCATCTAATTCCTTGTTTGCTTTAAAACAAGTATTCCCCATTTTCTATCCCTTCAGTAGCCAACCAGTTTGTATGGAGTACACTGGAGCAACTTGACTGATCAGTAAAACACTGCTTTTGTTGTCACCGCAAGGCTTCCCCCGTCGGTTGTTTCACTGAGACACTACTGAGTAACTATAACTCAACACAGTTTATACACATAACATTCATATACATACTAACAAACAAACAAACAATTATTTATCGCAATTTTCTCATCTCTGTTTGAACGTACACCCAGGTAAATATTCCTGTAGTCTTCTCATACCGACTATGGACCCATTCATTGTTTAACTTCACTGTTTTGCAAATCCTAATTGAATAATACACATTGACATTGAACTTTACTTGATAAGCAGGTCTTCATTGCATTCAGCAGCCTATATGTGAGCATCTATGTGTAAGCTGTTCTTCTTTGCATTTATCAGCAGCAAGCAATTCTTCATTGCACATGCATATGAAAATAGTAAAACAATTCCAATGCGTTAGCGAAACCTTCTATATCAGGAGTGTCCATCATGATGCTGGGAATAGAACCTCTTTCCCAGAATAGTTCAACCTTCATTACTCAACTGATCATAACTCCGCAATGAGCACATTTCAAGGTATCATTCCTCTACATATATTCAAAGATCTATGTGTAAATGTTTAATATTTCTTATATTTGTTGATGTCATTCTGTGTGCATGTGGCCTAAACCCAATCTCTGTGTGGCAATTTTAATTTAAACAAGTTGAACTCTGCCTCTGATCATTTAAAAAAGGTGTGTACCAATATCAACCTTTCTCAGGTAATTACAGATCCTACAAAACCAAAGAGATCCTTCAAGGTTGTCCCTGATTGGCTTAATCTTAACAAATCAAAGGTAGAAAATCCGCAGTATCTGAACTTGGTGTTAGTTATCACTGCTCAATAGCCTGTATCAGAATTGCAAAAATGAAAACATTAGGTCCACGCTTTGTATCCAGATCCTGAAACATCTCCATGAGCAGGCTTTTTTTTAACTGATCTGTTGAATAGTTCATGACACTGTTAAAATCCCAGATGAAGATCTAGCACTTGACCATTTTTGTAAATCTTCTAATTCCATAGTTGATAAACACGCCCCTTTTAAAAAGTATAGAACTTAGAACAGGTCTATCCCTGGCTTTCGGCAGAACTGTCTTCTTTCCTTTTTTTTCCCCTTGTCCTGTTCAGCATTATGTCAGAAGAATTGTAGTCTGAATACCTTTGATGCCAAACAGATTTGTTTTGCCAAGGGAAGTTTTATAAATGTAAAGCTCCCCTTGATGCCCATTTATTTATTTCTGTTTACAATATATGACATGAACTGAACTGAACCGGACCGGGGGACAAGGAAAGAAGAAGAGGAAAGAAGAGGAAACAGAACAAAAATAGAAACAAAAACCAGACAACCAGCTGCTACACCTGTAAAAAACAAAACAGACAACAATCCATGGCCTATGAGGGGAATCCAGCCTTAGCGCCACCAGGAGCACCTGAAAGCAGACAAGCAGAGAAAAAACAAACACACAAACAAACAAAAACAAGCACAAGAAGCGGCAATCGCATACAACACAGCTGTGGATATAGATGACCTGAGACGACATGATAATACATCAACTGCTTAGTGACCATGCTACTGGACTAATGAATGTGTGTGTGTGTGTGTGTGAGAACATGCAACACGCATGGCACAGGACCTACATGATAACCGTGCTTAGTTATGAGTGTATAAGCGTACAGGGCCACAATCCACAGCCCCCCCCCCAAGCAATCAGAAGCAGGCAGAGAGGGCCACAAGACCCAGGCCACCAGCAGCCCCCACAGAGCACAGAACCCAGGCAGCCCACCGCAGGGGCAACCACGCATCCACCCAGAAGACTGCAGAGGAAGCCCCCGGAAAGAGCCCCCATAAGCATAGGGCAGAGGCACTCCGGGAACCAGGGGCAACAGCCCACCGACCCCGCCAGGCCCCAGACGCCCAGACATGGGCCGTGCACTGGACCTGGGCCCCAGGAGCCCAAGCGCCCCCAAACCCCCCGGCAGAGGCCCCACCCAATACCCAGGAGGGCCAAGCGCCCCAGACAGCCACAAAGTGGGTCAGCGCCTGCCCCAGCGCCCCTGGCCAAGTGCCCTGGGAGTCAAGACGTGCCCACAGGTGGGTGAAGTCGCGAGCAGTGGGGAGAGGCAACGCTGATGCCCCATCGGGAGAAACACAGGCAGGCCAGGCGACAGCAAGTCCCAGATCCAGGCCCAATCATTACCACACACACTTTCACGTCCCATACATCCACACATCCACACATCCTACCTCCCTCGACTCTGCTGGGGTGTATTGCAGCGGGCACACCAGGAGGCCATTAACCCCCCAGCCACCACAGACCCCGAACCAGCAGAACAATTAATTAATCCTCCTGGCCCATCCTGCCCCGAGCAGACACCAGGAAGCAGGGGTGTGCGAAGAAGACCCCTCCCTCACAATACGTTTGGGCCTGCCAGGTCTGAAAAGGTAAGAATGCCGGTCCATACATCATCAAAAGCGGGAGAGCTTGTACACCCTATCTCTAAGGGAGAGCCCAGACACCCTGCGGAGGAAACCCATTTCGGCCGCTTGTATTCGCGATCTTGTTCTTTCGGTCACTACCCACAACTCGTGACCATAGGTGAGGATGGGAACGTAGATTGACCAGTAAGTAGAGAGCTTCGCCTTCTGGCTCAGCTCCCTCTTCACAACGACGGGTCGGTGCAGAGCCTGCAACACTGCAGGCGCCGCACCGATCCGCCCGTCAATCTCCCGCTCCATTCGTCCGTCACTCGTGAACAAGACCCCGAGATACTTGAACTCCTCCTCTTGGGGAAGGATCTCATTCCCGACCCGGAGAGAGCTTCTCAAACTACAAAATTTTTTTAATTGTTGAAACTTGATTTGAAGTGGATAAATAAGGAAGACAAACAGTTTTAAGTCAGGCTGATAGCAATTAATTTTATAGCAAAATCTGTATTTCGTCATTTGTCGAGAGATGCTTATTGCTGAAGAAGTTCTTTCTCATTCTACAAAGTACAACGTTGTTTATCATTGAAACTTGATTAGACATGAATAAATATGAAGGACAAAGCAGTCTTAACTTGGTTTGAGTTAAGGAATTCGTTTTATAGGAGAATCCGAATTCGTGCATAACTCGTAAAATAGAGCTTATTTTCGGATTCCTAAAGAATGAGTCTGGTTCTTTCTCATAATACAAAGTTTGTTGTTTATTGTTGAAACTTGATCAGACCGTTAGATATAGTCGGACTCACCTCGACGCACGGCTTGGGATCTGGAACCAGTACTCTTGAGAGGGGTTGGACTCTCTTCCACTCTGGAGTTGCCCGTGGTGAGAGGCGCAGAGCAGGTGTGGGCATACTTATTGCCCCCCGGCTGTGTGCCAGTACATTGGGGTTTACCCCAGTGAACGAGAGGGTAGCCTCCCTCCGCCTTGGGTGGGGGGACGAGTCCTGACTGTTGTTTGTGCCTATGCGCCAAACAGCAGTTCAGAGTACCTACCCTTTTTGGAGTCTCTGGGGGAGGTACTGGAGAATGCTCCTACCGGAGACTCCCTCATTCTGCTGGGGGACTTCAATGCTCACGTGGGCAATGACAGTGAGACCTGGAGGGGTGTGATTGGGAGGAACGGCCCCCCCGATCTGAATCAGAGTGGTGTTATGTTGTTGGACTTCTGTGCCAGTCATAGACTGTCCATAACGAACACCATGTTCAGGCATAAGGGTGTCCATATGTGCACTTGGCACCAGGACACCCTTGGCCGCAGTTCGATGATCGACTTTGTGGTTGTATCATCGGACTTGCGGCCGTATGTCCTGGACACTCGGGTGAAGAGAGGGGCGGAGCTGTCAACTGATCACCACCTGGTGGTGAGTTGGCTCCGCTGGTGGGGGAGGATGCCGATCAGACCTGGCAGGCCCAAACGTATTGTGGCCCCAGCCGAGGCAGCTGGTCGGAGTTGTGGCCGTAAGGTGGTCGGTGCCTGTCGTGGCGGCAACCCTTGAACCTGCTGGTGGACACCAGTGGTGAGGGAAGCCGTCAAGCTGAAGAAGGAGTCCTATCGGGCCTTTTTGGCCAGTGGGACCCTGGAAGAAGCTGATATGTACCGACGGGCCAGACGGGCCGCGGCTTTGGCGGTTGCTGAGGCAAAAACTCGGGCCTGGGAGGAGTTCGGTGAGACCATGGAGAACGATTTCCGGACGGCCTCGAAAAGATTCTGGTCCACCATCCGGTGTCTCGGGGGGGGAAGCGGCTCACAGTCAACACTGTTTACAGTGCGGACGGGGCTTTGCTGACCTCAACTAGGGATGTTGTGAGTCGGTGGGGGGAGTACTTCGAGGAACTCCTCAATCCTACCAACACGTGCTCGGAAGAGGCAGAGTCGGAGAGCTCGGAGACGGGGCCTCCCATTTCTGGGGCTGAGGTTGCCGAGGTGGTTAAAAAGTTCCTCGGTTGCAAGGCCCCGGGGGTGGATGAGGTCCGTCCTGAGTTTCTCAAGGCTCTGGATGTTGTAGGGCTGTCTTGGCTGACACGCCTCTGCAGTATCGCGTGGACATCGGGGACAGTGCCTCTGGACTGGCAGATTGGGGTGGTGGTCCCCCTCTTTAAAAAGGGGGACCGGAGGGTGTGTTCCAACTATAGGGGTATCACACTCCTCAGCCTCCCTGGTAAGGTCTATTCGGGGGTATTGGAGAGGAGGATCCGTCGGATAATCGAGCCTCGGATTCAGGAGATGCAGTGTGGCTTTCGTCCTGGCCGTGGAACAGTGGACCAGCTCTATACCCTCGGCAGGATCCTGGAGGGTGCATGGGAGTTCGCCCAACCAGTCTACATGTGTTTTGTGGACTTGGAGAAAGCGTTCGACCGTGTCCCTCGTGGAGTCCTGTGGGGGGTGCTCCGGGAATATGGAGTGCCGGACCCCTTGATAGGGGCCGTTCGGTCTCTGTATGACCGGTGCCAGAGTTTGGTCCGCATTGCCGGCAGTAAGTCGGATACGTTTCCGGTGAGAGTTGGACTCCGTCAGGGCTGCCCTTTGTCACCGATTCTGTTCCTAACTTTTATGGACAGAATTTCTAGGCGGAGCCAGGGCGTTGAGGGTGTCCCATTTGGCGACCTCAGAATCGGGTCTCTGCTTTTTGCAGATGATGTGGTTCTGTTAGCGTCGTCAGGCCGTGACCTTCAGCTCTCACTGGAGTGATTCGCAGCCGAGTGTGAAGCGGCTGGGATGAGAATCAGCACCTCCAAATCCGAGACTATGGTTCTCAGCCGGAAAAGGGTGGAATGCTCTCTCCGGGTCGGGAATGAGATCCTTCCCCAAGAGGAGGAGTTCAAGTATCTCGGGGTCTTGTTCACGAGTGACGTACGAATGGAGCGGGAGATTGACGGGCGGATCGGTGCGGCGCGTGCAGTGTTGCAGGCTCTGCACCGACCCGTCGTTGTGAAGAGGGAGCTGAGCCAGAAGGCGAAGCTCTCTACTTACTGGTCAATCTACGTTCCCATCCTCACCTATGGTCACGAGTTGTGGGTAGTGACCGAAAGAACAAGATCGCGAATACAAGCGGCCAAAATGGGTTTCCTCCGCAGGGTGTCTGTGCTCTCCCTTAGAGATAGGGTGAGAAGCTCAGTCATCCGGGAGGGGCTCGGAGTAGAACCGCTGCTCCTCCGCATTGAGAGGAGTCAGATGAGGTGGCTCGGGCATCTGGTTAGGATGCCCCCTGGGCGCCTCCCTGGGGAGGTGTTCCGGGCACGTCCCACTGGGAGGAGACCCCGGGGGAGACCCAGGACACGTTGGAGAGACTATGTCTCTCGGCTGGCCTGGGAACGCCTCGGGGTCCCCCCGGAAGAGCTGGAGGAAGTTGCCGGGGACAGAGACGTCTGGGTTTCTCTGCTCAAGCTGCTGCCCCCGCGACCCGACCCCCGGATAAGCGGCAGATGATGGATGGATGGATGGATATATCCTCCACCAACCAGACTCACAACCCCCGACTAGGGTAGCAGAATTTCTAAGCAGCTGTACCCCAAAACTACTATCAAAAATATATAAATTATTGTCTAAGATAGATGACACAATGTCTCTTCCATCCTCAAAATGGGAGGCAGATTTATCCATCAGTTCTGGTCATAGCTTCTAACCACAAATATGTTTGAACACCTTCATAAAGACTCGAAATCCTAATTTACAGCTCATACAATACAAAATCCTTCATAGAACACACTATACAGGACAAAGGATGTTCAGGATGGGTCTAACACACTCAAACATCTGCTCACATTGCACAGATAACACACCTGATGATTATGCACACACTTTGTGGTTTTCTGCGCCTGTCCAGAAGTTCTGGCTTGAAGTCTGTGAGGACCTATCAACATGGCTAAAGTGTAGCATCCCTGCATGCCCCACACTGTGCATACTGGGTGACTTAGACAACATCAACATGGAAATTAACTCAGCACACATGGTTGTCACAGTGTTATGTATCGCAAAGAAAACTATTCTCATGAACTGGAAAGCGAAAAACAATCTGTGTATTAACCAGTTTAGAAATTTTCTTTTAGATTATATTAGCATGGAAACAATGTCTGCCTCCTCAAAACATCAATTGGCTGAATTTAATTCTCTCTGGTCCCCTCTGATTAGTTTTATCACATAGTGGTGGTGGTGGGTTGCTGGGTGATGGTGGGTCTCAGGCCCGGGCTACCGCGACTGGTGTGACCGGGTGGTTTGTTTGTTTGTTTTTTGTAGAGGTCTTCCTGGGTGGGGTTGGGTTGAGTGGGGTGGGGCGGGATGGGTACCTTCTGGGGGTACAGTAGCTCCCGGAATATGGTCGCTGCAGGCCCCGAGCCTGGTGGACATCAGGCCCTCCTGCCCATTGTTGGCTCCCAGGTAGCGGGGATGCCTATTGCAGCCAGTCCCTGGCTGCCCTCTCTGGGGGAGAGTAGCTCCCCCGGTATATATCCCCATACCCCTCTCCCTTCTGGCTCCTGTACACAGCACACACTCACACATGAAGGGTTTTGGGGGCGTGTGTGTTCGGTGGGGTGTAGTGGATGGGGCCACGTAGGTGGTCCCCTTTGGTTGCACTCTGCAGTTCCCTGCCCCTGTTTTAATTACACCTTAGACATTACTACTTATCAAACACACTCACACACACACATTAGGTCTTGGGGGGTGGTTACACTGAGTGGCATCTGGTGGGCGGGGCTCTTTGGGTATGTAGGCTGCCCAGAGTGCCGCGCTCCCAGTTCTACAAGTTTGGCTGCCCCTCAATTTTAATTGCTCACTATTAGAAAATATTGAAGAGCCAGAAGGGTGAGGGGAGGGGTCTTCTTCGCACACCCCTGCTTCCTGGTGTCTGCTCGGGGCAGGAGGGGCCAGGAGGATTAATTAATTGTTCTGCTGGTTCGGGGTCTGTGGTGGCTGGGGGGTTGCTGGCCTCCTGGTGTGCCCGCTGCAATACACCCCAGCAGAGTCGAGGGAGGTAGGATGTGTGGATGTGTGGATGTATGGGACGTGAAAGTGTGTGTGGTAATGATTGGGCCTGGATCTGGGACTTGCTGTCGCCTGGCCTGCCTGTGTTTCTCCCGATGGGGCATCAGCGTTGCCTCTCCCCACTGCTCGCGACTTCACCCACCTGTGGGCACGTCTTGACTCCCAGGGCACTTGGCCAGGGGCGCTGGGGCAGGCGCTGACCCACTTTGTGGCTGTCTGGGGCGCTTGGCCCTCCTGGGTATTGGGTGGGGCCTCTGCCGGGGGGTTTGGGGGCGCTCGGGCTCCTGGGGCCCAGGTCCAGTGCACGGCCCATGTCTGGGCGGCTGGGGCCTGGCGGGGTCGGTGGGCTGTTGCCCCTGGTTCCCGGAGTGCCTCTGCCCTATGCTTATGGGGGCTCTTTCCGGGGGCTTCCTCTGCAGTCTTCTGGGTGGATGCGTGGTTGCCCCTGCGGTGGGCTGCCTGGGTTCTGTGCTCTGTGGGGGCTGCTGGTGGCCTGGGTCTTGTGGCCCTCTCTGCCTGCTTCTGATTGCTTGGGGGGGGGGCTGTGGATTGTGGCCCTGTACGCTTATACACTCATAACTAAGCACGGTTATCATGTAGGTCCTGTGCCATGGGTGTTGCATGTTCTCACACACACACACACACATTCATTAGTCCAGTAGCATGGTCACTAAGCAGTTGATGTATTATCATGTCGTCTCAGGTCATCTATATCCACAGCTGTGTTGTATGCGATTGCCGCTTCTTGTGCTTGTTTTTGTTTGTTTGTGTGTTTGTTTTTTCTCTGCTTGTCTGCTTTCAGGTGCTCCTGGTGGCGCTAAGGCTGGATTCCCCTCATAGGCCATGGATTGTTGTCTGTTTTGTTTTTTACAGGTGTAGCAGCTGGTTGTCTGGTTTTTGTTTCTATTTTTGTTCTGTTTCCTCTTCTTTCCTCTTCTTCTTTCCTTGTCCCCCGGTCCGGTTCAGTTCAGTTCATGTCATATATTGTAAACAGAAATAAATAAATGGGCATCAAGGGGAGCTTTACATTTATAAAACTTCCCTTGGCAAAACAAATCTGTTTGGCATCAAAGGTATTCAGACTACAATTCTTCTGACATAATGCTGAACAGGACAAGGGGAAAAAAAAGTAAAGAAGACAGTTCTGCCGAAAGCCAGGGATAGACCTGTTCTAAGTTCTATACTTTTTAAAAGGGGCGTGTTTATCAACTATGGAATTAGAAGATTTACAAAAATGGTCAAGTGCTAGATCTTCATCTGGGACTTTAACAGTGTCATATAACTATTCAACAGATCAGTTAAAAAAAAGCCTGCTCATGGAGATGTTTCAGGATCTGGATACCAAGCGTGGACCTAATGTTTTCATTTTTGCAATTCTGATACAGGCTATTGAGCAGTGATAACTAACACCAAGTTCAGATACTGCGGATTTTCTACCTTTGATTTGTTAAGATTGAGCCAATCAGGGACAACCTTGAAGGATCTCTTTGGTTTTGTAGGATCTGTAATTACCTGAGAAAGGTTGATATTGGTACACACCTTTTTTAAATGATCAGAGGCAGAGTTCAACTTGTTTAAATTAAAATTGCCACACAGAGATTGGGTTTAGGCCACATGCACACAGAATGATATCAACAAATATAAGAAATATTAAACATTTACACATAGATTTTTGAATATATGTAGAGGAATGATACTTTGAAATGTGCTCATTGCAGAGTTATGATCAGTTGAGTAATGAAGGTTGAACTATTCTGGGAAAGAGGTTCTATTCCCAGCATCATGATGGACACTCCTGATATAGAAGGTTTCGCTAACGCATTGGAATTGTTTTACTATTTTCATATGCATGTGCAATGAAGAATTGCTTGCTGCTGATAAATGCAAAGAAGAACAGCTTACACATAGATGCTCACATATAGGCTGCTGAATGCAATGAAGACCTGCTTATCAAGTAAAGTTCAATGTCAATGTGTAATATTCAATTAGGATTTGCAAAACAGTGAAGTTAAACAATAAATGGGTCCATAGTCGGTATGAGAAGACTACAGGAATATTTACCTGGGTGTACGTTCAAACAGAGATGAGAAAATTGCGATAAATAATTGTTTGTTTGTTTGTTAGTATGTATATGAATGTTATGTGTATAAACTGTGTTGAGTTATAGTTACTCAGTAGTGTCTCAGTGAAACAACCGACGGGGGAAGCCTTGCGGTGACAACAAAAGCAGTGTTTTACTGATCAGTCAAGTTGCTCCAGTGTACTCCATACAAACTGGTTGGCTACTGAAGGGATAGAAAATGGGGAATACTTGTTTTAAAGCAAACAAGGAATTAGATGGGAAAAATACATGTTTTAACGGGACCCAGACAATATTAAATACTCAGACAGATGGGAGAAGAAGTGTAGTTTTGTAGGAAATCACAAAATTATTACATAGAATTAGTGAAATCAATTGTGGAATGCCTTTCTGAAGAGCTGTTTACCACAGATGAGCAGCTTTGCGACCAAGCACATTGTAGATCGCTTTACTGCCAAAATGATCTAATTTAATGGATTGGTTTAGACATGCATAACAGCATTTTAAGAACAAAGAGAGAAACAAAAAGGGACAACGCTTCATGGTGGAAGGTGATGTATAAATAACTGTGTATATGATGAAGGGGGTGGCAACACCCATTCCGAAATCCCGCCATTCCGACATCCCGCTATTCCGACATCCCACCATTCCGACATACCACCATTCCGACATACCACCATTCCGACATGCAAACGTCCCACCATTCCGACATCCCACCATTGCGACATCCCGCTATTCTGACGTTCAAATGTCCCACCATTCCGACAAGGCTTTCCGTATAAGGAAATGTGTGTTACTCAACAGGTGAGTCCCTTCTTTCTGTTCATGCAATTTATATGTTTAACATGTTTATAGACAAGCGTTATTAAAAACACAAAGTCTCGGCAACTGGAGGAGGAGAAGCAGTCCGCGGTGGTTTTCAATCACACACTCCAATGCCACTTGTTTCAACTTCCGAAAATTTAATCCAGGAAAAAAAGGCTTACAAACATGGACCAAAACGGCTCCATAACACGCACAAGAATCCAAAAGAAACGAAAGTTAACTAAAAGAAAGCAAATAAACAGTATGAAGTGGTCAAAATTGGTTTTACGCATGCCTATGTGCGTCTGGCACATGCATCTTCGGGCTCTCCCACGTTGGTTTGTGGATGAAAGCTATATGTTCAGCTGTAATGTCATGTAAAATCAATCTCTACATGACATTTAGTCCCAGGTGTGACCAGTTAGGTCCTTAAGATATCAACAGGCTGTATAAAGCTACAACCGTTGCGGCTGTGTGTTTGTGCCAAATGCGCAAAACCCATCCGCGCTTCCCAAAATTGGAGTGACTACTCATAAATCACGTGAATATCATGAATAAACGTTTTTACTGCATTTTGTTGTGTTTTATACGTTCTATGCTGTCATTTCTCTCTTCTCCTATTGGCAAGGCAAGGCAGAGTGCTCGCAACTGTGTCCTGTGCAGTAGCCGTGATATCTGTAATTGCAATTATTACTTTTGCATATGATGACAGCGTGCAAAAGACGCATGGGCTCTGTGGAGAGCTCCGCTCCAGCTGGCTGCTGTGACAGCTCACTGACACTGTATTTCTGCTTAATCAGTTTCAGTCTCGCCAGAGTTACATTAATATCTGTATTTTTATATTTGAAATTCAGGGGATTTTGATAATAGATTATTAAAGTTTGTTTGCGAGGCTGTGGCCTCTGCATGTGCAAAGCTTGTGCGCCAAACTTTAGGGCGTATTTGCGCCGGCATATCATTAGTGCAAAATGTTTTGGGTAAAAAATAGGCTATTAAAAGGAACTGTCGGAATGGCGGTATGTTAAAAAAAAACAAAAAACATACCGCCATTCCGACCATAGGAGGAAAAAAGTGTCGGAATGGTGGGACGTTTGATAAAAAATTAAGTGTCGCCATTCCGACAATTGGAGACCCATGTCGGAATGGCGAGATGTCGGAATGGCAGCATGTAACCATGATGAAGGAGAGACCATTTGAGCAGCACAGCCATTTCGCAGCACAGGGACAGCAATCCAAGTTACAGGATCTCCCACGTGGTATCACCTGTCACATTGTGTCAAGGCATCAAAAGAAGAAAAAATCACCAAACTCAAGGACAAAAAGACAAAGACTCCGGTGAACGAAGACATAGGACTGACAAACCAGAAATACAAAAGGATTCTCGATATCAAGATCCAGAAGAAGAGGCTAACAATGCCACGAACACTTACGATGCTGGGAATGATGCCAGCAATGAACAGAGAAGAAGATTCAGTGTCATCAATCTGCATTACGTGCCTCTAATGAGGGGGTGAATATAGAATCCTCAACGATTACAACGTCTCTGGGAACTGTGACAACAACAAGGTTTAAACCATTTTGATATATATTGTAACCTATTGTCTAAGGAATAGTGCTGAAAATGAGGTAAATCTAATCCACCACTGTCCTTGGTCTTCTGTAGGGTTTTTAAACTAATACGTGGTGGTTTGTTTTTCCACAGAAATTTGGAGATGCATGAATCTAGTGACTTAAACCAAGTAGCAGATGGTTTTATGGGGATCATTGAGAACAAATAGTTAACTTTTGGTAGTATCATCATTTTAATGGATGTAACTCTCCCCATGAGTGATATAGGTAAGGACTTCCAACGAGAGATCGTCCTCTACTGTCTTTAATAATTGCACATAATTTAGCTTTGTTAGCTCTGAGAGCCTGGAGGAAATGTTTATGCCTAAATATCTAATATTTCCTGACTGTAAAGTGATCGCAGGTATATTATGGACCCTACAGTTAATGGGCAGAACTGTGGTCTTAGACCAGTTGATAGAGTAGTCAGAAAGTGCTGAGAATTTATTTATGAGTGTGATCGTGTGACTGAGAGACGTCTGTGAGTTCTGAAGGAAAAGTAATACATCATCAGCATAAAGACTTATTTTATGCTCAATATTTTGGGATTAATTACTCACAAACGGGTAAGAAAAGGTAGTATTGCCAGACCATACATGATCAAAACAGGGAGCGGAGGTGGTTCAGCTGCAAGGTGTGAATGTCTGACTATAGTTTGTAAAAAGCGGGTAAGATAAGGTGCGAATGCCCGACAATGTATGATCAAAAGAGGGAGCGGAGGGTTTTGGCTACAAGAAGGTTTGAATATCCGACCATAGTTTGTAAAAAGCGGGTAAGAAAAGGTTACCATACATCATCAAAAGCAGGAGTGGATGTGTTCGGCTACAAGAAGATTTGAATGTCCATCAATAATTGCTTTAAAACATGAAAGAAAATTTTCGAATATCAAACCGCACATGATCATAAGCGGGAGAGGAGTTGTTCAGCTGCAAGAAGGTGTGAATGTCCACCCATAATTACTGAAAAATGGGTAAGAAAAGGTGAAAATGCCCAACCATACATCATCAAAAGCAGGAGTGGATGTGTTCGGCTACAAGAAAGTTTGAATGTCCGACCATAGTTTGTAAAAAGCGGGTAAGAAAAGGTTCGAATGCCCGAACATAGACCATCAAAAGAGGGAGCGGAGGTGTTCCGCTGTAAGAAGGTGTAAATGTCCGACCATAGTTGGTAAAAAACGGGTAAGAAAAGGTTAAAATACCCGACTGTACACAATCAATAGGGGGAGCGGAGTTGTTTGGCTACAAGAAGGTGTGAAAGTCCGACCATGGTTTGTAAAAAGCTGGTAAGAAAAGGTTCGAATGCCCGAATATATACCATCAAAAGCGGAAGCGGAAGTGTTCGGCTGCAAGAAGGTGTGAACGTCCGACCAAAGTTTGTAAAAAGCAGTTAAGAAAAGGTTCGAATATCCAACCAAACATAATCAAAAGCGGGAGCAGAGCTGTTCGACTGCAAGTAGGTGTGAATGTCCAGCCATAATTACTCACAAACGGGTAAGAAAAGGCTCGAAAGCCCGACTATACACAATCAAAAGCTGGAGCGGGAAGTTTTCAGCTGCAAATCCTTCACTCAAACCAAGTGAAAACTGCTTTGCCCTTCATATTTATCAATGTCTAGATCGACTTCAACAAAGAACAACATTGTACTTTGCAGTAAAGAAAGAGCAAATCAAAAGTTTTAGGAATCCGAGAATAAGCTTATTTTCATGAGTTCTGCACGATTATTGATTTTACTATAAATGAATGCCTTCACTCATACTATGTTAAAACTGCTTTGTCCTTCATATTTATCAATGTCTAGATTGACTTCAACAAAGAACAACACTGGATTTTGCAGTAGAAGAAAGAGCAACACTGAAGGATCAGTAATCCGAGAATAAGCTTCTTTTCATACGTTCTGCATGATTTGGGATTTTATGTATAAAATTAATTCCTTCACTCAAACCAAGTGAAAACTGCTTTGTCCTTCATATTTATCAATGTCTAGATTTACTTCAACAAAGAACAACATTGTATTTTGCAGTAGTAGAAAGAGCAACACTGAAGGATCAGGAATCCGAGAATAAGCTTATTTTCATACGTTCTGCATGATTTGGGATTTTATGTATAAAATGAATTCCTTTACTCAAACTATGTTCAAACTGCTTTGTCCTTCATATTTATCAATGTCTAGATTGACTTCAACAAAGAACAACATTGTATTTTGCAGTAGAAGAAATAGCAACACTGAAGGATCAGGAATCCGAAAACAAGCTTATTTTCATACGTTCTGCATGATTTGGAATTTTGCTATAAAATTAACACCTCCGCTTCCGCTTTTGATGGTATATATTCGGGCATTCGAACCTTTTCTTACCAGCTTTTTACAAACGATGGTTGGACATTCACACCTTCTTGTAGCCGAACAACTCCGCTCCCGCTATTGATTGTGTACAGTCGGGTATTTTAACCTTTTCTTACCCGCTTTTTACCAACTATGGTCGGACATTCAAACCTTCTTGTAGCCGAAAACCTCTGCTCCCTCTTTTGATTATACATTGTCGGGCATTCGCACCTTATCTTACCCGCTTTTTACAAACTATAGTCAGACATTCACACCTTGGTGCTGAACCACCTCAGCTCCCTATATTGATCATGTATGGTCTGGCAATACTACCTTTTCTTACCCCTTTGTGAGTAATTATGGCTGGACATTCACACCTACTTGCAGTCGAACAGCTCTGCTCCCGCTTTTGATTATGTTTGGTTGGATATTCGAACCTTTTCTTAACTGCTTTTTACAAACTTTGGTCGGACGTTCACACCTTCTTGCAGCCGAACACCTCCGCTTCCGCTTTTGATGGTATATATTCGGGCATTCGAACCTTTTCTTACCAGCTTTTTACAAACCATGGTTGGACTTTCACACCTTCTTGTAGCCGAACAACTCCGCTCCCCCTATTGATTGTGTACAGTCGGGTATTTTAACCTTTTCTTACCCACTTTTTACCAATTATGGTCGGACATTCACACCTTCTTACAGCGGAACACCTCCGCTCCCTCTTTTGATGGTGTATGTTTGGGCATTCGAACCTTTTCTTACCCGCTTTTTACAAACTATGCTCGGACATTCAAACCTTCTTGTAGCCGAACACATCCACTCCTTCTTTTGATGATGTGTGCTTGGGCATTCAAACCTACTTTTTGCCCGCTTTTCATTAATTTTGGGTGGACATTCACACCTTGTCACAGCCAAACACCTCCGCTCCCTTTTTTGATCATGTATTGTTGGACATTCGCACCTTGTCTCACCCGCTTTTTGCAAACTATGGTCGGCTGTTCACAGCTTCCTCTCCACCATACTTGTATGGTGGGATATTCACACCCACTTGCATCCGAAGACCTTTTGTTGATATTTAGTCGGTCATTCGCAGCTTACCCGCTTTTGGCAAACTATGGCCTTCATGCAGCCAAACACCTCTGATCTCGCTTTTGATGATGTAAGGTTGGGCATTCAGACCTTGCTTCACCTGCTTTTCACCAAATATAGTCGGACATTCACACCTTCTTGCAGCCGAACACTTCCGCTCCACCTTTTAGTGTTCTATCACACCTTTAATTTCACCGCATTTTATAGATTATGGTTGGAAATTCTCAACCACTCTCATCCGAAGACCTCTCCTCCCGCTTTTGTAAATATATTTGAACTTTAGTCGGACATTCACACCTTCTTGCAGCTGAACCACCTCCGCTCCCTGTTTTGATCATGTATGGTCTGGCAATACTACCTTTTCTTACCCGTTTGTTAGTAATTATGGCTGGACATTCACACCTACTTGCAGCCGAACACCACCTCTCCCGCTTTTGATGATGTATGGACCGGCATTCTTACCTTTTCTAACACATTTTTCAGCAATTATGGTCGGACATTCACACCTACTCACAGCCGAACACTTCCGCTCCCGCATTTGATGGTGTAAAGCCGGGCATTCTCACCCTTTCTCATCAGCTTTTTGCAAATTATGATCTGACATTCACACCTACTTGCAGTCGAACAGCTCTGCTCCCGCTTTTGATTATGTTTGGTTGGATATTCGAACCTTTTCTTAACTGCTTTTTACAAACTTTGGTCGGACGTTCACACCTTCTTGCAGCCGAACACATCCACTTCCACTTTTGATGGTATATATTCGGGCATTCGAACCTTTTCTTACCCGCTTTTTACAAACCGTGGTCGGACTTTCACACCTTCTTGTAGCCAAACAACTCCGCTCCCGCTATTGATTGTGTACAGTCGGGTATTTTAACCTTTTCTTACCCGCTTTTTACCAACTATGGTCGGACATTTACACCTTCTTACAGCGGAACACCTCCGCTCCCTCTTTTGATGGTCTATGTTCGGGCATTCGAACCTTTTCTTACCCGCTTTTTACAAACTATGGTCGGACATTCAAACCTTCTTGTAGCCGAACACATCCACTCCTGCTTTTGATGATGTATGGTTGGGCATTTTCACCTTTTCTTACCCATTTTTCAGTAATTATGGGTGGACATTCACACCTTCTTGCAGCTGAACAACTCCTCTCCCGCTTATGATCATGTGCGGTTTGATATTCGAAAATTTTGTTTCATGTTTTAAAGCAATTATTGATGGACATTCAAATCTTCTTGTAGCCGAATACATCAACTCCTGCTTTTGATTATGTATGGTTTGGCATTCGCACCCTTTTTTTACCCATTTTTCAGGAATTTTGGGTGGACATTCAGACCTTCTTGCAGCCGAAAACCTCCGCTCCCTCTTTTGATCATACATTGTCGGGCATTCGCACCTTATCTTACCCGCTTTTTACAAACTATAGTCAGACATTCACACCTTGCAGCTGAACCACCTCCGCTCCCTGTTTTGATCATGTATGGTCTGGCAATACTGCCTTTTCTTACCCGTTTGTGAGTAATTAATCCCAAAATATTGAGCATAAAATAAGTCTTTATGCTGATGATGTATTACTTTTCCTTCAGAACTCACAGACGTCTCTCAGTCACACGATCACACTCATAAATAAATTCTCAGCACTTTCTGACTACTCTATCAACTGGTCTAAGACCACAGTTCTGCCCATTAACTGTAGGGTCCATAATATACCTGCGATCACTTTACAGTCAGGAAATATTAGATATTTAGGCATAAACATTTCCTCCAGGCTCTCAGAGCTAACAAAGCTAAATTATGTGCAATTATTAAAGACAGTAGAGGACGATCTCTCGTTGGAAGTCCTTACCTATATCACTTATGGGGAGAGTTACATCCATTAAAATGATGATACTACCAAAAGTTAACTATTTGTTCTCAATGATCCCCATAAAACCATCTGCTACTTGGTTTAAGTCACTAGATTCATGCATCTCCAAATTTCTGTGGAAAAACAAACCACCACGTATTAGTTTAAAAACCCTACAGAAGACCAAGGACAGTGGTGGATTAGATTTACCTCATTTTCAGCACTATTCCTTAGACAATAGGTTACAATATATATCAAAATGGTTTAAACCTTGTTGTTGTCACAGTTCCCAGAGACGTTGTAATCGTTGAGGATTCTATATTCACCCCCTCATTAGAGGCACGTAATGCAGATTGATGACACTGAATCTTCTTCTCTGTTCATTGCTGGCATCATTCCCAGCATCGTAAGTGTTCGTGGCATTGTTAGCCTCTTCTTCTGGATCTTGATATCGAGAATCCTTTTGTATTTCTGGTTTGTCAGTCCTCTGTCTTCGTTCACCGGAGTCTTTGTCTTTTTGTCCTTGAGTTTGGTGATTTTTCTTCTTTTGATGCCTTGACACAATGTGACAGGTGATACCACGTGGGAGATCCTGTAACTTGGACTGCTGTCCCTGTGCTGCGAAATGGCTGTGCTGCTCAAATGGTCTCTCCTTCATCATGGTTACATGCTGCCATTCCGACATCTCGCCATTCCGACATGGGTCTCCAATTGTCGGAATGGCGACACTTAATTTTTTATCAAACGTCCCACCATTCCGACACTTTTTTCCTCCTATGGTCGGAATGGCGGTATGTTTTTTGTTTTTTTTAACATACCGCCATTCCGACAGTTCCTTTTAATAGCCTATTTTTTACCCAAAACATTTTGCACTAATGATATGCCGGCGCAAATACGCCCTAATACGGCCACAGCCTCGCAAACAAACTTTAATAATCTATTATCAAAATCCCCTGAATTTCAAATATAAAAATACAGATATTAATGTAACTCTGGCGAGACTGAAACTGATTAAGCAGAAATACAGTGTCAGTGAGCTGTCACAGCAGCCAGCTGGAGCGGAGCTCTCCACAGAGCCCATGCGTCTTTTGCACGCTGTCATCATATGCAAAAGTAATAATTGCAATTACAGATATTACGGCTACTGCACAGGACACAGTTGCGAGCACTCTGCCTTGCCTTGCCAATAGGAGAAGAGAGAAATGACAGCATAGAACGTATAAAACACAACAAAATGCAGTAAAAACGTTTATTCATGATATTCACGTGATTTATGAGTAGTCACTCCAATTTTGGGAAGCGCGGATGGGTTTTGCGCATTTGGCACAAACACACAGCCGCAACGGTTGTAGCTTTATACAGCCTGTTGATATCTTAAGGACCTAACTGGTCACACCTGGGAGTAAATGTCATGTAGAGATTGTTTTTACATGACATTACAGCTGAACATATAGCTTTCATCCACAAACCAACGTGGGAGAGCCCGAAGACGCATGTGCCAGACGCACATAGGCATGCGTAAAACCAATTTTGACCACTTCATACTGTTTATTTGCTTTCTTTTAGTTAACTTTCGTTTCTTTTGGATTCTTGTGCGTGTTATGGAGCCGTTTTGGTCCATGTTTATAAGCCTTTTTTTCCTGGATTAAATTTTCGGAAGTTGAAACAAGTGTGTGATTGAAAACTACCGCGGACTGCTTCTCCTCCTCCAGTTGCCGAGACTTTGTGTTTTTAATAACGCTTGTCTATAAACATGTGTTAAACATATAAATTGCATGAACAGAAAGAAGGGACTCACCTGTTGAGTAACACACATTTCCTTATACGGAAAGCCTTGTCGGAATGGTGGGACATTTGAACGTCAGAATAGCGGGATGTCGCAATGGTGGGATGTCGGAATGGTGGGACGTTTGCATGTCGGAATGGTGGTATGTCGGAATGGTGGTATGTCGGAATGGTGGGATGTCGGAATAGCGGGATGTCGGAATGGCGGGATTTCGGAATGGGTGTTGCCACCCCCTTCATCATATACACAGTTATTTATACATCCCCTTCCACCATGAAGCGTTGTCCCTTTTTGTTTCTCTCTTTGTTCTTAAAATGCTGTTATGCATGTCTAAACCAATCCATTAAATTAGATCATTTTGGCAGTAAAGCGATCTACAATGTGCTTGGTCGCAAAGCTGCTCATCTGTGGTAAACAGCTCTTCAGAAAGGCATTCTTCAATTGATTTCACTAATTCTATGTAATAATTTTGTGATTTCCTACAAAACTACACTTCTTCTCCCATCTGTCTGAGTATTTAATATTGTCTGGGTCCCGTTAAAACATGTATTTTTCCCATCTAATTCCTTGTTTGCTTTAAAACAAGTATTCCCCATTTTCTATCCCTTCAGTAGCCAACCAGTTTGTATGGAGTACACTGGAGCAACTTGACTGATCAGTAAAACACTGCTTTTGTTGTCACCGCAAGGCTTCCCCCGTCGGTTGTTTCACTGACACACTACTGAGTAACTATAACTCAACACAGTTTATACACATAACATTCCTATACATACTAACAAACAAACAAACAATTATTTATCGCAATTTTCTCATCTCTGTTTGAACGTACACCCAGGTAAATATTCCTGTAGTCTTCTCATACCGACTATGGACCCATTCATTGTTTAACTTCACTGTTTTGCAAATCCTAATTGAATATTACACATTGACATTGAACTTTACTTGATAAGCAGGTCTTCATTGCATTCAGCAGCCTATATGTGAGCATCTATGTGTAAGCTTTTCTTCTTTGCATTTATCAGCAGCAAGCAATTCTTCATTGCACATGCATATGAAAATAGTAAAACAATTCCAATGTGTTAGCGAAACCTTCTATATCAGGAGTGTCCATCATGATGCTGGGAATAGAACCTCTTTCCTAGAATAGTTCAACCTTCATTACTCAACTGATCATAACTCCGCAATGAGCACATTTCAAAGTATCATTCCTCTACATGTATTCAAAAATCTATGTGTAAATGTTTAATATTTCTTATATTTGTTGATGTCATTCTGTGTGCATGTGGCCTAAACCCAATCTCTGTGTGGCAATTTTAATTTAAACAAGTTGAACTCTGCCTCTGATCATTTAAAAAAGGTGTGTATCAATATCAACCTTTCTCAGGTAATTACTGATCCTACAAAACCAAAGAGATCCTTCAAGGTTGTCCCTGATTGGCTCAATCTTAACATATCAAAGGTAGAAAATCCGCAGTATCTGAACTTGGTGTTAGTTATCACTGCTCAATAGCCTGTATCAGAATTGCAAAAATGAAAACGTTAGGTCCACGCTTGGTATCCAGATCCTGAAACATCTCCATGAGCAGGCTTTTTTTTAACTGATCTGTTGAATAGTTATATGACACTGTTAAAATCCCAGATGAAGATCTAGCACTTGACCATTTTTGTAAATCTTCTAATTCCATAGTTGATAAACACGCCCCTTTTAAAAAGTATAGAACTTAGAACAGGTCTATCCCTGGCTTTCGGCAGAACTGTCTTCTTTACTTTTTTTTCCCCTTGTCCTGTTCAGCATTATGTCAGAAGAATTGTAGTCTGAATACCTTTGATGCCAAACAGATTTGTTTTGCCAAGGGAAGTTTTATAAATGTAAAGCTCCCCTTGATGCCCATTTATTTATTTCTGTTTACAATATATGACATGAACTGAACTAAACCGGACCGGGGGACAAGGAAAGAAGAAGAGGAAAGAAGAGGAAACAGAACAAAAATAGAAACAAAAACCAGACAACCAGCTGCTACACCTGTAAAAAACAAAACAGACAACAATCCATGGCCTATGAGGGGAATCCAGCCTTAGCGCCACCAGGAGCACCTGAAAGCAGACAATCAGAGAAAAAACAAACACACAAACAAACAAAAACAAGCACAAGAAGCGGCAATCGCATAAAACACAGCTGTGGATATAGATGACCTGAGACGACATGATAATACATCAACTGCTTAGTGACCATGCTACTGGACTAATGAATGTGTGTGTGTGAGAACATGCAACACCCATGGCACAGGACCTACATGATAACCGTGCTTAGTTATGAGTGTATAAGCGTACAGGGCCACAATCCACAGCCCCCCCCCCCAAGCAATCAGAAGCAGGCAGAGAGGGCCACAAGACCCAGGCCACCAGCAGCCCCCACAGAGCACAGAACCCAGGCAGCCCACTGCAGGGGCAACCACGCATCCACCCAGAAGACTGCAGAGGAAGCCCCCGGAAAGAGCCCCCATAAGCATAGGGCAGAGGCACTCCGGGAACCAGGGGTAACAGCCCACCGACCCCGCCAGGCCCCAGCCGCCCAGACATGGGCCGTGCACTGGACCTGGGCCCCAGGAGCCCGAGCGCCCCCAAACCCCCCGGCAGAGGCCCCACCCAATACCCAGGAGGGCCAAGCGCCCCAGACAGCCACAAAGTGGGTCAGCGCCTGCCCCAGCGCCCCTGGCCAAGTGCCCTGGGAGTCAAGACGTGCCCACAGGTGGGTGAAGTCGCGAGCAGTGGGGAGAGGCAACGCTGATGCCCCATCGGGAGAAACACAGGCAGGCCAGGCGACAGCAAGTCCCAGATCCAGGCCCAATCATTACCACACACACTTTCAAGTCCCATAAATCCACACATCCACACATCCTACCTCCCTCGACTCTGCTGGGGTGTAGTGCAGCGGGCACACCAGGAGGCCAGCAACCCCCCAGCCACCACAGACCCCGAACCAGCAGAACAATTAATTAATCCTCCTGGCCCCTCCTGCCCCGAGCAGACACCAGGAAGCAGGGGTGTGCGAAGAAGACCCCTCCCCTCACCCTTCTGGCTCTTCAATATTTTCTAATAGTGAGCAATTAAAATTGAGGGGCAGCCAAACTTGTAGAACTGGGAGCGCGGCACTCTGGGCAGCTTACATACCCAAAGAGCCCCGCCCACCAGATGCCACTCAGTGTAACCAACCCCCAAGACCTAATGTGTGTGTGTGAGTGTGTTTGATAAGTAGTAATGTCTAAGGTGTAATTAAAACAGGGGCAGGGAACTGCAGAGTGCAACCAAAGGGGACCACCTACGTGGCCCCATCCACTACACCCCACCGAACACACACGCCCCCAAAACCCTTCATGTGTGAGTGTGTGCTGTGTACAGGAGCCAGAAGGGAGAGGGGTATGGGGATATATACCGGGGGAGCTACTCTCCCCCAGAGAGGGCAGCCAGGGACTGGCTGCAATAGGCATCCCCGTTACCTGGGAGCCAACAATGGGCAGGAGGGCCTGATGTCCACCAGGCTCGGGGCCTGCAGCGACCATATTCCGGGAGCTACTGTACCCCTAGAAGGTACCCATCCCGCCCCACCCCACTCAACCCAACCCCACCCAGGAGGACCTCTACAAAAAACAAACAAACAACATCAAAAAACAAACAAACAAACCACCCGGTCACACCAGTCGCAGCAGCCCGGGCCTGAGACCCACCATCACCCAGCAACCCACCACCACCACTATGTGATAAAACCAGAGGGACCAGAGAGAATGAAATTCAGCCAATTGATGTTTTGAGGAGGCAGACATTGTTTCCATGCTAATATAATCTAAAAGAAAATTTCTAAACTGGTTAATACACAGATTGTTCTTCGCTTTCCAGTTCATGAGAATAGTTTTCTTTGCGATACATAACACTGTGACAACCATGTGTGCTGAGTTAATTTCCATGTTGATGTTGTCTAAGTCACCCAGTATGCACAGTGTGGGGCATGCAGGGATGCTACACTTTAGCCATGTTGATAGGTCCTCACAGACTTCAAGCCAGAACTTCTGGACAGGCGCAGAAAACCACAAAGCGTGTGCATAATCATCAGGTGTGTTATCTGTGCAATGTGAGCAGATGTTTGAGTGTGTTAGACCCATCCTGAACATCATTTGTCCTGTATAGTGTGTTCTATGAAGGATTTTGTATTGTATGAGCTGTAAATTAGGATTTCGAGTCTTTATGAAGGTGTTCAAACATATTTGTGGTTAGAAGCTATGACCAGAACTGATGGATAAATCTGCCTCCCCTTTTGAGGATGGAAGAGACATTGTGTCATCTATCTTAGACAATAATTTATATATTTTTGATAGTAGTTTTGGGGTACAGATGCTTAGAAATTCTGCTACCCTAGTCGGGGGTTGTAAGTCTGGTTGGTGGAGGATATATCCATCCATCCATCCATCATCTGCCGCTTATCCGGGAGTCGGGTCGCGGGGGCAGCAGCTTGAGCAGAGAAACCCAGACGTCTCTGTCCCCGGCCACTTCCTCCAGCTCTTCCGGGGGGACCCCGAGGCGTTCCCAGGCCAGCCGAGAGACATAGTCTCTCCAACGTGTCCTGGGTCTCCCCCGGGGTCTCCTCCCAGTGGGACGTGCCCGGAACACCTCCCCAGGGAGGCGCCCAGGGGGCATCCTAACCAGATGCCCGAGCCACCTCATCTGACTCCTCTCAATGCGGAGGAGCAGCGGTTCTACTCCGAGCCCCTCCCGGATGACTGAGCTTCTCACCCTATCTCTAAGGGAGAGCCCAGACACCCTGCGGAGGAAACCCATTTCGGCCGCTTGTATTCGCGATCTTGTTCTTTCGGTCACTACCCACAACTCGTGACCATAGGTGAGGATGGGAACGTAGATTGACCAGTAAGTAGAGAGCTTCGCCTTCTGGCTCAGCTCCCTCTTCACAACGACGGGTCGGTGCAGAGCCTACAACACTGCAGGCGCCGCACCGATCCGCCCGTCAATTTCCCGCTCCATTCGTCCGTCACTCGTGAACAAGACCCCGAGATACTTGAACTCCTCCTCTTGGGGAAGGATCTCATTCCCGACCCGGAGAGAGCATTCCACCCTTTTCCGGCTGAGAACCATAGTCTCGGATTTGGAGGTGCTGATTCTCATCCCAGCCGCTTCACACTCGGCTGCGAATCACTCCAGTGAGAGCTGAAGGTCACGGCCTGACGACGCTAACAGAACCACATCATCTGCAAAAAGCAGAGACCCGATTCTGAGGTCGCCAAATGGGACACCCTCAACGCCCTGGCTCCACCTAGAAATTCTGTCCATAAAAGTTAGGAACAGAATCGGGATTGAGGAGTTCCTCGAAGTACTCCCCCCACCGACTCACAACATCCCTAGTTGAGGTCAGCAAAGCCCCGTCCCCACTGTAAACAGTGTTGACTGTGAGCCGCTTCCCCCCCCCTGAGACGCCGGATGGTGGACCAGAATCTTTTCGAGGCCGTCCGGAAATCGTTCTCCATGGTCTCACCGAACTCCTCCCAGGCCCGAGTTTTTGCCTCAGCAACCGCCGAAGCCGTGGCCCGTCTGGCCCGTCGGTACCTATCAGCTTCTTCCAGGGTCCCACTGGCCAAAAAGGCCCGATAGGACTCCTTCTTCAGCTTGACGGCTTCCCTCACCACTGGTGTCCACCAGCAGGTTCGAGGGTTGCCGCCACGACAGGCACCGACCACCTTACGGCCACAACTCTGACCAGCTGCCTCGGCAATGGAGTCACGGAACATGGCCCATTCGGACTCAATGTCCCCCACCTCAAATATGGTTGAAGCTCTGCCGGAGGTGGGAGTTAAAGCTCCTTCTGACGGGGGATTCTGACAAACGCTCCCAGCAGACCCTCACAATATGTTTGGGCCTGCCAGGTCTGATCGGCATCCTCCCCCACCAGCGGAGCCAACTCACCACCAGGTGGTGATCAGTTGACAGCTCCGCCCCTCTCTTCACCCGAGTGTCCAGGACATACGGCCGCAAGTCCGATGATACAACCACAAAGTCGATCATCGAACTGCGGCCAAGGGTGTCCTGGTGCCAAGTGCACATATGGACACCCTTATGCCTGAACATGGTGTTCGTTATGGACAGTCTATGACTGTCACAGAAGTCCAACAACATAACACCACTCTGATTCAGATCGGGGGGGCCGTTCCTCCCAATCACACCCCTCCAGGTCTCACTCTCATTGCCCACGTGAGCATTGAAGTCCCCCAGCAGAATGAGGGAGTCTCCGGTAGGAGCATTCTCCAGTGCCTCCCCCAGAGACTCCAAAAAGGGTAGGTACTCTGAACTGCTGTTTGGCGCATAGGCACAAACAACAGTCAGGACTCGTCCCCCCACCCAAAGGCGGAGGGAGGCTACCCTCTCGTTCACTGGGGTAAACCCCAATGTACTGGCACACAGCCAGGGGGCAATAAGTATGCCCACACCTGCTCTGCGCCTCTCACCACGGGCAACTCCAGAGTGGAAGAGAGTCCAACCCCTCTCAAGAGTACTGGTTCCAGATCCCAAGCCGTGCGTCGAGGTGAGTCCGACTATATCTAACGGTCTGATGAAGTTTCAACAATAAACAACAAACTTTGTATTATGAGAAAGAACCAGACTCATTCTTCAGGAATCCGAAAATAAGCTCTATTTTACGAGTTATGCACGAATTCGGATTCTCCTATAAAACGAATTCCTTAACTCAAACCAAGTTAAGACTGCTTTGTCCTTCATATTTATTCATGTCTAATCAAGTTTCAATGATAAACAACGTTGTACTTTGTAGAATGAGAAAGAACTTCTTCAGCAATAAGCATCTCTCGACAAATGACGAAATACAGATTTTGCTATAAAATTAATTGCTATCAGCCTGACTTAAAACTGTTTGTCTTCCTTATTTATCCACTTCAAATCAAGTTTCAACGATTAAAAAATTTTTGAAGTTTGAGAAAGAACAACTTAATCTTGAGCAATCAGTATAAAAAGAGGGTAAGCAAAGGTGCGAATGTCAAACCATACATGATCAAAACAGGGAGCGGAGGTGTTTGGCTGAGACAAGGTGTGAATGTCCACCCATAATTAATGAAAAGCGGGCAACAAGTAGGTTCGAATGCCCAACCATACATCATCAAAAGCAGGAGTGGATATGTTCGGCTACAAGAAGGTTTGAACGTCTGACCATAGTTTGTAAAAAGCGGGTAAGAAAAGGTTCGAATGCCCGAACATACACCATCAAAGGAGGGAGCGGAGGTGTTCCGCTGTAAGAAGGTGTGAATGTCCGACCATAGTTGGTAAAAAACGGGTAAGACAAGGTTAAAATACCCGACTGTACACAATCAGTAGCGGGTGCGGAGTTGTTCGGCTACTAAAAGGTGTGAAAGTCCGACCATGGTTTGTAAAAAGCGGGTAAGAAAAGGTGCTAATGCCCGACAATGTATGATCAAAAGAGGGAGCGGAGGTGTTCGGCTGCAAGAAGGTCTGAATGTCCAACCATAATTTGTAAAAACCGGGAAGGAAAGGCTCGAAAGCCCGACTATACACCATCAAAAGCGGGAGCAGAGTGGTTCAGCTGCAAGAAGGTCTGAATGTCCATCAATAATTGCTTTAAAACATGAAAGAAAATTTTCGAATATCATCCGCACATGATCATAAGAAGGAGAGGGGGTGTTCAGCTGCAAGAAGGTGTGAATGTCCACCCATAATTCCTGAAAAATGGGTAAAAAAAGGTGCGAATGCCCAACCATACATTATCAAAAGCAGGTGTGAATGTCAGATCATAATTTGCAAAAAGCTGATGAGAAAGTGTGACAATGCCCGACTATACACCATCAAATGCGGGAGTGGAGGTTTTCGGCTCTGAGTAGGTGTGAATGTCCGACCATAATTGCTGAAAAATGTGTTAGAAAAGGAAAGAATGCCGGACCATACATCATCAAAAGCGAGAGAGGTGGTGTTCGGCTGCAAAAAGGTGTAAATGTTCGACTAAAGTTTGTAAAAAGCAGGTAAGATATGTTGCGAATGCCTGACAAGGTATGATCAAAAGCAGGAGCGGAGGTGTTCAGCTGCAAGAAGGTCTAAATGTCCATCAATAATTGCTAGATAACATGAAAGAAAATTTTCGAAAATCAAACCGCACATGATCATAAGTGGGAGAGGAGGTGTTCAGCTGCAAGAAGGTGTGAACGTCCGACCAAAGTTGGCAAAAAGCAGTAAAGAAAAGGTTCGAATATCCAAACATAATTAAAAGCGAGAAAGATTGTGTTCAGCTGCAAGTAGGTGTGAATATCCAGCCATAATTACTCACAAACGGGTAAGAAAATGTAGTATTGCCAGACCATACATGATCAAAACAGGGAGCGGACGTGGTTTAGCTGCAAAAAGGGGTGAATGTCCAACTAAAGTTCAAATATATTAACAAAAGCGGGAGGAGAGGTCTTCGGATTAGAGTGGTTGAAATTTCCAACCATAATCTATAAAATGCGGTGAAAAAAAAAGGTGTGAAGGAATGAATTTTATAGCAAAATCCGAAATCATGCATAACTCCGCAAAAGGAACGTATTGCTCAACCAAAGGGATGCTTCTTTCTCATTCAGGGTAATATGAGGAACTTTATGCTTGATACATTTTAGACATGGATAACTATGAAGGACAAAGCAATTTTAACTTGGTTTGAGCAAAGCAATTCATTTTATAGGAAAATCCGAAATCGTGCAGGACTCATGAAAGTAAGCTTATTCTCGGATTCCTGATCCTCCAGTGTTGCTCTTTCCTATACTGCAAAATACAGCCTTGTTCTTTGTTGAAATCGATATAGACATTGATAAATATGAAGGACAAAGCAGTTTCCACTTTGTTTGAGTGAAGGAATTAATTTTATAGCAAAATCCCAAATCAAGCAGAACGTATGAAAATAAGCGTGTTTTCGGATTCCTGTTCCTTCAAGTGTTGCTCGTTCTACTACTGCAAAATACAATGTTGTTCTTTGTTGAAGTAAATCTAGACATTGATAAATATGAAGGACAAAGCAGTTTCCACTTTGTTTGAGTGAAGGAATTCATTTTATAGCAAAATCCCAAATCAAGCAGAACGTATGAAAATAAGCTTGTTTTCGGATTCCTGATCCTTCAGTGTTGCTATTTCTTCTACTGCAAAATACAGCCTTGTTCTTTGTTGAAATCGATATAGACATTGATAAATATGAAGGACAAAGCAGTTTTAACATAGTTTGAGTAAAGGAATTCATTTTATACATAAAATCCCAAATCATGCAGAACGTATGAAAATAAGCTTATTCTCGGATTCCTGTTCCTTCAAGTGTTGCTCGTTCTACTACTGCAAAATACAATGTTGTTCTTTGTTGAAGTAAATCTAGACATTGATAAATATGAAGGACAAAGCAGTTTCCACTTTGTTTGAGTGAAGGAATTCATTTTATAGCAAAATCCCAAATCAAGCAGAACGTATGAAAATAAGCTTGTTTTCGGATTCCTGATCCTTCAGTGTTGCTATTTCTTCTACTGCAAAATACAATGTTGTTCTTTGTTGAAGTCAATCTAGACATTGATAAATATGAAGGACAAAGCAGTTTTAACATAGTTTGAGTAAAGGAATTCATTTTATACATAAAATCCCAAATCATGCAGAACTCATGAAAATAAGCTTATTCTCGGATTCCTGTTCCTTCAAGTGTTGCTCTTTCTACTACTGCAAAATACAATGTTGTTCTTTGTTGAAGTAAATCTAGACATTGATAAATATGAAGGACAAAGCAGTTTTCACTTGGTTTGAGTGAAGGATTTGCAGCTGAAAACCTCCCGCTCCCGCTTTTGATTGTGTATAGTCGGGCTTTCGAGCCTTTTCTTACCCGGTTTTTAGAAATTATGGTTGGACATTCAGACCTTGCAGCCGAAGACCTCCACTCCCTCTTTTGATCATACATTGTCGGGCATTCGCACCTTGTCTTACCCGCTTTTTACAAACTATAGTCAGACATTCACACCTTCTTGCAGCTGAACCACCTCAGCTCCCTGTTTTGATCATGTATGGTCTGGCAATACTACCTTTTCTTACCCGTTTGTTAGTAATTCTGGCTGGACATTCACACCTACTTGCAGCCGAACACCACCTCTCCCGCTTTTGATGATGTATGGACCGGCATTCTTACCTTTTCTAACACATTTTTCAGCAATTATGGTCGGAGATTCACACTTACTCACAGCCGAACAACTCCGCTCCCGCATTTGATGGTGTATAGTCGGGCATTCTCACCCTTTCTCATCAGCTTTTTGCAAATTATGATCTGACATTCACACCTGCTTTTGATAATGTATGGTTGGGCATTCGCACCTTTTCTTACCCATTTTTCAGTAATTATGGGTGGACATTCACACCTTCTTGCAGCTGAACACCTCCTCTCCCGCTATTGATTGTGTACAGTCGGGTATTTTAACCTTTTCTTACCCGCTTTTTACCAAATATGGTCGGACATTCACACCGTCTTACAGCGGAACACCTCTGCTCCCGCTATTGATTGTGTACAGTCGGGTATTTTAACCTTTTCTTACCCGCTTTTTACCAACTATGGTCGGACATTCACACCTTCTTACAGCGGAACACCTCCGCTCCCTCCTTTGATGGTGTATGTTCGGGCATTCGAACCTTTTCTTACCCGCTTTTTACAAACTATGGTCAGACGTTCAAACCTTCTTGTAGCCGAACATATCCACTCCTGCTTTTGATGATGTATGGTTGGGCATTCGAACCTACTTGTTGCCCGCTTTTCATTAATTATGGGTGGACATTCACACCTTGTCTCAGCCAAACACCTCCGCTCCCTGTTTTGATCATGTATGGTTTGACATTCGCACCTTTGCCCACCCTCTTTTTATACTGATTGCTCAAGTTTAAGTTTTTCTTTCTCAAACTACAAAATTTTTTTAATTGTTGAATTGATTTGAAGTGGATAAATAAGGAAGACAAACAGTTTTAAGTCAGGCTGATAGCAATTAATTTTATAGCAAAATCTGTATTTCGTCATTTGTCGAGAGATGCTTATTGCTGAAGAAGTTCTTTCTCATTCTACAAAGTACAACGTTGTTTATCATTGAAACTTGATTAGACATGAATAAATATGAAGGACAAAGCAGTCTTAACTTGGTTTGAGTTAAGGAATTCGTTTTATAGGAGAATCCGAATTCGTGCATAACTCGTAAAATAGAGCTTATTTTCGGATTCCTGAAGAATGAGTCTGGTTCTTTCTCATAATACAAAGTTTGTTGTTTATTGTTGAAACTTCATCAGACCGTTAGATATAGTCGGACTCACCTCGACGCACGGCTTGGGATCTGGAACCAGTACTCTTGAGAGGGGTTGGACTCTCTTCCACTCTGGAGTTGCCCGTGGTGAGAGGCGCAGAGCAGGTGTGGGCATACTTATTGCCCCCCGGCTGTGTGCCAGTACATTGGGGTTTACCCCAGTGAACGAGAGGGTAGCCTCCCTCCGCCTTGGGTGGGGGGACGAGTCCTGACTGTTGTTTGTGCCTATGCGCCAAACAGCAGTTCAGAGTACCTACCCTTTTTGGAGTCTCTGGGGGAGGCACTGGAGAATGCTCCTACCGGAGACTCCCTCATTCTGCTGGGGGACTTCAATGCTCACGTGGGCAATGACAGTGAGACCTGGAGGGGTGTGATTGGGAGGAACGGCCCCCCCGATCTGAATCAGAGTGGTGTTATGTTGTTGGACTTCTGTGACAGTCATAGACTGTCCATAACGAACACCATGTTCAGGCATAAGGGTGTCCATATGTGCACTTGGCACCAGGACACCCTTGGCCGCAGTTCGATGATCGACTTTGTGGTTGTATCATCGGACTTGCGGCCGTATGTCCTGGACACTCGGGTGAAGAGAGGGGCGGAGCTGTCAACTGATCACCACCTGGTGGTGAGTTGGCTCCGCTGGTGGGGGAGGATGCCAATCAGACCTGGCAGGCCCAAACGTATTGTGAGGGTCTGCTGGGAGCGTTTGTCAGAATCCCCCGTCAGAAGGAGCTTTAACTCCCACCTCCGGCAGAGCTTCAACCATATTTGAGGTGGGGGATATTGAGTCCGAATGGGCCATGTTCCGTGACTCCATTGCCGAGGCAGCTGGTCGGAGTTGTGGCCGTAAGGTGGTCGGTGCCTGTCGTGGCGGCAACCCTCGAACCTGCTGGTGGACACCAGTGGTGAGGGAAGCCGTCAAGCTGAAGAAGGAGTCCTATCGGGCCTTTTTGGCCAGTGGGACCCTGGAAGAAGCTGATAGGTACCGACGGGCCAGACGGGCCACGGCTTCGGCGGTTGCTGAGGCAAAAACTCGGGCCTGGGAGGAGTTCGGTGAGACCATGGAGAACGATTTCCGGACGGCCTCGAAAAGATTCTGGTCCACCATCCGGCGTCTCGGGGGGGGGAAGCGGCTCACAGTCAACACTGTTTACAGTGGGGACGGGGCTTTGCTGACCTCAACTAGGGATGTTGTGAGTCGGTGGGGGGAGTACTTCGAGGAACTCCTCAATCCTACCAACACGTGCTCGGAGGAGGCAGAGTCGGAGAGCTCGGAGACGGGGCCTCCCATTTCTGGGGCTGAGGTTGCCGAGGTGGTTAAAAAGCTCCTCGGTGGCAAGGCCCCGGGGGTGGATGAGGTCCGTCCTGAGTTTCTCAAGGCTCTGGATGTTGTAGGGCTGTCTTGGCTGACAAGCCTCTGCAGTATCGCGTGGACATCGGGGACAGTGCCTCTGGACTGGCAGATTGGGGTGGTGGTCCCCCTCTTATAAAAGGGGGACCGGAGGGTGTGTTCCAACTATAGGGGTATCACACTCCTCAGCCTCCCTGGTAAGGTCTATTCGGGGGTATTGGAGAGGAGGATCCGTCGGATAATCGAGCCTCGGATTCAGGAGATGCAGTGTGGCTTTCGTCCTGGCCGTGGAACAGTGGACCAGCTCCATACCCTCAGCAGGATCCTGGAGGGTGCATGGGAGTTCGCCCAACCAGTCTACATGTGTTTTGTGGACTTGGAGAAAGCGTTCGACCGTGTCCCTCGTGGAGTCCTGTGGGGGGTGCTCCGGGAATATGGAGTGCCGGACCCCTTGATAGGGGCCGTTCGGTCTCTGTATGACCGGTGCCAGAGTTTGGTCCGCATTGCCGGCAGTAAGTCGGATACGTTTCCGGTGAGAGTTGGACTCCGTCAGGGCTGCCCTTTGTCACCGATTCTGTTCCTAACTTTTATGGACAGAATTTCTAGGCGGAGCCAGGGCGTTGAGGGTGTCCCATTTGGCGACCTCAGAATCGGGTCTCTGCTTTTTTGCAGATGATGTGGTTCTGTTAGCGTCGTAAGGCCGTGACCTTCAGCTCTCACTGGAGTGATTCGCAGCCGAGTGTGAAGCGGCTGGGATGAGAATCAGCACCTCCAAATCCGAGACTATGGTTCTCAGCCGGAAAAGGGTGGAATGCTCTCTCCGGGTCGGGAATGAGATCCTTCCCCAAGAGGAGGAGTTCAAGTATCTCGGGGTCTTGTTCACGAGTGACGGATGAATGGAGCGGGAGATTGACGGGCGGATCGGTGCGGCGCCTGCAGTGTTGCAGGCTCTGCACCGACCCGTCGTTGTGAAGAGGGAGCTGAGCCAGAAGGCGAAGCTCTCTACTTACTGGTCAATCTACGTTCCCATCCTCACCTATGGTCACGAGTTGTGGGTAGTGACCGAAAGAACAAGATCGCGAATACAAGCGGCCGAAATGGGTTTCCTCCACAGGGTGTCTGGGCTCTCCCTTAGAGATAGGGTGAGAAGCTCAGTCATCCGGGAGGGGCTCGGAGTAGAACCGCTGCTCCTCCGCATTGAGAGGAGTCAGATGAGGTGGCTCGGGCATCTGGTTAGGATGCCCCCTGGGCGCCTCCCTGGGGAGGTGTTCCGGGCACGTCCCACTGGGAGGAGACCCCGGGGGAGACCCAGGACACGTTGGAGAGACTATGTCTCTCGGCTGGCCTGGGAACGCCTCGGGGTCCCCCCGGAAGAGCTGGAGGAAGTGGCCGGGGACAGAGACGTCTGGGTTTCTCTGCTCAAGCTCCTGCCCCCGCGACCCGACCCCCGGATAAGCGGCAAATGATGGATGGATGGATGGATATATCCTCCACCAACCAGACTTACAACCCCCGACTAGGGTAGCAGAATTTCTAAGCATCTGTACCCCAAAACTACTATCAAAAATATATAAATTATTGTCTAAGATAGATGACACAATGTCTCTTCCATCCTCAAAATGGGAGGCAGATTTATCCATCAGTTCTGGTCATAGCTTCTAACCACAAATATGTTTGAACACCTTCATAAAGACTCGAAATCCTAATTTACAGCTCATAAAATACAAAATCCTTCATAGAACACACTATACAGGACAAAGGATGTTCAGGATGGGTCTAACACACTCAAACATCTGCTCACATTGCACAGATAACACACCTGATGATTATCCACACGCTTTGTGGTTTTCTGCGCCTGTCCAGAAGTTCTGGCTTGAAGTCTGTGAGGACCTATCAACATGGCTAAAGTGTAGCATCCCTGCATGCCCCACACTGTGCATACTGGGTGACTTAGACAACATCAACATGGAAATTAACTCAGCACACATGGTTGTCACAGTGTTATGTATCGCAAAGAAAACTATTCTCATGAACTGGAAAGCGAAGAACAATTGTGTATTAACCAGTTTAGAAATTTTCTTTTAGATTATATTAGCATGGAAACAATGTCTGCCTCCTCAAAACATCAATTGGCTGTATTTCATTCTCTCTGGTCCCCTCTGATTAGTTTTATCACATAGTGGTGGTGGTGGGTTGCTGGATGATGGTGGGTCTCAGGCCCGGGCTGCTGCGACTGGTGTGACCGGGTGGTTTGTTTGTTTGTTTTTTGATGTTGTTTGTTTGTTTTTTGTAGAGGTCCTCCTGGGTGGGGTTGGGTTGAGTGGGGTGGGGCGGGATGGGTACCTTCTGGGGGTACAGTAGCTCCCGGAATATGGTCGCTGCAGGCCCCGAGCCTGGTGGACATCAGGCCCTCCTGCCCATTGTTGGCTCCCAGGTAGCGGGGATGCCTATTGCAGCCAGTCCCTGGCTGCCCTCTCTGGGGGAGAGTAGCTCCCCCGGTATATATCCCCATACCCCTCTCCCTTCTGGCTCCTGTACACAGCACACACTCACACATGAAGGGTTTTGGGGGCGTGTGTGTTCGGTGGGGTGTAGTGGATGGGGCCACGTAGGTGGTCCCCTTTGGTTGCACTCTGCAGTTCCCTGCCCCTGTTTTAATTTCACCTTAGACATTACTACTTATCAAACACACTCACACACACACATTAGGTCTTGGGGGGTGGTTACACTGAGTGGCATCTGGTGGGCGGGGCTCTTTGGGTATGTAGGCTGCCCAGAGTGCCGCGCTCCCAGTTCTACAAGTTTGGCTGCCCCTCAATTTTAATTGCTCACTATTAGAAAATATTGAAGAGCCAGAAGGGTGAGGGGAGGGGTCTTCTTCGCACACCCCTGCTTCCTGGTGTCTGCTCGGGGCAGGAGGGGCCAGGAGGATTAATTAATTGTTCTGCTGGTTCGGGGTCTGTGGTGGCTGGGGGGTTGCTGGCCTCCTGGTGTGCCCGCTGCAGTACACCCCAGCAGAGTCGAGGGAGGTAGGATGTGTGGATGTGTGGATGTATGGGACGTGAAAGTGTGTGTGGTAATGATTGGGCCTGGATCTGGGACTTGCTGTCGCCTGGCCTGCCTGTGTTTCTCCCGATGGGGCATCAGCGTTGCCTCTCCCCACTGCTCGCGACTTCACCCACCTGTGGGCACGTCTTGACTCCCAGGGCACTTGGCCAGGGGCGCTGGGGCAGGCGCTGACCCACTTTGTGGCTGTCTGGGGCGCTTGGCCCTCCTGGGTATTGGGTGGGGCCTCTGCCGGGGGGTTTGGGGGCGCTCGGGCTCCTGGGGCCCAGGTCCAGTGCACGGCCCATGTCTGGGCGGCTGGGGCCTGGCGGGGTCGGTGGGCTGTTACCCCTGGTTCCCGGAGTGCCTCTGCCCTATGCTTATGGGGGCTCTTTCCGGGGGCTTCCTCTGCAGTCTTCTGGGTGGATGCGTGGTTGCCCCTGCGGTGGGCTGCCTGGGTTCTGTGCTCTGTGGGGGCTGCTGGTGGCCTGGGTCTTGTGGCCCTCTCTGCCTGCTTCTGATTGCTTGGGGGGGTGGGGCTGTGGATTGTGGCCCTGTACGCTTATACACTCATAACTAAGCACGGTTATCATGTAGGTCCTGTGCCATGGGTGTTGCATGTTCTCACACACACACACACACATTCATTAGTCCAGTAGCATGGTCACTAAGCAGTTGATGTATTATCATGTCGTCTCAGGTCATCTATATCCATAGCTGTGTTGTATGCGATTGCCGCTTCTTGTGCTTGTTTTTGTTTGTTTGTGTGTTTGTTTTTTCTCTGCTTGTCTGCTTTCAGGTGCTCCTGGTGGCGCTAAGGCTGGATTCCCCTCATAGGCCATGGATTGTTGTCTGTTTTGTTTTTTACAGGTGTAGCAGCTGGTTGTCTGGTTTTTGTTTCTATTTTTGTTCTGTTTCCTCTTCTTTCCTCTTCTTCTTTCCTTGTCCCCTGGTCCGGTTCAGTTCAGTTCATGTCATATATTGTAAACAGAAATAAATAAATGGGCATCAAGGGGAGCTTTACATTTATAAAACTTCCCTTGGCAAAACAAATCTGTTTGGCATCAAAGGTATTCAGACTACAATTCTTCTGACATAATGCTGAACAGGACAAGGGGAAAAAAAAGTAAAGAAGACAGTTCTGCCGAAAGCCAGGGATAGACCTGTTCTAAGTTCTATACTTTTTAAAATGGGCGTGTTTATCAACTATGGAATTAGAAGATTTACAAAAATGGTCAAGTGCTAGATCTTCATCTGGGATTTTAACAGTGTCATATAACTATTCAACAGATCAGTTAAAAAAAAGCCTGCTGATGGAGATGTTTCAGGATCTGGATACCAAGCGTGGACCTAATGTTTTCATTTTTGCAATTCTGATACAGGCTATTGAGCAGTGATAACTAACACCAAGTTCAGATACTGCGGATTTTCTACCTTTGATTTGTTAAGATTGAGCCAATCAGGGACAACCTTGAAGGATCTCTTTGGTTTTGTAGGATCAGTAATTACCTGAGAAAGGTTGATATTGGTACACACCTTTTTTAAATGATCAGAGGCAGAGTTCAACTTGTTTAAATTAAAATTGCCACACAGAGATTGGGTTTAGGCCACATGCACACAGAATGACATCAACAAATATAAGAATTTTGAATATATGTAGAGGAATGATACTTTGAAATGTGCTCATTGCGGAGTTATGATCAGTTGAGTAATGAAGGTTGAACTATTCTGGGAAAGAGGTTCTATTCCCAGCATCATGATGCACACTCCTGATATAGAAGGTTTCGCTAACGCATTGGAATTGTTTTACTATTTTCATATGCATGTGCAATGAAGAATTGCTTGCTGCTGATAAATGCAAAGAAGAACAGCTTACACATAGATGCTCACATATAGGCTGCTGAATGCAATGAAGACCTGCTTATCAAGTAAAGTTCAATGTCAATGTGTAATATTCAATTAGGATTTGCAAAACAGTGAAGTTAAACAATGAATGGGTCCATAGTCGGCATGAGAAGACTACAGGAATATTTACCTGGGTGTACGTTCAAACAGAGATGAGAAAATTGCGATAAATAATTGTTTGTTTGTTTGTTAGTATGTATAGGAATGTTATGTGTATAAACTGTGTTGAGTTATAGTTACTCAGTAGTGTCTCAGTGAAACAACCGACGGGGGAAGCCTTGCGGTGACAACAAAAGCAGTGTTTTACTGATCAGTCAAGTTGCTCCAGTGTACTCCATACAAACTGGTTGGCTACTGAAGGGATAGAAAATGGGGAATACTTGTTTTAAAGCAAACAAGGAATTAGATGGGAAAAATACATGTTTTAACGGGACCCAGACAATATTAAATACTCAGACAGATGGGAGAAGAAGTGTAGTTTTGTAGGAAATCACAAAATTATTACATAGAATTAGTGAAATCAATTGAAGAATGCCTTTCTGAAGAGCTGTTTACCACAGATGAGCAGCTTTGCGACCAAGCACATTGTAGATCGCTTTACTGCCAAAATGATCTAATTTAATGGATTGGTTTAGACATGCATAACAGCATTTTAAGAACAAAGAGAGAAACAAAAAGGGACAACGCTTCATGGTGGAAGGTGATGTATAGATAACTGTGTATATGATGAAGGGGGTGGCAACACCCATTCCGAAATCCCGCCATTCCGACATCCCGCTATTCCGACATCCCACCATTCCGACATACCACCATTCCGACATGCAAACGTCCCACCATTCCGACATCCCACCATTGCGACATCCCGCTATTCTGACGTTCAAATGTCCCACCATTCCGACAAGGCTTTCCGTATAAGGAAATGTGTGTTACTCAACAGAGTCCCTTCTTTCTGTTCATGCAATTTATATGTTTAACACATGTTTATAGACAAGCGTTATTAAAAACACAAAGTCTCGGCAACTGGAGGAGGAGAAGCAGTCCGCGGTGGTTTTCAATCACACACTCCAATGCCACTTGTTTCAACTTCCGAAAATTTAATCCAGGAAAAAAAGGCTTACAAACATGGACCAAAACAGCTCCATAACACGCACAAGAATCCAAAAGAAACGAAAGTTAACTAAAAGAAAGCAAATAAACAGTATGAAGTGGTCAAAATTGGTTTTACGCATGCCTATGTGCGTCTGGCACATGCGTCTTCGGGCTCTCCCACGTTGGTTTGTGGATGAAAGCTATATGTTCAGCTGTAATGTCATGTAAAAACAATCTCTACATGACATTGTGTGACCAGTTAGGTCCTTAAGATATCAACAGGCTGTATAAAGCTACAACCGTTGCGGCTGTGTGTTTGTGCCAAATGCGCAAAGCCCATCCACGCTTCCAAAAATTGGAGTGAGTACTCATAAATCACGTGAATAACATGAATAAACGTTTTTACTGAATTTTGTTGTGTTTTATACGTTCTATGCTGTCATTTCTCTCTTCTCCTATTGGCAAGGCAAGGCAGAGTGCTCGCAACTGTGTCCTGTGCAGTAGCCGTGATATCTGTAATTGCAATTATTACTTTTGCATATGATGACAGCGTGCAAAAGACGCATGGGCTCTGTGGAGAGCTCCGCTCCAGCTGGCTGCTGTGACAGCTCACTGACACTGTATTTCTGCTTAATCAGTTTCAGTCTCGCCAGAGTTACATTAATATCTGTATTTTTATATTTGAAATTCAGGGGATTTTGATAATAGATTATTAAAGTTTGTTTGCGAGGCTGTGGCCTCTGCATGTGCAAAGCTTGTGCGCCAAACTTTAGGGCGTATTTGCGCCGGCATATCATTAGTGCAAAATGTTTTGGGTAAAAAATAGGCTATTAAAAGGAACTGTCGGAATGGCGGTATGTTAAAAAAAACAAAAAACATACCGCCATTCCGACCATAGGAGGAAAAAAGTGTCGGAATGGTGGGACGTTTGATAAAAAATTAAGTGTCGCCATTCCGACAATTGGAGACCCATGTCGGAATGGCGAGATGTCGGAATGGCAGCATGTAACCATGATGAAGGAGAGACCATTTGAGCAGCACAGCCATTTCGCAGCACAGGGACAGCAGTCCAAGTTACAGGATCTCCCACGTGGTATCACCTGTCACATTGTGTCAAGGCATCAAAAGAAGAAAAAATCACCAAACTCAAGGACAAAAAGACAAAGACTCTGGTGAACGAAGACAGAGGACTGACAAACCAGAAATACAAAAGGATTCTCGATATCAAGATCCAGAAGAAGAGGCTAACAATGCCACGAACACTTACGATGCTGGGAATGATGCCAGCAATGAACAGAGAAGAAGATTCAGTGTCATCAATCTGCATTACGTGCCTCTAATGAGGGGGTGAATATAGAATCCTCAACGATTACAACGTCTCTGGGAACTGTGACAACAACAAGGTTTAAACCATTTTGATATATATTGTAACCTATTGTCTAAGGAATAGTGCTGAAAATGAGGTAAATCTAATCCACCACTGTCCTTGGTCTTCTGTAGGGTTTTTAAACTAATACGTGGTGGTTTGTTTTTCCACAGAAATTTGGAGATGCATGAATCTAGTGACTTAAACCAAGTAGCAGATGGTTTTATGGGGATCATTGAGAACAAATAGTTAACTTTTGGTAGTATCATCATTTTAATGGATGTAACTCTCCCCATAAGTGATATAGGTAAGGACTTCCAACGAGAGATCGTCCTCTACTGTCTTTAATAATTGCACATAATTTAGCTTTGTTAGCTCTGAGAGCCTGGAGGAAATGTTTATGCCTAAATATCTAATATTTCCTGACTGTAAAGTGATCGCAGGTATATTATGGACCCTACAGTTAATGGGCAGAACTGTGGTCTTAGACCAGTTGATAGAGTAGTCAGAAAGTGCTGAGAATTTATTTATGAGTGTGATCGTGTGACTGAGAGACGTCTGTGAGTTCTGAAGGAAAAGTAATACATCATCAGCATAAAGACTTATTTTATGCTCAATATTTTGGGATTAATTACTCACAAACGGGTAAGAAAAGGCAGTATTGCCAGACCATACATGATCAAAACAGGGAGCGGAGGTGGTTCAGCTGCAAGGTGTGAATGTCTGACTATAGTTTGTAAAAAGCGGGTAAGATAAGGTGCGAATGCCCGACAATGTATGATCATAAGAGGGAGCGGAGGTTTTCGGCTGCAAGAAGGTCTGAATGTCCACCCAAAATTCCTGAAAAATGGGTAAAAAAAGGGTGCGAATGCCAAACCATACATCATCAAAAGCAGGAGTGGATGTGTTCGGCTACAAGAAGGTTTGAATGTCCGACCATAGTTTGTAAAAAGCGGGTAAGAAAAGGTTCGAATGCCCGAACATAGACCATCAAAAGAGGGAGCGGAAGTGTTCCGCTGTAAAAATGTGTAAATGTCCGACCATAGTTGGTAAAAAGCGGGTAAGAAAAGGTTAAAATACCCGACTGTACACAATCAATAGCGGGAGCGGAGTTGTTTGGCTACAAGAAGGTGTGAAAGTCCGACCACGGTTTGTAAAAAGCGGGTAAGAAAAGGTTTGAATGCCCGAATATATACCATCAAAAGTGGAAGTGGATGTGTTCGGCTGCAAGAAGGTGTGAACGTCCGACCAAAGTTTGTAAAAAGCAGTTAAGAAAAGGTTCGAATATCCAACCAAACATAATCAAAAGCGGGAAAAGAGCTGTTCGACTGCAAGTAGGTGTGAATGTCAGATCATAATTTGCAAAAAGCTGATGAGAAAGGGTGAGAATGCCCGGCTATACACCATCAAATGCGGGAGCGGAAGTTTTTGGCTGTGAGTAGGTGTGAATGTCCGACCATAATTGCTGAAAAATGTGTTAGAAGAGACTAGAATGCCGGACAATACATCATCAAATGCGGGAGCGGAGTTGTTCGGCTGTGAGTAGGTGTGAATCTCCGAGCATAGTTTGTAAAAAGGGGGTAAGAATAGGTTCGAATGCCCGAACATACACTATCAAAACAGGGAGCTGAGGTGGCTCAGCTGCAAGGTGTGAATGTCTGACTATAGTTTGTAAATAAGGTGCGAATGCCCAACAATGTATAATCAAAAGAGGGAGCGGAGGTTTTCGGCTACAAGAAGGTTTGAATGTCCGACCATAGTTTGTAAAAAGCGGGTAAGAAAAGGTTCAAGCGCCTGACTATACACCATCAAAAGGGGGAGCAGAGGTGTTCCGCTGTAAGACGGTGTGAATGTCCGACCATAGTTGGTAAAAAGCGGGTAAGAAAAGGTTAAAATACCCGACTGTACACAATCAATAGCGGGAGAGGAGGTGTTCAGCTGCAAGAAGGTGTGATTGTCCACCCATAATTACTGAAAAATGGGTAAGAAAAGGTGCGAATGCCCAACCATACATTATCAAAAGCAGGTGTGAATGTCAGATCATAATTTGCAAAAAGCTGATGAGAAAGGGTGAGAATGCCCGACTATACACCATCAAATGCGGGAGCGGAGTTGTTCGGCTGTGAGTAAGTGTGAATCTCCGACCATAATTGCTAAAAAATGTGTTAGAAAAGGTAAGAATGCCGGTCCATACATCATCAAAAGCGGGAGAGGTGGTGTTCGGCTGCAAGTAGGTGTGAATGTCCAGCCATAATTACTAACAAACGGGTAAGAAAAGGTAGTATTGCCAGACCATACATGATCAAAACAGGGAGCGGAGGTGGTTCAGCTGCAAGAAGGTGTGAATGTCCGACTAAAGTTCAAATATATTAACAAAAGCGGGAGGAGAGGTCTTCGGATGAGAGTGGTTGAGAATTTCCAACCATAATCTATAAAATGCGGTGAAAAAAAAGGTGTGATAGAACACTAAAAGGTGGAGCGGAAGTGTTCGGCTGCAAGAAGGTGTGAATGTCCGACTATATTTGGTGAAAAGCAGGTGAAGCAAGGTCTGAATGCCCAACCTTACATCATCAAAAGCGAGATCAGAGGTGTTTGGCTGCATGAAGGCCATAGTTTGCCAAAAGCGGGTAAGCTGCGAATGACCGACTAAATATCAACAAAAGGTCTTCGGATGCAAGTGGGTGTGAATATCCCACCATACAGGTATGGTGGAGAGGAAGCTGTGAACAGCTGACCATAGTTGGCAAAAAAGCGGGTGAGAAAAGGTGCGAATGTCCAACCATACATGATCAAAACAGGGAGCGGAGGTGTTTGGCTGTGACAAGGTGTGAATGTCAACCCAAAATTAATGAAAAGCGGGCAACAAGTAGGTTTGAATGCCCAACCATACATCATCAAAAGCAGGAGTGGATGTGTTCGGCTACAAGGTTTGAATGTCCGAGCATAGTTTGTAAAAAGCGGGTAAGAAAAGGTTCGAATGCCCAAACATACACCATCAAAAGAGGGAGCGGAGGTGTTCCGCTGTAAGAAGGTGTGAATGTCCGACCATAGTTGGTAAAAAAACGGGTAAGAAAAGGTTAAAATACCCGACTGTACACAATCAATAGCGGGAGCGGATGTGTTTGGCTACAAGAATGTGTGACAGTCCGACCATGGTTTGTAAAAAACGGGTAAGAAAAGGTGCGAATGCCCGACAATGTATGATCAAAAGAGGGAGCGGAGGTTTTCGGCTACAAGAAGGTTTGAATGTCCGACCATAGTTTGTAAAAAGCGGGTAAGAAAAGGTTCAAATGCCTGACTATACACCATCAAAAGCGGGAGCGGAGGTGTTCCGCTGTAAGACGGTGTGAATGTCCGACCATAGTTGGTAAAAAGCGGGTAAGAAAAGGTTAAAATACCTGACTGTACACAATCAATAGCGGGAGCGGAGTTGTTCGGCTACAAGAAGGTGTGAAAGTTCAACCATGGTTTGTAAAAAGCTGCTAAGAAAAGGTTCGAATGCCCGAATATATACCATCAAAAGCGGAAGCGGAGTTGTTCGGCTGCAAGAAGGTGTGAACGTCCGACCAAAGTTTGCAAAAAGCAGTTAAGAAAAGGTTCGAATGCCCGAATATATACCATCAAAAGCGGGAGCAGAGCTGTTCGACTGCAAGTAGGTGTGAATGTCCAGCCATAATTACTCACAAACGGGTAAGAAAATGTAGTATTGCCAGACCATACATGATCAAAACAGGGAGCTGAGGTGGTTCAGCCTTAAGGTGTGAATGTCTGACTATAGTTTGTAAAAAGCGGGTAAGACAAGGTGCGAATGCCCGACAATGTATGATCAAAATAGGGAGTGGAGGTCTTCGGCTGCAAGGTCTGAATGTCCAACCATAATTTCTAAAAACCGGGTAAGAAAAGGCTCGAAAGCCCAACTATACACAATCAAAAGCGGGAGCGGGAGGTTTTCAGCTGCAAATCCTTCACTCAAACCAAGTGAAAACTGCTTTGTCCTTCATATTTATCAATGTCTAGATCGACTTCAACAAAGACCAACATTGTACTTTGCAGTAAAGAAAGAGCAAATCAAAAGTTTTAGGAATCCGAGAATAAGCTTATTTTCATGAGTTCTGCACGATTATTGATTTTACTATAAATGAATGCCTTCACTCAAACTATGTTAAAACTGCTTTGTCCTTCATATTTATCAATGTCTAGATTGACTTCAACAAAGAACAACACTGGATTTTGCAGTAGAAGAAAGAGCAACACTGAAGGATCAGGAAACCGAGAATAAGCTTCTTTTCATACGTTTTGAATGATTTGGGATTTTATGTATAAAATGAATTCCTTCACTCAAACCAAGTGAAAACTGCTTTGTCCTTCATATTTATCAATGTCTAGATTTACTTCAACAAAGAACAACATTGTATTTTGCAGTAGTAGAAAGAGCAACACTGAAGGATCAGGAATCCGAGAATAAGCTTATTTTCATACGTTCTGCATGATTTGGGATTTTATGTATAAAATGAATTCCTTTACTCAAACTATGTTAAAACTGCTTTGTCCTTCATATTTATCAATGTCTAGATTGACTTCAACAAAGAACAACATTGTATTTTGCAGTAGAAGAAATAGCAACACTGAAGGATCAGGAATCCGAAAACAAGCTTATTTTCATACGTTCTGCTTGATTTGGGATTTTGCTATAAAATTAATTCCTTCACTCAAACAAAGTGGAAACTGCTTTGTCCTTCATATTTATCAATGTCTATATAAATTTCAACAAAGAACAAGGCTGTATTTTTCATTATAGGAAAGAGCAACACTGGAGGATCAGGAATCCGAGAAAAAGCTTACTTTCATGAGTCCTGCACGATTTCGGATTTTCCTATAAAATGAATTGCTTTGCTCAAACCAAGTTAAAATTGCTTTGTCCTTCATAGTTATCCATGTCTAAAATGTATCAAGCATAAAGTTCCTCATATTACCCTGAATGAGAAAGAAGCATCCCTTTGGTTGAGCAATACGTTCCTTTTGCGGAGTTATGCATGATTTCGGATTTTGCTATAAAATTAATTCCTTCACACCTTTTTTTTTCACCACATTTTATAGATTATGGTTGGAAATTCTCAACCACTCTAATCCGAAGACCTCTCCTCCCGCTTTTGTTAATATATTTGAACTTTAGTTGGACATTCACCCCTTTTTGCAGCTAAACCACCTCCGCTCCCTGTTTTGATCATGTATGGTCAAGCAATACTACATTTTCTTACCCGTTTGTGAGTAATTATGGCTGGATATTCACACCTACTTGCAGCTGAACACAATCTCTCTCGCTTTTAATTATGTTTGGATATTCAAACCTTTTCTTTACTGCTTTTTGCCAACTTTGGTTGGACGTTCACACCTTCTTGCAGCCGAACACCTCCGCTTCCGCTTTTGATGGTATATATTCGGGCATTCGAACCTTTTCTTACCAGCTTTTTACAAACGATGGTTGGACTTTCACACCTTCTTGTAGCCGAACAACTCCGCTCCCGCTATTGATTGTGTACAGTCGGGTATTTTAACCTTTTCTTACCCGCTTTTTACCAACTATGGTCGGACATTAACACCGTCTTACAGCGGAACATCTCCGCTCCCGCTTTTGATGGTGTATAGTCAGGCATTTAAACCTTTTCTTACCCGCTTTTTACAAACTATGGTCGGACATTCAAACCTTCTTGTAGCCGAAAACCTCTGCTCCCTCTTTTGATTATACATTGTCGGGCATTCGCACCTTATCTTACCCGCTTTGTACAAACTATAGTCAGACATTCACACCTTGGTGCTGAACCACCTCAGCTCCCTGTTTTGATCATGTATGGTCTGGCAATACTACCTTTTCTTACGCGTTTGTGAGTAATTATGGCTGGACATTCACACCTACTTGCAGTCGAAAAGCTCTGCTCCTGCTTTTGATTATGTTTGGTTGGATATTCGAACCTTTTCTTAACTGCTTTTTACAAACTTTGGTCGGACGTTCACACCTTCTTGCAGCCGAACACCTCCGCTTCCGCTTTTGATGGTATATATTCGGGCATTCGAACCTTTTCTTAGCAGCTTTTTACAAACCATGGTTGAACTTTCACACCTTCTTGTAGCCGAACAACTCCGCTCCCGCTATTGATTGTGTACAGTCAGGTATTTTAACCTTTTCTTACCCGCTTTTTACCAACTATGGTCGGACATTCACACCGTCTTACAGCGGAACAACTCCGCTCCCGCTTTTGATGGTGTATAGTCAGGCATTTGAACCTTTTCTTACCCGCTTTTTACAAACTATGGTCGGACATTTAAACCTTCTTGTAGCCGAAAACCTCCGCTCCCTCTTTTGATCATACATTGTCGGGCATTCGCACCTTTTCTTACCCGTTTTTTACAAACCATGGTCGGACTGTCACACATTCTTGTAGCCAAACACATCCGCTCCCACTATTGATTGTGTACAGTCGGGTATTTTAACCTTTTCTTACCCGTTTTTTTACCAACTATGGTCGGACATTCACACCTTCTTACAGTGGAACACCTCCGCTCCCTCTTTTGATAGTGTATGTTCGGGCATTCGAATCTATTCTTACCCCCTTTTTACAAAATATGCTCGGAGATTCACACCTACTCACAGCCGAACAACTCCGCTCCCGCATTTGATGGTGTATAGTCGGGCATTCTCACCCTTTCTCATCAGCTTTTTGCAAATTATTATCTGACATTCACACCTACTTGCAGTCGAAATGCTCTGCTCCCGCTTTTGATTATGTTTGGTTGGATATTCGAAACTTTTCTTAACTGCTTTTTGCAAACTTTGGTAGGACGTTCAAACTTTCAAGCAGCCGAACACCTCCGCTTCCGCTTTTGATGTTGTATATTCGGGCATACAAACCTTTTCTTACCCACTTTTTACAAACCATGGTCAGACTTTCACTCTTTGTTGCTGAACAACTCCGCTCCCTCTTTTGATTGTGTGCAGTCGGGTATTTTCACCTTTTCTTACCTGCTTTTTACAAACTTTGGTCGGACATTCAAACCTTCTTGTAGCCGAACACATCCACTCCTGCTTTTGATGATGTATGGTTGGGCATTCGCACCTTTTCTTACCCATTTTTCAGTAATTATTGGTGGACATTCAGACCTTCTTGCAGCTGAACACCTCTGCTCCCTCTTTTGATCATGTATGGTCTGGCAATACTACCTTTTCTTACCCATTTGTGAGTAATTATGGCTGGACATTCACACCTACTTGCAGCCGAACACCACCTCTCCCGCTTTTGATGATGTATTGTCCGGCATTCTAGTCTCTTCTAACACATTTTTCAGCAATTATGGTCGGACATTCACACCTACTCACAGCCGAACACTTCCGCTCCCGCATTTGATGGTGTATAGCCGGGCATTCTCACCCTTTCTCATCAGCTTTTTGCAAATTATGATCTGACATTCACACCTACTTGCAGCCGAACACCTCCACTTCCACTTTTGATGGTATATATTTGGGCATTCGAACCTTTTCTTACCCGCTTTTTACAAACCGTGGTCGGACTTTCACACCTTCTTGTAGCCGAACAACTCCGCTCCCGCTATTGATTGTGTACAGTCGGGTAGTTTAACCTTTTCTTACCCGCTTTTTACCAACTATGGTCGGACATTTACACCTTCTTACAGCGGAACACCTCCGCTCCCTCTTTTGATGGTCTATGTTTGGGCATTCGAACCTTTTCTTACCCGCTTTTTACAAACTATGGTCGGACATTCAAACCTTCTTCTAGCCGAACACATCCACTCCCTCTTTTGATCATGCATTGTCGGGCATTCGCACCTTGTCTTACCCGCTTTTTATAAACTTTAGTTGGACATTCACACCTTCTTGCAGCTGAACGACCTCCACTCCCTGTTTTGATCATGTATGGTCTGGCAATACTACCTTTTCTTACCCGTTTGTGAGTAATTAATCCCAAAATATTGAGCATAAAATAAGTCTTTATGCTGATGATGTATTACTTTTCCTTCAGAACTCACAGACGTCTCTCACTCACACGATCACACTCATAAATAAATTCTCAACACTTTCTGACTACTCTATCAACTGGTCTAAGACCACAGTTCTGCCCATTAACTGTAGGGTCCATAATATACCTGCGATCACTTTACAGTCAGGAAATATTAGATATTTAGGCATAAACATTTCCTCCAGGCTCTCAGAGCTAACAAAGCTAAATTATGTGCAATTATTAAAGACAGTAGAGGACGATCTCTCTCGTTGGAAGTCCTTACCTATATCACTTATGGGGAGAATTACATCCATTAAAATGATGATACTACCAAGAGTTAACTATTTGTTCTCAATGATCCCCATAAAACCATCTGCTACTTGGTTTAAGTAACTAGATTCATGCATCTCCAAATTTCTGTGGAAAAACAAACCACCACGTATTAGTTTAAAAACCCTACAGAAGACCAAGGACAATGGTGGATTAGATTTACCTCATTTTCAGCACTATTCCTTAGCCAATAGGTTACAATATATATCAAAATGGTTTAAACCTTGTTTTTGTCACAGTTCCCAGAGACGTTGTAATCGTTGAGGATTCTATATTCATCCCCTCATTAGAGGCACGTGTTGCAGATTGATGACACTGAATCTTCTTCTCTGTTCATTGCTGGCATCATTCCCAGCATCGTAAGTGTTCGTGGCATTGTTAGCCTCTTCTTCTGGATCTTGATATCGAGAATCCTTTTGTATTTCTGGTTTGTCAGTGCTCTCTCTTCGTTCACCGGCGTCTTCGTCTTTTTGTCCTTGAGTTTGGTGATTTTTTCTTCTTTTGATGCCTTGACACAATGTGACAGGTGATACCACGTGGGAGATCCTGTAACTTGGACTGCTGTCCCTGTGCTGCGAAATGGCTGTGCTGCTCAAATGGTCTCTCCTTCATCATGGTTACATGCTGCCATTCCGACATCTCGCCATTCCGACATGGGTCTCCAATTGTCGGAATGGCGACACTTAATTTTTTATCAAACGTCCCACCATTCCGACACTTTTTTCCTCCTATGGTCGGAATGGCGGTATGTTTTTTTTTTTTTAACATACCGCCATTCCGACAGTTCCTTTTAATAGCCTATTTTTTACCCAAAACATTTTGCACTAATGATATGCCGGCGCAAATACGCCCTAAAGTTTGGCGCACAAGCTCTGCACATGCAGAGGCCACAGCCTCGCAAACAAACTTTAATAATCTATTATCAAAATCCCCTGAATTTCAAATATAAAAATACAGATATTAATGTAACTCTGGCGAGACTGAAACTGATTAAGCAGAAATACATTGTCAGTGAGCTGTCACAGCAGCCAGCTGGAGCGGAGCTCTCCACAGAGCCCATGCGTCTTTTGCACGCTGTCATCATATGCAAAAGTAATAATTGCACAGATATCACGGCTACGGCACAGGACACAGTTGCGAGCACTCTGCCTTGCCTTGCCAATAGGAGAAGAGAGAAATGACAGCATAGAACGTATAAAACACAACAAAATGCAGTAAAAACGTTTATTCATGTTATTCACGTGATTTATGAGTACTCGCTCCAATTTTGGGAAGCGCGGATGGGCTTTGCGCATTTGGCACAAACACACAGCCGTTGCGCAAGGCTTTATACAGCCTGTTGATATCTTAAGGACGTAACTGGTCACACCTGGTAGTAAATGTCATGTAGAGATTGTTTTTACATGACATTACAGCTGAACATATAGCTTTCATCCACAAACCAATGTGGGAGAGCCCGAAGACGCATGTGCCAGACGCACATAGGCATGCGTAAAACCAATTTTGACCACTTCATACTGTTTATTTGCTTTCTTTTAGTTAACTTTCGTTTCTTTTGGATTCTTGTGCGTGTTATGGAGCCGTTTTGGTCCATGTTTGTAAGCCTTTTTTTCCTGGATTAAATTTTCGGAAGTTGAAACAAGTGGCATTGGAGTGTGTGATTGAAAACCACCGCGGACTGCTTCTCCTCCTCCAGTTGCCGAGACTTTGTGTTTTTAATAACGCTTGTCTATAAACATGTGTTAAACATATAAATTGCATGAACAGAAAGAAGGGACTCACCTGTTGAGTAACACACATTTCCTTATACAGAAAGCCTTGTCGGAATGGTGGGACATTTGAACGTCGGAATGGTGGGACGTTTGCATGTCGGAATGGTGGTATGTCGGAATGGTGGTATGTCGGAATGGTGGGATGTCGGAATAGCGGGATGTCGGAATGGCGGGATTTCGGAATGGGTGTTGCCACCCCCTTCATCATATAAACTTTTATTTATACATCACCTTCCACCATGAAGCGTTGTCCCTTTTTGTTTCTCTCTTTGTTCTTAAAATGCTGTTATGCATGTCTAAACCAATCCATTAAATTAGATCATTTTGTCAGTAAAGCGATCTACAATGTGCTTGGTCGCAAAGCTGCTCATCTGTGGTAAACAGCTCTTCAGAAAGGCATTCTTCAATTGATTTCACTAATTCTATGTAATAATTTTGTGATTTCCTACAAAACTACACTTCTTCTCCCATCTGTCTGAGTATTTAATATTGTCTAGGTCCCGTTAAAACATGTATTTTTCCCATCTAATTCCTTGTTTGCTTTAAAACAAGAATTCCCCATTTTCTATCCCTTCAGTAGCCAACCAGTTTGTATGGAGTACACTGGAGCAACTTGACTGATCAGTAAAACACTGCTTTTGTTGTCACCGCAAGGCATCCCCCGTCGGTTGTTTCACTGAGACACTACTGAGTAACTATAACTCAACACAGTTTATACACGTAACATTCATATACATACTAACAAACAAACAAACAATTATTTATCGCGATTTTCTCATCTCTGTTTGAACGTACACCCAGGTAAATATTCCTGTAGTCTTCTCATACCGACTATGGACCCATTCATTGTTTAACTTCACTGTTTTGCAAATCCTAATTGAATATTACACATTGACATTGAACTTTACTGGATAAGCAGGTCTTCATTGCATTCAGCAACCTATATGTGAGCATCTATGTGTAAGCTGTTCTTCTTTGCATTTATCAGCAGCAAGCAATTCTTCATTGCACATGCATATGAAAATAGTAAAACAATTCCAATGCGTTAGCGAAACCTTCTATATCAGGAGTGTCCATCATGATGGTGGGAATAGAACCTCTTTCCCAGAATAGTTCAACCTTCATTACTCAACTGATCATAACTCCGCAATGAGCACATTTCAAAGTATCATTCCTCTACATGTATTCAAAAATCTATGTGTAAATGTTTAATATTTCTTATATTTGTTGATGTCATTCTGTGTGCATGTGGCCTAAACCCAATCTCTGTGTGGCAATTTTAATTTAAACAAGTTGAACTCTGCCTCTGATCATTTAAAAAAGGTGTGTACCAATATCAACCTTTCTCAGGTAATTACTGATCCTACAAAACCAAAGAGATCCTTCAAGGTCGTCCCTGATTGGCTCAATCTTAACAAATCAAAGGTAGAATATCCGCAGTATCTGAACTTGGTGTTAGTTATCACTGCTCAATAGCCTGTATCAGAATTGCAAAAATGAAAACATTAGGTCCACGCTTGGTATCCAGATCCTGAAACATCTCCATGAGCAGGCTTTTTTTTAACTGATCTGTTGAATAGTTATATGACACTGTTAAAATCTCAGATGAAGATCTAGCACTTGACCATTTTTGTAAATCTTCTAATTCCATAGTTGATAAACATGCCCCTTTTAAAAAGTATAGAACTTAGAACAGGTCTAGTCCCTGACTTTCGGCAGAACTGTCTTCTTTACTTTTTTTTTTTTTTCCCCTTGTCCTGTTCAGCATTATGTCAGAAGAATTGTAGTCTGAATACCTTTGATGCCAAACAGATTTGCTTTGCCAAGGGAAGTTTTATAAATGTAAAGCTCCCCTTGATGCCCATTTATCTATTTCTGTTTACAATATATGACATGAACTGAACTGAACCGGACCGGGGGACAAGGAAAGAAGAAGAGGAAAGAAGAGGAAACAGAACAAAAATAGAAACAAAAACCAGACAACCAGCTGCTACACCTGTAAAAAACAAAACAGACAACAATCCATGGCCTATGAGGGGAATCCAGCCTTAGCGCCACCAGGAGCACCTGAAAGCAGACAAGCAGAGAAAAAACAAACACACAAACAAACAAAAACAAGCACAAGAAGCGGCAATCGCATACAACACAGCTGTGGATATAGATGACCTGAGACGACATGATAATACATCAACTGCTTAGTGACCATGCTACTGGACTAATGAATGTGTGTGTGTGAGAACATGCAACACCCATGGCACAGGACCTACATGATAACCGTGCTTAGTTATGAGTGTATAAGCGTACAGGGCCACAATCCACAGCCCCCCCCCCCAAGCAATCAGAAGCAGGCAGAGAGGGCCACAAGACCCAGGCCACCAGCAGCCCCCACAGAGCACAGAACCCAGGCAGCCCACTGCAGGGGCAACCACGCATCCACCCAGAAGACTGCAGAGGAAGCCCCCGGAAAGAGCCCCCATAAGCATAGGGCAGAGGCACTCCGGGAACCAGGGGTAACAGCCCACCGACCCCGCCAGGCCCCAGCCGCCCAGACATGGGCCGTGCACTGGACCTGGGCCCCAGGAGCCCGAGCGCCCCCAAACCCCCCGGCAGAGGCCCCACCCAATACCCAGGAGGGCCAAGCGCCCCAGACAGCCACAAAGTGGGTCAGCGCCTGCCCCAGCGCCCCTGGCCAAGTGCCCTGGGAGTCAAGACGTGCCCACAGGTGGGTGAAGTCGCGAGCAGTGGGGAGAGGCAACGCTGATGCCCCATCGGGAGAAACACAGGCAGGCCAGGCGACAGCAAGTCCCAGATCCAGGCCCAATCATTACCACACACACTTTCACGTCCCATACATCCACACATCCACACATCCTACCTCCCTCGACTCTGCTGGGGTGTATTGCAGCGGGCACACCAGGAGGCCAGCAACCCCCCAGCCACCACAGACCCCGAACCAGCAGAACAATTAATTAATCCTCCTGGCCCCTCCTGCCCCGAGCAGACACCAGGAAGCAGGGGTTGTGCGAAGAAGACCCCTCCCCTCACCCTTCTGGCTCTTCAATATTTTTTAATAGTGAGCAATTAAAATTGAGGGGCAGCCAAACTTGTAGAACTGGGAGCGCGGCACTCTGGGCAGCCTACATACCCAAAGAGCCCCGCCCACCAGATGCCACTCAGTGTAACCACCCCCCAAGACCTAATGTGTGTGTGTGAGTGTGTTTGATAAGTAGTAATGTCTAAGGTGTAATTAAAACAGGGGCAGGGAACTGCAGAGTGCAACCAAAGGGGACCACCTACGTGGCCCCATCCACTACACCCCACCGAACACACACGCCCCCAAAACCCTTCATGTGTGAGTGTGTGCTGTGTACAGGAGCCAGAAGGGAGAGGGGTATGGGGATACATATGGGGACTGGCTGCAATAGGCATCCCCGCTACCTGGGAGCCAACAATGGGCAGGAGGGCCTGATGTCCACCAGGCTCGAGGCTGCAGCGACCATATTCTGGGAGCTACTGTACCCCCAGAAGGTACCCATCCCGCCCCACCCCACTCAACCCAACCCCACCCAGGAGGACCTCTACAAAAAACAAACAAACAACATCAAAAAACAAACAAACAAACCACCCGGTCACACCAGTCGCAGCAGCCCGGGCCTGAGACCCACCATCACCCAGCAACCCACCACTATGTGATAAAACTAATCAGAGGGGACCAGAGAGAATGAAATTCAGCCAACTGATGTTTTGAGGAGGCAGACATTGTTTCCATGCTAATATAATCTAAAAGAAAATTTCTAAACTGGTTAATACACAGATTGTTCTTCGCTTTCCAGTTCATGAGAATAGTTTTCTTTGCGATACATAACACTGTGACAACCATGTGTGCTGAGTTAATTTCCATGTTGATGTTGTCTAAGTCACCCAGTATGCACAGTGTGGGGCATGCAGGGATGCTACACTTTAGCCATGTTGATAGGTCCTCACAGACTTCAAGCCAGAACTTCTGGACAGGCGCAGAAAAACCACAAAGCGTGTGCATAATCATCAGGTGTGTTATCTGTGCAATGTGAGCAGATGTTTGAGTGTGTTAGACCCATCCTGAACATCCTTTGTCCTGTATAGTGTGTTCTATGAAGGATTTTGTATTGTATGAGCTGTAAATTAGGATTTCGAGTCTTTATGAAGGTGTTCAAACATATTTGTGGTTAGAAGCTATGACCAGAACTGATGGATAAATCTGCCTCCCATTTTGAGGATGGAAGAGACATTGTGTCATCTATCTTAGACAATAATTTATATATTTTTGATAGTAGTTTTGGGGTACAGATGCTTAGAAATTCTGCTACCCTAGTCGGGGGTTGTAAGTCTGGTTGGTGGAGGATATATCCATCGATCCATCCATCATCTGCCGCTTATCCGGGGGTCGGGTCGCGGGGGCAGCAGCTTGAGCAGAGAAACCCAGACGTCTCTGTCCCCGGCCACTTCCTCCAGCTCTTCCGGGGGGACCCCGAGGCGTTCCCAGGCCAGCCGAGAGACATAGTCTCTCCAACGTGTCCTGGGTCTCCCCCGGGGTCTCCTCCCAGTGGGACGTGCCCGGAACACCTCCCCAGGGAGGCGCCCAGGGGGCATCCTAACCAGATGCCCGAGCCACCTCATCTGACTCCTCTCAATGCGGAGGAGCAGCGGTTCTACTCCGAGCCCCTCCCGGATGACTGAGCTTCTCACCCTATCTCTAAGGGAGAGCCCAGACACCCTGCGGAGGAAACCCATTTCGGCCGCTTGTATTCGCGATCTTGTTCTTTCGGTCACTACCCACAACTCCTGACCATAGGTGAGGATGGGAACGTAGATTGACCAGTAAGTAGAGAGCTTCGCCTTCTGGCTCAGCTCCCTCTTCACAACGACGGGTCGGTGCAGAGCCTGCAACACTGCAGGCGCCGCACCGATCCGCCCGTCAATCTCCCGCTCCATTCGTCCGTCACTCGTGAACAAGACCCCGAGATACTTGAACTCCTCCTCTTGGGGAAGGATCTCATTCCCGACCCGGAGAGAGCATTCCACCCTTTTCCGGCTGAGAACCATAGTCTCGGATTTGGAGGTGCTGATTCTCATCCCAGCCGCTTCACACTCGGCTGCGAATCACTCCAGTGAGAGCTGAAGGTCACGGCCTGACGACGCTAACAGAACCACATCATCTGCAAAAAGCAGAGACCCGATTCTGAGGTCGCCAAATGGGACACCCTCAACGCCCTGGCTCCGCCTAGAAATTCTGTCCATAAAAGTTAGGAACAGAATCGGTGACAAAGGGCAGCCCTGACGGAGTCCAACTCTCACCGGAAACGTATCCGACTTACTGCCGGCAATGCGGACCAAACTCTGGCACCGGTCATACAGAGACCGAACGGCCCCTATCAAGGGGTCCGGCACTCCATATTCCCGGAGCACCCCCCACAGGACTCCACAAGGGACACGGTCGAACGCTTTCTCCAAGTCCACAAAACACATGTAGACTGGTTGGGCGAACTCCCATGCACCCTCCAGGATCCTGCCGAGGGTATAGAGGGGGACCACCACCCCAATCTGCCAGTCCAGAGGCACTGTCCCCGATGTCCACGCGATACTGCAGAGGCGTGTCAGCCAAGACAGCCCTACAACATCCAGAGCCTTGAGAAACTCAGGTCGGACCTCATCCACCCCCGGGGCCTTGCCACCGAGGAGCTTTTTAACCACCTCGGCAACCTCAGCCCCAGAAATGGGAGGCCCCGTCTCCGAGCTCTCCGACTCTGCCTCTTCCGAGCACGTGTTGGTAGGATTGAGGAGTTCCTCGAAGTACTCCCCCCACCGACTCACAACATCCCTAGTTGAGGTCAGCAAAGCCCCGTCCCCACTGTAAACAGTGTTGACTGTGAGCCGCTTCCCCCCCCCTGAGACGCCGGATGGTGGACCAGAATCTTTTCGAGGCCGTCCGGAAATCGTTCTCCATGGTCTCACCGAACTCCTCCCAGGCCCGAGTTTTTGCCTCAGCAACCGCCGAAGCCGTGGCCCGTCTGGCCCGTCGGTACCTATCAGCTTCTTCCAGGGTCCCACTGGCCAAAAAGGCCCGATAGGACTCCTTCTTCAGCTTGACGGCTTCCCTCACCACTGGTGTCCACCAGCAGGTTCGAGGGTTGCCGCCACGACAGGCACCGACCACCTTACGGCCACAACTCCGACCAGCTGCCTCGGCAATGGAGTCACGGAACATGACCCATTCGGACTCAATGTCCCCCACCTCAAATATGGTTGAAGCTCTGCCGGAGGTGGGAGTTAAAGCTCCTTCTGACGGGGGATTCTGACAAACGCTCCCAGCAGACCCTCACAATACGTTTGGGCCTGCCAGGTCTGATCGGCATCCTCCCCCACCAGCGGAGCCAACTCACCACCAGGTGGTGATCAATTGACAGCTCCGCCCCTCTCTTCACCCGAGTGTCTAGGACATACGGCCGCAAGTCCGATGATACAACCACAAAGTCGATCATCGAACTGCGGCCAAGGGTGTCCTTGTGCCAACTGCACATATGGACACCCTTATGCCTGAACATGGTGTTCGTTATGGACAGTCTATGACTGGCACAGAAGTCCAACAACATAACACCACTCTGATTCAGATCGGGGGGGCCGTTCCTCCCAATCACACCCCTCCAGGTCTCACTGTCATTGCCCTCGTGAGCATTGAAGTCCCCCAGCAGAATGAGGGAGTCTCCGGTAGGAGCATTCTCCAGTGCCTCCCCCAGAGACTCCAAAAAGGGTAGGTACTCTGAACTGCTGTTTGGCGCATAGGCACAAACAACAGTCAGGACTCGTCCCCCCACCCAAAGGCGGAGGGAGGCTACCCTCTCGTTCACTGGGGTAAACCCCAATGTACTGGCACACAGCCGGGGGGCAATAAGTATGCCCACACCTGCTCTGCGCCTCTCACCACGGGCAACTCCAGAGTGGAAGAGAGTCCAACCCCTCTCAAGAGTACTGGTTCCAGATCCCAAGCCGTGCGTCGAGGTGAGTCCGACTATATCTAACGGTCTGATGAAGTTTCAACAATAAACAACAAACTTTGTATTATGAGAAAGAACCAGACTCATTCTTCAGGAATCCGAAAATAAGCTCTATTTTACGAGTTATGCACGAATTCGGATTCTCCTATAAAACGAATTCCTTAACTCAAACCATGTTAAGACTGCTTTGTCCTTCATATTTATTCATGTCTAATCAAGTTTCAATGATAAACAACGTTGTACTTTGTAGAATGAGAAAGAACTTCTTCAGCAATAAACATCTCTCGACAAATGACGAAATACAGATTTTGCTATAAAATTAATTGCTATCAGCCTGACTTAAAACTGTTTGTATTCCTTATTTATCCACTTCAAATCAAGTTTCAACAATTAAAAAAATTTTGTACTTTGAGAAAGAACAACTTAATCTTGAGCAATCAGTATAAAAAGAGGGTAAGCAAAGGTGCGAATGTCAAACCATACATGATCAAAACAGGGAGCGGAGGTGTTCGGCTGTGAGTAGGTGTGAATCTCCGACCGTAATTTCTGAAAAATGTGTTAGAAAAGGTAAGAATCCCGGTCCATACATCATCAAAAGCGAGAGAGGTGGTGTTCGGCTGCAAGTAGGTGTGAATGTCCAGCCATAATTACTCACAAACGGGTAAGAAAAGGTAGTATTGCCAGACCATACATGATCAAAACAGGGAGCGGAGGTGGTTCAGCTGCAAGAAGGTGTGAATGTCCAACTAAAGTTCAAATATATTAACAAAAGCGGGAGGAGAGGTCTTCGGATTAGAGTGGTTGAAATTTCCAACCATAATCTATAAAATGCGGTGAAAAAAAAAGGTGTGAAGGAATGAATTTTATAGCAAAATCCGAAATCATGCATAACTCCGCATAAGGAACGTATTGCTCAACCAAAGGGATGCTTCTTTCTCATTCAGGGTAATATGAGGAACTTTATGCTTGATACATTTTAGACATGGATAACTATGAAGGACAAAGCAATTTTAAGTTGGTTTGAGCAAAGCAATTCATTTTATAGGAAAATCCGAAATCGTGCAGGACTCATGAAAGTAAGCTTATTCTCGGATTCCTGATCCTCCAGTGTTGCTCTTTCCTATACTGCAAAATACAGCCTTGTTCTTTGTTGAAATCGATATAGACATTGATAAATATGAAGGACAAAGCAGTTTCCACTTTGTTTGAGTGAAGGAATTAATTTTATAGCAAAATCCCAAATCAAGCAGAACGTATGAAAATAAGCGTGTTTTCGGATTCCTGATCCTTCAGTGTTGCTATTTCTTCTACTGCAAAATACAATGTTGTTCTTTGTTGAAGTCAATCTAGACATTGATAAATATGAAGGACAAAGCAGTTTTAACATAGTTTGAGTAAAGGAATTCATTTTATACATAAAATCCCAAATCATGCAGAACGTATGAAAATAAGCTTATTCTCGGATTCCTGTTCCTTCAAGTGTTGCTCTTTCTACTACTGCAAAAGACAATGTTGTTCTTTGTTGAAGTAAATCTAGACATTGATAAATATGAAGGACAAAGCAGTTTTCACTTGGTTTGAGTGAAGGAATTCATTTTATACATAAAATCCCAAATCATGCAGAACGTATGAAAAGAAGCTTATTCTCGGATTCCTGATCCTTCAGTGTTGCTTTTTCTTCTACTGCAAAATACAATGTTGTTCTTTGTTGAAGTCGATCTAGACATTGATAAATATGAAGGACAAAGCAGTTTTAACTTGGTTTGAGTGAAGGAATTCATTTTATACATAAAATCCCAAATCATGCAGAACGTATGAATTTAAGCTTATTCTCGGATTACTGATCCTTCAAGTGTTGCTCTTTCTACTACTGCAAAATACAATGTTGTTCTTTGTTGAAGTAAATCTAGACATTGATAAATATGAAGGACAAAGCAGTTTTCACTTGGTTTGAGTGAAGGAATTCATTTTATACATAAAATCCCAAATCATGCAGAACGTATGAAAAGAAGCTTATTCTCGGATTCCTGATCCTTCAGTGTTGCTTTTTCTTCTACTGCAAAATACAATGTTGTTCTTTGTTGAAGTCGATCTAGACATTGATAAATATGAAGGACAAAGCAGTTTTAACTTGGTTTGAGTGAAGGAATTAATTTTATACATAAAATCCCAAATCATGCAGAACGTATGAATTTAAGCTTATTCTCGGATTACTGATCCTTCAGTGTTGCTCTTTCTTCTACTGCAAAATCCAGTGTTGTTCTTTGTTGAAGTCAATCTAGACATTGATAAATATGAAGGACAAAGCAGTTTTAACATAGTTTGAGTGAAGGCATTCATTTATAGTAAAATCAATAATCGTGCAGAACTCATGAAAATAAGCTTATTCTCGGATTCCTAAAACTTTTGATTTGCTCTTTCTTTACTGCAAAGTACAATGTTGTTCTTTGTTGAAGTCGATCTAGACATTGATAAATATGAAGGACAAAGCAGTTTTCACTTGGTTTGAGTGAAGGATTTGCAGCTGAAAACCTCCCGCTCCCGCTTTTGATTGTGTATAGTCGGAATTTCGAACCTTTTCTTACCCGGTTTTTAGAAATTATGGTTGGACATTCAGACCTTGCAGCCGAAGACCTCCACTCCCTCTTTTGATCATATATTGTCGGGCATTCGCACCTTGTCTTACCCGCTTTTTACAAACTATAGTCAGACATTCACACCTTGCAGCTGAACCACCTCAGCTCCCTGTTTTGATCATGTATGGTTTGGCAATACTACCTTTTCTTACCCGTTTGTGAGTAATTATGGCTGGACATTCACACCTGCTTGCAGTCGAACACCTCCGCTTCCGCTTTTGATGGTATATATTCGGGCATTCGAACATTTTCTTACCAGCTTTTTACCAACTATGGTCGGGGACATTCACACCTTCTTACAGCGGAACACCTCCGCTCCCTCTTTTGATGGTGTATGTTTGGGCATTCGAACCTTTTCTTACCCGCTTTTTACAAACTATGCTCGGACATTCAAACCTTCTTGTAGCCGAACACATCCACTCCTGCTTTTGATGATGTATGGTTGGGCATTCAAACCTACTTGTTGCCCGCTTTTCATTAATTTTGGGTGGACATTCACACCTTGTCACAGCCAAACACCTCCGCTCCCTGTTTTGATCATGTATGGTTGGACATTCGCACCTTTTCTCACCCGCTTTTTGCCAACTATGGTCGGCTGTTCACAGCTTCCTCTCCACCATACTTGTATGGTGAGATATTCACACCCACTTGCATCCGAAGACCTTTTGTTGATATTTAGTCGGTCATTCGCAGCTTACCCGCTTTTGGCAAACTATGGCCTACATGCAGCCAAACACCTCTGATCTCGCTTTTGATGATGTAAGGTTGGGCATTCAGACCTTGCTTCACCTGCTTTTCACCAAATATAGTCGGACATTCACACCTTCTTGCAGCCGAACACTTCCGCTCCACCTTTTAGTGTTCTATCAAACCTTTTTTTCACCGAATTTTATAGATTATGGTTGGAAATTCTCAACCACTCTCATCCGAAGACCTCTCCTCCCGCTTTTGTTAATATATTTGAACTTTAGTGAGACATTCACACCTTCTTGCAGCTGAACCACCTCCGCTCCCTGTTTTGATCATGTATGGTCTGGCAATACTACCTTTTCTTACCCGTTTGTGAGTAATTATGGCTGGACATTCACACCTACTTGCAGCCGAACACCACCTCTCTCGCTTTTGATGATGTATGGACCGGCATTCTTACCTTTTCTAACACATTTTTCAGAAATTACGGTCGGAGATTCACACTTACTCACAGCCGAACAACTCCGCTCCCGCATTTGATGGTGTATAGTCGGGCATTCTCACCCTTTCTCATCAGCTTTTTGCAAATTATGATCTGACATTCACACCTGCTTTTGATAATGTATGGTTTGGCATTCGCACCTTTTCTTACCCATTTTTCAGTAATTATGGGTGGACATTCACACCTTCTTGCAGCTGAACACCTCCTCTCCCGCTATTGATTGTGTACAGTCGGGTATTTTAACCTTTTCTTACCCGCTTTTTACCAAATATGGTCGGACATTCACACCGTCTTACAGCGGAACACCTCTGCTCCCGCTTTTGATGGTGTATAGTCAGGCATTTGAACCTTTTCTTACCCGCTTTTTACAAACTATGGTCGGACATTCAAACCTTCTTGTAGCCGAAAACCTCCGCTCCCTCTTTTGATTATACATTGTTGGGCATTCGCACCTTATTTACAAACTATAGTCAGACATTCACACCTTGCAGCTGAGCCACCTCAGCTCCCTGTTTTGATAGTGTATGTTCGGGCATTCGAACCTATTTGATATTCGAAAATTTTCGCACCTTATCTTACCCGCTTTTTACAAACTATAGTCAGACATTCACACCTTGCAGCTGAACCACCTCCGCTCCCTGTTTTGATCATGTATGGTCTGGCAATACTACCTTTTTTTACCCGTTTGTGAGTAATTAATCCCAAAATATTGAGCATAAAATAAGTCTTTATGCTGATGATGTATTACTTTTCCTTCAGAACTCACAGACGTCTCTCAGTCACACGATCACACTCATAAATAAATTCTCAGCACTTTCTGACTACTCTATCAACTGGTCTAAGACCACAGTTCTGCCCATTAACTGTAGGGTCCATAATATACCTGCGATCACTTTACAGTCAGGAAATATTAGATATTTAGGCATAAACATTTCCTCCAGGCTCTCAGAGCTAACAAAGCTAAATTATGTGCAATTATTACTCTACTCGTTGGAAGTCCTTACCTATATCACTTATGGGGAGAGTTACATCCATTAAAATGATGGTTTAAGTTAACTATTTGTTCTCAATGATCCCCATAAAACCATCTGCTACTTGGTTTAAGTCACTAGATTCATGCATCTCCAAATTTCTGTGGAAAAACAAACCACCACGTATTAGTTTAAAAACCCTACAGAAGACCAAGGACAGTGGTGGATTAGATTTACCTCATTTTCAGCACTATTCCTTAGACAATATGTTACAATATATATCAAAATGGTTTAAACCTTGTTGTTGTCACAGTTCCCAGAGACGTTGTAATCGTTGAGGATTCTATATTCACCCCCTCATTAGAGGCACGTAATGCAGATTGATGACACTGAATCTTCTTCTCTGTTCATTGCTGGCATCATTCCCAGCATCGTAAGTGTTCGTGGCATTGTTAGCCTCTTCTTCTGGATCTTGATATCGAGAATCCTTTTGTATTTCTGGTTTGTCAGTCCTCTGTCTTCGTTCACCGGAGTCTTTGTCTTTTTGTCCTTGAGTTTGGTGATTTTTTCTTCTTTTGATGCCTTGACACAATGTGACAGGTGATACCACGTGGGAGATCCTGTAACTTGGATTGCTGTCCCTGTGCTGCGAAATGGCTGTGCTGCTCAAATGGTCTCTCCTTCATCATGGTTACATGCTGCCATTCCGACATCTCGCCATTCCGACATGGGTCTCCAATTGTCGGAATGGCGACACTTAATTTTTTATCAAACGTCCCACCATTCCGACACTTTTTTCCTCCTATGGTCGGAATGGCGGTATGTTTTTTGTTTTTTTTAACATACCGCCATTCCGACAGTTCCTTTTAATAGCCTATTTTTTACCCAAAACATTTTGCACTAATGATATGATATGTTTGGCGCACAAGCTTTGCACATGCAGAGGCCACAGCCTCGCAAACAAACTTTAATAATCTATTATCAAAATCCCCTGAATTTCAAATATAAAAATACAGATATTAATGTAACTCTGGCGAGACTGAAACTGATTAAGCAGAAATACATTGTCAGTGAGCTGTCACAGCAGCCAGCTGGAGCGGAGCTCTCCACAGAGCCCATGCGTCTTTTGCACGCTGTCATCATATGCAAAAGTAATAATTGCAATTACAGATATCACGGCTACTGCACAGGACACAGTTGCGAGCACTCTGCCTTGCCTTGCCAATAGGAGAAGATAGAAATGACAGCATAGAACGTATAAAACACAACAAAATGCAGTAAAAACGTTTATTCATGTTATTCACGTGATTTATGAGTACTCACTCCAATTTTGGGAAGCGCGGATGGGTTTTGCGCATTTGGCACAAACACACAGCCGCAACGGTTGTAGCTTTATACAGCCTGTTGATATCTTAAGGACCTAACTGGTCACACCTGGGACTAAATGTCATGTAGAGATTGTTTTTACATGACATTACAGCTGAACATATAGCTTTCATCCACAAACCAACGTGGGAGAGCCCGAAGACGCATGTGCCAGACGCACATAGGCATGCGTAAAACCAATTTTGACCACTTCATACTGTTTATTTGCTTTCTTTTAGTTAACTTTCGTTTCTTTTGGATTCTTGTGCGTGTTATGGAGCCGTTTTGGTCCATGTTTGTAAGCCTTTTTTTCCTGGATTAAATTTTCGGAAGTTGAAACAAGTGGCATTGGAGTGTGTGATTGAAAACCACCGCGGACTGCTTCTCCTCCTGCAGTTGCCGAGACTTTGTGTTTTTAATAACGCTTGTCTATAAACATGTTAAACATATAAATTGCATGAACAGAAAGAAGGGACTCACCTGTTGAGTAACACACATTTCCTTATACGGAAAGCCTTGTCGGAATGGTGGGACATTTGAACGTCAGAATAGCGGGATGTCGCAATGGTGGGATGTCGGAATGGTGGGACGTTTGCATGTCGGAATGGTGGTATGTCGGAATGGTGGGATGTCGGAATAGCGGGATGTCGGAATGGGTGTTGCCACCCCCTTCATCATATACACAGTTATTTATACATCACCTTCCACCATGAAGCGTTGTCCCTTTTTGTTTCTCTCTTTGTTCTTAAAATGCTGTTATGCATGTCTAAACCAATCCATTAAATTAGATCATTTTGTCAGTAAAGCGATCTACAATGTGCTTGGTCGCAAAGCTGCTCATCTGTGGTAAACAGCTCTTCAGAAAGGCATTCTTCAATTGATTTCACTAATTCTATGTAATAATTTTGTGATTTCCTACAAAACTACACTTCTTCTCCCATCTGTCTGAGTATTTAATATTGTCTAGGTCCCGTTAAAACATGTATTTTTCCCATCTAATTCCTTGTTTGCTTTAAAACAAGAATTCCCCATTTTCTATCCCTTCAGTAGCCAACCAGTTTGTATGGAGTACACTGGAGCAACTTGACTGATCAGTAAAACACTGCTTTTGTTGTCACCGCAAGGCATCCCCCGTCGGTTGTTTCACTGAGACACTACTGAGTAACTATAACTCAACACAGTTTATACACGTAACATTCATATACATACTAACAAACAAACAAACAATTATTTATCGCGATTTTCTCATCTCTGTTTGAACGTACACCCAGGTAAATATTCCTGTAGTCTTCTCATACCGACTATGGACCCATTCATTGTTTAACTTCACTGTTTTGCAAATCCTAATTGAATATTACACATTGACATTGAACTTTACTGGATAAGCAGGTCTTCATTGCATTCAGCAACCTATATGTGAGCATCTATGTGTAAGCTGTTCTTCTTTGCATTTATCAGCAGCAAGCAATTCTTCATTGCACATGCATATGAAAATAGTAAAACAATTCCAATGCGTTAGCGAAACCTTCTATATCAGGAGTGTCCATCATGATGGTGGGAATAGAACCTCTTTCCCAGAATAGTTCAACCTTCATTACTCAACTGATCATAACTCCGCAATGAGCACATTTCAAAGTATCATTCCTCTACATGTATTCAAAAATCTATGTGTAAATGTTTAATATTTCTTATATTTGTTGATGTCATTCTGTGTGCATGTGGCCTAAACCCAATCTCTGTGTGGCAATTTTAATTTAAACAAGTTGAACTCTGCCTCTGATCATTTAAAAAAGGTGTGTACCAATATCAACCTTTCTCAGGTAATTACTGATCCTACAAAACCAAAGAGATCCTTCAAGGTCGTCCCTGATTGGCTCAATCTTAACAAATCAAAGGTAGAATATCCGCAGTATCTGAACTTGGTGTTAGTTATCACTGCTCAATAGCCTGTATCAGAATTGCAAAAATGAAAACATTAGGTCCACGCTTGATATCCAGATCCTGAAACATCTCCATGAGCAGGCTTTTTTTTAACTGATCTGTTGAATAGTTATATGACACTGTTAAAATCTCAGATGAAGATCTAGCACTTGACCATTTTTGTAAATCTTCTAATTCCATAGTTGATAAACATGCCCCTTTTAAAAAGTATAGAACTTAGAACAGGTCTAGTCCCTGACTTTCGGCAGAACTGTCTTCTTTACTTTTTTTTTTTTTTCCCCTTGTCCTGTTCAGCATTATGTCAGAAGAATTGTAGTCTGAATACCTTTGATGCCAAACAGATTTGCTTTGCCAAGGGAAGTTTTATAAATGTAAAGCTCCCCTTGATGCCCATTTATCTATTTCTGTTTACAATATATGACATGAACTGAACTGAACCGGACCGGGGGACAAGGAAAGAAGAAGAGGAAAGAAGAGGAAACAGAACAAAAATAGAAACAAAAACCAGACAACCAGCTGCTACACCTGTAAAAAACAAAACAGACAACAATCCATGGCCTATGAGGGGAATCCAGCCTTAGCGCCACCAGGAGCACCTGAAAGCAGACAAGCAGAGAAAAAACAAACACACAAACAAACAAAAACAAGCACAAGAAGCGGCAATCGCATACAACACAGCTGTGGATATAGATGACCTGAGACGACATGATAATACATCAACTGCTTAGTGACCATGCTACTGGACTAATGAATGTGTGTGTGTGTGTGTGAGAACATGCAACACCCATGGCACAGGACCTACATGATAACCGTGCTTAGTTATGAGTGTATAAGCGTACAGGGCCACAATCCACAGCCCCCCCCCAAGCAATCAGAAGCAGGCAGAGAGGGCCACAAGACCCAGGCCACCAGCAGCCCCCACAGAGCACAGAACCCAGGCAGCCCACCGCAGGGGCAACCACGCATTCACCCAGAAGACTGCAGAGGAAGCCCCCGGAAAGAGCCCCCATAAGCATAGGGCAGAGGCACTCCGGGAACCAGGGGTAACAGCCCACCGACCCCGCCAGGCCCCAGCCGCCCAGACATGGGCCGTGCACTGGACCTGGGCCCCAGGAGCCCGAGCGCCCCCAAACCCCCCGGCAGAGGCCCCACCCAATACCCAGGAGGGCCAAGCGCCCCAGACAGCCACAAAGTGGGTCAGCGCCTGCCCCAGCGCCCCTGGCCAAGTGCCCTGGGAGTCAAGACGTGCCCACAGGTGGGTGAAGTCGCGAGCAGTGGGGAGAGGCAACGCTGATGCCCCATCGGGAGAAACACAGGCAGGCCAGGCGACAGCAAGTCCCAGATCCAGGCCCAATCATTACCACACACACTTTCACGTCCCATACATCCACACATCCACACATCCTACCTCCCTCGACTCTGCTGGGGTGTAGTGCAGCGGGCACACCAGGAGGCCAGCAACCCCCCAGCCACCACAGACCCCGAACCAGCAGAACAATTAATTAATCCTCCTGGCCCCTCCTGCCCCGAGCAGACACCAGGAAGCAGGGGTTGTGCGAAGAAGACCCCTCCCCTCACCCTTCTGGCTCTTCAATATTTTCTAATAGTGAGCAATTAAAATTGAGGGGCAGCCAAACTTGTAGAACTGGGAGCGCGGCACTCTGGGCAGCCTACATACCCAAAGAGCCCCGCCCACCAGATGCCACTCAGTGTAACCACCCCCCAAGACCTAATGTGTGTGTGTGAGTGTGTTTGATAAGTAGTAATGTCTAAGGTGTAATTAAAACAGGGGCAGGGAACTGCAGAGTGCAACCAAAGGGGACCACCTACGTGGCCCCATCCACTACACCCCACCGAACACACACGCCCCCAAAACCCTTCATGTGTGAGTGTGTGCTGTGTACAGGAGCCAGAAGGGAGAGGGGTATGGGGATATATATGGGGACTGGCTGCAATAGGCATCCCCGCTACCTGGGAGCCAACAATGGGCAGGAGGGCCTGATGTCCACCAGGCTCGAGGCTGCAGCGACCATATTCTGGGAGCTACTGTACCCCCAGAAGGTACCCATCCCGCCCCACCCCACTCAACCCAACCCCACCCAGGAGGACCTCTACAAAAAACAAACAAACAACATCAAAAAACAAACAAACAAACCACCCGGTCACACCAGTCGCAGCAGCCCGGGCCTGAGACCCACCATCACCCAGCAACCCACCACTATGTGATAAAACTAATCAGAGGGGACCAGAGAGAATGAAATTCAGCCAACTGATGTTTTGAGGAGGCAGACATTGTTTCCATGCTAATATAATCTAAAAGAAAATTTCTAAACTGGTTAATACACAGATTGTTCTTCGCTTTCCAGTTCATGAGAATAGTTTTCTTTGCGATACATAACACTGTGACAACCATGTGTGCTGAGTTAATTTCCATGTTGATGTTGTCTAAGTCACCCAGTATGCACAGTGTGGGGCATGCAGGGATGCTACACTTTAGCCATGTTGATAGGTCCTCACAGACTTCAAGCCAGAACTTCTGGACAGGCGCAGAAAAACCACAAAGCGTGTGCATAATCATCAGGTGTGTTATCTGTGCAATGTGAGCAGATGTTTGAGTGTGTTAGACCCATCCTGAACATCCTTTGTCCTGTATAGTGTGTTCTATGAAGGATTTTGTATTGTATGAGCTGTAAATTAGGATTTCGAGTCTTTATGAAGGTGTTCAAACATATTTGTGGTTAGAAGCTATGACCAGAACTGATGGATAAATCTGCCTCCCATTTTGAGGATGGAAGAGACATTGTGTCATCTATCTTAGACAATAATTTATATATTTTTGATAGTAGTTTTGGGGTACAGATGCTTAGAAATTCTGCTACCCTAGTCGGGGGTTGTAAGTCTGGTTGGTGGAGGATATATCCATCGATCCATCCATCATCTGCCGCTTATCCGGGGGTCGGGTCGCGGGGGCAGCAGCTTGAGCAGAGAAACCCAGACGTCTCTGTCCCCGGCCACTTCCTCCAGCTCTTCCGGGGGGACCCCGAGGCGTTCCCAGGCCAGCCGAGAGACATAGTCTCTCCAACGTGTCCTGGGTCTCCCCCGGGGTCTCCTCCCAGTGGGACGTGCCCGGAACACCTCCCCAGGGAGGCGCCCAGGGGGCATCCTAACCAGATGCCCGAGCCACCTCATCTGACTCCTCTCAATGCGGAGGAGCAGCGGTTCTACTCCGAGCCCCTCCCGGATGACTGAGCTTCTCACCCTATCTCTAAGGGAGAGCCCAGACACCCTGCGGAGGAAACCCATTTCGGCCGCTTGTATTCGCGATCTTGTTCTTTCGGTCACTACCCACAACTCGTGACCATAGGTGAGGATGGGAACGTAGATTGACCAGTAAGTAGAGAGCTTCGCCTTCTGGCTCAGCTCCCTCTTCACAACGACGGGTCGGTGCAGAGCCTGCAACACTGCAGGCGCCGCACCGATCCGCCCGTCAATCTCCCGCTCCATTCGTCCGTCACTCGTGAACAAGACCCCGAGATACTTGAACTCCTCCTCTTGGGGAAGGATCTCATTCCCGACCCGGAGAGAGCATTCCACCCTTTTCCGGCTGAGAACCATAGTCTCGGATTTGGAGGTGCTGATTCTCATCCCAGCCGCTTCACACTCGGCTGCGAATCACTCCAGTGAGAGCTGAAGGTCACGGCCTGACGACGCTAACAGAACCACATCATCTGCAAAAAGCAGAGACCCGATTCTGAGGTCGCCAAATGGGACACCCTCAACGCCCTGGCTCCGCCTAGAAATTCTGTCCATAAAAGTTAGGAACAGAATCGGTGACAAAGGGCAGCCCTGACGGAGTCCAACTCTCACCGGAAACGTATCCGACTTACTGCCGGCAATGCGGACCAAACTCTGGCACCGGTCATACAGAGACCGAACGGCCCCTATCAAGGGGTCCGGCACTCCATATTCCCGGAGCACCCCCCACAGGACTCCACAAGGGACACGGTCGAACGCTTTCTCCAAGTCCACAAAACACATGTAGACTGGTTGGGCGAACTCCCATGCACCCTCCAGGATCCTGCCGAGGGTATAGAGGGGGACCACCACCCCAATCTGCCAGTCCAGAGGCACTGTCCCCGATGTCCACGCGATACTGCAGAGGCGTGTCAGCCAAGACAGCCCTACAACATCCAGAGCCTTGAGAAACTCAGGTCGGACCTCATCCACCCCCGGGGCCTTGCCACCGAGGAGCTTTTTAACCACCTCGGCAACCTCAGCCCCAGAAATGGGAGGCCCCGTCTCCGAGCTCTCCGACTCTGCCTCTTCCGAGCACGTGTTGGTAGGATTGAGGAGTTCCTCGAAGTACTCCCCCCACCGACTCACAACATCCCTAGTTGAGGTCAGCAAAGCCCCGTCCCCACTGTAAACAGTGTTGACTGTGAGCCGCTTCCCCCCCCCTGAGACGCCGGATGGTGGACCAGAATCTTTTCGAGGCCGTCCGGAAATCGTTCTCCATGGTCTCACCGAACTCCTCCCAGGCCCGAGTTTTTGCCTCAGCAACCGCCGAAGCCGTGGCCCGTCTGGCCCGTCGGTACCTATCAGCTTCTTCCAGGGTCCCACTGGCCAAAAAGGCCCGATAGGACTCCTTCTTCAGCTTGACGGCTTCCCTCACCACTGGTGTCCACCAGCAGGTTCGAGGGTTGCCGCCACGACAGGCACCGACCACCTTACGGCCACAACTCCGACCAGCTGCCTCGGCAATGGAGTCACGGAACATGACCCATTCGGACTCAATGTCCCCCACCTCAAATATGGTTGAAGCTCTGCCGGAGGTGGGAGTTAAAGCTCCTTCTGACGGGGGATTCTGACAAACGCTCCCAGCAGACCCTCACAATACGTTTGGGCCTGCCAGGTCTGATCGGCATCCTCCCCCACCAGCGGAGCCAACTCACCACCAGGTGGTGATCAATTGACAGCTCCGCCCCTCTCTTCACCCGAGTGTCTAGGACATACGGCCGCAAGTCCGATGATACAACCACAAAGTCGATCATCGAACTGCGGCCAAGGGTGTCCTTGTGCCAACTGCACATATGGACACCCTTATGCCTGAACATGGTGTTCGTTATGGACAGTCTATGACTGGCACAGAAGTCCAACAACATAACACCACTCTGATTCAGATCGGGGGGGCCGTTCCTCCCAATCACACCCCTCCAGGTCTCACTGTCATTGCCCTCGTGAGCATTGAAGTCCCCCAGCAGAATGAGGGAGTCTCCGGAAGGAGCATTCTCCAGTGCCTCCCCCAGAGACTCCAAAAAGGGTAGGTACTCTGAACTGCTGTTTGGCGCATAGGCACAAACAACAGTCAGGACTCGTCCCCCCACCCAAAGGCGGAGGGAGGCTACCCTCTCGTTCACTGGGGTAAACCCCAATGTACTGGCACACAGCCGGGGGGCAATAAGTATGCCCACACCTGCTCTGCGCCTCTCACCACGGGCAACTCCAGAGTGGAAGAGAGTCCAACCCCTCTCAAGAGTACTGGTTCCAGATCCCAAGCCGTGCGTCGAGGTGAGTCCGACTATATCTAACGGTCTGATGAAGTTTCAACAATAAACAACAAACTTTGTATTATGAGAAAGAACCAGACTCATTCTTCAGGAATCCGAAAATAAGCTCTATTTTACGAGTTATGCACGAATTCGGATTCTCCTATAAAACGAATTCCTTAACTCAAACCATGTTAAGACTGCTTTGTCCTTCATATTTATTCATGTCTAATCAAGTTTCAATGATAAACAACGTTGTACTTTGTAGAATGAGAAAGAACTTCTTCAGCAATAAGCATCTCTCGACAAATGACGAAATACAGATTTTGCTATAAAATTAATTGCTATCAGCCTGACTTAAAACTGTTTGTCTTCCTTATTTATCCACTTCAAATCAAGTTTCAACAATTAAAAAAATTTTGTACTTTGAGAAAGAACAACTTAATCTTGAGCAATCAGTATAAAAAGAGGGTAAGCAAAGGTGCGAATGTCAAACCATACATGATCAAAACAGGGAGCGGAGGTGTTTGGCTGAGACAAGGTGTGAATGTCCACCCATAATTAATGAAAAGCGGGCAACAAGTAGGTTCGAATGCCAAACCATACATCATCAAAAGCAGGAGTGGATATGTTCGGCTACAAGAAGGTTTGAACGTCTGACCATAGTTTGTAAAAAGCGGGTAAGAAAAGGTTCGAATGCCCGAACATACACCATCAAAGGAGGGAGCGGAGGTGTTCCGCTGTAAGAAGGTGTGAATGTCCGACCATAGTTGGTAAAAAACGGGTAAGAAAAGGTTAAAATATCCGACTGTACACAATCAGTAGCGGGTGCGGAGTTGTTCGGCTACTAAAAGGTGTGAAAGTCCGACCATGGTTTGTAAAAAGCGGGTAAGAAAAGGTGCTAATGCCCGACAATGTATGATCAAAAGAGGGAGCGGAGGTGTTCGGCTGCAAGAAGGTCTGAATGTCCAACCATAATTTGTAAAAACCGGGAAGGAAAGGCTCGAAAGCCCGACTATACACCATCAAAAGCGGGAGCAGAGTGGTTCAGCTGCAAGAAGGTCTGAATGTCCATCAATAATTGCTTTAAAACATGAAAGAAAATTTTCGAATATCATCCGCACATGATCATAAGAAGGAGAGGAGGTGTTCAGCTGCAAGAAGGTGTGAATGTCCACCCATAATTCCTGAAAAATGGGTAAAAAAAGGTGCGAATGCCGAACCATACATGATCAAAACAGGGAGCGGAGGTGTTTGGCTGTGACAAGGTGTGAATGTCCACCCAAAATTAATGAAAAGTGGGCAACAAGTAGGTTTGAATGCCGAACCATACATCATCAAAAGCAGGAGTGGATGTGTTCGGCTACAAGAAGGTTTGAATGTCCGAGCATAGTTTGTAAAAAGCGGGTAAGAAAAGGTTCGAATGCCCAAACATACACCATCAAAAGAGGGAGCGGAGGTGTTCCGCTGTAAGAAGGTGTGAATGTCCCCGACCATAGTTGGTAAAAAGCTGGTAAGAAAATGTTCGAATGCCCGAATATATACCATCAAAAGCGGAAGCGGAGGTGTTCGACTGCAAGCAGGTGTGAATGTCCAGCCATAATTACTCACAAACGGGTAAGAAAAGGTAGTATTGCCAAACCATACATGATCAAAAGAGGGAGTGGAGGTCTTCGGCTGCAAGGTCTGAATGTCCAACCATAATTTCTAAAAACCGGGTAAGAAAAGGTTCGAAATTCCGACTATACACAATCAAAAGCGGGAGCGGGAGGTTTTCAGCTGCAAATCCTTCACTCAAACTAAGTGAAAACTGCTTTGTCCTTCATATTTATCAATGTCTAGATCGACTTCAAAAAAGAACAACATTGTATTTTGCAGTAGAAGAAAAAGCAACACTGAAGGATCAGGAATCCGAGAATAAGCTTCTTTTCATACGTTCTGCATGATTTGGGATTTTATGTATAAAATGAATTCCTTCACTCAAACCAAGTGAAAACTGCTTTGTCCTTCATATTTATCAATGTCTAGATTTACTTCAACAAAGAACAACATTGTATTTTGCAGTAGTAGAAAGAGCAACACTTGAAGGAACAGGAATCCGAGAATAAGCTTATTTTCATACGTTCTGCATGATTTGGGATTTTATGTATAAAATGAATTCCTTTACTCAAACAAAGTGGAAACTGCTTTGTCCTTCATATTTATCAATGTCTATATCGATTTCAACAAAGAACAAGGCTGTATTTTGCAGTATAGGAAAGAGCAACACTGGAGGATCAGGAATCCGAGAATAAGCTTACTTTCATGAGTCCTGCACGATTTCGGATTTTCCTATAAAATGAATTGCTTTGCTCAAACCAACTTAAAATTGCTTTGTCCTTCATAGTTATCCATGTCTAAAATGTATCAAGCATAAAGTTCCTCATATTACCCTGAATGAGAAAGAAGCATCCCTTTGGTTGAGCAATACGTTCCTTATGCGGAGTTATGCATGATTTCGGATTTTGCTATAAAATTCATTCCTTCACACCTTTTTTTTTCACCGCATTTTATAGATTATGGTTGGAAATTTCAACCACTCTAATCCGAAGACCTCTCCTCCCGCTTTTGTTAATATATTTGAACTTTAGTTGGACATTCACACCTACTTGCAGCCGAACACCACCTCTCTCGCTTTTGATGATGTATGGACCGGCATTCTTACCTTTTCTAACACATTTTTCAGAAATTACGGTCGGAGATTCACACCTACTCACAGCCGAACAACTCCGCTCCCGCATTTGATGGTTAAGAAAAGTTTCGAATATCCAACCAAACATAATCAAAAGCGGGAGCAGAGCTGTTCGACTGCAAGTAGGTGTGAATGTCCAGCCATAATTACTCACAAAGGGGTAAGAAAAGGTAGTATTGCCAGACCATACATGATCAAAACAGGGAGCTGAGGTGGTTCAGCTGCAAGGTGTGAATGTCTGACTATAGTTTGTAAAAAGCGGGTAAGATAAGGTGCGAATGCCCGACAATGTATAATCAAAAGAGGGAGCAGAGGTTTTCGGCTACACGAAGGTTTGAATGTCCGACCATAGTTTGTAAAAAGCGGGTAAGAAAAGGTTCAAATGCCTGACTATACACCATCAAAAGCGGGAGCGGAGATGTTCCGCTGTAAGACGGTGTGAATGTCCGACCATAGTTGGTAAAAAGCGGGTAAGAAAAGGTTAAAATACCCAACCATACATCATCAAAAGCAGGAGTGGATGTGTTCGGCTACAAGAAGGTGTGAACGTCCAACCAAAGTTTGTAAAAAGCAGTTAAGAAAAGGTTTGAATATCCAACCAAACATAATCAAAAGCGGGAGCATAGCTTTTCGACTGCAAGTAGGTGTGAATGTCAGATCATAATTTGCAAAAAGCTGATGAGAAAGGGTGAGAATGTCCGACTGCACACCATCAAATGCGGGAGCGGAGTTGTTCGGCTGTGAGTAGGTGTGAATCTCCGACCGTAATTTCTGAAAAATGTGTTAGAAAAGGTAAGAATCCCGGTCCATACATCATCAAAAGCGAGAGAGGTGGTGTTCGGCTGCAAGTAGGTGTGAATGTCCAGCCATAATTACTCACAAACGGGTAAGAAAAGGTAGTATTGCCAGACCATACATGATCAAAACAGGGAGCGGAGGTGGTTCAGCTGCAAGAAGGTGTGAATGTCCAACTAAAGTTCAAATATATTAACAAAAGCGGGAGGAGAGGTCTTCGGATTAGAGTGGTTGAAATTTCCAACCATAATCTATAAAATGCGGTGAAAAAAAAAGGTGTGAAGGAATGAATTTTATAGCAAAATCCGAAATCATGCATAACTCCGCATAAGGAACGTATTGCTCAACCAAAGGGATGCTTCTTTCTCATTCAGGGTAATATGAGGAACTTTATGCTTGATACATTTTAGACATGGATAACTATGAAGGACAAAGCAATTTTAAGTTGGTTTGAGCAAAGCAATTCATTTTATAGGAAAATCCGAAATCGTGCAGGACTCATGAAAGTAAGCTTATTCTCGGATTCCTGATCCTCCAGTGTTGCTCTTTCCTATACTGCAAAATACAGCCTTGTTCTTTGTTGAAATCGATATAGACATTGATAAATATGAAGGACAAAGCAGTTTCCACTTTGTTTGAGTGAAGGAATTAATTTTATAGCAAAATCCCAAATCAAGCAGAACGTATGAAAATAAGCGTGTTTTCGGATTCCTGATCCTTCAGTGTTGCTATTTCTTCTACTGCAAAATACAATGTTGTTCTTTGTTGAAGTCAATCTAGACATTGATAAATATGAAGGACAAAGCAGTTTTAACATAGTTTGAGTAAAGGAATTCATTTTATACATAAAATCCCAAATCATGCAGAACGTATGAAAATAAGCTTATTCTCGGATTCCTGTTCCTTCAAGTGTTGCTCTTTCTACTACTGCAAAAGACAATGTTGTTCTTTGTTGAAGTAAATCTAGACATTGATAAATATGAAGGACAAAGCAGTTTTCACTTGGTTTGAGTGAAGGAATTCATTTTATACATAAAATCCCAAATCATGCAGAACGTATGAAAAGAAGCTTATTCTCGGATTCCTGATCCTTCAGTGTTGCTTTTTCTTCTACTGCAAAATACAATGTTGTTCTTTGTTGAAGTCGATCTAGACATTGATAAATATGAAGGACAAAGCAGTTTTAACTTGGTTTGAGTGAAGGAATTCATTTTATACATAAAATCCCAAATCATGCAGAACGTATGAATTTAAGCTTATTCTCGGATTACTGATCCTTCAAGTGTTGCTCTTTCTACTACTGCAAAATACAATGTTGTTCTTTGTTGAAGTAAATCTAGACATTGATAAATATGAAGGACAAAGCAGTTTTCACTTGGTTTGAGTGAAGGAATTCATTTTATACATAAAATCCCAAATCATGCAGAACGTATGAAAAGAAGCTTATTCTCGGATTCCTGATCCTTCAGTGTTGCTTTTTCTTCTACTGCAAAATACAATGTTGTTCTTTGTTGAAGTCGATCTAGACATTGATAAATATGAAGGACAAAGCAGTTTTAACTTGGTTTGAGTGAAGGAATTCATTTTATACATAAAATCCCAAATCATGCAGAACGTATGAATTTAAGCTTATTCTCGGATTACTGATCCTTCAGTGTTGCTCTTTCTTCTACTGCAAAATCCAGTGTTGTTCTTTGTTGAAGTCAATCTAGACATTGATAAATATGAAGGACAAAGCAGTTTTAACATAGTTTGAGTGAAGGCATTCATTTATAGTAAAATCAATAATCGTGCAGAACTCATGAAAATAAGCTTATTCTCGGATTCCTAAAACTTTTGATTTGCTCTTTCTTTACTGCAAAGTACAATGTTGTTCTTTGTTGAAGTCGATCTAGACATTGATAAATATGAAGGACAAAGCAGTTTTCACTTGGTTTGAGTGAAGGATTTGCAGCTGAAAACCTCCCGCTCCCGCTTTTGATTGTGTATAGTCGGAATTTCGAACCTTTTCTTACCCGGTTTTTAGAAATTATGGTTGGACATTCAGACCTTGCAGCCGAAGACCCCCACTCCCTCTTTTGATCATATATTGTCGGGCATTCGCACCTTGTCTTACCCGCTTTTTACAAACTATAGTCAGACATTCACACCTTGCAGCTGAACCACCTCAGCTCCCTGTTTTGATCATGTATGGTTTGGCAATACTACCTTTTCTTACCCGTTTGTGAGTAATTATGGCTGGACATTCACACCTGCTTGCAGTCGAACACCTCCGCTTCCGCTTTTGATGGTATATATTCGGGCATTCGAACATTTTCTTACCAGCTTTTTACCAACTATGGTCGGGGACATTCACACCTTCTTACAGCGGAACACCTCCGCTCCCTCTTTTGATGGTGTATGTTTGGGCATTCGAACCTTTTCTTACCCGCTTTTTACAAACTATGCTCGGACATTCAAACCTTCTTGTAGCCGAACACATCCACTCCTGCTTTTGATGATGTATGGTTGGGCATTCAAACCTACTTGTTGCCCGCTTTTCATTAATTTTGGGTGGACATTCACACCTTGTCACAGCCAAACACCTCCGCTCCCTGTTTTGATCATGTATGGTTGGACATTCGCACCTTTTCTCACCCGCTTTTTGCCAACTATGGTCGGCTGTTCACAGCTTCCTCTCCACCATACTTGTATGGTGAGATATTCACACCCACTTGCATCCGAAGACCTTTTGTTGATATTTAGTCGGTCATTCGCAGCTTACCCGCTTTTGGCAAACTATGGCCTTCATGCAGCCAAACACCTCTGATCTCGCTTTTGATGATGTAAGGTTGGGCATTCAGACCTTGCTTCACCTGCTTTTCACCAAATATAGTCGGACATTCACACCTTCTTGCAGCCGAACACTTCCGCTCCACCTTTTAGTGTTCTATCAAACCTTTTTTTCACCGAATTTTATAGATTATGGTTGGAAATTCTCAACCACTCTCATCCGAAGACCTCTCCTCCCGCTTTTGTTAATATATTTGAACTTTAGTGAGACATTCACACCTTCTTGCAGCTGAACCACCTCCGCTCCCTGTTTTGATCATGTATGGTCTGGCAATACTACCTTTTCTTACCCGTTTGTGAGTAATTATGGCTGGACATTCACACCTACTTGCAGCCGAACACCACCTCTCTCGCTTTTGATGATGTATGGACCGGCATTCTTACCTTTTCTAACACATTTTTCAGAAATTACGGTCGGAGATTCACACTTACTCACAGCCGAACAACTCCGCTCCCGCATTTGATGGTGTATAGTCGGGCATTCTCACCCTTTCTCATCAGCTTTTTGCAAATTATGATCTGACATTCACACCTGCTTTTGATAATGTATGGTTTGGCATTCGCACCTTTTCTTACCCATTTTTCAGTAATTATGGGTGGACATTCACACCTTCTTGCAGCTGAACACCTCCTCTCCCGCTATTGATTGTGTACAGTCGGGTATTTTAACCTTTTCTGACCCGCTTTTTACCAAATATGGTCGGACATTCACACCGTCTTACAGCGGAACACCTCTGCTCCCGCTTTTGATGGTGTATAGTCAGGCATTTGAACCTTTTCTTACCCGCTTTTTACAAACTATGGTCGGACATTCAAACCTTCTTGTAGCCGAAAACCTCCGCTCCCTCTTTTGATTATACATTGTTGGGCATTCGCACCTTATTTACAAACTATAGTCAGACATTCACACCTTGCAGCTGAGCCACCTCAGCTCCCTGTTTTGATAGTGTATGTTCGGGCATTCGAACCTATTTGATATTCGAAAATTTTCGCACCTTATCTTACCCGCTTTTTACAAACTATAGTCAGACATTCACACCTTGCAGCTGAACCACCTCCGCTCCCTGTTTTGATCATGTATGGTCTGGCAATACTACCTTTTTTTACCCGTTTGTGAGTAATTAATCCCAAAATATTGAGCATAAAATAAGTCTTTATGCTGATGATGTATTACTTTTCCTTCAGAACTCACAGACGTCTCTCAGTCACACGATCACACTCATAAATAAATTCTCAGCACTTTCTGACTACTCTATCAACTGGTCTAAGACCACAGTTCTGCCCATTAACTGTAGGGTCCATAATATACCTGCGATCACTTTACAGTCAGGAAATATTAGATATTTAGGCATAAACATTTCCTCCAGGCTCTCAGAGCTAACAAAGCTAAATTATGTGCAATTATTACTCTACTCGTTGGAAGTCCTTACCTATATCACTTATGGGGAGAGTTACATCCATTAAAATGATGATACTACCAAAAGTTAACTATTTGTTCTCAATGATCCCCATAAAACCATCTGCTACTTGGTTTAAGTCACTAGATTCATGCATCTCCAAATTTCTGTGGAAAAACAAACCACCACGTATTAGTTTAAAAACCCTACAGAAGACCAAGGACAGTGGTGGATTAGATTTACCTCATTTTCAGCACTATTCCTTAGACAATATGTTACAATATATATCAAAATGGTTTAAACCTTGTTGTTCCCAGAGACGTTGTAATTGTTGAGGATTCTATATTCACCCCCTCATTAGAGGCACGTAATGCAGATTGATGACACTGAATCTTCTTCTCTGTTCATTGCTGGCATCATTCCCAGCATCGTAAGTGTTCGTGGCATTGTTAGCCTCTTCTTCTGGATCTTGATATCGAGAATCCTTTTGTATTTCTGGTTTGTCAGTCCTCTGTCTTCGTTCACCGGAGTCTTTGTCTTTTTGTCCTTGAGTTTGGTGATTTTTTCTTCTTTTGATGCCTTGACACAATGTGACAGGTGATACCACGTGGGAGATCCTGTAACTTGGATTGCTGTCCCTGTGCTGCGAAATGGCTGTGCTGCTCAAATGGTCTCTCCTTCATCATGGTTACATGCTGCCATTCCGACATCTCGCCATTCCGACATGGGTCTCCAATTGTCGGAATGGCGACACTTAATTTTTTATCAAACGTCCCACCATTCCGACACTTTTTTCCTCCTATGGTCGGAATGGCGGTATGTTTTTTGTTTTTTTTAACATACCGCCATTCCGACAGTTCCTTTTAATAGCCTATTTTTTACCCAAAACATTTTGCACTAATGATATGATATGTTTGGAGCACAAGCTTTGCACATGCAGAGGCCACAGCCTCGCAAACAAACTTTAATAATCTATTATCAAAATCCCCTGAATTTCAAATATAAAAATACAGATATTAATGTAACTCTGGCGAGACTGAAACTGATTAAGCAGAAATACAGTGTCAGTGAGCTGTCACAGCAGCCAGCTGGAGCGGAGCTCTCCACAGAGCCCATGCGTCTTTTGCACGCTGTCATCATATGCAAAAGTAATAATTGCAATTACAGATATCACGGCTACTGCACAGGACACAGTTGCGAGCACTCTGCCTTGCCTTGCCAATAGGAGAAGATAGAAATGACAGCATAGAACGTATAAAACACATCAAAATGCAGTAAAAACGTTTATTCATGTTATTCACGTGATTTATGAGTACTCACTCCAATTTTGGGAAGCGCGGATGGGTTTTGCGCATTTGGCACAAACACACAGCCGCAACGGTTGTAGCTTTATACAGCCTGTTGATATCTTAAGGACCTAACTGGTCACACCTGGGACTAAATGTCATGTAGAGATTGTTTTTACATGACATTACAGCTGAACATATAGCTTTCATCCACAAACCAACGTGGGAGAGCCCGAAGACGCATGTGCCAGACGCACATAGGCATGCGTAAAACCAATTTTGACCACTTCATACTGTTTATTTGCTTTCTTTTAGTTAACTTTCGTTTCTTTTGGATTCTTGTGCGTGTTATGGAGCCGTTTTGGTCCATGTTTGTAAGCCTTTTTTTCCTGGATTAAATTTTCGGAAGTTGAAACAAGTGGCATTGGAGTGTGTGATTGAAAACCACCGCGGACTGCTTCTCCTCCTCCAGTTGCCGAGACTTTGTGTTTTTAATAACGCTTGTCTATAAACATGTTAAACATATAAATTGCATGAACAGAAAGAAGGGACTCACCTGTTGAGTAACACACATTTCCTTATACGGAAAGCCTTGTCGGAATGGTGGGACATTTGAACGTCAGAATAGCGGGATGTCGCAATGGTGGGATGTCGGAATGGTGGGACGTTTGCATGTCGGAATGGTGGTATGTCGGAATGGTGGGATGTCGGAATAGCGGGATGTCGGAATGGGTGTTGCCACCCCCTTCATCATATACACAGTTATTTATACATCACCTTCCACCATGAAGCGTTGTCCCTTTTTGTTTCTCTCTTTGTTCTTAAAATGCTGTTATGCATGTCTAAACCAATCCATTAAATTAGATCATTTTGGCAGTAAAGCGATCTACAATGTGCTTGGTCGCAAAGCTGCTCATCTGTGGTAAACAGCTCTTCAGAAAGGCATTCTTCAATTGATTTCACTAATTCTATGTAATAATTTTGTGATTTCCTACAAAACTACACTTCTTCTCCCATCTGTCTGAGTATTTAATATTGTCTGGGTCCCGTTAAAACATGTATTTTTCCCATCTAATTCCTTGTTTGCTTTAAAACAAGTATTCCCCATTTTCTATCCCTTCAGTAGCCAACCAGTTTGTATGGAGTACACTGGAGCAACTTGACTGATCAGTAAAACACTGCTTTTGTTGTCACCGCAAGGCTTCCCCCGTCGGTTGTTTCACTGAGACACTACTGAGTAACTATAACTCAACACAGTTTATACACATAACATTCATATACATACTAACAAACAAACAAACAATTATTTATCGCAATTTTCTCATCTCTGTTTGAACGTACACCCAGGTAAATATTCCTGTAGTCTTCTCATACCGACTATGGACCCATTCATTGTTTAACTTCACTGTTTTGCAAATCCTAATTGAATATTACACATTGACATTGAACTTTACTTGATAAGCAGGTCTTCATTGCATTCAGCAGCCTATATGTGAGCATCTATGTGTAAGCTGTTCTTCTTTGCATTTATCAGCAGCAAGCAATTCTTCATTGCACATGCATATGAAAATAGTAAAACAATTCCAATGCGTTAGCGAAACCTTCTATATCAGGAGTGTCCATCATGATGCTGGGAATAGAACCTCTTTCCCAGAATAGTTCAACCTTCATTACTCAACTGATCATAACTCCGCAATGAGCACATTTCAAAGTATCATTCCTCTACATATATTCAAAAATCTATGTGTAAATGTTTAATATTTCTTATATTTGTTGATGTCATTCTGTGTGCATGTGGCCTAAACCCAATCTCTGTGTGGCAATTTTAATTTAAACAAGTTGAACTCTGCCTCTGATCATTTAAAAAAGGTGTGTACCAATATCAACCTTTCTCAGGTAATTACAGATCCTACAAAACCAAAGAGATCCTTCAAGGTTGTCCCTGATTGGCTCAATCTTAACAAATCAAAGGTAGAAAATCCGCAGTATCTGAACTTGGTGTTAGTTATCACTGCTCAATAGCCTGTATCAGAATTGCAAAAATGAAAACATTAGGTCCACGCTTTGTATCCAGATCCTGAAACATCTCCATGAGCAGGCTTTTTTTTAACTGATCTGTTGAATAGTTCATGACACTGTTAAAATCCCAGATGAAGATCTAGCACTTGACCATTTTTGTAAATCTTCTAATTCCATAGTTGATAAACACGCCCCTTTTAAAAAGTATAGAGCTTAGAACAGGTCTATCCCTGGCTTTCGGCAGAACTGTCTTCTTTACTTTTTTTTCCCCTTGTCCTGTTCAGCATTATGTCAGAAGAATTGTAGTCTGAATACCTTTGATGCCAAACAGATTTGTTTTGCCAAGGGAAGTTTTATAAATGTAAAGCTCCCCTTGATGCCCATTTATTTATTTCTGTTTACAATATATGACATGAACTGAACTGAACCGGACCGGGGGACAAGGAAAGAAGAAGAGGAAAGAAGAGGAAACAGAACAAAAATAGAAACAAAAACCAGACAACCAGCTGCTACACCTGTAAAAAACAAAACAGACAACAATCCATGGCCTATGAGGGGAATCCAGCCTTAGCGCCACCAGGAGCACCTGAAAGCAGACAAGCAGAGAAAAAACAAACACACAAACAAACAAAAACAAGCACAAGAAGCGGCAATCGCATACAACACAGCTGTGGATATAGATGACCTGAGACGACATGATAATACATCAACTGCTTAGTGACCATGCTACTGGACTAATGAATGTGTGTGTGTGTGTGTGTGAGAACATGCAACACCCATGGCACAGGACCTACATGATAACCGTGCTTAGTTATGAGTGTATAAGCGTACAGGGCCACAATCCACAGCCCCCCCCCCAAGCAATCAGAAGCAGGCAGAGAGGGCCACAAGACCCAGGCCACCAGCAGCCCCCACAGAGCACAGAACCCAGGCAGCCCACCGCAGGGGCAACCACGCATCCACCCAGAAGACTGCAGAGGAAGCCCCCGGAAAGAGCCCCCATAAGCATAGGGCAGAGGCACTCCGGGAACCAGGGGCAACAGCCCACCGACCCCGCCAGGCCCCAGACGCCCAGACATGGGCCGTGCACTGGACCTGGGCCCCAGGAGCCCAAGCGCCCCCAAACCCCCCGGCAGAGGCCCCACCCAATACCCAGGAGGGCCAAGCGCCCCAGACAGCCACAAAGTGGGTCAGCGCCTGCCCCAGCGCCCCTGGCCAAGTGCCCTGGGAGTCAAGACGTGCCCACAGGTGGGTGAAGTCGCGAGCAGTGGGGAGAGGCAACGCTGATGCCCCATCGGGAGAAACACAGGCAGGCCAGGCGACAGCAAGTCCCAGATCCAGGCCCAATCATTACCACACACACTTTCACGTCCCATACATCCACACATCCACACATCCTACCTCCCTCGACTCTGCTGGGGTGTATTGCAGCGGGCACACCAGGAGGCCATTAACCCCCCAGCCACCACAGACCCCGAACCAGCAGAACAATTAATTAATCCTCCTGGCCCATCCTGCCCCGAGCAGACACCAGGAAGCAGGGGTGTGCGAAGAAGACCCCTCCCTCACAATACGTTTGGGCCTGCCAGGTCTGAAAAGGTAAGAATGCCGGTCCATACATCATCAAAAGCGGGAGAGCTTGTACACCCTATCTCTAAGGGAGAGCCCAGACACCCTGCGGAGGAAACCCATTTCGGCCGCTTGTATTCGCGATCTTGTTCTTTCGGTCACTACCCACAACTCGTGACCATAGGTGAGGATGGGAACGTAGATTGACCAGTAAGTAGAGAGCTTCGCCTTCTGGCTCAGCTCCCTCTTCACAACGACGGGTCGGTGCAGAGCCTGCAACACTGCAGGCACCGCACCGATCCGCCCGTCAATCTCCCGCTCCATTCGTCCGTCACTCGTGAACAAGACCCCGAGATACTTGAACTCCTCCTCTTGGGGAAGGATCTCATTCCCGACCCGGAGAGAGCTTCTCAAACTACAAAATTTTTTTAATTGTTGAAACTTGATTTGAAGTGGATAAATAAGGAAGACAAACAGTTTTAAGTCAGGCTGATAACAATTAATTTTATAGCAAAATCTGTATTTCGTCATTTGTCGAGAGATGCTTATTGCTGAAGAAGTTCTTTCTCATTCTACAAAGTACAACGTTGTTTATCATTGAAACTTGATTAGACATGAATAAATATGAAGGACAAAGCAGTCTTAACTTGGTTTGAGTTAAGGAATTCGTTTTATAGGAGAATCCGAATTCGTGCATAACTCGTAAAATAGAGCTTATTTTCGGATTCCTAAAGAATGAGTCTGGTTCTTTCTCATAATACAAAGTTTGTTGTTTATTGTTGAAACTTGATCAGACCGTTAGATATAGTCGGACTCACCTCGACGCACGGCTTGGGATCTGGAACCAGTACTCTTGAGAGGGGTTGGACTCTCTTCCACTCTGGAGTTGCCCGTGGTGAGAGGCGCAGAGCAGGTGTGGGCATACTTATTGCCCCCCGGCTGTGTGCCAGTACATTGGGGTTTACCCCAGTGAACGAGAGGGTAGCCTCCCTCCGCCTTGGGTGGGGGGACGAGTCCTGACTGTTGTTTGTGCCTATGCGCCAAACAGCAGTTCAGAGTACCTACCCTTTTTGGAGTCTCTGGGGGAGGTACTGGAGAATGCTCCTACCGGAGACTCCCTCATTCTGCTGGGGGACTTCAATGCTCACGTGGGCAATGACAGTGAGACCTGGAGGGGTGTGATTGGGAGGAACGGCCCCCCCGATCTGAATCAGAGTGGTGTTATGTTGTTGGACTTCTGTGCCAGTCATAGACTGTCCATAACGAACACCATGTTCAGGCATAAGGGTGTCCATATGTGCACTTGGCACCAGGACACCCTTGGCCGCAGTTCGATGATCGACTTTGTGGTTGTATCATCGGACTTGCGGCCGTATGTCCTGGACACTCGGGTGAAGAGAGGGGCGGAGCTGTCAACTGATCACCACCTGGTGGTGAGTTGGCTCCGCTGGTGGGGGAGGATGCCGATCAGACCTGGCAGGCCCAAACGTATTGTGGCCCCAGCCGAGGCAGCTGGTCGGAGTTGTGGCCGTAAGGTGGTCGGTGCCTGTCGTGGCGGCAACCCTCGAACCTGCTGGTGGACACCAGTGGTGAGGGAAGCCGTCAAGCTGAAGAAGGAGTCCTATCGGGCCTTTTTGGCCAGTGGGACCCTGGAAGAAGCTGATATGTACCGACGGGCCAGACGGGCCGCGGCTTTGGCGGTTGCTGAGGCAAAAACTCGGGCCTGGGAGGAGTTCGGTGAGACCATGGAGAACGATTTCCGGACGGCCTCGAAAAGATTCTGGTCCACCATCCGGTGTCTCGGGGGGGGAAGCGGCTCACAGTCAACACTGTTTACAGTGCGGACGGGGCTTTGCTGACCTCAACTAGGGATGTTGTGAGTCGGTGGGGGGAGTACTTCGAGGAACTCCTCAATCCTACCAACACGTGCTCGGAAGAGGCAGAGTCGGAGAGCTCGGAGACGGGGCCTCCCATTTCTGGGGCTGAGGTTGCCGAGGTGGTTAAAAAGTTCCTCGGTGGCAAGGCCCCGGGGGTGGATGAGGTCCGTCCTGAGTTTCTCAAGGCTCTGGATGTTGTAGGGCTGTCTTGGCTGACACGCCTCTGCAGTATCGCGTGGACATCGGGGACAGTGCCTCTGGACTGGCAGATTGGGGTGGTGGTCCCCCTCTTTAAAAAGGGGGACCGGAGGGTGTATTCCAACTATAGGGGTATCACACTCCTCAGCCTCCCTGGTAAGGTCTATTCGGGGGTATTGGAGAGGAGGATCCGTCGGATAATCGAGCCTCGGATTCAGGAGATGCAGTGTGGCTTTCGTCCTGGCCGTGGAACAGTGGACCAGCTCTATACCCTCGGCAGGATCCTGGAGGGTGCATGGGAGTTCGCCCAACCAGTCTACATGTGTTTTGTGGACTTGGAGAAAGCGTTCGACCGTGTCCCTCGTGGAGTCCTGTGGGGGGTGCTCCGGGAATATGGAGTGCCGGACCCCTTGATAGGGGCCGTTCGGTCTCTGTATGACCGGTGCCAGAGTTTGGTCCGCATTGCCGGCAGTAAGTCGGATACGTTTCCGGTGAGAGTTGGACTCCGTCAGGGCTGCCCTTTGTCACCGATTCTGTTCCTAACTTTTATGGACAGAATTTCTAGGCGGAGCCAGGGCGTTGAGGGTGTCCCATTTGGCGACCTCAGAATCGGGTCTCTGCTTTTTGCAGATGATGTGGTTCTGTTAGCGTCGTCAGGCCGTGACCTTCAGCTCTCACTGGAGTGATTCGCAGCCGAGTGTGAAGCGGCTGGGATGAGAATCAGCACCTCCAAATCCGAGACTATGGTTCTCAGCCGGAAAAGGGTGGAATGCTCTCTCCGGGTCGGGAATGAGATCCTTCCCCAAGAGGAGGAGTTCAAGTATCTCGGGGTCTTGTTCACGAGTGACGTACGAATGGAGCGGGAGATTGACGGGCGGATCGGTGCGGCGCGTGCAGTGTTGCAGGCTCTGCACCGACCCGTCGTTGTGAAGAGGGAGCTGAGCCAGAAGGCGAAGCTCTCTACTTACTGGTCAATCTACGTTCCCATCCTCACCTATGGTCACGAGTTGTGGGTAGTGACCGAAAGAACAAGATCGCGAATACAAGCGGCCGAAATGGGTTTCCTCCGCAGGGTGTCTGTGCTCTCCCTTAGAGATAGGGTGAGAAGCTCAGTCATCCGGGAGGGCCTCGGAGTAGAACCGCTGCTCCTCCGCATTGAGAGGAGTCAGATGAGGTGGCTCGGGCATCTGGTTAGGATGCCCCCTGGGCGCCTCCCTGGGGAGGTGTTTCGGGCACGTCCCACTGGGAGGAGACCCCGGGGGAGACCCAGGACACGTTGGAGAGACTATGTCTCTCGGCTGGCCTGGGAACGCCTCGGGGTCCCCCCGGAAGAGCTGGAGGAAGTGGCCGGGGACAGAGACGTCTGGGTTTCTCTGCTCAAGCTGCTGCCCCCGCGACCCGACCCCCGGATAAGCGGCAGATGATGGATGGATGGATGGATATATCCTCCACCAACCAGACTCACAACCCCCGACTAGGGTAGCAGAATTTCTAAGCAGCTGTACCCCAAAACTACTATCAAAAATATATAAATTATTGTCTAAGATAGATGACACAATGTCTCTTCCATCCTCAAAATGGGAGGCAGATTTATCCATCAGTTCTGGTCATAGCTTCTAACCACAAATATGTTTGAACACCTTCATAAAGACTCAAAATCCTAATTTACAGCTCATACAATACAAAATCCTTCATAGAACACACTATACAGGACAAAGGATGTTCAGGATGGGTCTAACACACTCAAACATCTGCTCACATTGCACAGATAACACACCTGATGATTATGCACACACTTTGTGGTTTTCTGCGCCTGTCCAGAAGTTCTGGCTTGAAGTCTGTGAGGACCTATCAACATGGCTAAAGTGTAGCATCCCTGCATGCCCCACACTGTGCATACTGGGTGACTTAGACAACATCAACATGGAAATTAACTCAGCACACATGGTTGTCACAGTGTTATGTATCGCAAAGAAAACTATTCTCATGAACTGGAAAGCGAAAAACAATCTGTGTATTAACCAGTTTAGAAATTTTCTTTTAGATTATATTAGCATGGAAACAATGTCTGCCTCCTCAAAACATCAATTGGCTGAATTTCATTCTCTCTGGTCCCCTCTGATTAGTTTTATCACATAGTGGTGGTGGTGGGTTGCTGGGTGATGGTGGGTCTCAGGCCCGGGCTACCGCGACTGGTGTGACCGGGTGGTTTGTTTGTTTGTTTTTTGTAGAGGTCTTCCTGGGTGGGGTTGGGTTGAGTGGGGTGGGGCGGGATGGGTACCTTCTGGGGGTACAGTAGCTCCCGGAATATGGTCGCTGCAGGCCCCGAGCCTGGTGGACATCAGGCCCTCCTGCCCATTGTTGGCTCCCAGGTAGCGGGGATGCCTATTGCAGCCAGTCCCTGGCTGCCCTCTCTGGGGGAGAGTAGCTCCCCCGGTATATATCCCCATACCCCTCTCCCTTCTGGCTCCTGTACACAGCACACACTCACACATGAAGGGTTTTGGGGGCGTGTGTGTTCGGTGGGGTGTAGTGGATGGGGCCACGTAGGTGGTCCCCTTTGGTTGCACTCTGCAGTTCCCTGCCCCTGTTTTAATTACACCTTAGACATTACTACTTATCAAACACACTCACACACACACATTAGGTCTTGGGGGGTGGTTACACTGAGTGGCATCTGGTGGGCGGGGCTCTTTGGGTATGTAGGCTGCCCAGAGTGCCGCGCTCCCAGTTCTACAAGTTTGGCTGCCCCTCAATTTTAATTGCTCACTATTAGAAAATATTGAAGAGCCAGAAGGGTGAGGGGAGGGGTCTTCTTCGCACACCCCTGCTTCCTGGTGTCTGCTCGGGGCAGGAGGGGCCAGGAGGATTAATTAATTGTTCTGCTGGTTCGGGGTCTGTGGTGGCTGGGGGGTTGCTGGCCTCCTGGTGTGCCCGCTGCAATACACCCCAGCAGAGTCGAGGGAGGTAGGATGTGTGGATGTGTGGATGTATGGGACGTGAAAGTGTGTGTGGTAATGATTGGGCCTGGATCTGGGACTTGCTGTCGCCTGGCCTGCCTGTGTTTCTCCCGATGGGGCATCAGCGTTGCCTCTCCCCACTGCTCGCGACTTCACCCACCTGTGGGCACGTCTTGACTCCCAGGGCACTTGGCCAGGGGCGCTGGGGCAGGCGCTGACCCACTTTGTGGCTGTCTGGGGCGCTTGGCCCTCCTGGGTATTGGGTGGGGCCTCTGCCGGGGGGTTTGGGGGCGCTCGGGCTCCTGGGGCCCAGGTCCAGTGCACGGCCCATGTCTGGGCGGCTGGGGCCTGGCGGGGTCGGTGGGCTGTTGCCCCTGGTTCCCGGAGTGCCTCTGCCCTATGCTTATGGGGGCTCTTTCCGGGGGCTTCCTCTGCAGTCTTCTGGGTGGATGCGTGGTTGCCCCTGCGGTGGGCTGCCTGGGTTCTGTGCTCTGTGGGGGCTGCTGGTGGCCTGGGTCTTGTGGCCCTCTCTGCCTGCTTCTGATTGCTTGGGGGGGGGGGCTGTGGATTGTGGCCCTGTACGCTTATACACTCATAACTAAGCACGGTTATCATGTAGGTCCTGTGCCATGGGTGTTGCATGTTCTCACACACACACACACACATTCATTAGTCCAGTAGCATGGTCACTAAGCAGTTGATGTATTATCATGTCGTCTCAGGTCATCTATATCCACAGCTGTGTTGTATGCGATTGCCGCTTCTTGTGCTTGTTTTTGTTTGTTTGTGTGTTTGTTTTTTCTCTGCTTGTCTGCTTTCAGGTGCTCCTGGTGGCGCTAAGGCTGGATTCCCCTCATAGGCCATGGATTGTTGTCTGTTTTGTTTTTTACAGGTGTAGCAGCTGGTTGTCTGGTTTTTGTTTCTATTTTTGTTCTGTTTCCTCTTCTTTCCTCTTCTTCTTTCCTTGTCCCCCGGTCCGGTTCAGTTCAGTTCATGTCATATATTGTAAACAGAAATAAATAAATGGGCATCAAGGGGAGCTTTACATTTATAAAACTTCCCTTGGCAAAACAAATCTGTTTGGCATCAAAGGTATTCAGACTACAATTCTTCTGACATAATGCTGAACAGGACAAGGGGAAAAAAAAGTAAAGAAGACAGTTCTGCCGAAAGCCAGGGATAGACCTGTTCTAAGTTCTATACTTTTTAAAAGGGGCGTGTTTATCAACTATGGAATTAGAAGATTTACAAAAATGGTCAAGTGCTAGATCTTCATCTGGGACTTTAACAGTGTCATATAACTATTCAACAGATCAGTTAAAAAAAAGCCTGCTCATGGAGATGTTTCAGGATCTGGATACCAAGCGTGGACCTAATGTTTTCATTTTTGCAATTCTGATACAGGCTATTGAGCAGTGATAACTAACACCAAGTTCAGATACTGCGGATTTTCTACCTTTGATTTGTTAAGATTGAGCCAATCAGGGACAACCTTGAAGGATCTCTTTGGTTTTGTAGGATCTGTAATTACCTGAGAAAGGTTGATATTGGTACACACCTTTTTTAAATGATCAGAGGCAGAGTTCAACTTGTTTAAATTAAAATTGCCACACAGAGATTGGGTTTAGGCCACATGCACACAGAATGATATCAACAAATATAAGAAATATTAAACATTTACACATAGATTTTTGAATATATGTAGAGGAATGATACTTTGAAATGTGCTCAATGCAGAGTTATGATCAGTTGAGTAATGAAGGTTGAACTATTCTGGGAAAGAGGTTCTATTCCCAGCATCATGATGGACACTCCTGATATAGAAGGTTTCGCTAACGCATTGGAATTGTTTTACTATTTTCATATGCATGTGCAATGAAGAATTGCTTGCTGCTGATAAATGCAAAGAAGAACAGCTTACACATAGATGCTCACATATAGGCTGCTGAATGCAATGAAGACCTGCTTATCAAGTAAAGTTCAATGTCAATGTGTAATATTCAATTAGGATTTGCAAAACAGTGAAGTTAAACAATGAATGGGTCCATAGTCGGTATGAGAAGACTACAGGAATATTTACCTGGGTGTACGTTCAAACAGAGATGAGAAAATTGCGATAAATAATTGTTTGTTTGTTTGTTAGTATGTATATGAATGTTATGTGTATAAACTGTGTTGAGTTATAGTTACTCAGTAGTGTCTCAGTGAAACAACCGACGGGGGAAGCCTTGCGGTGACAACAAAAGCAGTGTTTTACTGATCAGTCAAGTTGCTCCAGTGTACTCCATACAAACTGGTTGGCTACTGAAGGGATAGAAAATGGGGAATACTTGTTTTAAAGCAAACAAGGAATTAGATGGGAAAAATACATGTTTTAACGGGACCCAGACAATATTAAATACTCAGACAGATGGGAGAAGAAGTGTAGTTTTGTAGGAAATCACAAAATTATTACATAGAATTAGTGAAATCAATTGTGGAATGCCTTTCTGAAGAGCTGTTTACCACAGATGAGCAGCTTTGCGACCAAGCACATTGTAGATCGCTTTACTGCCAAAATGATCTAATTTAATGGATTGGTTTAGACATGCATAACAGCATTTTAAGAACAAAGAGAGAAACAAAAAGGGACAACGCTTCATGGTGGAAGGTGATGTATAAATAACTGTGTATATGATGAAGGGGGTGGCAACACCCATTCCGAAATCCCGCCATTCCGACATCCCGCTATTCCGACATCCCACCATTCCGACATACCACCATTCCGACATACCACCATTCCGACATGCAAACGTCCCACCATTCCGACATCCCACCATTGCGACATCCCGCTATTCTGACGTTCAAATGTCCCACCATTCCGACAAGGCTTTCCGTATAAGGAAATGTGTGTTACTCAACAGGTGAGTCCCTTCTTTCTGTTCATGCAATTTATATGTTTAACATGTTTATAGAGAAGCGTTATTAAAAACACAAAGTCTCGGCAACTGGAGGAGGAGAAGCAGTCCGCGGTGGTTTTCAATCACACACTCCAATGCCACTTGTTTCAACTTCCGAAAATTTAATCCAGGAAAAAAAGGCTTACAAACATGGACCAAAACGGCTCCATAACACGCACAAGAATCCAAAAGAAACGAAAGTTAACTAAAAGAAAGCAAATAAACAGTATGAAGTGGTCAAAATTGGTTTTACGCATGCCTATGTGCGTCTGGCACATGCATCTTCGGGCTCTCCCACGTTGGTTTGTGGATGAAAGCTATATGTTCAGCTGTAATGTCATGTAAAATCAATCTCTACATGACATTTAGTCCCAGGTGTGACCAGTTAGGTCCTTAAGATATCAACAGGCTGTATAAAGCTACAACCGTTGCGGCTGTGTGTTTGTGCCAAATGCGCAAAACCCATCCGCGCTTCCCAAAATTGGAGTGACTACTCATAAATCACGTGAATATCATGAATAAACGTTTTTACTGCATTTTGTTGTGTTTTATACGTTCTATGCTGTCATTTCTCTCTTCTCCTATTGGCAAGGCAAGGCAGAGTGCTCGCAACTGTGTCCTGTGCAGTAGCCGTGATATCTGTAATTGCAATTATTACTTTTGCATATGATGACAGCGTGCAAAAGACGCATGGGCTCTGTGGAGAGCTCCGCTCCAGCTGGCTGCTGTGACAGCTCACTGACAATGTATTTCTGCTTAATCAGTTTCAGTCTCGCCAGAGTTACATTAATATCTGTATTTTTATATTTGAAATTCAGGGGATTTTGATAATAGATTATTAAAGTTTGTTTGCGAGGCTGTGGCCTCTGCATGTGCAAAGCTTGTGCGCCAAACTTTAGGGCGTATTTGCGCCGGCATATCATTAGTGCAAAATGTTTTGGGTAAAAAATAGGCTATTAAAAGGAACTGTCGGAATGGCGGTATGTTAAAAAAAACAAAAAACATACCGCCATTCCGACCATAGGAGGAAAAAAGTGTCGGAAAAGTGTGGGACGTTTGATAAAAAATTAAGTGTCGCCATTCCGACAATTGGAGACCCATGTCGGAATGGCGAGATGTCGGAATGGCAGCATGTAACCATGATGAAGGAGAGACCATTTGAGCAGCACAGCCATTTCGCAGCACAGGGACAGCAGTCCAAGTTACAGGATCTCCCACGTGGTATCACCTGTCACATTGTGTCAAGGCATCAAAAGAAGAAAAAATCACCAAACTCAAGGACAAAAAGACAAAGACTCCGGTGAATGAAGACGGAGGACTGACAAACCAGAAATACAAAAGGATTCTCGATATCAAGATCCAGAAGAAGAGGCTAACAATGCCAAGAACACTTACGATGCTGGGAATGATGCCAGCAATGAACAGAGAAGAAGATTCATTGTCATCAATCTGCAACACGTGCCTCTAATGAGGGGGTGAATATAGAATCCTCAACGATTACAACGTCTCTGGGAACTGTGACAAAAACAAGGTTTAAACCATTTTGATATATATTGTAACCTATTGGCTAAGGAATAGTGCTGAAAATGAGGTAAATCTAATCCACCATTGTCCTTGGTCTTCTGTAGGGTTTTTAAACTAATACGTGGTGGTTTGTTTTTCCACAGAAATTTGGAGATGCATGAATCTAGTTACTTAAACCAAGTAGCAGATGGTTTTATGGGGATCATTGAGAACAAATAGTTAACTTTTGGTAGTATCATCATTTTAATGGATGTAATTCTCCCCATAAGTGATATAGGTAAGGACTTCCAACGAGAGAGATCGTCCTCTACTGTCTTTAATAATTGCACATAATTTAGCTTTGTTAGCTCTGAGAGCCTGGAGGAAATGTTTATGCCTAAATATCTAATATTTCCTGACTGTAAAGTGATCGCAGGTATATTATGGACCCTACAGTTAATGGGCAGAACTGTGGTCTTAGACCAGTTGATAGAGTAGTCAGAAAGTGTTGAGAATTTATTTATGAGTGTGATCGTGTGAGTGAGAGACGTCTGTGAGTTCTGAAGGAAAAGTAATACATCATCAGCATAAAGACTTATTTTATGCTCAATATTTTGGGATTAATTACTCACAAGCGGGTAAGAAAAGGTAGTATTGCCAGACCATACATGATCAAAACAGGGAGCGGAGGTCGTTCAGCTGCAAGAAGGTGTGAATGTCCAACTAAAGTTTATAAAAAGCGGGTAAGACAAGGTGCGAATGCCCGACAATGCATGATCAAAAGAGGGAGCGGAGGTTTTCGGCTACAAGAAGGTTTGAATGTCCACCCATAATTCCTGAAAAATGGGTAAAAAAAGGGTGCGAATGCCAAACCATACATCATCAAAAGCAGGAGTGGATGTGTTCGGCTAGAAGAAGGTTTGAATGTCCGACCATAGTTTGTAAAAAGCGGGTAAGAAAAGGTTCGAATGCCCAAACATAGACCATCAAAAGAGGGAGCGGAGATGGTCCGCTGTAAGAAGGTGTAAATGTCCGACCATAGTTGGTAAAAAGCGGGTAAGAAAAGGTTAAAATACCCGACTGTACACAATCAATAGCGGGAGCGGAGTTGTTCGGCTACAAGAAGGTGTGAAAGTCCGACCACGGTTTGTAAAAAGCGGGTAAGAAAAGGTTCGAATGCCCGAATATATACCATCAAAACAGGGAGCGGAGGTCGTTCAGCTGCAAGAAGGTCTGAATGTCCAACCATAATTTGTAAAAACCGGGAAGGAAAGGCTCGAAAGCCCGACTATACACCATCAAAAGCGGGAGCAGAGTGGTTCAGCTGCAAGAAGGTCTGAATGTCCATCAATAATTGCTTTAAAACATGAAAGAAAATTTTCGAATATCATCCGCACATGATCATAAGAAGGAGAGGTGTTCAGCTGCAAGAAGGTGTGAATGTCCACCCATAATTCCTGAAAAATGGGTAAAAAAAAGGTGCGAATGCCCAACCATACATCATCAAAAGCAGGAGTGGATGTGTTCGGCTACAAGAAGGTGTGAACGTCCAACCAAAGTTTGTAAAAAGCAGTTAAGAAAAGGTTTGAATATCCAACCAAACATAATCAAAAGCGGGAGCATAGCTTTTCGACTGCAAGTAGGTGTGAATGTCAGATCATAATTTGCAAAAAGCTGATGAGAAAGGGTAAGAATGTCCGACTGCACACCATCAAATGCGGGAGCGGAGTTGTTCGGCTGTGAGTAGGTGTGAATCTCCGACCGTAATTTCTGAAAAATGTGTTAGAAAAGGTAAGAATGCCGGTCCATACATCATCAAAAGCGAGAGAGGTGGTGTTCGGCTGCAAGTAGGTGTGAATGTCCAGCCATAATTACTCACAAACGGGTAAGAAAAGGTAGTATTGCCAGACCATACATGATCAAAACAGGGAGCGGAGGTGGTTTAGCTGCAAAAAGGGGTGAATGTCCAACTAAAGTTCAAATATATTAACAAAAGCGGGAGGAGAGGTCTTCGGATTAGAGTGGTTGAAATTTCCAACCATAATCTATAAAATGCGGTGAAAAAAAAGGTGTGAAGGAATGAATTTTATAGCAAAATCCGAAATCATGCATAACTCCGCATAAGGAACGTATTGCTCAACCAAAGGGATGCTTCTTTCTCATTCAGGGTAATATGAGGAACTTTATGCTTGATACATTTTAGACATGGATAACTATGAAGGACAAAGCAATTTTAACTTGGTTTGAGCAAAGCAATTAATTTTATAGGAAAATCCGAAATCGTGCAGGACTCATGAAAGTAAGCTTATTCTCGGATTCCTGATCCTCCAGTGTTGCTCTTTCCTATACTGCAAAATACAGCCTTGTTCTTTGTTGAAATCGATATAGACATTGATAAATATGAAGGACAAAGCAGTTTCCACTTTGTTTGAGTGAAGGAATTAATTTTATAGCAAAATCCCAAATCAAGCAGAACGTATGAAAATAAGCTTGTTTTCGGATTCCTGATCCTTCAGTGTTGCTATTTCTTCTACTGCAAAATACAATGTTGTTCTTTGTTGAAGTCAATCTAGACATTGATAAATATGAAGGACAAAGCAGTTTTAACATAGTTTGAGTAAAGGAATTCATTTTATACATAAAATCCCAAATCATGCAGAACGTATGAAAATAAGCTTATTCTCGGATTCCTGTTCCTTCAAGTGTTGCTCTTTCTACTACTGCAAAATACAATGTTGTTCTTTGTTGAAGTAAATCTAGACATTGATAAATATGAAGGACAAAGCAGTTTTCACTTGGTTTGAGTGAAGGAATTCATTTTATACATAAAATCCCAAATCATGCAGAACGTATGAAAAGAAGCTTATTCTCGGATTCCTGATCCTTCAGTGTTGCTTTTTCTTCTACTGCTAAATACAATGTTGTTCTTTGTTGAAGTCGATCTAGACATTGATAAATATGAAGGACAAAGCAGTTTTAACTTGGTTTGAGTGAAGGAATTCATTTTATACATAAAATCCCAAATCATGCAGAACGTATGAAAATAAGTTTATTCTCGGATTACTGATCCTTCAGTGTTGCTCTTTCTTCTACTGCAAAATCCAGTGTTGTTCTTTGTTGAAGTCAATCTAGACATTGATAAATATGAAGGACAAAGCAGCTTTAACATAGTTTGAGTGAAGGCATTCATTTATAGTAAAATCAATAATCGTGCAGAACTCATGAAAATAAGCTTATTCTCGGATTCCTAAAACTTTTGATTTGCTCTTTCTTTACTGCAAAGTACAATGTTGTTCTTTGTTGAAGTCGATCTAGACATTGATAAATATGAAGGACAAAGCAGTTTTCACTTGGTTTGAGTGAAGGATTTGCAGCTGAAAACCTCCCGCTCCCGCTTTTGATTGTGTATAGTCGGAATTTCGAGCCTTTTCTTACCCGGTTTTTAAAAATTATGGTTGGACATTCAGACCTTGCAGCCGAAGACCTCCACTCCCTCTTTTGATCATATATTGTCGGGCATTTGCACCTTGTCTTACCCGCTTTTTACAAACTATGCTCGGACATTCAAACCTTCTTGTAGCCGAACACATCCACTCCTGCTTTTGATGATGTATGGTTGGGCATTCAAACCTACTTGTTGCCCGCTTTTCATTAATTTTGGGTGGACATTCACACCTTGTCACAGCCAAACACCTCCGCTCCCTGTTTTGATCATGTATGGTTGGACATTCGCACCTTTTCTCACCCGCTTTTTGCCAACTATGGTCGGCTGTTCACAGCTTCCTCTACACCATAGTTGTATGGTGGGATATTCACACCCACTTGCATCCGAAGACCTTTTGTTGATATTTAGTCGGTCATTCGCAGCTTACCCGCTTTTGGCAAACTATGGCCTTCATGCAGCCAAACACCTCTGACCTCGCTTTTGATGATGTAAGGTTGGGCATTCAGACCTTGCTTCACCTGCTTTTCACCAAATATAGTCGGACATTCACACCTTCTTGCAGCCGAACACTTCCGCTCCACCTTTTAGTGTTCTATCACACCTTTTTTTTCAACGCATTTTATAGATTATGGTTGGAAATTCTCAACCACTCTCATCCGAAGACCTCTCCTCCCGCTTTTGTTAATATATTTGAACTTTAGTCGGACATTCACACCTTCTTGCAGCTGAACCACCTCCGCTCCCTGTTTTGATCATGTATGGTCTGGCAATACTACCTTTTCTTACCCGTTTGTTAGTAATTATGGCTGGACATTCACACCTACTTGCAGCCGAACACCACCTCTCCCGCTTTTGATGATGTATGGAGCGGCATTCTTACCTTTTCTAACACATTTTTCAGCAATTATGGTCGGAGATTCACACTTACTCACAGCCGAACAACTCCGCTCCCGCATTTGATGGTGTATAGTCGGGCATTCTCACCCTTTCTCATCAGCTTTTTGCAAATTATGATCTGACATTCACACCTGCTTTTTGATAATGTATGGTTTGGCATTCGCACCTTTTCTTACCCATTTTTCAGTAATTATGGGTGGACATTCACACCTTCTTGCAGCTGAACACCTCCTCTCCCGCTATTGATTGTGTACAGTCGGGTATTTTAACCTTTTCTTACCCGCTTTTTACCAAATATGGTCGGACATTCACACCGTCTTACAGCGGAACACCTCTGCTCCCGCTTTTGATGGTGTATAGTCAGGCATTTGAACCTTTTCTTACCCGCTTTTTACAAACTATGGTCGGACATTCAAACCTTCTTGTAGCCGAAAACCTCCGCTCCCTCTTTTGATTATACATTGTTGGGCATTCGCACCTTATTTACAAACTATAGTCAGACATTCACACCTTGCAGCTGAGCCACCTCAGCTCCCTGTTTTGATAGTGTATGTTCGGGCATTCGAACCTATTCTTACCCCCTTTTTACAAACTATGCTTGGAGATTCACACCTACTCACAGCCGAACAACTCCGCTCCCGCTTTTGATGATGTCTTGTCCAGCATTCTAGTCTCTTCTAACACATTTTTCAGCAATTATGGTTGGACATTCACACCTACTCACAGCCGAACACTTCCGCTCCCGCATTTGATGGTGTATAGCCGGGCATTCTCACCCTTTCTCATCAGCTTTTTGCAAATTATGATCTGACATTCACACCTACTTGCAGTCGAACAGCTCTGCTCCCGCTTTTGATTATGTTTGGTTGGATATTCTAACCTTTTCTTAACTGCTTTTTACAAACTTTGGTCGGACGTTCACACCTTCTTGCAGCCGAACACATCCACTTCCACTTTTGATGGTATATATTCGGGCATTCGAACCTTTTCTTACCCGCTTTTTACAAACCGTGGTCGGACTTTCACACCTTCTTGTAGCCAAACCACTCCGCTCCCCCTATTGATTGTGTACAGTCGGGTATTTTAACCTTTTCTTACCCGTTTTTTTACCAACTATGGTCGGACATTTACACCTTCTTACAGCGGAACACCTCCGCTCCCTCTTTTGATGGTCTATGTTCGGGCATTCGAACCTTTTCTTACCCGCTTTTTACAAACTATGGTCGGACATTCAAACTTTCTTGTAGCCGAACACATCCACTCCTGCTTTTGATGATGTATGGTTGGGCATTTTCACATTTTCTTACCCATTTTTCAGTAATTATGGGTGGACATTCACACCTTCTTGCAGCTGAACAACTCCTCTCCCGCTTATGATCATGTGCGGTTTGATATTCGAAAATTTTCTTTCATGTTTTAAAGCAATTATTGATGGACATTCAAATCTTCTTGTAGCCGAACACATCCACTCCTGCTTTTGATGATGTATGGTAACCTTTTCTTACCCGCTTTTTACAAACAATGGTCGGATATTCAAACCTTCTTGTAGCCAAAACCCTCCGCTCCCTCTTTTGATCATACATTGTCGGGCATTCGCACCTTATCTTACCCGCTTTTTACAAACTATAGTCAGACATTCACACCTTGCAGCTGAACCACCTCCGCTCCCTGTTTTGATCATGTATGGTCTGGCAATACTACCTTTTCTTACCCGCTTGTGAGTAATTAATCCCAAAATATTGAGCATAAAATAAGTCTTTATGCTGATGATGTATTACTTTTCCTTCAGAACTCACAGACGTCTCTCAGTCACACGATCACACTCATAAATAAATTCTCAGCACTTTCTGACTACTCTATCAACTGGTCTAAGACCACAGTTCTGCCCATTAACTGTAGGGTCCATAATATACCTGCGATCACTTTACAGTCAGGAAATATTAGATATTTAGGCATAAACATTTCCTCCAGGCTCTCAGAGCTAACAAAGCTAAATTATGTGCAATTATTAAAGACAGTAGAGGACGATCTCTCGTTGGAAGTCCTTACCTATATCACTCATGGGGAGAGTTACATCCATTAAAATGATGATACTACCAAAAGTTAACTATTTGTTCTCAATGATCCCCATAAAACCATCTGCTACTTGGTTTAAGTCACTAGATTCATGCATCTCCAAATTTCTGTGGAAAAACAAACCACCACGTATTAGTTTAAAAACCCTACAGAAGACCAAGGACAGTGGTGGATTAGATTTACCTCATTTTCAGCACTATTCCTTAGACAATAGGTTACAATATATATCAAAATGGTTTAAACCTTGTTGTTGTCACAGTTCCCAGAGACGTTGTAATCGTTGAGGATTCTATATTCACCCCCTCATTAGAGGCACGTAATGCAGATTGATGACACTGAATCTTCTTCTCTATTCATTGCTGACATCATTCCCAGCATCGTAAGTGTTCGTGGCATTGTTAGCCTCTTCTTCTGGATCTTGATATCGAGAATCCTTTTGTATTTCTGGTTTGTCAGTCCTCTGTCTTCGTTCACCGGAGTCTTTGTCTTTTTGTCCTTGAGTTTGGTGATTTTTTCTTCTTTTGATGCCTTGACACAATGTGACAGGTGATACCACGTGGGAGATCCTGTAACTTGGATTGCTGTCCCTGTGCTGCGAAATGGCTGTGCTGCTCAAATGGTCTCTCCTTCATCATGGTTACATGCTGCCATTCCGACATCTCGCCATTCCGACATGGGTCTCCAATTGTCGGAATGGCGACACTTAATTTTTTATCAAACGTCCCACCATTCCGACACTTTTTTCCTCCTATGGTCGGAATGGCGGTATGTTTTTTGTTTTTTTTAACATACCGCCATTCCGACAGTTCCTTTTAATAGCCTATTTTTTACCCAAAACATTTTGCACTAATGATATGATATGTTTGGCGCACAAGCTTTGCACATGCAGAGGCCACAGCCTCGCAAACAAACTTTAATAATCTATTATCAAAATCCCCTGAATTTCAAATATAAAAATACAGATATTAATGTAACTCTGGCGAGACTGAAACTGATTAAGCAGAAATACAGTGTCAGTGAGCTGTCACAGCAGCCAGCTGGAGCGGAGCTCTCCACAGAGCCCATGCGTCTTTTGCACGCTGTCATCATATGCAAAAGTAATAATTGCAATTACAGATATCACGGCTACTGCACAGGACACAGTTGCGAGCACTCTGCCTTGCCTTGCCAATAGGAGAAGAGAGAAATGACAGCATAGAACGTATAAAACACAACAAAATGCAGTAAAAACGTTTATTCATGATATTCACGTGATTTATGAGTACTCACTCCAATTTTGGGAAGCGCGGATGGGTTTTGCGCATTTGGCACAAACACACAGCCGCAACGGTTGTAGCTTTATACAGCCTGTTGATATCTTAAGGACCTAACTGGTCACACCTGGGACTAAATGTCATGTAGAGATTGATTTTACATGACATTACAGCTGAACATATAGCTTTCATCCACAAACCAACGTGGGAGAGCCCGAAGACGCATGTGCCAGACGCACATAGGCATGCGTAAAACCAATTTTGACCACTTCATACTGTTTATTTGCTTTCTTTTAGTTAACTTTCGTTTCTTTTGGATTCTTGTGCGTGTTATGGAGCCGTTTTGGTCCATGTTTGTAAGCCTTTTTTTCCTGGATTAAATTTTCGGAAGTTGAAACAAGTGGCATTGGAGTGTGTGATTGAAAACCACCGCGGACTGCTTCTCCTCCTCCAGTTGCCGAGACTTTGTGTTTTTAATAACGCTTGTCTATAAACATGTTAAACATATAAATTGCATGAACAGAAAGAAGGGACTCACCTGTTGAGTAACACACATTTCCTTATACGGAAAGCCTTGTCGGAATGGTGGGACATTTGAACGTCAGAATAGCGGGGTGTCGCAATGGTGGGATGTCGGAATGGTGGGACGTTTGCATGTCGGAATGGTGGTATGTCGGAATGGTGGTATGTCGGAATGGTGGGATGTCGGAATAGCGGGATGTCGGAATGGCGGGATTTCGGAATGGGTGTTGCCACCCCCTTCATCATATACACAGTTATTTATACATCACCTTCCACCATGAAGCGTTGTCCCTTTTTGTTTCTCTCTTTGTTCTTAAAATGCTGTTATGCATGTCTAAACCAATCCATTAAATTAGATCATTTTGGCAGTAAAGCGATCTACAATGTGCTTAGTCGCAAAGCTGCTCATCTGTGGTAAACAGCTCTTCAGAAAGGCATTCTTCAATTGATTTCACTAATTCTATGTAATAATTTTGTGATTTCCTACAAAACTACACTTCTTCTCCCATCTGTCTGAGTATTTAATATTGTCTGGGTCCCGTTAAAACATGTATTTTTCCCATCTAATTCCTTGTTTGCTTTAAAACAAGTATTCCCCATTTTCTATCCCTTCAGTAGCCAACCAGTTTGTATGGAGTACACTGGAGCAACTTGACTGATCAGTAAAACACTGCTTTTGTTGTCACCGCAAGGCTTCCCCCGTCGGTTGTTTCACTGAGACACTACTGAGTAACTATAACTCAACACAGTTTATACACATAACATTCCTATACATACTAACAAACAAACAAACAATTATTTATCGCAATTTTCTCATCTCTGTTTGAACGTACACCCAGGTAAATATTCCTGTAGTCTTCTCATACCGACTAAGGACCCATTCATTGTTTAACTTCACTGTTTTGCAAATCCTAATTGAATATTACACATTGACATTGAACTTTACTTGATAAGCAGGTCTTCATTGCATTCAGCAGCCTATATGTGAGCATCTATGTGTAAGCTGTTCTTCTTTGCATTTATCAGCAGCAAGCAATTCTTCATTGCACATGCATATGAAAATAGTAAAACAATTCCAATGCGTTAGCGAAACCTTCTATATCAGGAGTGTCCATCATGATGCTGGGAATAGAACCTCTTTCCCAGAATAGTTCAACCTTCATTACTCAACTGATCATAACTCCGCAATGAGCACATTTCAAAGTATCATTCCTCTACATATATTCAAAAATATATGTGTAAATGTTTAATATTTCTTATATTTGTTGATATCATTCTGTGTGCATGTGGCCTAAACCCAATCTCTGTGTGGCAATTTTAATTTAAACAAGTTGAACTCTGCCTCTGATCATTTAAAAAAGGTGTGTACCAATATCAACCTTTCTCAGGTAATTACAGATCCTACAAAACCAAAGAGATCCTTCAAGGTTGTCCCTGATTGGCTCAATCTTAACAAATCAAAGGTAGAAAATCCGCAGTATCTGAACTTGGTGTTAGTTATCACTGCTCAATAGCCTGTATCAGAATTGCAAAAATGAAAACATTAGGTCCACGCTTGGTATCCAGATCCTGAAACATCTCCATGAGCAGGCTTTTTTTTAACTGATCTGTTGAATAGTTATATGACACTGTTAAAATCCCAGATGAAGATCTAGCACTTGACCATTTTTGTAAATATTCTAATTCCATAGTTGATAAACACGCCCCTTTTAAAAAGTATAGAACTTAGAACAGGTCTATCCCTGGCTTTCGGCAGAACTGTCTTCTTTACTTTTTTTTCCCCTTGTCCTGTTCAGCATTATGTCAGAAGAATTGTAGTCTGAATACCTTTGATGCCAAACAGATTTGTTTTGCCAAGGGAAGTTTTATAAATGTAAAGCTCCCCTTGATGCCCATTTATTTATTTCTGTTTACAATATATGACATGAACTGAACTGAACCGGACCGGGGGACAAGGAAAGAAGAAGAGGAAAGAAGAGGAAACAGAACAAAAATAGAAACAAAAACCAGACAACCAGCTGCTACACCTGTAAAAAACAAAACAGACAACAATACATGGCCTATGAGGGGAATCCAGCCTTAGCGCCACCAGGAGCACCTGAAAGCAGACAAGCAGAGAAAAAACAAACACACAAACAAACAAAAACAAGCACAAGAAGCGGCAATCGCATACAACACAGCTGTGGATATAGATGACCTGAGACGACATGATAATACATCAACTGCTTAGTGACCATGCTACTGGACTAATGAATGTGTGTGTGTGTGTGTGAGAACATGCAACACCCATGGCACAGGACCTACATGATAACCGTGCTTAGTTATGAGTGTATAAGCGTACAGGGCCACAATCCACAGCCCCCCCCCCAAGCAATCAGAAGCAGGCAGAGAGGGCCACAAGACCCAGGCCACCAGCAGCCCCCACAGAGCACAGAACCCAGGCAGCCCACCGCAGGGGCAACCACGCATCCACCCAGAAGACTGCACAGGAAGCCCCCGGAAAGAGCCCCCATAAGCATAGGGCAGAGGCACTCCGGGAACCAGGGGCAACAGCCCACCGACCCCGCCAGGCCCCAGCCGCCCAGACATGGGCCGTGCACTGGACCTGGGCCCCAGGAGCCCGAGCGCCCCCAAACCCCCCGGCAGAGGCCCCACCCAATACCCAGGAGGGCCAAGCGCCCCAGACAGCCACAAAGTGGGTCAGCGCCTGCCCCAGCGCCCCTGGCCAAGTGCCCTGGGAGTCAAGACGTGCCCACAGGTGGGTGAAGTCGCAAGCAGTGGGGAGAGGCAACGCTGATGCCCCATCGGGAGAAACACAGGCAGGCCAGGCGACAGCAAGTCCCAGATCCAGGCCCAATCATTACCACACACACTTTCACGTCCCATACATCCACACATCCACACATCCTACCTCCCTCGACTCTGCTGGGGTGTATTGCAGCGGGCACACCAGGAGGCCAGCAACCCCCCAGCCACCACAGACCCCGAACCAGCAGAACAATTAATTAATCCTCCTGGCCCCTCCTGCCCCGAGCAGACACCAGGAAGCAGGGGTGTGCGAAGAAGACCCCTCCCCTCACCCTTCTGGCTCTTCAATATTTTCTAATAGTGAGCAATTAAAATTGAGGGGCAGCCAAACTTGTAGAACTGGGAGCGCGGCACTCTGGGCAGCCTACATACCCAAAGAGCCCCGCCCACCAGATGCCACTCAGTGTAACCACCCCCCAAGACCTAATGTGTGTGTGTGAGTGTGTTTGATAAGTAGTAATGTCTAAGGTGTAATTAAAACAGGGGCAGGGAACTGCAGAGTGCAACCAAAGGGGACCACCTACGTGGCCCCATCCACTACACCCCACCGAACACACACGCCCCCAAAACCCTTCATGTGTGAGTGTGTGCTGTGTACAGGAGCCAGAAGGGAGAGGGGTATGGGGATATATACCGGGGGAGCTACTCTCCCCCAGAGAGGGCAGCCAGGGACTGGCTGCAATAGGCATCCCCGCTACCTGGGAGCCAACAATGGGCAGGAGGGCCTGATGTCCACCAGGCTCGGGGCCTGCAGCGACCATATTCCGGGAGCTACTGTACCCCCAGAAGGTACCCATCCCGCCCCACCCCACTCAACCCAACCCCACCCAGGAAGACCTCTACAAAAAACAAACAAACAAACCACCCGGTCACACCAGTCGCGGTAGCCCGGGCCTGAGACCCACCATCACCCAGCAACCCACCACCACCACTATGTGATAAAACTAATCAGAGGGGACCAGAGAGAATGAAATTCAGCCAATTGATGTTTTGAGGAGGCAGACATTGTTTCCATGCTAATATAATCTAAAAGAAAATTTCTAAACTGGTTAATACACAGATTGTTTTTCGCTTTCCAGTTCATGAGAATAGTTTTCTTTGCGATACATAACACTGTGACAACCATGTGTGCTGAGTTAATTTCCATGTTGATGTTGTCTAAGTCACCCAGTATGCACAGTGTGGGGTATGCAGGGATGCTACACTTTAGCCATGTTGATAGGTCCTCACAGACTTCAATTTTAATTTTTTATTTATATAGCGCCAGATTACAACAATTGTCATATCAAGGCACTTAAGTAATATAGTCCAATTCAAGCCAATTGGAATTCAATTCATTGTAATCATGATCCAATTAATTCTTATAGAGCCAATTCAAAAAATTTATATCCTAGCTAAGGAAACCAACAGATTGCACCGAAACGTGTCTTCAGTCCAATCTCCCGTCCTGAGCGTGCCTGTGGCAACTGTGGAAAGGAACGACTCCCTTTTAACAGGAAGAAACCTCTGGCAGAACCAGACTCAGGAAGGGTGGCCATCCGCCTCGACCAGCTGGGGTTTGAGAAGACAGAAAAGAGGGAAAAGAGGGGGGAAAAACACCATAACGCCATTCAAAGGATATCTGTTGGAACAGGGAAACATAGGTTAATAATCACAATAATGTCACATGTACATAAAATCAATTGTGAAATTAATCAGGGAAAAAGAGAGCAAAGTGAGGAAAGGTGTGACAGATGGTAAATGGTAAATGGACTTGTACTTGTATAGCGCTTTTCTAGTCTAGCTGACCACTCAAAGCGCTTCACTACATGCCGCATTCACCCCACTCACACACATTCATACAGCACGTCTTAAGAATATAACTACGTGCTTTTTTCTAATCATTCACACACATTCATACCCCCAATGATACACTGGGGGAGCAACGTGGGGTTCAGTGTCTTGCCCAAGGACGCTTTGACATGTATCCTGGGGAAGCCAGGGTCGAACCACTGACCTTCCGATTGGTGGGCGACTGCTCTTCCTCCTGAGCTACAGCCGCCCCAGCGGTCTAAGCCTATAGCAGCTTAACTATGGGATGTTTCAGGATTACCTGAGCCATCCCTAACTATAAGCTTTATCAAAAAGGAAAGTTTTAAGCCTAATCTTAAAAGTGGAAAGGGTGTCTGCTTCCCGGACATTTACTGGCAGCTTATTCCACAAGAGAGGGGCCTGATAACTGAAGGCTCTACCTCCCATTCTACTTTTAGAAACTCTGGGAACAACAAGTAAACCTGCAGTTTGGGAGCGAAGTGCTCTGTTAGGAAAATATCTTACAATTAGATCTTTAAGATATGATGGAGCTCGGTCATTAAGAACTTTATAAGTGAGAAGAAGAATCTTAAATTCTATTCTGAATTTAACAGGGAGCCAATGAAGAGAAGCTAAAACTGGAGAAACATGATCTCTCCTGTTAGTTCTCATCAGAACTCTGGCTGCAGCATTTTGGATCAGCTGGAGGCTTTTCAGAGAATATGTGGGACAGCCCAATAATAAGGAATTACAGTAGTCCAATCTTGAAGTAACAAATGCATGGACTAGTTTCTCTGCATCACCCTGAGACAGGATGTTCCTGATTTTAGCAATATTACGAAGGTGAAAGAAGGCAGTCCTAGAAACCTGTTTTATATGTGCGTCAAATGATAAATTCTGGTCAAAAATAACTCCAAGGTTCCTCACTGTAGAACTAGAAGCCAAGGAAATACCATCTAGAGTAACTATATAACTAGACAATTTCTCCCTGAAGCGCTCAGGTCCAAAGAGAACAACTTCAGTTTTGTCTGAATTTAAAAGCAGACAGTTCTGAGTCATCCAGGTCTTTATGTCTTTAAGACAGGCTTGTAGTCTGACCAACCTGTAGATTTCATCTGGTTTCATAGATAAGTACAGCTGAGTATCATCAGCATAACAATGGAAATTTATGCCATGCTGTCTGATAATGTTACCTAATGGAAGCATGTATAAAGTAAAAAGAATCGGTCCAAGCACAGAACCCTGAGGAACTCCATGACTTACTCCAACGTGTGAGGAAGATTCTTCATTTACAAGAACAAACTGGAATCTATCAGATAAATATGACTTAAACCAGCCTAATGCAGTTCCTTTAATCCCAATAACATGTTCAAGTCTCTGTAACAGAATGCTGCGATCGATCGTATCAAGCCAGAACTTCTGGACAGGCGCAGAAAACCACAAAGTGTGTGCATAATCATCAGGTGTGTTATCTGTGCAATGTGAGCAGATGTTTGAGTGTGTTAGACCCATCCTGAACATCCTTTGTCCTGTATAGTGTGTTCTATGAAGGATTTTGTATTGTATGAGCTGTAAATTAGGATTTCGAGTCTTTATGAAGGTGTTCAAACATATTTGTGGTTAGAAGCTATGACCAGAACTGATGGATAAATCTGCCTCCCATTTTGAGGATGGAAGAGACATTGTGTCATCTATCTTAGACAATAATTTATATATTTTTGATAGTAGTTTTGGGGTACAGATGCTTAGAAATTCTGCTACCCTAGTCGGGGGTTGTAAGTCTGGTTGGTGGAGGATATATCCATCCATCCATCCATCATCTGCCGCTTATCCGGGGGTCGGGTCGCGGGGGCAGCAGCTTGAGCAGAGAAACCCAGACGTCTCTGTCCCCGGCCACTTCCTCCAGCTCTTCCGGGGGGACCCCGAGGCGTTCCCAGGCCAGCCGAGAGACATAGTCTCTCCAACGTGTCCTGGGTCTCCCCCGGGGTCTCCTCCCAGTGGGACATGCCCGGAACACCTCCCCAGGGAGGCGCCCAGGGGGCATCCTAACCAGATGCCCGAGCCACCTCATCTGACTCCTCTCAATGCGGAGGAGCAGCGGTTCTACTCCGAGCCCCTCCCGGATGACTGAGCTTCTCACCCTATCTCTAAGGGAGAGCCCAGACACCCTGCGGAGGAAACCCATTTCGGCCGCTTGTATTCGCGATCTTGTTCTTTCGGTCACTACCCACAACTCGTGACCATAGGTGAGGATGGGAACGTAGATTGACCAGTAAGTAGAGAGCTTCGCCTTCTGGCTCAGCTCCCTCTTCACAACGACGGGTCGGTGCAGAGCCTGCAACACTGCAGGCGCCGCACCGATCCGCCCGTCAATCTCCCGCTCCATTCGTCCGTCACTCGTGAACAAGACCCCGAGATACTTGAACTCCTCCTCTTGGGGAAGGATCTCATTCCCGACCCGGAGAGAGCATTCCACCCTTTTCCGGCTGAGAACCATAGTCTCGGATTTGGAGGTGCTGATTCTCATCCCAGCCGCTTCACACTCGGCTGCGAATCACTCCAGTGAGAGCTGAAGGTCACGGCCTGACGACGCTAACAGAACCACATCATCTGCAAAAAGCAGAGACCCGATTCTGAGGTCGCCAAATGGGACACCCTCAACGCCCTGGCTCCGCCTAGAAATTCTGTCCATAAAAGTTAGGAACAGAATCGGTGACAAAGGGCAGCCCTGACGGAGTCCAACTCTCACCGGAAACGTATCCGACTTACTGCCGGCAATGCGGACCAAACTCTGGCACCGGTCATACAGAGACCGAACGGCCCCTATCAAGGGGTCCGGCACTCCATATTCCCGGAGCACCCCCCACAGGACTCCACAAGGGACACGGTCGAACACTTTCTCCAAGTCCACAAAACACATGTAGACTGGTTGGGCGAACTCCCATGCACCCTCCAGGATCCTGCCGAGGGTATAGAGGGGGACCACCACCCCAATCTGCCAGTCCAGAGGCACTGTCCCCGATGTCCACGCGATACTGCAGAGGCGTGTCAGCCAAGACAGCCAAGACACAACTCGTGACCATAGGTGAGGATGGGAACGTAGATTGACCAGTAAGTAGAGAGCTTCGCCTTCTGGCTCAGCTCCCTCTTCACAACGACGGGTCGGTGCAGAGCCTGCAACACTGCAGGCGCCGCACCGATCCGCCCGTCAATCTCCCGCTCCATTCGTCCGTCACTCGTGAACAAGACCCCGAGATACTTGAACTCCTCCTCTTGGGGAAGGATCTCATTCCCGACCCGGAGAGAGCATTCCACCCTTTTCCGGCTGAGAACCATAGTCTCGGATTTGGAGGTGCTGATTCTCATCCCAGCCGCTTCACACTCGGCTGCGAATCACTCCAGTGAGAGCTGAAGGTCACGGCCTGACGACGCTAACAGAACCACATCATCTGCAAAAAGCAGAGACCCGATTCTGAGGTCGCCAAATGGGACACCCTCAACGCCCTGGCTCCGCCTAGAAATTCTGTCCATAAAAGTTAGGAACAGAATCGGTGACAAAGGGCAGCCCTGACGGAGTCCAACTCTCACCGGAAACGTATCCGACTTACTGCCGGCAATGCGGACCAAACTCTGGCACCGGTCATACAGAGACCGAACGGCCCCTATCAAGGGGTCCGGCACTCCATATTCCCGGAGCACCCCCCACAGGACTCCACAAGGGACACGGTCGAACGCTTTCTCCAAGTCCACAAAACACATGTAGACTGGTTGGGCGAACTCCCATGCACCCTCCAGGATCCTGCCGAGGGTATAGAGGGGGACCACCACCCCAATCTGCCAGTCCAGAGGCACTGTCCCCGATGTCCACGCGATACTGCAGAGGCGTGTCAGCCAAGACAGCCCTACAACATCCAGAGCCTTGAGAAACTCAGGTCGGACCTCATCCACCCCTGGGGCCTTGCCACCGAGGAGCTTTTTAACCACCTCGGCAACCTCAGTCCCAGAAATGGGAGGCCCCGTCTCCGAGCTCTCCGACTCTGCCTCTTCCGAGCACGTGTTGGTAGGATTGAGGAGTTCCTCGAAGTACTCCCCCCACGACTCACAACATCCCTAGTTGAGGTCAGCAAAGCCCCGTCCCCACTGTAAACAGTGTTGACTGTGAGCCGCTTCCCCCCCCCTGAGACGCCGGATGGTGGACCAGAATCTTTTCGAGGCCGTCCGGAAATCGTTCTCCATGGTCTCACCGAACTCCTCCCAGGCCCGAGTTTTTGCCTCAGCAACCGCCGAAGCCGCGGCCCGTCTGGCCCGTCGGTACCTATCAGCTTCTTCCAGGGTCCCACTGGCCAAAAAGGCCCGATAGGACTCCTTCTTCAGCTTGACGGCTTCCCTCACCACTGGTGTCCACCAGCAGGTTCGAGGGTTGCCGCCACGACAGGCACCGACCACCTTACGGCCACAACTCCGACCAGCTGCCTCGGCAATGGAGTCACGGAACATGACCCATTCGGACTCAATGTCCCCCACCTCAAATATGGTTGAAGCTCTGCCGGAGGTGGGAGTTAAAGCTCCTTCTGACGGGGGATTCTGACAAACGCTCCCAGCAGACCCTCACAATACGTTTGGGCCTGCCAGGTCTGATCGGCATCCTCCCCCACCAGCGGAGCCAACTCACCACCAGGTGGTGATCAATTGACAGCTCCGCCCCTCTCTTCACCCGAGTGTCTAGGACATACGGCCGCAAGTCCGATGATACAACCACAAAGTCGATCATCGAACTGCGGCCAAGGGTGTCCTTGTGCCAACTGCACATATGGACACCCTTATGCCTGAACATGGTGTTCGTTATGGACAGTCTATGACTGGCACAGAAGTCCAACAACATAACACCACTCTGATTCAGATCGGGGGGGCCGTTCCTCCCAATCACACCCCTCCAGGTCTCACTGTCATTGCCCTCGTGAGCATTGAAGTCCCCCAGCAGAATGAGGGAGTCTCCGGTAGGAGCATTCTCCAGTGCCTCCCCCAGAGACTCCAAAAAGGGTAGGTACTCTGAACTGCTGTTTGGCGCATAGGCACAAACAACAGTCAGGACTCGTCCCCCCACCCAAAGGCGGAGGGAGGCTACCCTCTCGTTCACTGGGGTAAACCCCAATGTACTGGCACACAGCCGGGGGGCAATAAGTATGCCCACACCTGCTCTGCGCCTCTCACCACGGGCAACTCCAGAGTGGAAGAGAGTCCAACCCCTCTCAAGAGTACTGGTTCCAGATCCCAAGCCGTGCGTCGAGGTGAGTCCGACTATATCTAACGGTCTGATGAAGTTTCAACAATAAACAACAAACTTTGTATTATGAGAAAGAACCAGACTCATTCTTCAGGAATCCGAAAATAAGCTCTATTTTACGAGTTATGCACGAATTCGGATTCTCCTATAAAACGAATTCCTTAACTCAAACCATGTTGACTGCTTTGTCCTTCATATTTATTCATGTCTAATCAAGTTTCAATGATAAACAACGTTGTACTTTGTAGAATGAGAAAGAACTTCTTCAGCAATAAGCATCTCTCGACAAATGACGAAATACAGATTTTGCTATAAAATTAATTGCTATCAGCCTGACTTAAAACTGTTTGTCTTCCTTATTTATCCACTTCAAATCAAGTTTCAACAATTAAAAAAATTTTGTAGTTTGAGAAAGAACAACTTAATCTTGAGCAATCAGTATAAAAAGAGGGTAAGCAAAGGTGCGAATGTCAAACCATACATGATCAAAACAGGGAGCGGAGGTGTTTGGCTGAGACAAGGTGTGAATGTCCACCCATAATTAATGAAAAGCGGGCAACAAGTAGGTTCGAATGCCAAACCATACATCATCAAAAGCAGGAGTGGATATGTTCGGCTACAAGAAGGTTTGAACGTCTGACCATAGTTTGTAAAAAGCGGGTAAGAAAAGGTTCGAATGCCCGAACATACACCATCAAAGGAGGGAGCGGAGGTGTTCCGCTGTAAGAAGGTGTGAATGTCCGACCATAGTTGGTAAAAAACGGGTAAGAAAAGGTTAAAATATCCGACTGTACACAATCAGTAGCGGGTGCGGAGTTGTTCGGCTACTAAAAGGTGTGAAAGTCCGACCATGGTTTGTAAAAAGCGGGTAAGAAAAGGTGCTAATGCCCGACAATGTATGATCAAAAGAGGGAGCGGAGGTGTTCGGCTGCAAGAAGGTCTGAATGTCCAACCATAATTTGTAAAAAGCGGGTAAGAAAAGGTTCGAATGCCCAAACATACACCATCAAAAGAGGGAGCGGAGGTGTTCCGCTGTAAGAAGGTGTGAATGTCCCCGACCATAGTTGGTAAAAAGCTGGTAAGAAAATGTTCGAATGCCCGAATATATACCATCAAAAGCGGAAGCGGAGGTGTTCGAATGCAAGCAGGTGTGAATGTCCAGCCATAATTACTCACAAACGGGTAAGAAAAGGTAGTATTGCCAAACCATACATGATCAAAAGAGGGAGTGGAGGTCTTCGGCTGCAAGGTCTGAATGTCCAACCATAATTTCTAAAAACCGGGTAAGAAAAGGTTCGAAATTCCGACTATACACAATCAAAAGCGGGAGCGGGAGGTTTTCAGCTGCAAATCCTTCACTCAAACTAAGTGAAAACTGCTTTGTCCTTCATATTTATCAATGTCTAGATCGACTTCAACAAAGAACAACATTGTACTTTGCAGTAAAGAAAGAGCAAATCAAAAGTTTTAGGAATCCGAGAATAAGCTTATTTTCATGAGTTCTGCACGATTTGGGATTTTATGTATAAAATGAATTCCTTCACTCAAACTATGTTAAAACTGCTTTGTCCTTCATATTTATCAATGTCTAGATCGACTTCAAAAAAGAACAACATTGTATTTTGCAGTAGAAGAAAAAGCAACACTGAAGGATCAGGAATCCGAGAATAAGCTTCTTTTCATACGTTCTGCATGATTTGGGATTTTATGTATAAAATGAATTCCTTCACTCAAACCAAGTGAAAACTGCTTTGTCCTTCATATTTATCAATGTCTAGATTTACTTCAACAAAGAACAACATTGTATTTTGCAGTAGTAGAAAGAGCAACACTTGAAGGAACAGGAATCCGAGAATAAGCTTATTTTCATACGTTCTGCATGATTTCGGATTTTATGTATAAAATGAATTCCTTTACTCAAACCAAGTGAAAACTGCTTTGTCCTTCATATTTATCAATGTCTAGATTTACTTCAACAAAGAACAACATTGTATTTTGCAGTAGTAGAAAGAGCAACACTTGAAGGAACAGGAATCCGAGAATAAGCTTATTTTCATACGTTCTGCATGATTTCGGATTTTATGTATAAAATGAATTCCTTTACTCAAACCAAGTGAAAACTGCTTTGTCCTTCATATTTATCAATGTCTAGATTTACTTCAACAAAGAACAACATTGTATTTTGCAGTAGTAGAAAGAGCAACACTTGAAGGAACAGGAATCCGAGAATAAGCTTATTTTCATACGTTCTGCATGATTTGGGATTTTATGTATAAAATGAATTCCTTTACTCAAACAAAGTGGAAACTGCTTTGTCCTTCATATTTATCAATGTCTATATCGATTTCAACAAAGAACAAGGCTGTATTTTGCAGTATAGGAAAGAGCAACACTGGAGGATCAGGAATCCGAGAATAAGCTTACTTTCATGAGTCCTGCACGATTTCGGATTTTCCTATAAAATGAATTGCTTTGCTCAAACCAAGTTAAAATTGCTTTGTCCTTCATAGTTATCCATGTCTAAAATGTATCAAGCATAAAGTTCCTCATATTACCCTGAATGAGAAAGAAGCATCCCTTTGGTTGAGCAATACGTTCCTTATGCGGAGTTATGCATGATTTCGGATTTTGCTATAAAATTCATTCCTTCACACCTTTTTTTTTCACCGCATTTTATAGATTATGGTTGGAAATTTCAACCACTCTAATCCGAAGACCTCTCCTCCCGCTTTTGTTAATATATTTGAACTTTAGTTGGACATTCACACCTTCTTGCAGCTGAACCACCTCCGCTCCCTGTTTTGATCATGTATGGTCTGGCAATACTACCTTTTCTTACCCGTTTGTGAGTAATTATGGCTGGACATTCACACCTACTTGCAGCCGAACACCACCTCTCTCGCTTTTGATGATGTATGGACCGGCATTCTTACCTTTTCTAACACATTTTTCAGAAATTACGGTCGGAGATTCACACCTACTCACAGCCGAACAACTCCGCTCCCGCATTTGATGGTTAAGAAAAGTTTCGAATATCCAACCAAACATAATCAAAAGCGGGAGCAGAGCTGTTCGACTGCAAGTAGGTGTGAATGTCCAGCCATAATTACTCACAAAGGGGTAAGAAAAGGTAGTATTGCCAGACCATACATGATCAAAACAGGGAGCTGAGGTGGTTCAGCTGCAAGGTGTGAATGTCTGACTATAGTTTGTAAAAAGCGGGTAAGATAAGGTGCGAATGCCCGACAATGTATAATCAAAAGAGGGAGCAGAGGTTTTCGGCTACACGAAGGTTTGAATGTCCGACCATAGTTTGTAAAAAGCGGGTAAGAAAAGGTTCAAATGCCTGACTATACACCATCAAAAGCGGGAGCGGAGATGTTCCGCTGTAAGACGGTGTGAATGTCCGACCATAGTTGGTAAAAAGCGGGTAAGAAAAGGTTAAAATACCCAACCATACATCATCAAAAGCAGGAGTGGATGTGTTCGGCTATAAGAAGGTGTGAACGTCCAACCAAAGTTTGTAAAAAGCAGTTAAGAAAAGGTTTGAATATCCAACCAAACATAATCAAAAGCGGGAGCATAGCTTTTCGACTGCAAGTAGGTGTGAATGTCAGATCATAATTTGCAAAAAGCTGATGAGAAAGGGTGAGAATGTCCGACTGCACACCATCAAATGCGGGAGCGGAGTTGTTCGGCTGTGAGTAGGTGTGAATCTCCGACCGTAATTTCTGAAAAATGTGTTAGAAAAGGTAAGAATCCCGGTCCATACATCATCAAAAGCGAGAGAGGTGGTGTTCGGCTGCAAGTAGGTGTGAATGTCCAGCCATAATTACTCACAAACGGGTAAGAAAAGGTAGTATTGCCAGACCATACATGATCAAAACAGGGAGCGGAGGTGGTTCAGCTGCAAGAAGGTGTGAATGTCCAACTAAAGTTCAAATATATTAACAAAAGCGGGAGGAGAGGTATTCGGATTAGAGTGGTTGAAATTTCCAACCATAATCTATAAAATGCGGTGAAAAAAAAAGGTGTGAAGGAATGAATTTTATAGCAAAATCCGAAATCATGCATAACTCCGCATAAGGAACGTATTGCTCAACCAAAGGGATGCTTCTTTCTCATTCAGGGTAATATGAGGAACTTTATGCTTGATACATTTTAGACATGGATAACTATGAAGGACAAAGCAATTTTAAGTTGGTTTGAGCAAAGCAATTCATTTTATAGGAAAATCCGAAATCGTGCAGGACTCATGAAAGTAAGCTTATTCTCGGATTCCTGATCCTCCAGTGTTGCTCTTTCCTATACTGCAAAATACAGCCTTGTTCTTTGTTGAAATCGATATAGACATTGATAAATATGAAGGACAAAGCAGTTTCCACTTTGTTTGAGTGAAGGAATTAATTTTATAGCAAAATCCCAAATCAAGCAGAACGTATGAAAATAAGCGTGTTTTCGGATTCCTGATCCTTCAGTGTTGCTATTTCTTCTACTGCAAAATACAATGTTGTTCTTTGTTGAAGTCAATCTAGACATTGATAAATATGAAGGACAAAGCAGTTTTAACATAGTTTGAGTAAAGGAATTCATTTTATACATAAAATCCCAAATCATGCAGAACGTATGAAAAGAAGCTTATTCTCGGATTCCTGTTCCTTCAAGTGTTGCTCTTTCTACTACTGCAAAATACAATGTTGTTCTTTGTTGAAGTAAATCTAGACATTGATAAATATGAAGGACAAAGCAGTTTTCACTTGGTTTGAGTGAAGGAATTCATTTTATACATAAAATCCCAAATCATGCAGAACGTATGAAAAGAAGCTTATTCTCGGATTCCTGATCCTTCAGTGTTGCTTTTTCTTCTACTGCAAAATACAATGTTGTTCTTTGTTGAAGTCGATCTAGACATTGATAAATATGAAGGACAAAGCAGTTTTAACTTGGTTTGAGTGAAGGAATTCATTTTATACATAAAATCCCAAATCATGCAGAACGTATTAATTTAAGCTTATTCTCGGATTACTGATCCTTCAAGTGTTGCTCTTTCTACTACTGCAAAATACAATGTTGTTCTTTGTTGAAGTAAATCTAGACATTGATAAATATGAAGGACAAAGCAGTTTTCACTTGGTTTGAGTGAAGGAATTCATTTTATACATAAAATCCCAAATCATGCAGAACGTATGAAAAGAAGCTTATTCTCGGATTCCTGATCCTTCAGTGTTGCTTTTTCTTCTACTGCAAAATACAATGTTGTTCTTTGTTGAAGTCGATCTAGACATTGATAAATATGAAGGACAAAGCAGTTTTGACTTGGTTTGAGTGAAGGAATTCATTTTATACATAAAATCCCAAATCATGCAGAACGTATGAATTTAAGCTTATTCTCGGATTACTGATCCTTCAGTGTTGCTCTTTCTTCTACTGCAAAATCCAGTGTTGTTCTTTGTTGAAGTCAATCTAGACATTGATAAATATGAAGGACAAAGCAGTTTTAACATAGTTTGAGTGAAGGCATTCATTTATAGTAAAATCAATAATCGTGCAGAACTCATGAAAATAAGCTTATTCTTGGATTCCTAAAACTTTTGATTTGCTCTTTCTTTACTGCAAAGTACAATGTTGTTCTTTGTTGAAGTCGATCTAGACATTGATAAATATGAAGGACAAAGCAGTTTTCACTTGGTTTGAGTGAAGGATTTGCAGCTGAAAACCTCCCGCTCCCGCTTTTGATTGTGTATAGTCGGAATTTCGAACCTTTTCTTACCCGGTTTTTAGAAATTATGGTTGGACATTCAGACCTTGCAGCCGAAGACCTCCACTCCCTCTTTTGATCATATATTGTCGGGGATTCGCACCTTGTCTTACCCGCTTTTTACAAACTATAGTCAGACATTCACACCTTGCAGCTGAACCACCTCCGCTCCCTGTTTTGATCATGTATGGTTTGGCAATACTACCTTTTCTTACCCGTTTGTGAGTAATTATGGCTGGACATTCACACCTGCTTGCAGTCGAACACCTCCGCTTCCGCTTTTGATGGTATATATTCGGGCATTCGAACATTTTCTTACCAGCTTTTTACCAACTATGGTCGGGGACATTCACACCTTCTTACAGCGGAACACCTCCGCTCCCTCTTTTGATGGTGTATGTTTGGGCATTCGAACCTTTTCTTACCCGCTTTTTACAAACTATGCTCGGACATTCAAACCTTCTTGTAGCCGAACACATCCACTCCTGCTTTTGATGATGTATGGTTGGGCATTCAAACCTACTTGTTGCCCGCTTTTCATTAATTTTGGGTGGACATTCACACCTTGTCACAGCCAAACACCTCCGCTCCCTGTTTTGATCATGTATGGTTGGACATTCGCACCTTTTCTCACCCGCTTTTTGCCAACTATGGTCGGCTGTTCACAGCTTCCTCTCCACCATACTTGTATGGTGAGATATTCACACCCACTTGCACCCGAAGACCTTTTGTTGATATTTAGTCGGTCATTCGCAGCTTACCCGCTTTTGGCAAACTATGGCCTTCATGCAGCCAAACACCTCTGATCTCGCTTTTGATGATGTAAGGTTGGGCATTCAGACCTTGCTTCACCTGCTTTTCACCAAATATAGTCGGACATTCACACCTTCTTGCAGCCGAACACTTCCGCTCCACCTTTTAGTGTTCTATCAAACCTTTTTTTCACCGAATTTTATAGATTATGGTTGGAAATTCTCAACCACTCTCATCCGAAGACCTCTCCTCCCGCTTTTGTTAATATATTTGAACTTTAGTGAGACATTCACACCTTCTTGCAGCTGAACCACCTCCGCTCCCTGTTTTGATCATGTATGGTCTGGCAATACTACCTTTTCTTACCCGTTTGTGAGTAATTATGGCTGGACATTCACACCTACTTGCAGCCGAACACCACCTCTCTCGCTTTTGATGATGTATGGACCGGCATTCTTACCTTTTCTAACACATTTTTCAGAAATTACGGTCGGAGATTCACACTTACTCACAGCCGAACAACTCCGCTCCCGCATTTGATGGTGTATAGTCGGGCATTCTCACCCTTTCTCATCAGCTTTTTGCAAATTATGATCTGACATTCACACCTGCTTTTGATAATGTATGGTTTGGCATTCGCACCTTTTCTTACCCATTTTTCAGTAATTATGGGTGGACATTCACACCTTCTTGCAGCTGAACACCTCCTCTCCCGCTATTGATTGTGTACAGTCGGGTATTTTAACCTTTTCTTACCCGCTTTTTACCAAATATGGTCGGACATTCACACCGTCTTACAGCGGAACACCTCTGCTCCCGCTTTTGATGGTGTATAGTCAGGCATTTGAACCTTTTCTTACCCGCTTTTTACAAACTATGGTCGGACATTCAAACCTTCTTGTAGCCGAAAACCTCCGCTCCCTCTTTTGATTATACATTGTTGGGCATTCGCACCTTATTTACAAACTATAGTCAGACATTCACACCTTGCAGCTGAGCCACCTCAGCTCCCTGTTTTGATAGTGTATGTTCGGGCATTCGAACCTATTTGATATTCGAAAATTTTCGCACCTTATCTTACCCGCTTTTTACAAACTATAGTCAGACATTCACACCTTGCAGCTGAACCACCTCCGCTCCCTGTTTTGATCATGTATGGTCTGGCAATACTACCTTTTTTTACCCGTTTGTGAGTAATTAATCCCAAAATATTGAGCATAAAATAAGTCTTTATGCTGATGATGTATTACTTTTCCTTCAGAACTCACAGACGTCTCTCAGTCACACGATCACACTCATAAATAAATTCTCAGCACTTTCTGACTACTCTATCAACTGGTCTAACCACAGTTCTGCCCATTAACTGTAGGGTCCATAATATACCTGCGATCACTTTACAGTCAGGAAATATTAGATATTTAGGCATAAACATTTCCTCCAGGCTCTCAGAGCTAACAAAGCTAAATTATGTGCAATTATTAAAGACAGTAGAGGACGATCTCTCGTTGGAAGTCCTTACCTATATCACTTATGGGGAGAGTTACATCCATTAAAATGATGATACTACCAAAAGTTAACTATTTGTTCTCAATGATCCCCATAAAACCATCTGCTACTTGGTTTAAGTCACTAGATTCATGCATCTCCAAATTTCTGTGGAAAAACAAACCACCACGTATTAGTTTAAAAACCCTACAGAAGACCAAGGACAGTGGTGGATTAGATTTACCTCATTTTCAGCACTATTCCTTAGACAATATGTTACAATATATATCAAAATGGTTTAAACCTTGTTGTTGTCACAGTTCCCAGAGACGTTGTAATCGTTGAGGATTCTATATTCACCCCCTCATTAGAGGCACGTAATGCAGATTGATGACACTGAATCTTCTTCTCTGTTCATTGCTGGCATCATTCCCAGCATCGTAAGTGTTCGTGGCATTGTTAGCCTCTTCTTCTGGATCTTGATATCGAGAATCCTTTTGTATTTCTGGTTTGTCAGTCCTCTGTCTTCGTTCACCGGAGTCTTTGTCTTTTTGTCCTTGAGTTTGGTGATTTTTTCTTCTTTTGATGCCTTGACACAATGTGACAGGTGATACCACGTGGGAGATCCTGTAACTTGGATTGCTGTCCCTGTGCTGCGAAATGGCTGTGCTGCTCAAATGGTCTCTCCTTCATCATGGTTACATGCTGCCATTCCGACATCTCGCCATTCCGACATGGGTCTCCAATTGTCGGAATGGCGACACTTAATTTTTTATCAAACGTCCCACCATTCCGACACTTTTTTCCTCCTATGGTCGGAATGGCGGTATGTTTTTTGTTTTTTTTAACATACCGCCATTCCGACAGTTCCTTTTAATAGCCTATTTTTTACCCAAAACATTTTGCACTAATGATATGATATGTTTGGCGCACAAGCTTTGCACATGCAGAGGCCACAGCCTCGCAAACAAACTTTAATAATCTATTATCAAAATCCCCTGAATTTCAAATATAAAAATACAGATATTAATGTAACTCTGGCGAGACTGAAACTGATTAAGCAGAAATACAGTGTCAGTGAGCTGTCACAGCAGCCAGCTGGAGCGGAGCTCTCCACAGAGCCCATGCGTCTTTTGCACGCTGTCATCATATGCAAAAGTAATAATTGCAATTACAGATATCACGGCTACTGCACAGGACACAGTTGCGAGCACTCTGCCTTGCCTTGCCAATAGGAGAAGATAGAAATGACAGCAGAGAACGTATAAAACACAACAAAATGCAGTAAAAACGTTTATTCATGTTATTCACGTGATTTATGAGTACTCACTCCAATTTTGGGAAGCGCGGATGGGTTTTGCGCATTTGGCACAAACACACAGCCGCAACGGTTGTAGCTTTATACAGCCTGTTGATATCTTAAGGACCTAACTGGTCACACCTGGGACTAAATGTCATGTAGAGATTGTTTTTACATGACATTACAGCTGAACATATAGCTTTCATCCACAAACCAACGTGGGAGAGCCCGAAGACGCATGTGCCAGACGCACATAGGCATGCGTAAAACCAATTTTGACCACTTCATACTGTTTATTTGCTTTCTTTTAGTTAACTTTCGTTTCTTTTGGATTCTTGTGCGTGTTATGGAGCCGTTTTGGTCCATGTTTGTAAGCCTTTTTTTCCTGGATTAAATTTTCGGAAGTTGAAACAAGTGGCATTGGAGTGTGTGATTGAAAACCACCGCGGACTGCTTCTCCTCCTCCAGTTGCCGAGACTTTGTGTTTTTAATAACGCTTGTCTATAAACATGTTAAACATATAAATTGCATGAACAGAAAGAAGGGACTCACCTGTTGAGTAACACACATTTCCTTATACGGAAAGCCTTGTCGGAATGGTGGGACATTTGAACGTCAGAATAGCGGGATGTCGCAATGGTGGGATGTCGGAATGGTGGGACGTTTGCATGTCGGAATGGTGGTATGTCGGAATGGTGGGATGTCGGAATAGCGGGATGTCGGAATGGGTGTTGCCACCCCCTTCATCATATACACAGTTATTTATACATCACCTTCCACCATGAAGCGTTGTCCCTTTTTGTTTCTCTCTTTGTTCTTAAAATGCTGTTATGCATGTCTAAACCAATCCATTAAATTAGATCATTTTGGCAGTAAAGCGATCTACAATGTGCTTGGTCGCAAAGCTGCTCATCTGTGGTAAACAGCTCTTCAGAAAGGCATTCTTCAATTGATTTCACTAATTCTATGTAATAATTTTGTGATTTCCTACAAAACTACACTTCTTCTCCCATCTGTCTGAGTATTTAATATTGTCTGGGTCCCGTTAAAACATGTATTTTTCCCATCTAATTCCTTGTTTGCTTTAAAACAAGTATTCCCCATTTTCTATCCCTTCAGTAGCCAACCAGTTTGTATGGAGTACACTGGAGCAACTTGACTGATCAGTAAAACACTGCTTTTGTTGTCACCGCAAGGCTTCCCCCGTCGGTTGTTTCACTGAGACACTACTGAGTAACTATAACTCAACACAGTTTATACACATAACATTCATATACATACTAACAAACAAACAAACAATTATTTATCGCAATTTTCTCATCTCTGTTTGAACGTACACCCAGGTAAATATTCCTGTAGTCTTCTCATACCGACTATGGACCCATTCATTGTTTAACTTCACTGTTTTGCAAATCCTAATTGAATATTACACATTGACATTGAACTTTACTTGATAAGCAGGTCTTCATTGCATTCAGCAGCCTATATGTGAGCATCTATGTGTAAGCTGTTCTTCTTTGCATTTATCAGCAGCAAGCAATTCTTCATTGCACATGCATATGAAAATAGTAAAACAATTCCAATGCGTTAGCGAAACCTTCTATATCAGGAGTGTCCATCATGATGCTGGGAATAGAACCTCTTTCCCAGAATAGTTCAACCTTCATTACTCAACTGATCATAACTCCGCAATGAGCACATTTCAAAGTATCATTCCTCTACATATATTCAAAGATCTATGTGTAAATGTTTAATATTTCTTATATTTGTTGATGTCATTCTGTGTGCATGTGGCCTAAACCCAATCTCTGTGTGGCAATTTTAATTTAAACAAGTTGAACTCTGCCTCTGATCATTTAAAAAAGGTGTGTACCAATATCAACCTTTCTCAGGTAATTACAGATCCTACAAAACCAAAGAGATCCTTCAAGGTTGTCCCTGATTGGCTCAATCTTAACAAATCAAAGGTAGAAAATCCGCAGTATCTGAACTTGGTGTTAGTTATCACTGCTCAATAGCCTGTATCAGAATTGCAAAAATGAAAACATTAGGTCCACGCTTTGTATCCAGATCCTGAAACATCTCCATGAGCAGGCTTTTTTTTAACTGATCTGTTGAATAGTTCATGACACTGTTAAAATCCCAGATGAAGATCTAGCACTTGACCATTTTTGTAAATCTTCTAATTCCATAGTTGATAAACACGCCCCTTTTAAAAAGTATAGAACTTAGAACAGGTCTATCCCTGGCTTTCGGCAGAACTGTCTTCTTTACTTTTTTTTCCCCTTGTCCTGTTCAGCATTATGTCAGAAGAATTGTAGTCTGAATACCTTTGATGCCAAACAGATTTGTTTTGCCAAGGGAAGTTTTATAAATGTAAAGCTCCCCTTGATGCCCATTTATTTATTTCTGTTTACAATATATGACATGAACTGAACTGAACCGGACCGGGGGACAAGGAAAGAAGAAGAGGAAAGAAGAGGAAACAGAACAAAAATAGAAACAAAAACCAGACAACCAGCTGCTACACCTGTAAAAAACAAAACAGACAACAATCCATGGCCTATGAGGGGAATCCAGCCTTAGCGCCACCAGGAGCACCTGAAAGCAGACAAGCAGAGAAAAAACAAACACACAAACAAACAAAAACAAGCACAAGAAGCGGCAATCGCATACAACACAGCTGTGGATATAGATGACCTGAGACGACATGATAATACATCAACTGCTTAGTGACCATGCTACTGGACTAATGAATGTGTGTGTGTGTGTGTGTGAGAACATGCAACACCCATGGCACAGGACCTACATGATAACCGTGCTTAGTTATGAGTGTATAAGCGTACAGGGCCACAATCCACAGCCCCCCCCCCAAGCAATCAGAAGCAGGCAGAGAGGGCCACAAGACCCAGGCCACCAGCAGCCCCCACAGAGCACAGAACCCAGGCAGCCCACCGCAGGGGCAACCACGCATCCACCCAGAAGACTGCAGAGGAAGCCCCCGGAAAGAGCCCCCATAAGCATAGGGCAGAGGCACTCCGGGAACCAGGGGTAACAGCCCACCGACCCCGCCAGGCCCCAGCCGCCCAGACATGGGCCGTGCACTGGACCTGGGCCCCAGGAGCCCAAGCGCCCCCAAACCCCCCGACAGAGGCCCCACCCAATACCCAGGAGGGCCAAGCGCCCCAGACAGCCACAAAGTGGGTCAGCGCCTGCCCCAGCGCCCCTGGCCAAGTGCCCTGGGAGTCAAGACGTGCCCACAGGTGGGTGAAGTCGCGAGCAGTGGGGAGAGGCAACGCTGATGCCCCATCGGGAGAAACACAGGCAGGCCAGGCGACAGCAAGTCCCAGATCCAGGCCCAATCATTACCACACACACTTTCACGTCCCATACATCCACACATCCACACATCCTACCTCCCTCGACTCTGCTGGGGTGTATTGCAGCGGGCACACCAGGAGGCCATTAACCCCCCAGCCACCACAGACCCCGAACCAGCAGAACAATTAATTAATCCTCCTGGCCCATCCTGCCCCGAGCAGACACCAGGAAGCAGGGGTGTGCGAAGAAGACCCCTCCCTCACAATACGTTTGGGCCTGCCAGGTCTGAAAAGGTAAGAATGCCGGTCCATACATCATCAAAAGCGGGAGAGCTTGTACACCCTATCTCTAAGGGAGAGCCCAGACACCCTGCGGAGGAAACCCATTTCGGCCGCTTGTATTCGCGATCTTGTTCTTTCGGTCACTACCCACAACTCGTGACCATAGGTGAGGATGGGAACGTAGATTGACCAGTAAGTAGAGAGCTTCGCCTTCTGGCTCAGCTCCCTCTTCACAACGACGGGTCGGTGCAGAGCCTGCAACACTGCAGGCGCCGCACCGATCCGCCCGTCAATCTCCCGCTCCATTCGTCCGTCACTCGTGAACAAGACCCCGAGATACTTGAACTCCTCCTCTTGGGGAAGGATCTCATTCCCGACCCGGAGAGAGCTTCTCAAACTACAAAATTTTTTTAATTGTTGAAACTTGATTTGAAGTGGATAAATAAGGAAGACAAACAGTTTTAAGTCAGGCTGATAACAATTAATTTTATAGCAAAATCTGTATTTCGTCATTTGTCGAGAGATGCTTATTGCTGAAGAAGTTCTTTCTCATTCTACAAAGTACAACGTTGTTTATCATTGAAACTTGATTAGACATGAATAAATATGAAGGACAAAGCAGTCTTAACTTGGTTTGAGTTAAGGAATTCGTTTTATAGGAGAATCCGAATTCGTGCATAACTCGTAAAATAGAGCTTATTTTCGGATTCCTAAAGAATGAGTCTGGTTCTTTCTCATAATACAAAGTTTGTTGTTTATTGTTGAAACTTGATCAGACCGTTAGATATAGTCGGACTCACCTCGACGCACGGCTTGGGATCTGGAACCAGTACTCTTGAGAGGGGTTGGACTCTCTTCCACTCTGGAGTTGCCCGTGGTGAGAGGCGCAGAGCAGGTGTGGGCATACTTATTGCCCCCCGGCTGTGTGCCAGTACATTGGGGTTTACCCCAGTGAACGAGAGGGTAGCCTCCCTCCGCCTTGGGTGGGGGGACGAGTCCTGACTGTTGTTTGTGCCTATGCGCCAAACAGCAGTTCAGAGTACCTACCCTTTTTGGAGTCTCTGGGGGAGGTACTGGAGAATGCTCCTACCGGAGACTCCCTCATTCTGCTGGGGGACTTCAATGCTCACGTGGGCAATGACAGTGAGACCTGGAGGGGTGTGATTGGGAGGAACGGCCCCCCCGATCTGAATCAGAGTGGTGTTATGTTGTTGGACTTCTGTGCCAGTCATAGACTGTCCATAACGAACACCATGTTCAGGCATAAGGGTGTCCATATGTGCACTTGGCACCAGGACACCCTTGGCCGCAGTTCGATGATCGACTTTGTGGTTGTATCATCGGACTTGCGGCCGTATGTCCTGGACACTCGGGTGAAGAGAGGGGCGGAGCTGTCAACTGATCACCACCTGGTGGTGAGTTGGCTCCGCTGGTGGGGGAGGATGCCGATCAGACCTGGCAGGCCCAAACGTATTGTGGCCCCAGCCGAGGCAGCTGGTCGGAGTTGTGGCCGTAAGGTGGTCGGTGCCTGTCGTGGCGGCAACCCTCGAACCTGCTGGTGGACACCAGTGGTGAGGGAAGCCGTCAAGCTGAAGAAGGAGTCCTATCGGGCCTTTTTGGCCAGTGGGACCCTGGAAGAAGCTGATATGTACCGACGGGCCAGACGGGCCGCGGCTTTGGCGGTTGCTGAGGCAAAAACTCGGGCCTGGGAGGAGTTCGGTGAGACCATGGAGAACGATTTCCGGACGGCCTCGAAAAGATTCTGGTCCACCATCCGGTGTCTCGGGGGGGGAAGCGGCTCACAGTCAACACTGTTTACAGTGCGGACGGGGCTTTGCTGACCTCAACTAGGGATGTTGTGAGTCGGTGGGGGGAGTACTTCGAGGAACTCCTCAATCCTACCAACACGTGCTCGGAAGAGGCAGAGTCGGAGAGCTCGGAGACGGGGCCTCCCATTTCTGGGGCTGAGGTTGCCGAGGTGGTTAAAAAGTTCCTCGGTGGCAAGGCCCCGGGGGTGGATGAGGTCCGTCCTGAGTTTCTCAAGGCTCTGGATGTTGTAGGGCTGTCTTGGCTGACACGCCTCTGCAGTATCGCGTGGACATCGGGGACAGTGCCTCTGGACTGGCAGATTGGGGTGGTGGTCCCCCTCTTTAAAAAGGGGGACCGGAGGGTGTGTTCCAACTATAGGGGTATCACACTCCTCAGCCTCCCTGGTAAGGTCTATTCGGGGGTATTGGAGAGGAGGATCCGTCGGATAATCGAGCCTCGGATTCAGGAGATGCAGTGTGGCTTTCGTCCTGGCCGTGGAACAGTGGACCAGCTCTATACCCTCGGCAGGATCCTGGAGGGTGCATGGGAGTTCGCCCAACCAGTCTACATGTGTTTTGTGGACTTGGAGAAAGCGTTCGACCGTGTCCCTCGTGGAGTCCTGTGGGGGGTGCTCCGGGAATATGGAGTGCCGGACCCCTTGATAGGGGCCGTTCGGTCTCTGTATGACCGGTGCCAGAGTTTGGTCCGCATTGCCGGCAGTAAGTCGGATACGTTTCCGGTGAGAGTTGGACTCCGTCAGGGCTGCCCTTTGTCACCGATTCTGTTCCTAACTTTTATTGACAGAATTTCTAGGCGGAGCCAGGGCGTTGAGGGTGTCCCATTTGGCGACCTCAGAATCGGGTCTCTGCTTTTTGCAGATGATGTGGTTCTGTTAGCGTCGTCAGGCCGTGACCTTCAGCTCTCACTGGAGTGATTCGCAGCCGAGTGTGAAGCGGCTGGGATGAGAATCAGCACCTCCAAATCCGAGACTATGGTTCTCAGCCGGAAAAGGGTGGAATGCTCTCTCCGGGTCGGGAATGAGATCCTTCCCCAAGAGGAGGAGTTCAAGTATCTCGGGGTCTTGTTCACGAGTGACGTACGAATGGAGCGGGAGATTGACGGGCGGATCGGTGCGGCGCGTGCAGTGTTGCAGGCTCTGCACCGACCCGTCGTTGTGAAGAGGGAGCTGAGCCAGAAGGCGAAGCTCTCTACTTACTGGTCAATCTACGTTCCCATCCTCACCTATGGTCACGAGTTGTGGGTAGTGACCGAAAGAACAAGATCGCGAATACAAGCGGCCAAAATGGGTTTCCTCCGCAGGGTGTCTGTGCTCTCCCTTAGAGATAGGGTGAGAAGCTCAGTCATCCGGGAGGGGCTCGGAGTAGAACCGCTGCTCCTCCGCATTGAGAGGAGTCAGATGAGGTGGCTCGGGCATCTGGTTAGGATGCCCCCTGGGCGCCTCCCTGGGGAGGTGTTCCGGGCACGTCCCACTGGGAGGAGACCCCGGGGGAGACCCAGGACACGTTGGAGAGACTATGTCTCTCGGCTGGCCTGGGAACGCCTCGGGGTCCCCCCGGAAGAGCTGGAGGAAGTGGCCGGGGACAGAGACGTCTGGGTTTCTCTGCTCAAGCTGCTGCCCCCGCGACCCGACCCCCGGATAAGCGGCAGATGATGGATGGATGGATGGATATATCCTCCACCAACCAGACTCACAACCCCCGACTAGGGTAGCAGAATTTCTAAGCAGCTGTACCCCAAAACTACTATCAAAAATATATAAATTATTGTCTAAGATAGATGACACAATGTCTCTTCCATCCTCAAAATGGGAGGCAGATTTATCCATCAGTTCTGGTCATAGCTTCTAACCACAAATATGTTTGAACACCTTCATAAAGACTCGAAATCCTAATTTACAGCTCATACAATACAAAATCCTTCATAGAACACACTATACAGGACAAAGGATGTTCAGGATGGGTCTAACACACTCAAACATCTGCTCACATTGCACAGATAACACACCTGATGATTATGCACACACTTTGTGGTTTTCTGCGCCTGTCCAGAAGTTCTGGCTTGAAGTCTGTGAGGACCTATCAACATGGCTAAAGTGTAGCATCCCTGCATGCCCCACACTGTGCATACTGGGTGTCTTAGACAACATCAACATGGAAATTAACTCAGCACACATGGTTGTCACAGTGTTATGTATCGCAAAGAAAACTATTCTCATGAACTGGAAAGCGAAAAACAATCTGTGTATTAACCAGTTTAGAAATTTTCTTTTAGATTATATTAGCATGGAAACAATGTCTGCCTCCTCAAAACATCAATTGGCTGAATTTCATTCTCTCTGGTCCCCTCTGATTAGTTTTATCACATAGTGGTGGTGGTGGGTTGCTGGGTGATGGTGGGTCTCAGGCCCGGGCTACCGCGACTGGTGTGACCGGGTGGTTTGTTTGTTTGTTTTTTGTAGAGGTCTTCCTGGGTGGGGTTGGGTTGAGTGGGGTGGGGCGGGATGGGTACCTTCTGGGGGTACAGTAGCTCCCGGAATATGGTCGCTGCAGGCCCCGAGCCTGGTGGACATCAGGCCCTCCTGCCCATTGTTGGCTCCCAGGTAGCGGGGATGCCTATTGCAGCCAGTCCCTGGCTGCCCTCTCTGGGGGAGAGTAGCTCCCCCGGTATATATCCCCATACCCCTCTCCCTTCTGGCTCCTGTACACAGCACACACTCACACATGAAGGGTTTTGGGGGCGTGTGTGTTCGGTGGGGTGTAGTGGATGGGGCCACGTAGGTGGTCCCCTTTGGTTGCACTCTGCAGATCCCTGCCCCTGTTTTAATTACACCTTAGACATTACTACTTATCAAACACACTCACACACACACATTAGGTCTTGGGGGGTGGTTACACTGAGTGGCATCTGGTGGGCGGGGCTCTTTGGGTATGTAGGCTGCCCAGAGTGCCGCGCTCCCAGTTCTACAAGTTTGGCTGCCCCTCAATTTTAATTGCTCACTATTAGAAAATATTGAAGAGCCAGAAGGGTGAGGGGAGGGGTCTTCTTCGCACACCCCTGCTTCCTGGTGTCTGCTCGGGGCAGGAGGGGCCAGGAGGATTAATTAATTGTTCTGCTGGTTCGGGGTCTGTGGTGGCTGGGGGGTTGCTGGCCTCCTGGTGTGCCCGCTGCAATACACCCCAGCAGAGTCGAGGGAGGTAGGATGTGTGGATGTGTGGATGTATGGGACGTGAAAGTGTGTGTGGTAATGATTGGGCCTGGATCTGGGACTTGCTGTCGCCTGGCCTGCCTGTGTTTCTCCCGATGGGGCATCAGCGTTGCCTCTCCCCACTGCTCGCGACTTCACCCACCTGTGGGCACGTCTTGACTCCCAGGGCACTTGGCCAGGGGCGCTGGGGCAGGCGCTGACCCACTTTGTGGCTGTCTGGGGCGCTTGGCCCTCCTGGGTATTGGGTGGGGCCTCTGCCGGGGGGTTTGGGGGCGCTCGGGCTCCTGGGGCCCAGGTCCAGTGCACGGCCCATGTCTGGGCGGCTGGGGCCTGGCGGGGTCGGTGGGCTGTTGCCCCTGGTTCCCGGAGTGCCTCTGCCCTATGCTTATGGGGGCTCTTTCCGGGGGCTTCCTCTGCAGTCTTCTGGGTGGATGCGTGGTTGCCCCTGCGGTGGGCTGCCTGGGTTCTGTGCTCTGTGGGGGCTGCTGGTGGCCTGGGTCTTGTGGCCCTCTCTGCCTGCTTCTGATTGCTTGGGGGGGGGGCTGTGGATTGTGGCCCTGTACGCTTATACACTCATAACTAAGCACGGTTATCATGTAGGTCCTGTGCCATGGGTGTTGCATGTTCTCACACACACACACACACATTCATTAGTCCAGTAGCATGGTCACTAAGCAGTTGATGTATTATCATGTCGTCTCAGGTCATCTATATCCACAGCTGTGTTGTATGCGATTGCCGCTTCTTGTGCTTGTTTTTGTTTGTTTGTGTGTTTGTTTTTTCTCTGCTTGTCTGCTTTCAGGTGCTCCTGGTGGCGCTAAGGCTGGATTCCCCTCATAGGCCATGGATTGTTGTCTGTTTTGTTTTTTACAGGTGTAGCAGCTGGTTGTCTGGTTTTTGTTTCTATTTTTGTTCTGTTTCCTCTTCTTTCCTCTTCTTCTTTCCTTGTCCCCCGGTCCGGTTCAGTTCAGTTCATGTCATATATTGTAAACAGAAATAAATAAATGGGCATCAAGGGGAGCTTTACATTTATAAAACTTCCCTTGGCAAAACAAATCTGTTTGGCATCAAAGGTATTCAGACTACAATTCTTCTGACATAATGCTGAACAGGACAAGGGGAAAAAAAAGTAAAGAAGACAGTTCTGCCGAAAGCCAGGGATAGACCTGTTCTAAGTTCTATACTTTTTAAAAGGGGCGTGTTTATCAACTATGGAATTAGAAGATTTACAAAAATGGTCAAGTGCTAGATCTTCATCTGGGACTTTAACAGTGTCATATAACTATTCAACAGATCAGTTAAAAAAAAGCCTGCTCATGGAGATGTTTCAGGATCTGGATACCAAGCGTGGACCTAATGTTTTCATTTTTGCAATTCTGATACAGGCTATTGAGCAGTGATAACTAACACCAAGTTCAGATACTGCGGATTTTCTACCTTTGATTTGTTAAGATTGAGCCAATCAGGGACAACCTTGAAGGATCTCTTTGGTTTTGTAGGATCTGTAATTACCTGAGAAAGGTTGATATTGGTACACACCTTTTTTAAATGATCAGAGGCAGAGTTCAACTTGTTTAAATTAAAATTGCCACACAGAGGTTGGGTTTAGGCCACATGCACACAGAATGATATCAACAAATATAAGAAATATTAAACATTTACACATAGATTTTTGAATATATGTAGAGGAATGATACTTTGAAATGTGCTCATTGCAGAGTTATGATCAGTTGAGTAATGAAGGTTGAACTATTCTGGGAAAGAGGTTCTATTCCCAGCATCATGATGGACACTCCTGATATAGAAGGTTTCGCTAACGCATTGGAATTGTTTTACTATTTTCATATGCATGTGCAATGAAGAATTGCTTGCTGCTGATAAATGCAAAGAAGAACAGCTTACACATAGATGCTCACATATAGGCTGCTGAATGCAATGAAGACCTGCTTATCAAGTAAAGTTCAATGTCAATGTGTAATATTCAATTAGGATTTGCAAAACAGTGAAGTTAAACAATGAATGGGTCCATAGTCGGTATGAGAAGACTACAGGAATATTTACCTGGGTGTACGTTCAAACAGAGATGAGAAAATTGCGATAAATAATTGTTTGTTTGTTTGTTAGTATGTATATGAATGTTATGTGTATAAACTGTGTTGAGTTATAGTTACTCAGTAGTGTCTCAGTGAAACAACCGACGGGGGAAGCCTTGCGGTGACAACAAAAGCAGTGTTTTACTGATCAGTCAAGTTGCTCCAGTGTACTCCATACAAACTGGTTGGCTACTGAAGGGATAGAAAATGGGGAATACTTGTTTTAAAGCAAACAAGGAATTAGATGGGAAAAATACATGTTTTAACGGGACCCAGACAATATTAAATACTCAGACAGATGGGAGAAGAAGTGTAGTTTTGTAGGAAATCACAAAATTATTACATAGAATTAGTGAAATCAATTGTGGAATGCCTTTCTGAAGAGCTGTTTACCACAGATGAGCAGCTTTGCGACCAAGCACATTGTAGATCACTTTACTGCCAAAATGATCTAATTTAATGGATTGGTTTAGACATGCATAACAGCATTTTAAGAACAAAGAGAGAAACAAAAAGGGACAACGCTTCATGGTGGAAGGTGATGTATAAATAATTGTGTATATGATGAAGGGGGTGGCAACACCCATTCCGAAATCCCGCCATTCCGACATCCCGCTATTCCGACATCCCACCATTCCGACATACCACCATTCCGACATACCACCATTCCGACATGCAAACGTCCCACCATTCCGACATCCCACCATTGCGACATCCCGCTATTCTGACGTTCAAATGTCCCACCATTCCGACAAGGCTTTCCGTATAAGGAAATGTGTGTTACTCAACAGGTGAGTCCCTTCTTTCTGTTCATGCAATTTATATGTTTAACATGTTTATAGACAAGCGTTATTAAAAACACAAAGTCTCGGCAACTGGAGGAGGAGAAGCAGTCCGCGGTGGTTTTCAATCACACACTCCAATGCCACTTGTTTCAACTTCCGAAAATTTAATCCAGGAAAAAAAGGCTTACAAACATGGACCAAAACGGCTCCATAACACGCACAAGAATCCAAAAGAAACGAAAGTTAACTAAAAGAAAGCAAATAAACAGTATGAAGTGGTCAAAATTGGTTTTACGCATGCCTATGTGCGTCTGGCACATGCATCTTCGGGCTCTCCCACGTTGGTTTGTGGATGAAAGCTATATGTTCAGCTGTAATGTCATGTAAAATCAATCTCTACATGACATTTAGTCCCAGGTGTGACCAGTTAGGTCCTTAAGATATCAACAGGCTGTATAAAGCTACAACCGTTGCGGCTGTGTGTTTGTGCCAAATGCGCAAAACCCATCCGCGCTTCCCAAAATTGGAGTGACTACTCATAAATCACGTGAATATCATGAATAAACGTTTTTACTGCATTTTGTTGTGTTTTATACGTTCTATGCTGTCATTTCTCTCTTCTCCTATTGGCAAGGCAAGGCAGAGTGCTCGCAACTGTGTCCTGTGCAGTAGCCGTGATATCTGTAATTGCAATTATTACTTTTGCATATGATGACAGCGTGCAAAAGACGCATGGGCTCTGTGGAGAGCTCCGCTCCAGCTGGCTGCTGTGACAGCTCACTGACACTGTATTTCTGCTTAATCAGTTTCAGTCTCGCCAGAGTTACATTAATATCTGTATTTTTATATTTGAAATTCAGGGGATTTTGATAATAGATTATTAAAGTTTGTTTGCGAGGCTGTGGCCTCTGCATGTGCAAAGCTTGTGCGCCAAACTTTAGGGCGTATTTGCGCCGGCATATCATTAGTGCAAAATGTTTTGGGTAAAAAATAGGCTATTAAAAGGAACTGTCGGAATGGCGGTATGTTAAAAAAAACAAAAAACATACCGCCATTCCGACCATAGGAGGAAAAATGTGTCGGAATGGTGGGACGTTTGATAAAAAATTAAGTGTCGCCATTCCGACAATTGGAGACCCATGTCGGAATGGCGAGATGTCGGAATGGCAGCATGTAACCATGATGAAGGAGAGACCATTTGAGCAGCACAGCCATTTCGCAGCACAGGGACAGCAATCCAAGTTACAGGATCTCCCACGTGGTATCACCTGTCACATTGTGTCAAGGCATCAAAAGAAGAAAAAATCACCAAACTCAAGGACAAAAAGACAAAGACTCCGGTGAACGAAGACATAGGACTGACAAACCAGAAATACAAAAGGATTCTCGATATCAAGATCCAGAAGAAGAGGCTAACAATGCCACGAACACTTACGATGCTGGGAATGATGCCAGCAATGAACAGAGAAGAAGATTCAGTGTCATCAATCTGCATTACGTGCCTCTAATGAGGGGGTGAATATAGAATCCTCAACGATTACAACGTCTCTGGGAACTGTGACAACAACAAGGTTTAAACCATTTTGATATATATTGTAACCTATTGTCTAAGGAATAGTGCTGAAAATGAGGTAAATCTAATCCACCACTGTCCTTGGTCTTCTGTAGGGTTTTTAAACTAATACGTGGTGGTTTGTTTTTCCACAGAAATTTGGAGATGCATGAATCTAGTGACTTAAACCAAGTAGCAGATGGTTTTATGGGGATCATTGAGAACAAATAGTTAACTTTTGGTAGTATCATCATTTTAATGGATGTAACTCTCCCCATGAGTGATATATGTAAGGACTTCCAACGAGAGATCGTCCTCTACTGTCTTTAATAATTGCACATAATTTAGCTTTGTTAGCTCTGAGAGCCTGGAGGAAATGTTTATGCCTAAATATCTAATATTTCCTGACTGTAAAGTGATCGCAGGTATATTATGGACCCTACAGTTAATGGGCAGAACTGTGGTCTTAGACCAGTTGATAGAGTAGTCAGAAAGTGCTGAGAATTTATTTATGAGTGTGATCGTGTGACTGAGAGACGTCTGTGAGTTCTGAAGGAAAAGTAATACATCATCAGCATAAAGACTTATTTTATGCTCAATATTTTGGGATTAATTACTCACAAACGGGTAAGAAAAGGTAGTATTGCCAGACCATACATGATCAAAACAGGGAGCGGAGGTGGTTCAGCTGCAAGGTGTGAATGTCTGACTATAGTTTGTAAAAAGCGGGTAAGATAAGGTGCGAATGCCCGACAATGTATGATCAAAAGAGGGAGCGGAGGGTTTTGGCTACAAGAAGGTTTGAATATCCGACCATAGTTTGTAAAAAGCGGGTAAGAAAAGGTTCAAATGCCCGAACATAGACCATCAAAAGAGGGAGCGGAGGTGTTCCGCTGTAAGAAGGTGTAAATGTCCGACCATAGTTGGTAAAAAACGGGTAAGAAAAGGTTAAAATACCCGACTGTACACAATCAATAGGGGGAGCGGAGTTGTTTGGCTACAAGAAGGTGTGAAAGTCCGACCACGGTTTGTAAAAAGCGGGTAAAAAAAGGTTCGAATGCCCGAATATATACCATCAAAAGTGGAAGTGGATGTGTTCGGCTGCAAGAAGGTGTGAACGTCCGACCAAAGTTTGTAAAAAGCAGTTAAGAAAAGGTTCGAATATCCAACCAAACATAATCAAAAGCGGGAGCAGAGCTGTTCGACTGCAAGTAGGTGTGAATGTCAGATCATAATTTGCAAAAAGCTGATGAGAAAGGGTGAGAATGCCCGGCTATACACCATCAAATGCGGGAGCGGAAGTGTTCGGCTGTGAGTAGGTGTGAATGTCCAACCATAATTGCTGAAAAATGTGTTAGAAGAGACTAGAATGCCGGACAAGACATCATCAAATGCGGGAGCGGAGTTGTTCGGCTGTGAGTAGGTGTGAATCTCCGAGCATAGTTTGTAAAAAGGGGGTAAGAATAGGTTCGAATGCCCGAACATACACTATCAAAACAGGGAGCTGAGGTGGCTCAGCTGCAAGGTGTGAATGTCTGACTATAGTTTGTAAATAAGGTGCGAATGCCCAACAATGTATAATCAAAAGAGGGAGCGGAGGTTTTCGGCTACAAGAAGGTTTGAATGTCCGACCATAGTTTGTAAAAAGCGGGTAAGAAAAGGTTCAAATGCCTGACTATACACCATCAAAAGCGGGAGCAGAGGTGTTCCGCTGTAAGACGGTGTGAATGTCCGACCATATTTGGTAAAAAGCGGGTAAGAAAAGGTTAAAATACCCGACTGTACACAATCAATAGCGGGAGAGGAGGTGTTCAGCTTCAAGAAGGTGTGAATGTCCACCCATAATTACTGAAAAATGGGTAAGAAAAGGTGCGAATGCCAAACCATACATTATCAAAAGCAGGTGTGAATGTCAGATCATAATTTGCAAAAAGCTGATGAGAAAGGGTGAGAATGCCCGACTATACACCATCAAATGCGGGAGTGGAGTTGTTCGGCTGTGAGTAAGTGTGAATCTCCGACCATAATTGCTGAAAAATGTGTTAGAAAAGGTAAGAATGCCGGTCCATACATCATCAAAAGCGGGAGAGGTGGTGTTCGGCTGCAAGTAGGTGTGAATGTCCAGCCATAATTACTAACAAACGGGTAAGAAAAGGTAGTATTGCCAGACCATACATGATCAAAACAGGGAGCGGAGGTGGTTCAGCTGCAAGAAGGTGTGAATGTCCGACTAAAGTTCAAATATATCAACAAAAGCGGGAGGAGAGGTCTTCGGATGAGAGTGGTTGAGAATTTCCAACCATAATCTATAAAATGCGGTGAAAAAAAAGGTGTGATAGAACACTAAAAGGTGGAGCGGAAGTGTTCGGCTGCAAGAAGGTGTGAATGTCCGACTATATTTGGTGAAAAGCAGGTGAAGCAAGGTCTGAATGCCCAACCTTACATCATCAAAAGCGAGATCAGAGGTGTTTGGCTGCATGAAGGCCATAGTTTGCCAAAAGCGGGTAAGCTGCGAATGACCGACTAAATATCAACAAAAGGTCTTCGGATGCAAGTGGGTGTGAATATCCCACCATACAAGTATGGTGTAGAGGAAGCTGTGAACAGCCGACCATAGTTGGCAAAAAGCGGGTGAGAAAAGGTGCGAATGTCCAACCATACATGATCAAAACAGGGAGCGGAGGTGTTTGGCTGTGACAAGGTGTGAATGTCCACCCAAAATTAATGAAAAGCGGGCAACAAGTAGGTTTGAATGCCCAACCGTACATCATCAAAAGCAGGAGTGGATGTGTTCGGCTACAAGAAGGTTTGAATGTCCGAGCATAGTTTGTAAAAAGCGGGTAAGACTGGGTGCGAATGCCCGACAATATATGATCAAAAGAGGGAGTGGAGGTCTTCGGCTGCAAGGTCTGAATGTCCAACCATAATTTTTAAAAACCGGGTAAGAAAAGGCTCGAAATTCCGACTATACACAATCAAAAGCGGGAGCGGGAGGTTTTCAGCTGCAAATCCTTCACTCAAACCAAGTGAAAACTGCTTTGTCCTTCATATTTATCAATGTCTAGATCGACTTCAACAAAGAACAACATTGTACTTTGCAGTAAAGAAAGAGCAAATTAAAAGTTTTAGGAATCCGAGAATAAGCTTATTTTCATGAGTTCTGCACGATTATTGATTTTACTATAATATAGTTATAATATAGTTTTAAACTATGTTAAAACTGCTTTGTCCTTCATATTTATCAATGTCTAGATTGACTTCAACAAAGAACAACACTGGATTTTGCAGTAGAAGAAAGAGCAACACTGAAGGATCAGTAATCCGAGAATAAACTTATTTTCATACGTTCTGCATGATTTGGGATTTTATCTATAAAATGAATTCCTTCACTCAAACCAAGTTAAAACTGCTTTGTCCTTCATATTTGTCAATGTCTAGATCGACTTCAACAAAGAACAACATTGTATTTTGCAGTAGAAGAAAAAGCAACACTGAAGGATCAGGAATCCGAGAATAAGCTTCTTTTCATACGTTCTGCATGATTTGGGATTTTATGTATAAAATGAATTCCTTCACTCAAACCAAGTGAAAACTGCTTTGTCCTTCATATTTATCAATGTCTAGATTTACTTCAACAAAGAACAACATTGTATTTTGCAGTAGTAGAAAGAGCAACACTTGAAGGAACAGGAATCCGATAATAAGCTTATTTTCATACGTTCTGCATGATTTCGGATTTTATGTATAAAATGAATTCCTTTACTCAAACTATGTTAAAACTGCTTTGTCCTTCATATTTATCAATGTCTAGATTGACTTCAACAAAGAACAACATTGTATTTTGCAGTAGAAGAAATAGCAACACTGAAGGATCAGGAATCCGAAAACAAGCTTATTTTCATACGTTCTGCTTGATTTGGGATTTTGCTATAAAATTAATTCCTTCACTCAAACAAAGTGGAAACTGCTTTGTCCTTCATATTTATCAATGTCTATATCGATTTCAACAAAGAACAAGGCTGTATTTTGCAGTATAGGAAAGAGCAACACTGGAGGATCAGGAATCCGAGAATAAGCTTACTTTCATGAGTCCTGCACGATTTCGGATTTTCCTATAAAATGAATTGCTTTGCTCAAACCAAGTTAAAATTGCTTTGTCCTTCATAGTTATCCATGTCTAAAATGTATCAAGCATAAAGTTCCTCATATTACCCTGAATGAGAAAGAAGCATCCCTTTGGTTGAGCAATACGTTCCTTATGCGGAGTTATGCATGATTTCGGATTTTGCTATAAAATTCATTCCTTCACACCTTTTTTTTCACCGCATTTTATAGATTATGGTTGGAAATTTCAACCACTCTAATCCGAAGACCTCTCCTCCCGCTTTTGTTAATATATTTGAACTTTAGTTGGACATTCACCCCTTTTTGCAGCTAAACCACCTCCGCTCCCTGTTTTGATCATGTATGGTCTGGCAATACTACATTTTCTTACCCGTTTGTGAGTAATTATGGCTGGATATTCACACCTACTTGCAGCTGAACACAATCTCTCTCGCTTTTAATTATGTTTGGATATTCGAACCTTTTCTTTACTGCTTTTTGCCAACTTTGGTCGGACGTTCACACCTTCTTGCAGCCGAACACCTCTGCCCCCGCTTTTGATGGTGTATAGTCGGGCTTTCGAGCCTTTCCTTCCCGGTTTTAACAAATTATGGTTGGACATTCAGACCTTCTTGCAGCTGAACACCTCCGCTCCCTCTTTTGATCATACATTGTCGGGCATTAGCACCTTTTCTTACCCGCTTTTTACAAACCATAGTCGGACTTTCACACCTTCTTGTAGCCGAACAACTCCGCTCCCGCTATTGATTGTGTACAGTCGGGTATTTTAACCTTTTCTTACCCGCTTTTTACCAACTATGGTCGGATATTCACACCGTCTTACAGCGGAACATCTCCGCTCCCGCTTTTGATGGTGTATAGTCAGGCATTTGAACCTTTTCTTACCCGCTTTTTACAAACTATGGTCGGACATTCAAACCTTCGTGTAGCCGAAAACCTCTGCTCCCTCTTTTGATTATACATTGTCGGGCATTCGCACCTTATCTTACCCGCTTTTTACAAACTATAGTCAGACATTCACACCTTGCAGCTAAACCACCTCCGCTCCCTGTTTTGATCATGTATGGTCTGGCAATACTACATTTTCTTACCCGTTTGTGAGTAATTATGGCTGGATATTCACACCTACTTGCAGCTGAACACAATCTCTCTCGCTTTTAATTATGTTTGGATATTCGAACCTTTTCTTTACTGCTTTTTGCCAACTTTGGTCGGACGTTCACACCTTCTTGCAGCCGAACACCTCCGCTTCCGCTTTTGATGGTATATATTCGGGCATTCGAACCTTTTCTTACCAGCTTTTTACAAACCATGGTTGGACTTTCACATCTTCTTGTAGCCGAACACATCCGCTCCCCCTATTGATTGTGTACAGTCGGGTATTTTAACCTTTTCTTACCCACTTTTTACCAACTATGGTCGGACATTCACACCTTCTTACAGCGGAACACCTCCGCTCCCTCTTTTGATGGTAAATGTTTGGGCATTCGAACCTTTTCTTACCCGCTTTTTACAAACTATGGTCGTACATTGAAACCTTCTTGTAGCCGAACACATCCACTCCTTTTTTTGATGATGTATGCTTGGGCATTCAAACCTACTTTTTGCCCGCTTTTCATTAATTTTGGGTGGACATTCACACCTTGTCACAGCCAAACACCTCCGCTCCCTGTTTTGATCATGTATGGTTGGACATTCGCACCTTGTCTCACCCGCTTTTTGCAAACTATGGTCGGCTGTTCACAGCTTCCTCTCCACCATACTTGTATGGTGGGATGTTCACACCCAGTTGCATCCGAAGACCTCCGCCCCCACTTTTGTTGATATTTAGTTGGTCATTCGCAGCTTACCCGCTTTTGGCAAACTATGGCCTTCTTGCAGCCAAACACCTCTGATCTCGCTTTTGATAATGTAAGGTTGGGCATTCAGACCTTGCTTCACCTACTTTTCCCCAAATATAGTCGGACATTCACACCTTCTTGCAGCCGAACACTTCCGCTCCACCTTTTAGTGTTCTATCACACCTTTTTTTCACCGACTTTTATAGATTATGGTTGGAAATTCTCAACCACTCTCATCCGAAGACCTCTCCTCCCGCTTTTGTTAATATATTTGAATTTTAGGGAGACATTCACACCTTCTTGCAGCTGAACCACCTCCGCTCCCTGTTTTGATCATGTATGGTCTGGCAATACTACCTTTTCTTACCCGTTTGTGAGTAATTATGGCTGGACATTCACACCTACTTGCAGCCGAACACCACCTCTCTCGCTTTTGATGATGTATGGACCGGCATTCTTACCTTTTCTAACACATTTTTCAGAAATTACGGTCGGAGATTCACACCTACTCACAGCCGAATCACTCCGCTCCCGCATTTGATGGTGTGCAGTCGGACATTCTCACCCTTTCTCATCAGCTTTTTGCAAATTATGATCTGACATTCACACCTGCTTTTGATAATGTATGGTTGGGCATTCGCACCTTTTTTTACCCATTTTTCAGGAATTATGGGTGGACATTCACACCTTCTTGCAGCTGAACACCTCCTCTCCTTCTTATGATCATGTGCGGATGATATTCGAAAATTTTCTTTCATGTTTTAAAGCAATTATTGATGGACATTCAGACCTTCTTGCAGCTGAACCACTCTGCCCCCGCTTTTGATGGTGTATAGTCGGGCTTTCGAGCCTTTCCTTCCCGGTTTTAACAAATTATGGTTGGACATTCAGACCTTCTTGCAGCTAAACACCTCCGCTCCCTCTTTTGATCATACATTGTCGGGCATTAGCACCTTTTCTTACCCGCTTTTTACAAACCATAGTCGGACTTTCACATCTTTTAGTAGCCGAACAACTCCGCTCCCGCTATTGATTGTGTACAGTCGGGTATTTTAACCTTTTCTTACCCGCTTTTTACCAACTATGGTCGGACATTCACACCTTCTTACAGCGGAACACCTCCGCTCCCTCTTTTGATGGTGTATGTTCGGGCAGTCAAACCTTTTCTTACCTGCTTTTTACAAACTATGGTCAGACATTCAACCCTTCTTGGAGCCGAACACATCCACTCCTGCTTTTGATTATGTATAGTTGGGCATTCGCACCTTTTCTTACCCATTTTTCAGTAATTATGGGTGTACATTCACACCTTCTTGCAGCCAAACACCTCCGCTCCCTCTTTTGATCATGTGCGGTTTGACATTCGCACCTTTGCTTACCCTCTTTTTATACTGATTGCTCAAGATTAAGTTGTTCTTTCTCAAACTACAAATTTTTTTTAATTGTTGAAACTTGATTTGAAGTGGATAAATAAGGAAGACAAACAGTTTTAAGTCAGGCTGATAGCAATTAATTTTATAGCAAAATCTGTATTTCGTCATTTGTCGAGAGATGCTTATTGCTGAAGAAGTTCTTTTTCATTCTACAAAGTACAACGTTGTTTATCATTGAAACTTGATTAGACATGAATAAATATGAAGGACAAAGCAGTCTTAACTTGGTTTGAGTTAAGGAATTCGTTTTATAGGAGAATCCGAATTCGTGCATAACTCGTAAAATAGAGCTTATTTTCGGATTCCTGAAGAATGAGTCTGGTTCTTTCTCATAATACAAAGTTTGTTGTTTATTGTTGAAACTTCATCAGACCGTTAGATATAGTCGGACTCATCTCGACGCACGGCTTGGGATCTGGAACCAGTACTCTTGAGAGGGGTTGGACTCTCTTCCACTCTGGAGTTGCCCGTGGTGAGAGGCGCAGAGCAGGTGTGGGCATACTTATTGCCCCCCGGCTGTGTGCCAGTACATTGGGGTTTACCCCAGTGAACGAGAGGGTAGCCTCCCTCCGCCTTGGGTGGGGGGACGAGTCCTGACTGTTGTTTGTGCCTATGCGCCAAACAGCAGTTCAGAGTACCTACCCTTTTTGGAGTCTCTGGGGGAGGCACTGGAGAATGCTCCTACCGGAGACTCCCTCATTCTGCTGGGGGACTTCAATGCTCACGTGGGCAATGACAGTGAGACCTGGAGGGGTGTGATTGGGAGGAACGGCCCCCCCGATCTGAATCAGAGTGGTGTTATGTTGTTGGACTTCTGTGCCAGTCATAGACTGTCCATAACGAAACACCATGTTCAGGCATAAGGGTGTCCATATGTGCACTTGGCACCAGGACACCCTTGGCCGCAGTTCGATGATCGACTTTGTGGTTGTATCATCGGACTTGCGGCCGTATGTCCTGGACACTCGGGTGAAGAGAGGGGCGGAGCTGTCAACTGATCACCACCTGGTGGTGAGTTGGCTCCGCTGGTGGGGGAGGATGCCGATCAGACCTGGCAGGCCCATACGTATTGTGAGGGTCTGCTGGGAGCGTTTGTCAGAATCCCCCGTCAGAAGGAGCTTTAACTTCCACCTCCGGCAGAGCTTCAACCATATTTGAGGTGGGGGACATTGAGTCCGAATGGGCCATGTTCCGTGACTCCATTGCCGAGGCAGCTGGTCAGAGTTGTGGCCGTAAGGTGGTCGGTGCCTGTCGTGGCGGCAACCCTCGAACCTGCTGGTGGACACCAGTGGTGAGGGAAGCCGTCAAGCTGAAGAAGGAGTCCTATCGGGCCTTTTTGGCCAGTGGGACCCTGGAAGAAGCTGATAGGTACCGACGGGCCAGACGGGCCACGGCTTCGGCGGTTGTGAGGCAAAAACTCGGGCCTGGGAGGAGTTCGGTGAGACCATGGAGAACGATTTCCGGACGGCCTCGAAAAGATTCTGGTCCACCATCCGGCGTCTCAGGGGGGGGGAAGCGACCTCAAGGCTTTGCTGACCTCAACTAGGGATGTTGTGAGTCGGTGGGGGGAGTACTTCGAGGAACTCCTCAATCCTACCAACACGTGCTCGGAAGAGGCAGAGTCGGAGAGCTCGGAGACGGGGCCTCCCATTTCTGGGGCTGAGGTTGCCGAGGTGGTTAAAAAGCTCCTCGGTGGCAAGGCCCCGGGGGTGGATGAGGTCCGTCCTGAGTTTCTCAAGGCTCTGGATGTTGTAGGGCTGTCTTGGCTGACACGCCTCTGCAGTATCGCGTTGACATCGGGGACAGTGCCTCTGGACTGGCAGATTGGGGTGGTGGCCCCCTTCTTTAAAAAGGGGGACCGGAGGGTGTGTTCCAACTATAGGGGTATCACACTCCTCAGCCTCCCTGGTAAGGTCTATTCGGGGGTATTGGAGAGGAGGATCCGTCGGATAATCGAGCCTCGGATTCAGGAGATGCAGTGTGGCTTTCGTCCTGGCCGTGGAACAGTGGACCAGCTCTATACCCTCGGCAGGATCCTGGAGGGTGCATGGGAGTTCGCCCAACCAGTCTACATGTGTTTTGTGGACTTGGAGAAAGCGTTCGACCGTGTCCCTCGTGGAGTCCTGTGGGGGGTGCTCCGGGAATATGGAGTGCCGGACCCCTTGATAGGGGCCGTTCGGTCTCTGTATGACCGGTGCCAGAGTTTGGTCCGCATTGCCGGCAGTAAGTCGGATACGTTTCCGGTGAGAGTTGGACTCCGTCAGGGCTGCCCTTTGTCACCGATTCTGTTCCTAACTTTTATGGACAGAATTTCTAGGCGGAGCCAGGGTGTTGAGGGTGTCCCATTTGGCGACCTCAGAATCGGGTCTCTCCTTTTTGCAGATGATGTGGTTCTGTTAGCGTCGTCAGGCCGTGACCTTCAGCTCTCACTGGAGTGATTCGCAGCCGAGTGTGAAGCGGCTGGGATGAGAATCAGCACCTCCAAATCCGAGACTATGGTTCTCAGCCGGAAAAGGGTGGAATGCTCTCTCCGGGTCGGGAATGAGATCCTTCCCCAAGAGGAGGAGTTCAAGTATCTCGGGGTCTTGTTCACGAGTGACGGACGAATGGAGCGGGAGATTGACGGGCGGATCGGTGCGGCGCCTGCAGTGTTGCAGGCTCTGCACCGACCCGTCGTTGTGAAGAGGGAGCTGAGCCAGAAGGCGAAGCTCTCTACTTACTGGTCAATCTACGTTCCCATCCTCACCTATGGTCACAAGTTGTGGGTAGTGACCGAAAGAACAAGATCGCGAATACAAGCGGCCGAAATGGGTTTCCTCCGCAGGGTGTCTGGGCTCTCCCTTAGAGATAGGGTGAGAAGCTCAGTCATCCGGGAGGGGCTCGGAGTAGAACCGCTGCTCCTCCGCATTGAGAGGAGTCAGATGAGGTGGCTCGGGCATCTGGTTAGGATGCCCCCTGGGCGCCTCCCTGGGGAGGGATTCCGGGCACGTCCCACTGGGAGGAGACCCCGGGGGAGACCCAGGACACGTTGGAGAGACTATGTCTCTCGGCTGGCCTGGGAACGCCTCGGGGTCCCCCCGGAAGAGCTGGAGGAAGTGGCCGGGGACAGAGACGTCTGGGTTTCTCTGCTCAAGCTGCTGCCCCCGCGACCCGACCCCCGGATAAGCGGCAGATGATGGATGGATGGATGGATATATCCTCCACCAACCAGACTTACAACCCCCGACTAGGGTAGCAGAATTTCTAAGCATCTGTACCCCAAAACTACTATCAAAAATATATAAGTTATTGTCTAAGATAGATGACACAATGTCTCTTCCATCCTCAAAATGGGAGGCAGATTTATCCATCAGTTCTGGTCATAGCTTCTAACCACAAATATGTTTGAACACCTTCATAAAGACTCGAAATCCTAATTTACAGCTCATACAATACAAAATCCTTCATAGAACACACTATACAGGACAAAGGATGTTCAGGATGGGTCTAACACACTCAAACATCTGCTCACATTGCACAGATAACACACCTGATGATTATGCACACGCTTTGTGGTTTTTCTGCGCCTGTCCAGAAGTTCTGGCTTGAAGTCTGTGAGGACCTATCAACATGGCTAAAGTGTAGCATCCCTGCATGCCCCACACTGTGCATACTGGGTGACTTAGACAACATCAACATGGAAATTAACTCAGCACACATGGTTGTCACAGTGTTATGTATCGCAAAGAAAACTATTCTCATGAACTGGAAAGCGAAGAACAATCTGTGTATTAACCAGTTTAGAAATTTTCTTTTAGATTATATTAGCATGGAAACAATGTCTGCCTCCTCAAAACATCAATTGGCTGGATTTCATTTTCTCTGGTCCCCTCTGATTAGTTTTATCACATAGTGGTGGTGGTGGGTTGCTGGGTGATGGTGGGTCTCAGGCCCGGGCTGCTGCGACTGGTGTGACCGGGTGGTTTGTTTGTTTGTTTTTTGATGTTGTTTGTTTGTTTTTTGTAGAGGTCCTCCTGGGTGGGGTTGGGTTGAGTGGGGTGGGGCGGGATGGGTACCTTCTGGGGGTACAGTAGCTCCCGGAATATGGTCGCTGCAGGCCCCGAGCCTGGTGGACATCAGGCCCTCCTGCCCATTGTTGGCACCCAGGTAGCGGGGATGCCTATTGCAGCCAGTCCCTGGCTGCCCTCTCTGGGGGAGAGTAGCTCCCCCGTTATATATCCCCATACCCCTCTCCCTTCTGGCTCCTGTACACAGCACACACTCACACATGAAGGGTTTTGGGGGCGTGTGTGTTCGGTGGGGTACAGTGGATGGGGCCACGTAGGTGGTCCCCTTTGGTTGCACTCTGCAGTTCCCTGCCCCTGTTTTAATTACACCTTAGACATTAGTACTTATCAAACACACTCACACACACACATTAGGTCTTGGGGGGTGGTTACACTGAGTGGCATCTGGTGGGCGGGGCTCTTTGGGTATGTAGGCTGCCCAGAGTGCCGCGCTCCCAGTTCTACAAGTTTGGCTGCCCCTCAATTTTAATTGCTCACTATTAGAAAATATTGAAGAGCCAGAAGGGTGAGGGGAGGGGTCTTCTTCGCACACCCCTGCTTCCTGGTGTCTGCTCGGGGCAGGAGGGGCCAGGAGGATTAATTAATTGTTCTGCTGGTTCGGGGTCTGTGGTGGCTGGGGGGTTGCTGGCCTCCTGGTGTGCCCGCTGTACTACACCCCAGCAGAGTCGAGGGAGGTAGGATGTGTGGATGTGTGGATGTATGGGACGTGAAAGTGTGTGTGGTAATGATTGGGCCTGCATCTGGGACTTGCTGTCGCCTGGCCTGCCTGTGTTTCTCCCGATGGGGCATCAGCGTTGCCTCTCCCCACTGCTCGCGACTTCACCCACCTGTGGGCACGTCTTGACTCCCAGGGCACTTGGCCAGGGGCGCTGGGGCAGGCGCTGACCCACTTTGTGGCTGTCTGGGGCGCTTGGCCCTCCTGGGTATTGGGTGGGGCCTCTGCCGGGGGGTTTGGGGGCGCTCGGGCTCCTGGGGCCCAGGTCCAATGCACGGCCCATGTCTGGGCGGCTGGGGCCTGGCGGGGTCGGTGGGCTGTTACCCCTGGTTCCCGGAGTGCCTCTGCCCTATGCTTATGGGAGCTCTTTCCGGGGGCTTCCTCTGCAGTCTTCTGGGTGGATGCGTGGTTGCCCCTGCGGTGGGCTGCCTGGGTTCTGTGCTCTGTGGGGGCTGCTGGTGGCCTGGGTCTTGTGGCCCTCTCTGCCTGCTTCTGATTGCTTGGGGGGGGGGGGGGGGGGGGCTGTGGATTGTGGCCCTGTACGCTTATACACTCATAACTAAGCACGGTTATCATGTAGGTCCTGTGCCATGGGTGTTGCATGTTCTCACACACACACACAGACATTCATTAGTCCAGTAGCATGGTCACTAAGCAGATGATGTATTATCATGTCGTCTCAGGTCATCTATATCCACAGCTGTGTTGTATGCGATTGCCGCTTCTTGTGCTTGTTTTTGTTTGTTTGTGTGTTTGTTTTTTCTCTGCTTGTCTGCTTTCAGGTGCTCCTGGTGGCGCTAAGGCTGGATTCCCCTCATAGGCCATGGATTGTTGTCTGTTTTGTTTTTTACTGGTGTAGCAGCTGGTTGTCTGGTTTTTGTTTCTATTTTTGTTCTGTTTCCTCTTCTTTCCTCTTCTTCTTTCCTTGTCCCCCGGTCCGGTTCAGTTCAGTTCATGTCATATATTGTAAACAGAAATAAATAAATGGGCATCAAGGGGAGCTTTACATTTATAAAACTTCCCTTGGCAAAACAAATCTGTTTGGCATCAAAGGTATTCAGACTACAATTCTTCTGACATAATGCTGAACAGGACAAGGGGAAAAAAAAGTAAAGAAGACAGTTCTGCCGAAAGCCAGGGATAAACCTGTTCTAAGTTCTATACTTTTTAAAAGCGGCGTGTTTATCAACTATGGAATTAGAAGATTTACAAAAATGGTCAAGTGCTAGATCTTCATCTGGGATTTTAACAGTGTCATATAACTATTCAACAGATCAGTTAAAAAAAAGCCTGCTCATGGAGATGTTTCAGGATCTGGATACCAAGCGTGGACCTAATGTTTTCATTTTTGCAATTCTGATACAGGCTATTGAGCAGTGATAACTAACACCAAGTTCAGATACTGCGGATTTTCTACCTTTGATTTGTTAAGATTGAGCCAATCAGGGACAACCTTGAAGGATCTCTTTGGTTTTGTAGGATCAGTAATTACCTGAGAAAGGTTGATATTGGTACACACCTTTTTTAAATGATCAGAGGCAGAGTTCAACTTGTTTAAATTAAAATTGCCACACAGAGATTGGGTTTAGGCCACATGCACACAGAATGACATAAACAAATATAAGAAATATTAAACATTTACACATAGATTTTTGAATACATGTAGAGGAATGATACTTTGAAATGTGCTCATTGCGGAGTTATGATCAGTTGAGTAATGAAGGTTGAACTATTCTAGGAAAGAGGTTCTATTCCCAGCATCATGATGGACACTCCTGATATAGAAGGTTTCGCTAACGCATTGGAATTGTTTTACTATTTTCATATGCATGTGCAATGAAGAATTGCTTGCTGCTGATAAATGCAAAGAAGAACAGCTTACACATAGATGCTCACATATAGGCTGCTGAATGCAATGAAGACCTGCTTATCAAGTAAAGTTCAATGTCAATGTGTAATATTCAATTAGGATTTGCAAAACAGTGAAGTTAAACAATGAATGGGTCCATAGTCGGTATGAGAAGACTACAGGAATATTTACCTGGGTGTACGTTCAAACAGAGATGAGAAAATTGCGATAAATAATTGTTTGTTTGTTTGTTAGTATGTATAGGAATGTTATGTGTATAAACTGTGTTGAGTTATAGTTACTCAGTAGTGTCTCAGTGAAACAACCGACGGGGGAAGCCTTGCGGTGACAACAAAAGCAGTGTTTTACTGATCAGTCAAGTTGCTCCAGTGTACTCCATACAAACTGGTTGGCTACTGAAGGGATAGAAAATGGGGAATACTTGTTTTAAAGCAAACAAGGAATTAGATGGGAAAAATACATGTTTTAACGGGACCCAGACAATATTAAATACTCAGACAGATGGGAGAAGAAGTGTAGTTTTGTAGGAAATCACAAAATTATTACATAGAATTAGTGAAATCAATTGAAGAATGCCTTTCTGAAGAGCTGTTTACCACAGATGAGCAGCTTTGCGACCAAGCACATTGTAGATCGCTTTACTGCCAAAATGATCTAATTTAATGGATTGGTTTAGACATGCATAACAGCATTTTAAGAACAAAGAGAGAAACAAAAAGGGACAACGCTTCATGGTGGAAGGTGATGTATAAATAACTGTGTATATGATGAAGGGGGTGGCAACACCCATTCCGAAATCCCGCCATTCCGACATCCCGCTATTCCGACATCCCACCATTCCGACATACCACCATTCCGACAAACCACCATTCCGACATGCAAACGTCCCACCATTCCGACATCCCACCATTGCGACATCCCGCTATTCTGACGTTCAAATGTCCCACCATTCCGACAAGGCTTTCCGTATAAGGAAATGTGTGTTACTCAACAGGTGAGTCCCTTCTTTCTGTTCATGCAATTTATATGTTTAACATGTTTATAGACAAGCGTTATTAAAAACACAAAGTCTCGGCAACTGGAGGAGGAGAAGCAGTCCGCGGTGGTTTTCAATCACACACTCCAATGCCACTTGTTTCAACTTCCGAAAATTTAATCCAGGAAAAAAAGGCTTACAAACATGGACCAAAACGGCTCCATAACACGCACAAGAATCCAAAAGAAACGAAAGTTAACTAAAAGAAAGCAAATAAACAGTATGAAGTGGTCAAAATTGGTTTTACGCATGCCTATGTGCGTCTGGCACATGCGTCTTCGGGCTCTCCCACGTTGGTTTGTGGATGAAAGCTATATGTTCAGCTGTAATGTCATGTAAAAACAATCTCTACATGACATTTAGTCCCAGGTGTGACCAGTTAGGTCCTTAAGATATCAACAGGCTGTATAAAGCTACAACCGTTGCGGCTGTGTGTTTGTGCCAAATGCGCAAAACCCATCCGCGCTTCCCAAAATTGGAGTGAGTACTCATAAATCACGTGAATAACATGAATAAACGTTTTTACTGCATTTTGTTGTGTTTTATACGTTCTATGCTGTCATTTCTATCTTCTCCTATTGGCAAGGCAAGGCAGAGTGCTCGCAACTGTGTCCTGTGCAGTAGCCGTGATATCTGTAATTGCAATTATTACTTTTGCATATGATGACAGCGTGCAAAAGACGCATGGGCTCTGTGGAGAGCTCCGCTCCAGCTGGCTGCTGTGACAGCTCACTGACACTGTATTTCTGCTTAATCAGTTTCAGTCTCGCCAGAGTTACATTAATATCTGTATTTTTACATTTGAAATTCAGGGGATTTTGATAATAGATTATTAAAGTTTGTTTGCGAGGCTGTGGCCTCTGCATGTGCAAAGCTTGTGCGCCAAACTTTAGGGCGTATTTGCGCCGGCATATCATTAGTGCAAAATGTTTTGGGTAAAAAATAGGCTATTAAAAGGAACTGTCGGAATGGCGGTATGTTAAAAAAAACAAAAAACATACCGCCATTCCGACCATAGGAGGAAAAAAGTGTCGGAATGGTGGGACGTTTGATAAAAAATTAAGTGTCGCCATTCCGACAATTGGAGACCCATGTCGGAATGGTGAGATGTCGGAATGGCAGCATGTAACCATGATGAAGGAGAGACCATTTGAGCAGCACAGCCATTTCGCAGCACAGGGACAGCAGTCCAAGTTACAGGATCTCCCACGTGGTATCACCTGTCACATTGTGTCAAGGCATCAAAAGAAGAAAAAATCACCAAACTCAAGGACAAAAAGACAAAGACTCCGGTGAATGAAGACGGAGGACTGACAAACCAGAAATACAAAAGGATTCTCGATATCAAGATCCAGAAGAAGAGGCTAACAATGCCACGAACACTTACGATGCTGGGAATGATGCCAGCAATGAACAGAGAAGAAGATTCAGTGTCATCAATCTGTATTACTTGCCTCTAATGAGGGGGTGAATATAGAATCCTCAACGATTACAACGTCTCTGGGAACTGTGACAACAACAAGGTTTAAACCATTTTGATATATATTGTAACCTATTGTCTAAGGAATAGTGCCGAAAATGAGGTAAATCTAATCCACCACTGTCCTTGGTCTTCTGTAGGGTTTTTAAACTAATACGTGGTGGTTTGTTTTTCCACAGAAATTTGGAGATGCATGAATCTAGTGACTTAAACCAAGTAGCAGATGGTTTTATGGGGATCATTGAGAACAAATAGTTAACTTTTGGTAGTATCATCATTTTAATGGATGTGACTCTCCCCATAAGTGATATAGGTAAGGACTTCCAACGAGAGATCGTCCTCTACTGTCTTTAATAATTGCACATAATTTAGCTTTGTTAGCTCTGAGAGCCTGGAGGAAATGTTTATGCCTAAATATCTAATATTTCCTGACTGTAAAGTGATCGCAGGTATATTATGGACCCTACAGTTAATGGGCAGAACTGTGGTCTTAGACCAGTTGATAGAGTAGTCAGAAAGTGCTGAGAATTTATTTATGAGTGTGATCGTGTGACTGAGAGACGTCTGTGAGTTCTGAAGGAAAAGTAATACATCATCAGCATAAGGACTTATTTTATGCTCAATATTTTGGGATTAATTACTCACAAACGGGTAAGAAAAGGTAGTATTGCCAGACCATACATGATCAAAACAGGGAGCGGAGGTGGTTCAGCTGCAAGGTGTGAATGTCTGACTATAGTTTGTAAAAAGCGGGTAAGATAAGGTGCGAATGCCCGACAATGTATGATCAAAAGAGGGAGCGGAGGTTTTCGGCTGCAAGAAGGTCTGAATGTCCACCCAAAATTCCTGAAAAATGGGTAAAAAAAGGGTGCGAATGCCAAACCATACATCATCAAAAGCAGGAGTGGATGTGTTCGGCTACAAGAAGATTTGAATGTCCAGCAATAATTGCTTTAAAACATGAAAGAAAATTTTCGAATATCAAACCGCACATGATCATAAGCGGGAGAGGAGTTGTTCAGCTGCAAGAAGGTGTGAATGTCCACCCATAATTACTGAAAAATGGGTAAGAAAAGGTGAAAATGCCCAACCATACATCATCAAAAACAGGAGTGGATGTGTTCGGCTACAAGAAGGTTTGAATGTCCGACCATAGTTTGTAAAAAGCGGGTAAGAAAAGGTTCGAATGCCCGAACATAGACCATCAAAAGAGGGAGCGGAGGTGTTCCGCTGTAAGAAGGTGTAAATGTCCGACCATAGTTGGTAAAAAGCGGGTAAGAAAAGGTTAAAATACCCGACTGTACACAATCAATAGCGGGAGCGGAGTTGTTTGGCTACAAGAAGGTGTGAAAGTCCGACCACGGTTTGTAAAAAGCGGGTAAGAAAAGGTTCGAATGCCCGAATATATACCATCAAAAGTGGAAGTGGATGGGTTCGGCTGCAAGAAGGTGTGAACGTCCGACCAAAGTTTGTAAAAAGCAGTTAAGAAAAGGTTCGAATATCCAACCAAACATAATCAAAAGCGGGAGCAGAGCTGTTCGACTGCAAGTAGGTGTGAATGTCAGATCATAATTTGCAAAAAGCTGATGAGAAAGGGTGAGAATTCCCGGCTATACACCATCAAATGCGGGAGCGGAAGTGTTCGGCTGTGAGTAGGTGTGAATGTCCGACCATAATTGCTGAAAAATGTGTTAGAAGAGACTAGAATGCCGGACAATACATCATCAAATGCGGGAGCGGAGTTGTTCGGCTGTGAGTAGGTGTGAATCTCCGAGCATAGTTTGTAAAAAGGGGGTAAGAATAGTTTCGAATGCCCGAACATACACTATCCAAACAGGGAGCTGAGGTGGCTCAGCTGCAAGGTGTGAATGTCTGACTATAGTTTGTAAATAAGGTGCGAATGCCCAACAATGTATAATCAAAAGAGGGAGCGGAGGTTTTCGGCTACAAGAAGGTTTGAATGTCCGACCATAGTTTGTAAAAAGCGGGTAAGAAAAAGTTCAAATGCCTGACTATACACCATCAAAAGCGGGAGCAGAGGTGTTCCGCTGTAAGACGGTGTGAATGTCCGACCATATTTGGTAAAAAGCGGGTAAGAAAAGGTTAAAATACCCGACTGTACACAATCAATAGCGGGAGAGGAGGTGTTCAGCTGCAAGAAGGTGTGAATGTCCAACCATAATTACTGAAAAATGGGTAAGAAAAGGTGCGAATGCCAAACCATACATTATCAAAAAGCAGGTGTGAATGTCAGATCATAATTTGCAAAAAGCTGATGAGAAAGGGTGAGAATGCCCGACTATACACCATCAAATGCGGGAGCGGAGTTGTTCGGCTGTGAGTAAGTGTGAATCTCCGACCATAATTGCTGAAAAATGTGTTAGAAAAGGTAAGAATGCCGGTCCATACATCATCAAAAGCGGGAGAGGTGGTGTTCGGCTGCAAGTAGGTGTGAATGTCCAGCCATAATTACTAACAAACGGGTAAGAAAAGTTAGTATTGCCAGACCATACATGATCAAAAGAGGGAGTGGAGGTCTTCGGCTGCAAGGTCTGAATGTCCAACCATAATTTCTAAAAACCGGGTAAGAAAAGGCTCGAAAGCCCGACTATACACAATCAAAAGCGGGAGCGGGAGGTTTTCAGCTGCAAATCCTTCACTCAAACCAAGTGAAAACTGCTTTGTCCTTCATATTTATCAATGTCTAGATCGACTTCAACAAAGAACAACATTGTACTTTGTAGTAAAGAATGAGCAAAATCAAAAGTTTTAGGAATCCGAGAATAAGCTTATTTTCATGAGTTCTGCACGATTATTGATTTTACTATAAATGAACGCCTTCACTCAAACTATGTTAAATCTGCTTTGTCCTTCATATTTATCAATGTCTAGATTGACTTCAACAAAGAACAACACTGGATTTTGCAGTAGAAGAAAGAGCAACACTGAAGGATCAGTAATCCGAGAATAAGCTTGTTTTCATACGTTCTGCATGATTTGGGATTTTATGTATAAAATGAATTCCTTCACTCAAACCAAGTTAAAACTGCTTTGTCCTTCATATTTATCAATGTCTAGATCGACTTCAACAAAGAACAACATTGTATTTTGCAGTAGAAGAAAAAGCAACACTGAAGGATCAGGAATCCGAGAATAAGCTTCTTTTCATACGTTTTGCATGATTTGGGATTTTATGTATAAAATGAATTCCTTCACTCAAACCAAGTGAAAACTGCTTTGTCCTTCATATTTATCAATGTCTAGATTTACTTCAACAAAGAACAACATTGTATTTTGCAGTAGTAGAAAGAGCAACACTGAAGGATCAGGAATCCGAGAATAAGCTTATTTTCATACGTTCTGCATGATTTGGGATTTTATGTATAAAATGAATTCCTTCACTCAAACCAAGTTAAAACTGCTTTGTCCTTCATATTTATCAATGTCTATATCGATTTCAACAAAGAACAAGGCTGTATTTTGCAGTATAGGAAAGAGCAACACTGGAGGATCAGGAATCCGAGAATAAGCTTACTTTCATGAGTCCTGCACGATTTCGGATTTTCCTATAAAATGAATTGCTTTGCTCAAACTATGTTAAAACTGCTTTGTCCTTCATATTTATCAATGTCTAGATTGACTTCAACAAAGAACAACATTGTATTTTGCAGTAGAAGAAATAGCAACACTGAAGGATCAGGAATCCGAAAACAAGCTTATTTTCATACGTTCTGCTTGATTTGGGATTTTGCTATAAAATTAATTCCTTCACTCAAACAAAGTGGAAACTGCTTTGTTCTTCATATTTATCAATGTCTATATAAATTTCAACAAAGAACAAGGCTGTATTTTTCATTATAGGAAAGAGCAACACTGGAGGATCAGGAATCCGAGAAAAAGCTTACTTTCATGAGTCCTGCACGATTTCGGATTTTCCTATAAAATGAATTGCTTTGCTCAAACCAAGTTAAAATTGCTTTGTCCTTCATAGTTATCCATGTCTAAAATGTATCAAGCATAAAGTTCCTCATATTACCCCGAATGAGAAAGAAACATCCCTTTGGTTGAGCAATACGTTCCTTATGCGGAGTTATGCATGATTTCGGATTTTGCTATAAAATTCATTCCTTCACACCTTTTTTTTTCACCACATTTTATAGATTATGGTTGGAAATTCTCAACCACTCTAATCCGAAGACCTCTCCTCCCACTTTTGTTAATATATTTGAACTTTAGTTGGACATTCACCCCTTTTTGCAGCTAAACCACCTCCGCTCCCTGTTTTGATCAGGTATGGTCTGGCAATACTACATTTTCTTACCCGTTTGTGAGTAATTATGGCTGGATATTCACACCTACTTGCAGCTGAACACAATCTCTCTCGCTTTTAATTATGTTTGGATATTCGAACCTTTTCTTTACTGCTTTTTGCCAACTTTGGTCGGACGTTCACACCTTCTTGCAGCCGAACACCTCCGCTTCCGCTTTTGATGGTATATATTCGGGCATTCGAACCTTTTCTTACCAGCTTTTTACAAACCATGGTTTGACTTTCACACCTTCTTGTAGCCGAACAACTCCGCTCCCGCTATTGATTGTGTACAGTCGGGTATTTTAACCTTTTCTAACCCGCTTTTTACCAACTATGGTCGGACATTCACACCGTCTTACAGCGGAACATCTCCGCTCCCTCTTTTGATGGTGTATAGTCAGGCATTTGAACCTTTTCTTACCCGCTTTTTACAAACTATGGTCGGATATTCAAACCTTCTTGTAGCCGAAAACCTCTGCTCCCTCTTTTGATTATACATTGTCGGGCATTCGCACCTTATCTTACACGATTTGTACAAACTATAGTCAGACATTCACACCTTGGTGCTGAACCACCTCAGCTCCCTGTTTTGATCATGTATGGTCTGGCAATACTACCTTTTCTTACCCGTTTGTGAGTAATTATGGCTGGACATTCACACCTACTTGCAGTCGAACAGCTCTGCTCCCGCTTTTGATTATGTTTGGTTGGATATTCGAACCTTTTCTTAACTGCTTTTTACAAACTTTGGTCGGACGTTCACACCTTCTTGCAGCCGAACACCTCCGCTTCCGCTTTTGATGGTATATATTCGGGCATTCGAACCTTTTCTTACCAGCTTTTTACAAACCATGGTTGGACTTTCACAACTTCTTGTAGCCGAACAACTCCGCTCCCGCTATTGATTGTGTACAGTTGGGTATTTTAACCTTTTCTTACCCGCTTTTTACCAACTATGGTCGGACATTCACACCGTCTTACAGCGGAACACCTCCGCTCCCTCTTTTGATGGTGTATTGTCAGGCATTTGAACCTTTTCTTACCCGCTTTTTACAAACTATGGTCGGACATTCAAACCTTCTTGTAGCCAAAAACCTCCGCTCCCTCTTTTGATCATACATTGTCGGGCATTCGCACCTTTTCTTACCCGTTTTTTACAAACCATGGTCGGACTTTCAAACCTTTTTGTAGCCCAACACATCCACTCCTGCTTTTGATGATGTATGTTTGGGCATTCGCACCTTTTCTTACCCATTTTTCAGTAATTATGGGTGTACATTCACACCTTCTTGCAGCCGAACACCTCCGCTCCCTCTTTTGATCATACATTTTCGGGCATTCGCACCTTTTCTTACCCGCTTTTTACAAACCATGGTTGGACTTTCACACCTTTTAGTAGCCGAACAACTCCGCACCCGCTACTGATTGTTTACAGTCGGGTATTTTAACCTTTTCTTACCCGTTTTTTACCAACTATGGTCGGACATTCACACCTTCTTACGGCGGAACACCTCCGCTCCCTCCTTTGATGGTGTATGTTCGGGCATTCGAACCTTTTCTTACCCGCTTTTTACAAACTATAGTCAGATGTTCAAACCTTCTTGTAGCCGAACATATCCACTCCTGCTTTTGATGATGTATGGTTGGGCATTCGAACCTACTTTTTGCCCGCTTTTCATTAATTATGGGTGGACATTCACACCTTGTCTCAGCCAAACACCTCCGCTCCCTGTTTTGATCATGTATGGTTTGACATTCGCACCTTTGCTTACCCTCTTTTTATACTGATTGCTCAAGATTAAGTTGTTCTTTCTCAAACTACAAATTTTTTTTAATTGTTGAAACTTGATTTGAAGTGGATAAATAAGGAAGACAAACAGTTTTAAGTCAGGCTGATAGAAGGAATTAATTTAATAGCAAAATCTGTATTTCGTCATATGTCGAGAGATGCTTATTGCTGAAGAAGTTCTTTCTCATTCTACAAAGTACAACGTTGTTTATCGTTGAAACTTGATTAGACATGAATAAATATGAAGGACAAAGCAGTCTTAACTTGGTTTGAGTTAAGGAATTCGTTTTATAGGAGAATCCGAATTCGTGCATAACTCGTAAAATAGAGCTTATTTTCGGATTCCTGAAGAATGAGTCTGGTTCTTTCTCATAATACAAAGTTTGTTGTTTATTGTTGAAACTTCATCAGACCATTAGATATAGTCGGACTCACCTCGACGCACGGCTTGGGATCTGGAACCAGTACTCTTGAGAGGGGTTGGACTCTCTTCCACTCTGGAGTTGCCCGTGGTGAGAGGCGCAGAGCAGGTGTGGGCATACTTATTGCCCCCCGGCTGTGTGCCAGTACATTGGGGTTTACCCCAGTGAACGAGAGGGTAGCCTCCCTCCGCCTTGGGTGGGGGGACGAGTCCTGACTGTTGTTTGTGCCTATGCGCCAAACAGCAGTTCAGAGTACCTACCCTTTTTGGAGTCTCTGGGGGAGGCACTGGAGAATGCTCCTACCGGAGACTCCCTCATTCTGCTGGGGGACTTCAATGCTCACGTGGGCAATGACAGTGAGACCTGGAGGGGTGTGATTGGGAGGAACGGCCCCCCCGATCTGAATCAGAGTGGTGTTATGTTGTTGGACTTCTGTGCCAGTCATAGACTGTCCATAACGAACACCATGTTCAGGCATAAGGGTGTCCATATGTGCACTTGGCACCAGGACACCCTTGGCCGCAGTTCGATGATCGACTTTGTGGTTGTATCATCGGACTTGCGGCCGTATGTCCTGGACACTCGGGTGAAGAGAGGGGCGGAGCTGTCAACTGATCACCACCTGGTGGTGAGTTGGCTCCGCTGGTGGGGGAGGATGCCGATCAGACCTGGCAGGCCCAAACGTATTGTGAGGGTCTGCTGGGAGCGTTTGTCAGAATCCCCTGTCAGAAGGAGCTTTAACTCCCACCTCCGGCAGAGCTTCAACCATATTTGAGGTGGGGGACATTGAATGGGCCATGTTCCATGACTCCATTGCCGAGGCAGCTGGTCGGAGTTGTGGCCGTAAGGTGGTCGGTGCCTGTCGTGGCGGCAACCCTCGAACCTGCTGGTGGACACCAGTGGTGAGGGAAGCCGTCAAGCTGAAGAAGGAGTCCTATCGGGCCTTTTTGGCCAGTGGGACCCTGGAAGAAGCTGATAGGTACCGACGGGCCAGACGGGCCGCGGCTCAGGGGGGGGAAGCGGCTCACAGTCAACACTGTTTACAGTGGGGATGGGGCTTTGCTGACCTCAACTAGGGATGTTGTGAGTCGGTGGGGGGAGTACTTCGAGGAACTCCTCAATCCTACCAACACGTGCTCGGAAGAGGCAGAGTCGGAGAGCTCGGAGACGGGGCCTCCCATTTCTGGGGCTGAGGTTGCCGAGGTGGTAAAAAAGTTCCTCGGTGGCAAGGCCCCGGGGGTGGATGAGGTCCGTCCTGAGTTTCTCAAGGCTCTGGATGTTGTAGGGCTGTCTTGGCTGACACGCCTCTGCAGTATCGCGTGGACATCGGGGACAGTGCCTCTGGACTGGCAGATTGGGGTGGTGGTCCCCCTCTTTAAAAAGGGGGACCGGAGGGTGTGTTCCAACTATAGGGGTATCACACTCCTCAGCCTCCCTGGTAAGGTCTATTCGGGGGTATTGGAGAGGAGGATCCGTCGGATAATCGAGCCTCGGATTCAGGAGATGCAGTGTGGCTTTCGTCCTGGCCGTGGAACAGTGGACCAGCTCTATACCCTCGGCAGGATCCTGGAGGGTGCATGGGAGTTCGCCCAATCAGTCTACATGTGTTTTGTGGACTTGGAGAAAGCGTTCGACCGTGTCCCTCGTGGAGTCCTGTGGGGGGTGCTCCGGGAATATGGAGTGCCGGACCCCTTGATAGGGGCCGTTCGGTCTCTGTATGACCGGTGCCAGAGTTTGGTCCGCATTGCCGGCAGTAAGTCGGATACGTTTCCGGTGAGAGTTGGACTCCGTCAGGGCTGCCCTTTGTCACCGATTCTGTTCCTAACTTTTATGGACAGAATTTCTAGGCGGAGCCAGGGCGTTGAGGGTGTCCCATTTGGCGACCTCAGAATCGGGTCTCTGCTTTTTGCAGATGATGTGGTTCTGTTAGCGTCGTCAGGCCGTGACCTTCAGCTCTCACTGGAGTGATTCGCAGCCGAGTGTGAAGCGGCTGGGATGAGAATCAGCACCTCCAAATCCGAGACTATGGTTCTCAGCCGGAAAAGGGTGGAATGCTCTCTCCGGGTCGGGAATGAGATCCTTCCCCAAGAGGAGGAGTTCAAGTATCTCGGGGTCTTGTTCACGAGTGACGGACGAACGGAGCGGGAGATTGACGGGCGGATCGGTGCGGCGCGTGCAGTGTTGCAGGTTCTGCACCGACCCGTCGTTGTGAAGAGGGAGCTGAGCCAGAAGGCGAAGCTCTCTACTTACTGGTCAATCTACGTTCCCATCCTCACCTATGGTCACGAGTTGTGGGTAGTGACCGAAAGAACAAGATCGCGAATACAAGCGGCCAAAATGGGTTTCCTCCGCAGGGTGTCTGTGCTCTCCCTTAGAGATAGGGTGAGAAGCTCAGTCATCCGGGAGGGGCTCGGAGTAGAACCGCTGCTCCTCCGCATTGAGAGGAGTCAGATGAGGTGGCTCGGGCATCTGGTTAGGATGCCCCCTGGGCGCCTCCCTGGGGAGGTGTTCCGGGCACGTCCCACTGGGAGGAGACCCCGGGGGAGACCCAGGACACGTTGGAGAGACTATGTCTCTCGGCTGGCCTGGGAACGCCTCGGGGTCCCCCCGGAAGAGCTGGAGGAAGTGGCCGGGGACAGAGACGTCTGGGTTTCTCTGCTCAAGCTGCTGCCCCCGCGACCCGACCCCCGGATAAGCGGCAGATGATGGATGGATGGATGGATATATCCTCCACCAACCAGACTTACAACCCCCGACTAGGGTAGCAGAATTTCTAAGCAGCTGTACCCCAAAACTACTATCAAAAATATATAAATTATTGTCTAAGATAGATGACACAATGTCTCTTCCATCCTCAAAATGGGAGGCAGATTTATCCATCAGTTCTGGTCATAGCTTCTAACCACAAATATGTTTGAACACCTTCATAAAGACTCGAAATCCTAATTTACAGCTCATACAATACAAAATCCTTCATAGAACACACTATACAGGACAAAGGATGTTCAGGATGGGTCTAACACACTCAAACATCTGCTCACATTGCACAGATAACACACCTGATGATTATGCACACACTTTGTGGTTTTCTGCGCCTGTCCAGAAGTTCTGGCTTGATACGATCGATCGCAGCATTCTGTTACAGAGACTTGAACATGTTATTGGGATTAAAGGAACTGCATTAGGCTGGTTTAAGTCATATTTATCTGATAGATTCCAGTTTGTTCTTGTAAATGAAGAATCTTCCTCACACGTTGGAGTAAGTCATGGAGTTCCTCAGGGTTCTGTGCTTGGACCGATTCTTTTTACTTTATACATGCTTCCATTAGGTAACATTATCAGACAGCATGGCATAAATTTCCATTGTTATGCTGATGATACTCAGCTGTACTTATCTATGAAACCAGATGAAATCTACAGGTTGGTCAGACTACAAGCCTGTCTTAAAGACATAAAGACCTGGATGACTCAGAACTGTCTGCTTTTAAATTCAGACAAAACTGAAGTTGTTCTCTTTGGACCTGAGCGCTTCAGGGAGAAATTGTCTAGTTATATAGTTACTCTAGATGGTATTTCCTTGGCTTCTAGTTCTACAGTGAGGAACCTTGGAGTTATTTTTGACCAGAATTTATCATTTGACGCACATATAAAACAGGTTTCTAGGACTGCCTTCTTTCACCTTCGTAATATTGCTAAAATCAGGAACATCCTGTCTCAGGGTGATGCAGAGAAACTAGTCCATGCATTTGTTACTTCAAGATTGGACTACTGTAATTCCTTATTATTGGGCTGTCCCACATATTCTCTGAAAAGCCTCCAGCTGATCCAAAATGCTGCAGCCAGAGTTCTGATGAGAACTAACAGGAGAGATCATGTTTCTCCAGTTTTAGCTTCTCTTCATTGGCTCCCTGTTAAATTCAGAATAGAATTTAAGATTCTTCTTCTCACTTATAAAGTTCTTAATGACCGAGCTCCATCATATCTTAAAGATCTAATTGTAAGATATTTTCCTAACAGAGCACTTCGCTCCCAAACTGCAGGTTTACTTGTTGTTCCCAGAGTTTCTAAAAGTAGAATGGGAGGTAGAGCCTTCAGTTATCAGGCCCCTCTCTTGTGGAATAAGCTGCCAGTAAATGTCCGGGAAGCAGACACCCTTTCCACTTTTAAGATTAGGCTTAAAACTTTCCTTTTTGATAAAGCTTATAGTTAGGGATGGCTCAGGTAATCCTGAAACATCCCATAGTTAAGCTGCTATAGGCTTAGACCGCTGGGGCGGCTGTAGCTCAGGAGGAAGAGCAGTCGCCCACCAATCGCAAGGTCAGTGGTTCGACTCTGGCTTCCCCAGGATACATGTCGAAGCGTCCTTGGGCAAGACACTGAACCCCACGTTGCTCCCCCAGTGTATCATTGGGGGTATGAATGTGTGTGAATGATTAGAAAAAAGCACGTAGTTATATCTTAAGACGTGCTGTATGAATGTGTGTGAGTGGGGTGAATGCGGCATGTAGTGAAGCGCTTTGAGTGGTCAGCTAGACTAGAAAAGCGCTATACAAGTACAAGTCCATTTACCATCTGTCACACCTTTCCTCACTTTGCTCTCTTTTTCCCTGATTAATTTCACAATTGATTTTATGTACATGTGACATTATTGTGATTATTAACCTATGTTTCCCTGTTCCAACAGATATCCTTTGAATGGCGTTATGGTGTTTTTCCCCCCTCTTTTCCCTCTTTTCTGTCTTCTCAAACCCCAGCTGGTCGAGGCGGATGGCCACCCTTCCTGAGTCTGGTTCTGCCAGAGGTTTCTTCCTGTTAAAAGGGAGTCGTTCCTTTCCACAGTTGCCACAGGCACGCTCAGGACGGGAGATTGGACTGAAGACACGTTTCGGTGCAATCTGTTGGTTTCCTTAGCTAGGATATAAATTTTTTGAATTGGCTCTATAAGAATTAATTGGATCATGATTACAATGAATTGAATTCCAATTGGCTTGAATTGGACTATATTACTTAAGTGCCTTGATATGACAATTGTTGTAATCTGGCGCTATATAAATAAAAAATTAAAATTGAAGTCTGTGAGGACCTATCAACATGGCTAAAGTGTAGCATCCCTGCATACCCCACACTGTGCATACTGGGTGACTTAGACAACATCAACATGGAAATTAACTCAGCACACATGGTTGTCACAGTGTTATGTATCGCAAAGAAAACTATTCTCATGAACTGGAAAGCGAAAAACAATCTGTGTATTAACCAGTTTAGAAATTTTCTTTTAGATTATATTAGCATGGAAACAATGTCTGCCTCCTCAAAACATCAATTGGCTGAATTTCATTCTCTCTGGTCCCCTCTGATTAGTTTTATCACATAGTGGTGGTGGTGGGTTGCTGGGTGATGGTGGGTCTCAGGCCCGGGCTACCGCGACTGGTGTGACCGGGTGGTTTGTTTGTTTGTTTTTTGTAGAGGTCTTCCTGGGTGGGGTTGGGTTGAGTGGGGTGGGGCGGGATGGGTACCTTCTGGGGGTACAGTAGCTCCCGGAATATGGTCGCTGCAGGCCCCGAGCCTGGTGGACATCAGGCCCTCCTGCCCATTGTTGGCTCCCAGGTAGCGGGGATGCCTATTGCAGCCAGTCCCTGGCTGCCCTCTCTGGGGGAGAGTAGCTCCCCCGGTATATATCCCCATACCCCTCTCCCTTCTGGCTCCTGTACACAGCACACACTCACACATGAAGGGTTTTGGGGGCGTGTGTGTTCGGTGGGGTGTAGTGGATGGGGCCACGTAGGTGGTCCCCTTTGGTTGCACTCTGCAGTTCCCTGCCCCTGTTTTAATTACACCTTAGACATTACTACTTATCAAACACACTCACACACACACATTAGGTCTTGGGGGGTGGTTACACTGAGTGGCATCTGGTGGGCGGGGCTCTTTGGGTATGTAGGCTGCCCAGAGTGCCGCGCTCCCAGTTCTACAAGTTTGGCTGCCCCTCAATTTTAATTGCTCACTATTAGAAAATATTGAAGAGCCAGAAGGGTGAGGGGAGGGGTCTTCTTCGCACACCCCTGCTTCCTGGTGTCTGCTCGGGGCAGGAGGGGCCAGGAGGATTAATTAATTGTTCTGCTGGTTCGGGGTCTGTGGTGGCTGGGGGGTTGCTGGCCTCCTGGTGTGCCCGCTGCAATACACCCCAGCAGAGTCGAGGGAGGTAGGATGTGTGGATGTGTGGATGTATGGGACGTGAAAGTGTGTGTGGTAATGATTGGGCCTGGATCTGGGACTTGCTGTCGCCTGGCCTGCCTGTGTTTCTCCCGATGGGGCATCAGCGTTGCCTCTCCCCACTGCTTGCGACTTCACCCACCTGTGGGCACGTCTTGACTCCCAGGGCACTTGGCCAGGGGCGCTGGGGCAGGCGCTGACCCACTTTGTGGCTGTCTGGGGCGCTTGGCCCTCCTGGGTATTGGGTGGGGCCTCTGCCGGGGGGTTTGGGGGCGCTCGGGCTCCTGGGGCCCAGGTCCAGTGCACGGCCCATGTCTGGGCGGCTGGGGCCTGGCGGGGTCGGTGGGCTGTTGCCCCTGGTTCCCGGAGTGCCTCTGCCCTATGCTTATGGGGGCTCTTTCCGGGGGCTTCCTCTGCAGTCTTCTGGGTGAATGCGTGGTTGCCCCTGCGGTGGGCTGCCTGGGTTCTGTGCTCTGTGGGGGCTGCTGGTGGCCTGGGTCTTGTGGCCCTCTCTGCCTGCTTCTGATTGCTTGGGGGGGGGGCTGTGGATTGTGGCCCTGTACGCTTATACACTCATAACTAAGCACGGTTATCATGTAGGTCCTGTGCCATGGGTGTTGCATGTTCTCACACACACACACACACATTCATTAGTCCAGTAGCATGGTCACTAAGCAGTTGATGTATTATCATGTCGTCTCAGGTCATCTATATCCACAGCTGTGTTGTATGCGATTGCCGCTTCTTGTGCTTGTTTTTGTTTGTTTGTGTGTTTGTTTTTTCTCTGCTTGTCTGCTTTCAGGTGCTCCTGGTGGCGCTAAGGCTGGATTCCCCTCATAGGCCATGTATTGTTGTCTGTTTTGTTTTTTACAGGTGTAGCAGCTGGTTGTCTGGTTTTTGTTTCTATTTTTGTTCTGTTTCCTCTTCTTTCCTCTTCTTCTTTCCTTGTCCCCCGGTCCGGTTCAGTTCAGTTCATGTCATATATTGTAAACAGAAATAAATAAATGGGCATCAAGGGGAGCTTTACATTTATAAAACTTCCCTTGGCAAAACAAATCTGTTTGGCATCAAAGGTATTCAGACTACAATTCTTCTGACATAATGCTGAACAGGACAAGGGGAAAAAAAAGTAAAGAAGACAGTTCTGCCGAAAGCCAGGGATAGACCTGTTCTAAGTTCTATACTTTTTAAAAGGGGCGTGTTTATCAACTATGGAATTAGAATATTTACAAAAATGGTCAAGTGCTAGATCTTCATCTGGGATTTTAACAGTGTCATATAACTATTCAACAGATCAGTTAAAAAAAAGCCTGCTCATGGAGATGTTTCAGGATCTGGATACCAAGCGTGGACCTAATGTTTTCATTTTTGCAATTCTGATACAGGCTATTGAGCAGTGATAACTAACACCAAGTTCAGATACTGCGGATTTTCTACCTTTGATTTGTTAAGATTGAGCCAATCAGGGACAACCTTGAAGGATCTCTTTGGTTTTGTAGGATCTGTAATTACCTGAGAAAGGTTGATATTGGTACACACCTTTTTTAAATGATCAGAGGCAGAGTTCAACTTGTTTAAATTAAAATTGCCACACAGAGATTGGGTTTAGGCCACATGCACACAGAATGATATCAACAAATATAAGAAATATTAAACATTTACACATATATTTTTGAATATATGTAGAGGAATGATACTTTGAAATGTGCTCATTGCGGAGTTATGATCAGTTGAGTAATGAAGGTTGAACTATTCTGGGAAAGAGGTTCTATTCCCAGCATCATGATGGACACTCCTGATATAGAAGGTTTCGCTAACGCATTGGAATTGTTTTACTATTTTCATATGCATGTGCAATGAAGAATTGCTTGCTGCTGATAAATGCAAAGAAGAACAGCTTACACATAGATGCTCACATATAGGCTGCTGAATGCAATGAAGACCTGCTTATCAAGTAAAGTTCAATGTCAATGTGTAATATTCAATTAGGATTTGCAAAACAGTGAAGTTAAACAATGAATGGGTCCTTAGTCGGTATGAGAAGACTACAGGAATATTTACCTGGGTGTACGTTCAAACAGAGATGAGAAAATTGCGATAAATAATTGTTTGTTTGTTTGTTAGTATGTATAGGAATGTTATGTGTATAAACTGTGTTGAGTTATAGTTACTCAGTAGTGTCTCAGTGAAACAACCGACGGGGGAAGCCTTGCGGTGACAACAAAAGCAGTGTTTTACTGATCAGTCAAGTTGCTCCAGTGTACTCCATACAAACTGGTTGGCTACTGAAGGGATAGAAAATGGGGAATACTTGTTTTAAAGCAAACAAGGAATTAGATGGGAAAAATACATGTTTTAACGGGACCCAGACAATATTAAATACTCAGACAGATGGGAGAAGAAGTGTAGTTTTGTAGGAAATCACAAAATTATTACATAGAATTAGTGAAATCAATTGAAGAATGCCTTTCTGAAGAGCTGTTTACCACAGATGAGCAGCTTTGCGACCAAGCACATTGTAGATCGCTTTACTGCCAAAATGATCTAATTTAATGGATTGGTTTAGACATGCATAACAGCATTTTAAGAACAAAGAGAGAAACAAAAAGGGACAACGCTTCATGGTGGAAGGTGATGTATAAATAACTGTGTATATGATGAAGGGGGTGGCAACACCCATTCCGAAATCCCGCCATTCCGACATCCCGCTATTCCGAAATCCCACCATTCCGACATACCACCATTCCGACATACCACCATTCCGACATACCACCATTCCGACAAACCACCATTCCGACATGCAAACGTCCCATCATTCCGACATCCCACCATTGCGACATCCCGCTATTCTGACGTTCAAATGTCCCACCATTCCGACAAGGCTTTCCGTATAAGGAAATGTGTGTTACTCAACAGGTGAGTCCCTTCTTTCTGTTCATGCAATTTATATGTTTAACATGTTTATAGACAAGCGTTATTAAAAACACAAAGTCTCGGCAACTGGAGGAGGAGAAGCAGTCCGCGGTGGTTTTCAATCACACACTCCAATGCCACTTGTTTCAACTTCCGAAAATTTAATCCAGGAAAAAAAGGCTTACAAACATGGACCAAAACGGCTCCATAACACGCACAAGAATCCAAAAGAAACGAAAGTTAACTAAAAGAAAGCAAATAAACAGTATGAAGTGGTCAAAATTGGTTTTACGCATGCCTATGTGCGTCTGGCACATGCGTCTTCGGGCTCTCCCACGTTGGTTTGTGGATGAAAGCTATATGTTCAGCTGTAATGTCATGTAAAATCAATCTCTACATGACATTTAGTCCCAGGTGTGACCAGTTAGGTCCTTAAGATATCAACAGGCTGTATAAAGCTACAACCGTTGCGGCTGTGTGTTTGTGCCAAATGCGCAAAACCCATCCGCGCTTCCCAAAATTGGAGTGAGTACTCATAAATCACGTGAATATCATGAATAAACGTTTTTACTGCATTTTGTTGTGTTTTATACGTTCTATGCTGTCATTTCTCTCTTCTCCTATTGGCAAGGCAAGGCAGAGTGCTCGCAACTGTGTCCTGTGCAGTAGCCGTGATATCTGTAATTGCAATTATTACTTTTGCATATGATGACAGCGTGCAAAAGACGCATGGGCTCTGTGGAGAGCTCCGCTCCAGCTGGCTGCTGTGACAGCTCACTGACACTGTATTTCTGCTTAATCAGTTTCAGTCTCGCCAGAGTTACATTAATATCTGTATTTTTATATTTGAAATTCAGGGGATTTTGATAATAGATTATTAAAGTTTGTTTGCGAGGCTGTGGCCTCTGCATGTGCAAAGCTTGTGCGCCAAACATATCATATCATTAGTGCAAAATGTTTTGGGTAAAAAATAGGCTATTAAAAGGAACTGTCGGAATGGCGGTATGTTAAAAAAAACAAAAAACATACCGCCATTCCGACCATAGGAGGAAAAAAGTGTCGGAATGGTGGGACGTTTGATAAAAAATTAAGTGTCGCCATTCCGACAATTGGAGACCCATGTCGGAATGGCGAGATGTCGGAATGGCAGCATGTAACCATGATGAAGGAGAGACCATTTGAGCAGCACAGCCATTTCGCAGCACAGGGACAGCAATCCAAGTTACAGGATCTCCCACGTGGTATCACCTGTCACATTGTGTCAAGGCATCAAAAGAAGAAAAAATCACCAAACTCAAGGACAAAAAGACAAAGACTCCGGTGAACGAAGACAGAGGACTGACAAACCAGAAATACAAAAGGATTCTCGATATCAAGATCCAGAAGAAGAGGCTAACAATGCCACGAACACTTACGATGCTGGGAATGATGTCAGCAATGAATAGAGAAGAAGATTCAGTGTCATCAATCTGCATTACGTGCCTCTAATGAGGGGGTGAATATAGAATCCTCAACGATTACAACGTCTCTGGGAACTGTGACAACAACAAGGTTTAAACCATTTTGATATATATTGTAACCTATTGTCTAAGGAATAGTGCTGAAAATGAGGTAAATCTAATCCACCACTGTCCTTGGTCTTCTGTAGGGTTTTTAAACTAATACGTGGTGGTTTGTTTTTCCACAGAAATTTGGAGATGCATGAATCTAGTGACTTAAACCAAGTAGCAGATGGTTTTATGGGGATCATTGAGAACAAATACTTAACTTTTGGTAGTATCATCATTTTAATGGATGTAACTCTCCCCATGAGTGATATAGGTAAGGACTTCCAACGAGAGATCGTCCTCTACTGTCTTTAATAATTGCACATAATTTAGCTTTGTTAGCTCTGAGAGCCTGGAGGAAATGTTTATGCCTAAATATCTAATATTTCCTGACTGTAAAGTGATCGCAGGTATATTATGGACCCTACAGTTAATGGGCAGAACTGTGGTCTTAGACCAGTTGATAGAGTAGTCAGAAAGTGCTGAGAATTTATTTATGAGTGTGATCGTGTGACTGAGAGACGTCTGTGAGTTCTGAAGGAAAAGTAATACATCATCAGCATAAAGACTTATTTTATGCTCAATATTTTGGGATTAATTACTCACAAGCGGGTAAGAAAAGGTAGTATTGCCAGACCATACATGATCAAAACAGGGAGCGGAGGTGGTTCAGCTGCAAGGTGTGAATGTCTGACTATAGTTTGTAAAAAGCGGGTAAGATAAGGTGCGAATGCCCGACAATGTATGATCAAAAGAGGGAGCGGAGGGTTTTGGCTACAAGAAGGTTTGAATATCCGACCATTGTTTGTAAAAAGCGGGTAAGAAAAGGTTACCATACATCATCAAAAGCAGGAGTGGATGTGTTCGGCTACAAGAAGATTTGAATGTCCATCAATAATTGCTTTAAAACATGAAAGAAAATTTTCGAATATCAAACCGCACATGATCATAAGCGGGAGAGGAGTTGTTCAGCTGCAAGAAGGTGTGAATGTCCACCCATAATTACTGAAAAATGGGTAAGAAAATGTGAAAATGCCCAACCATACATCATCAAAAGCAGGAGTGGATGTGTTCGGCTACAAGAAAGTTTGAATGTCCGACCATAGTTTGTAAAAAGCGGGTAAGAAAAGGTTCGAATGCCCGAACATAGACCATCAAAAGAGGGAGCGGAGGTGTTCCGCTGTAAGAAGGTGTAAATGTCCGACCATAGTTGGTAAAAAAACGGGTAAGAAAAGGTTAAAATACCCGACTGTACACAATCAATAGGGGGAGCGGAGTGGTTTGGCTACAAGAAGGTGTGAAAGTCCGACCACGGTTTGTAAAAAGCGGGTAAGAAAAGGTTCGAATGCCCGAATATATACCATCAAAAGTGGAAGTGGATGTGTTCGGCTGCAAGAAGGTGTGAACGTCCGACCAAAGTTTGTAAAAAGCAGTTAAGAAAAGGTTAGAATATCCAACCAAACATAATCAAAAGCGGGAGCAGAGCTGTTCGACTGCAAGTAGGTGTGAATGTCAGATCATAATTTGCAAAAAGCTGATGAGAAAGGGTGAGAATGCCCGGCTATACACCATCAAATGCGGGAGCGGAAGTGTTCGGCTGTGAGTAGGTGTGAATGTCCAACCATAATTGCTGAAAAATGTGTTAGAAGAGACTAGAATGCTGGACAAGACATCATCAAAAGCGGGAGCGGAGTTGTTCGGCTGTGAGTAGGTGTGAATCTCCGAGCATAGTTTGTAAAAAGGGGGTAAGAATAGGTTCGAATGCCCGAACATACACTATCAAAACAGGGAGCTGAGGTGGCTCAGCTGCAAGGTGTGAATGTCTGACTATAGTTTGTAAATAAGGTGCGAATGCCCAACAATGTATAATCAAAAGAGGGAGCGGAGGTTTTCGGCTACAAGAAGGTTTGAATGTCCGACCATAGTTTGTAAAAAGCGGGTAAGAAAAGGTTCAAATGCCTGACTATACACCATCAAAAGCGGGAGCAGAGGTGTTCCGCTGTAAGACGGTGTGAATGTCCGACCATATTTGGTAAAAAGCGGGTAAGAAAAGGTTAAAATACCCGACTGTACACAATCAATAGCGGGAGAGGAGGTGTTCAGCTGCAAGAAGGTGTGAATGTCCACCCATAATTACTGAAAAATGGGTAAGAAAAGGTGCGAATGCCAAACCATACATTATCAAAAAGCAGGTGTGAATGTCAGATCATAATTTGCAAAAAGCTGATGAGAAAGGGTGAGAATGCCCGACTATACACCATCAAATGCGGGAGCGGAGTTGTTCGGCTGTGAGTAAGTGTGAATCTCCGACCATAATTGCTGAAAAATGTGTTAGAAAAGGTAAGAATGCCGCTCCATACATCATCAAAAGCGGGAGAGGTGGTGTTCGGCTGCAAGTAGGTGTGAATGTCCAGCCATAATTACTAACAAACGGGTAAGAAAAGGTAGTATTGCCAGACCATACATGATCAAAACAGGGAGCGGAGGTGGTTCAGCTGCAAGAAGGTGTGAATGTCCGACTAAAGTTCAAATATATTAACAAAAGCGGGAGGAGAGGTCTTCGGATGAGAGTGGTTGAGAATTTCCAACCATAATCTATAAAATGCGTTGAAAAAAAAGGTGTGATAGAACACTAAAAGGTGGAGCGGAAGTGTTCGGCTGCAAGAAGGTGTGAATGTCCGACTATATTTGGTGAAAAGCAGGTGAAGCAAGGTCTGAATGCCCAACCTTACATCATCAAAAGCGAGGTCAGAGGTGTTTGGCTGCATGAAGGCCATAGTTTGCCAAAAGCGGGTAAGCTGCGAATGACCGACTAAATATCAACAAAAGGTCTTCGGATGCAAGTGGGTGTGAATATCCCACCATACAAGTATGGTGTAGAGGAAGCTGTGAACAGCCGACCATAGTTGGCAAAAAGCGGGTGAGAAAAGGTGCGAATGTCCAACCATACATGATCAAAACAGGGAGCGGAGGTGTTTGGCTGTGACAAGGTGTGAATGTCCACCCAAAATTAATGAAAAGCGGGCAACAAGTAGGTTTGAATGCCCAACCATACATCATCAAAAGCAGGAGTGGATGTGTTCGGCTACAAGAAGGTTTGAATGTCCGAGCATAGTTTGTAAAAAGCGGGTAAGACAAGGTGCAAATGCCCGACAATATATGATCAAAAGAGGGAGTGGAGGTCTTCGGCTGCAAGGTCTGAATGTCCAACCATAATTTTTAAAAACCGGGTAAGAAAAGGCTCGAAATTCCGACTATACACAATCAAAAGCGGGAGCGGGAGGTTTTCAGCTGCAAATCCTTCACTCAAACCAAGTGAAAACTGCTTTGTCCTTCATATTTATCAATGTCTAGATCGACTTCAACAAAGAACAACATTGTACTTTGCAGTAAAGAAAGAGCAAATCAAAAGTTTTAGGAATCCGAGAATAAGCTTATTTTCATGAGTTCTGCACGATTATTGATTTTACTATAAATGAATGCCTTCACTCAAACTATGTTAAAGCTGCTTTGTCCTTCATATTTATCAATGTCTAGATTGACTTCAACAAAGAACAACACTGGATTTTGCAGTAGAAGAAAGAGCAACACTGAAGGATCAGTAATCCGAGAATAAACTTATTTTCATACGTTCTGCATGATTTGGGATTTTATGTATAAAATGAATTCCTTCACTCAAACCAAGTTAAAACTGCTTTGTCCTTCATATTTATCAATGTCTAGATCGACTTCAACAAAGAACAACATTGTATTTAGCAGTAGAAGAAAAAGCAACACTGAAGGATCAGGAATCCGAGAATAAGCTTCTTTTCATACGTTCTGCATGATTTGGGATTTTATGTATAAAATGAATTCCTTCACTCAAACCAAGTGAAAACTGCTTTGTCCTTCATATTTATCAATGTCTAGATTTACTTCAACAAAGAACAACATTGTATTTTGCAGTAGTAGAAAGAGCAACACTTGAAGGAACAGGAATCCGAGAATAAGCTTATTTTCATACGTTCTGCATGATTTGGGATTTTATGTATAAAATGAATTCCTTTACTCAAACTATGTTAAAACTGCTTTGTCCTTCATATTTATCAATGTCTAGATTGACTTCAACAAAGAACAACATTGTATTTTGCAGTAGAAGAAATAGCAACACTGAAGGATCAGGAATCCGAAAACAAGCTTATTTTCATACGTTCTGCTTGATTTGGGATTTTGCTATAAAATTAATTCCTTCACTCAAACAAAGTGGAAACTGCTTTGTCCTTCATATTTATCAATGTCTATATCGATTTCAACAAAGAACAAGGCTGTATTTTGCAGTATAGGAAAGAGCAACACTGGAGGATCAGGAATCCGAGAATAAGCTTACTTTCATGAGTCCTGCACGATTTCGGATTTTCCTATAAAATGAATTGCTTTGCTCAAACCAAGTTAAAATTGCTTTGTCCTTCATAGTTATCCATGTCTAAAATGTATCAAGCATAAAGTTCCTCATATTACCCTGAATGAGAAAGAAGCATCCCTTTGGTTGAGCAATACGTTCCTTATGCGGAGTTATGCATGATTTCGGATTTTGCTATAAAATTCATTCCTTCACACCTTTTTTTTCACCGCATTTTATAGATTATGGTTGGAAATTTCAACCACTCTAATCCGAAGACCTCTCCTCCCGCTTTTGTTAATATATTTGAACTTTAGTTGGACATTCACCCCTTTTTGCAGCTAAACCACCTCCGCTCCCTGTTTTGATCATGTATGGTCTGGCAATACTACCTTTTCTTACCCGTTTGTGAGTAATTATGGCTGGACATTCACACCTACTTGCAGCCGAACACCACCTCTCTCGCTTTTGATGATGTATGGACCGGCATTCTTACCTTTTCTAACACATTTTTCAGAAATTACGGTCGGAGATTCACACCTACTCACAGCCGAACAACTCCGCTCCCGCATTTGATGGTGTGCAGTCGGACATTCTTACCCTTTCTCATCAGCTTTTTGCAAATTATGATCTGACATTCACACCTACTTGCAGTCGAAAAGCTATGCTCCCGCTTTTGATTATGTTTGGTTGGATATTCAAACCTTTTCTTAACTGCTTTTTACAAACTTTGGTTGGACGTTCACACCTTCTTGTAGCCGAACACATCCACTCCTGCTTTTGATGATGTATGGTTTGGCATTCGCACCTTTTTTTTACCCATTTTTCAGGAATTATGGGTGGACATTCACACCTTCTTGCAGCTGAACACCTCTCCTTCTTATGATCATGTGCGGATGATATTCGAAAATTTTCTTTCATGTTTTAAAGCAATTATTGATGGACATTCAGACCTTCTTGCAGCTGAACCACTCTGCTCCCGCTTTTGATGGTGTATAGTCGGGCTTTCGAGCCTTTCCTTCCCGGTTTTTACAAATTATGGTTGGACATTCAGACCTTCTTGCAGCTGAACGACCTCCGCTCCCTGTTTTGATGGTATATATTCGGGCATTCGAACCTTTTCTTACCCGCTTTTTACAAACCGTGGTCGGACTTTCACACCTTCTTGTAGCCGAACAACTCCGCTCCCGCTATTGATTGTGTACAGTCGGGTATTTTAACCTTTTCTTACCCGCTTTTTACCAACTATGGTCGGACATTTACACCTTCTTACAGCGGACCATCTCCGCTCCCTCTTTTGATGGTCTATGTTTGGGCATTCGAACCTTTTCTTACCCGCTTTTTACAAACTATGGTCGGACATTCAAACCTTCTTCTAGCCGAACACATCCACTCCTGCTTTTGATGATGTATGGTTTGGCATTCGCACCCTTTTTTTACCCATTTTTCAGGAATTATGGGTGGACATTCAAACCTTCTTGTAGCCGAAAACCTCCGCTCCCTCTTTTGATCATGCATTGTCGGGCATTCGCACCTTGTCTTACCCGCTTTTTATAAACTTTAGTTGGACATTCACACCTTCTTGCAGCTGAACGACCTCCGCTCCCTGTTTTGATCATGTATGGTCTGGCAATACTACCTTTTCTTACCCGTTTGTGAGTAATTAATCCCAAAATATTGAGCATAAAATAAGTCTTTATGCTGATGATGTATTACTTTTCCTTCAGAACTCACAGACGTCTCTCACTCACACGATCACACTCATAAATAAATTCTCAACACTTTCTGACTACTCTATCAACTGGTCTAAGACCACAGTTCTGCCCATTAACTGTAGGGTCCATAATATACCTGCGATCACTTTACAGTCAGGAAATATTAGATATTTAGGCATAAACATTTCCTCCAGGCTCTCAGAGCTAACAAAGCTAAATTATGTGCAATTATTAAAGACAGTAGAGGACGATCTCTCTCGTTGGAAGTCCTTACCTATATCACTTATGGGGAGAATTACATCCATTAAAATGATGATACTACCAAAAGTTAACTATTTGTTCTCAATGATCCCCATAAAACCATCTGCTACTTGGTTTAAGTAACTAGATTCATGCATCTCCAAATTTCTGTGGAAAAACAAACCACCACGTATTAGTTTAAAAACCCTACAGAAGACCAAGGACAATGGTGGATTAGATTTACCTCATTTTCAGCACTATTCCTTAGCCAATAGGTTACAATATATATCAAAATGGTTTAAACCTTGTTTTTGTCACAGTTCCCAGAGACGTTGTAATCGTTGAGGATTCTATATTCACCCCCTCATTAGAGGCACGTGTTGCAGATTGATGACAATGAATCTTCTTCTCTGTTCATTGCTGGCATCATTCCCAGCATCGTAAGTGTTCTTGGCATTGTTAGCCTCTTCTTCTGGATCTTGATATCGAGAATCCTTTTGTATTTCTGGTTTGTCAGTCCTCCGTCTTCATTCACCGGAGTCTTTGTCTTTTTGTCCTTGAGTTTGGTGATTTTTTCTTCTTTTGATGCCTTGACACAATGTGACAGGTGATACCACGTGGGAGATCCTGTAACTTGGACTGCTGTCCCTGTGCTGCGAAATGGCTGTGCTGCTCAAATGGTCTCTCCTTCATCATGGTTACATGCTGCCATTCCGACATCTCGCCATTCCGACATGGGTCTCCAATTGTCGGAATGGCGACACTTAATTTTTTATCAAACGTCCCACACTTTTCCGACACTTTTTTCCTCCTATGGTCGGAATGGCGGTATGTTTTTTGTTTTTTTTAACATACCACCATTCCGACAGTTCCTTTTAATAGCCTATTTTTTACCCAAAACATTTTGCACTAATGATATGCCGGCGCAAATACGCCCTAAAGTTTGGCGCACAAGCTTTGCACATGCAGAGGCCACAGCCTCGCAAACAAACTTTAATAATCTATTATCAAAATCCCCTGAATTTCAAATATAAAAATACAGATATTAATGTAACTCTGGCGAGACTGAAACTGATTAAGCAGAAATACAGTGTCAGTGAGCTGTCACAGCAGCCAGCTGGAGCGGAGCTCTCCACAGAGCCCATGCGTCTTTTGCACGCTGTCATCATATGCAAAAGTAATAATTGCAATTACAGATATCACGGCTACTGCACAGGACACAGTTGCGAGCACTCTGCCTTGCCTTGCCAATAGGAGAAGAGAGAAATGACAGCATAGAACGTATAAAACACAACAAAATGCAGTAAAAACGTTTATTCATGATATTCACGTGATTTATGAGTACTCACTCCAATTTTGGGAAGCGCGGATGGGTTTTGCGCATTTGGCACAAACACACAGCCGCAACGGTTGTAGCTTTATACAGCCTGTTGATATCTTAAGGACCTAACTGGTCACACCTGGGACTAAATGTCATGTAGAGATTGATTTTACATGACATTACAGCTGAACATATAGCTTTCATCCACAAACCAACGTGGGAGAGCCCGAAGACGCATGTGCCAGACGCACATAGGCATGCGTAAAACCAATTTTGACCACTTCATACTGTTTATTTGCTTTCTTTTAGTTAACTTTCGTTTCTTTTGGATTCTTGTGCGTGTTATGGAGCCGTTTTGGTCCATGTTTGTAAGCCTTTTTTTCCTGGATTAAATTTTCGGAAGTTGAAACAAGTGGCATTGGAGTGTGTGATTGAAAACCACCGCGGACTGCTTCTCCTCCTCCAGTTGCCGAGACTTTGTGTTTTTAATAACGCTTGTCTATAAACATGTTAAACATATAAATTGCATGAACAGAAAGAAGGGACTCACCTGTTGAGTAACACACATTTCCTTATACGGAAAGCCTTGTCGGAATGGTGGGACATTTGAACGTCAGAATAGCGGGATGTCGCAATGGTGGGATGTCGGAATGATGGGACGTTTGCATGTCGGAATGGTGGTTTGTCGGAATGGTGGTATGTCGGAATGGTGGGATGTCGGAATAGCGGGATGTCGGAATGGCGGGATTTCGGAATGGGTGTTGCCACCCCCTTCATCATATACACAGTTATTTATACATCACCTTCCACCATGAAGCGTTGTCCCTTTTTGTTTCTCTCTTTGTTCTTAAAATGCTGTTATGCATGTCTAAACCAATCCATTAAATTAGATAATTTTGGCAGTAAAGCGATCTACAATGTGCTTGGTCGCAAAGCTGCTCATCTGTGGTAAACAGCTCTTCAGAAAGGCATTCTTCAATTGATTTCACTAATTCTATGTAATAATTTTGTGATTTCCTACAAAACTACACTTCTTCTCCCATCTGTCTGAGTATTTAATATTGTCTGGGTCCCGTTAAAACATGTATTTTTCCCATCTAATTCCTTGTTTGCTTTAAAACAAGTATTCCCCATTTTCTATCCCTTCAGTAGCCAACCAGTTTGTATGGAGTACACTGGAGCAACTTGACTGATCAGTAAAACACTGCTTTTGTTGTCACCGCAAGGCTTCCCCCGTCGGTTGTTTCACTGAGACACTACTGAGTAACTATAACTCAACACAGTTTATACACATAACATTCATATACATACTAACAAACAAACAAACAATTATTTATCGCAATTTTCTCATCTCTGTTTGAACGTACACCCAGGTAAATATTCCTGTAGTCTTCTCATACCGACTATGGACCCATTCATTGTTTAACTTCACTGTTTTGCAAATCCTAATTGAATATTACACATCGACATTGAACTTTACTTGATAAGCAGATCTTCATTGCATTCAGCAGCCTATATATGAGCATCTATGTGTAAGCTGTTCTTCTTTGCATTTATCAGCAGCAAGCAATTCTTCATTGCGCATGCATATGAAAATAGTAAAACAATTCCAATGCGTTAGCGAAACCTTCTATATCAGGAGTGTCCATCATGATGCTGGGAATAGAACCTCTTTCCCAGAATAGTTCAACCTTCATTACTCAACTGATCATAACTCCGCAATGAGCACATTTCAAAGTATCATTCCTCTACATATATTCAAAAATCTATGTGTAAATGTTTAATATTTCTTATATTTGTTGATGTCATTCTGTGTGCATGTGGCCTAAACCCAATCTCTGTGTGGAAATTTTAATTTAAACAAGTTGAACTCTGCCTCTGATCATTTAAAAAAGGTGTGTACCAATATCAACCTTTCTCAGGTAATTACAGATCCTACAAAACCAAAGAGATCCTTCAAGGTTGTCCCTGATTGGCTCAATCTTAACAAATCAAAGGTAGAAAATCCGCAGTATCTGAACTTGGTGTTAGTTATCACTGCTCAATAGCCTGTATCAGAATTGCAAAAATGAAAACATTAGGTCCACGCTTGGTATCCAGATCCTGAAACATCTCCATGAGCAGGCTTTTTTTTAACTGATCTGTTGAATAGTTATATGACACTGTTAAAATCCCAGATGAAGATCTAGCACTTGACCATTTTTGTAAATCTTCTAATTCCATAGTTGATAAACACGCCCCTTTTAAAAAGTATAGAACTTAGAACAGGTCTATCCCTGGCTTTCGGCAGAACTGTCTTCTTTACTTTTTTTTCCCCTTGTCCTGTTCAGCATTATGTCAGAAGAATTGTAGTCTGAATACCTTTGATGCCAAACAGATTTGTTTTGCCAAGGGAAGTTTTATAAATGTAAAGCTCCCCTTGATGCCCATTTATTTATTTCTGTTTACAATATATGACATGAACTGAACTGAACCGGACCGGGGGACAAGGAAAGAAGAAGAGGAAAGAAGAGGAAACAGAACAAAAATAGAAACAAAAACCAGACAACCAGCTGCTACACCTGTAAAAAACAAAACAGACAACAATCCATGGCCTATGAGGGGAATCCAGCCTTAGCGCCACCAGGAGCACCTGAAAGCAGACAAGCAGAGAAAAAACAAACACACAAACAAACAAAAACAAGCACAAGAAGCGGCAATCGCATACAACACAGCTGTGGATATAGATGACCTGAGACGACATGATAATACATCAACTGCTTAGTGACCATGCTACTGGATTAATGAATGTGTGTGTGTGTGTGTGAGAACATGCAACACCCATGGCACAGGACCTACATGATAACCGTGCTTAGTTATGAGTGTATAAGCGTACAGGGCCACAATCCACAGCCCCCCCCCCCCCCCAAGCAATCAGAAGCAGGCAGAGAGGGCCACAAGACCCAGGCCACCAGCAGCCCCCACAGAGCACAGAACCCAGGCAGCCCACTGCAGGGGCAACCACGCATCCTCCCAGACGACTGCAGAGGAAGCCCCCGGAAAGAGCCCCCATAAGCATAGGGCAGAGGCACTCCGGGAACCAGGGGCAACAGCCCACCGACCCCGCCAGGCCCCAGCCGCCCAGACATGGGCCGTGCACTGGACCTGGGCCCCAGGAGCCCGAGCGCCCCCAAACCCCCCGGCAGAGGCCCCACCCAATACCCAGGAGGGCCAAGCGCCCCAGACAGCCACAAAGTGGGTCAGCGCCTGCCCCAGCGCCCCTGGCCAAGTGCCCTGGGAGTCAAGACGTGCCCACAGGTGGGTGAAGTCGCGAGCAGTGGGGAGAGGCAACGCTGATGCCCCATCGGGAGAAACACAGGCAGGCCAGGCGACAGCAAGTCCCAGATCCAGGCCCAATCATTACCACACACACTTTCACGTCCCATACATCCACACATCCACACATCCTACCTCCCTCGACTCTGCTGGGGTGTAGTGCAGCGGGCACACCAGGAGGCCAGCAACCCCCCAGCCACCACAGACCCCGAACCAGCAGAACAATTAATTAATCCTCCTGGCCCCTCCTGCCCCGAGCAGACACCAGGAAGCAGGGGTGTGCGAAGAAGACCCCTCCCCTCACCCTTCTGGCTCTTCAATATTTTCTAATAGTGAGCAATTAAAATTGAGGGGCAGCCAAACTTGTAGAACTGGGAGCACGGCACTCTGGGCAGCCTACATACCCAAAGAGCCCCGCCCACCAGATGCCACTCAGTGTAACCACCCCCCAAGACCTAATGTGTGTGTGTGAGTGTGTTTGATAAGTAGTAATGTCTAAGGTGTAATTAAAACAGGGGCAGGGAACTGCAGAGTGCAACCAAAGGGGACCACCTACGTGGCCCCATCCACTACACCCCACCGAACACACACGCCCCCAAAACCCTTCATGTGTGAGTGTGTGCTGTGTACAGGAGCCAGAAGGGAGAGGGGTATGGGGATATATACCGGGGGAGCTACTCTCCCCCAGAGAGGGCAGCCAGGGACTGGCTGCAATAGGCATCCCCGCTACCTGGGAGCCAACAATGGGCAGGAGGGCCTGATGTCCACCAGGCTCGGGGCCTGCAGCGACCATATTCCGGGAGCTACTGTACCCCCAGAAGGTACCCATCCCGCCCCACCCCACTCAACCCAACCCCACCCAGGAGGACCACTACAAAAAACAAACAAACAACATCAAAAAACAAACAAACAAACAACCCGGTCACACCAGTCGCAGCAGCCCGGGCCTGAGACCCACCATCACCCAGCAACCCACCACCACCACTATGTGATAAAACTAATCAGAGGGGACCAGAGAGAATGAAATTCAGCCAATTGATGTTTTGAGGAGGCAGACATTGTTTCCATGCTAATATAATCTAAAAGAAAATTTCTAAACTGGTTAATACACAGATTGTTCTTCGCTTTCCAGTTCATGAGAATAGTTTTCTTTGCGATACATAACACTGTGACAACCATGTGTGCTGAGTTAATTTCCATGTTGATGTTGTCTAAGTCACCCAGTATGCACAGTGTGGGGCATGCAGGGATGCTACACTTTAGCCATGTTGATAGGTCCTCACAGACTTCAAGCCAGAACTTCTGGACAGGCGCAGAAAACCACAAAGCGTGTGCATAATCATCAGGTGTGTTATCTGTGCAATATGAGCAGATGTTTGAGTGTGTTAGACCCATCCTGAACATCCTTTGTCCTGTATAGTGTGTTCTATGAAGGATTTTGTATTGTATGAGCTGTAAATTAGGATTTCGAGTCTTTATGAAGGTGTTCAAACATATTTGTGGTTAGAAGCTATGACCAGAACTGATGGATAAATCTGCCTCCCATTTTGATGATGGAAGAGACATTGTGTCATCTATCTTAGACAATAATTTATATATTTTTGATAGTAGTTTTGGGGTACAGATGCTTAGAAATTCTGCTACCCTAGTCGGGGGTTGTAAGTCTGGTTGGTGGAGGATATATCCATCCATCCATCCATTATCTGCCGCTTATCCGGGGGTCGGGTCGCGGGTGCAGCAGCTTGAGCAGAGAAACCCAGACGTCTCGGTCCCCGGCCACTTCCTCCAGCTCTTCCGGGGGGACCCCGAGGCGTTCCCAGGCCAGCCGAGAGACATAGTCTCTCCAACGTGTCCTGGGTCTCCCCCGGGGTCTCCTCCCAGTGGGACGTGCCCGGAACACCTCCCCAGGGAGGCGCCCAGGGGGCATCCTAACCAGATGCCCGAGCCACCTCATCTGACTCCTCTCAATGCGGAGGAGCAGTGGTTCTACTCCAAGCCCCTCCCGGATGACTGAGCTTCTCACCCTATCTCTAAGGGAGAGCCCAGACACCCTGCGGAGGAAACCCATTTTGGCCGCTTGTATTCGCGATCTTGTTCTTTCGGTCACTACCCACAACTCGTGACCATAGGTGAGGATGGGAACGTAGATTGACCAGTAAGTAGAGAGCTTCGCCTTCTGGCTCAGCTCCCTCTTCACAACGACGGGTCGGTGCAGAGCCTGCAACACTGCAGGCGCCGCACCAATCCGCCCGTCAATCTCCTGCTCCATTTGTCCGTCACTCGTGAACAAGACCCCGAGATACTTGAACTCCTCCTCTTGGGGAAGGATCTCATTCCCGACCCGAAGAGAGCATTCCACCCTTTTCCGGCTGAGAACCATAGTCTCGGATTTGGAGGTGCTGATTCTCATCCCAGCCGCTTCACACTCGGCTGCGAATCACTCCAGTGAGAGCTGAAGGTCACGGCCTGACGACGCTAACAGAACCACATCATCTGCAAAAAGCAGAGACCCGATTCTGAGGTCGCCAAATGGGACACCCTCAACACCCTGGCTCCGCCTAGAAATTCTGTCCATAAAAGTTAGGAACAGAATCGGTGACAAAGGGCAGCCCTGACGGAGTCCAACTCTCACCGGAAACGTATCCGACTTACTGCCGGCAATGCGGACCAAACTCTGGCACCGGTCATACAGAGACCGAACGGCCCCTATCAAGGGGTCCGGCACTCCATATTCCCGGAGCACCCCCCACAGGACTCCACGAGGGACACGGTCGAACGCTTTCTCCAAGTCCACAAAACACATGTAGACTGGTTGGGCGAACTCCCATGCACCCTCCAGGATCCTGCCGAAGGTATAGAGCTGGTCCACTGTTCCACGGGCAGGACGAAAGCCACACTGCATCTCCTGAATCCGAGGCTCGATTATCCGATGGATCCTCCTTTCCAATACCCCCGAATAGACCTTACCAGGGAGGCTGAGGAGTGTGATACCCCTATAGTTGGAACACACCCTCCGGTCCCCCTTTTTAAAGAGGGGGACCACCACCCCAATCTGCCAGTCCAGAGGCACTGTCCCCGATGTCCACGCGATACTGCAGAGGCGTGTCAGCCAAGACAGCCCTACAACATCCAGAGCCTTGAGAAACTCAGGACGGACCTCATCCACCCCCGGGGCCTTGCCACCGAGGAGCTTTTTAACCACCTCGGCAACCTCAGCCCCAGAAATGGGAGGCCCCGTCTCCGAGCTCTCCGACTCTGCCTCTTCCGAGCACGTGTTGGTAGGATTGAGGAGTTCCTCGAAGTACTCCCCCCACCGACTCACAACATCCCTAGTTGAGGTCAGCAAAGCCCCGTCCCCACTGTAAACAGTGTTGACTGTGAGCCGCTTCCCCCCCCTGAGACGCCGGATGGTGGACCAGAATCTTTTCGAGGCCGTCCGGAAATCGTTCTCCATGGTCTCACCAAACTCCTCCCAGGCCCGAGTTTTTGCCTCAGCAACCGCCGAAGCCGTGGCCCGTCTGGCCCGTCGGTACCTATCAGCTTCTTCCAGGGTCCCACTGGCCAAAAAGGCCCGATAGGACTCCTTCTTCAGCTTGACGGCTTCCCTCACCACTGGTGTCCACCAGCAGGTTCGAGGGTTGCCGCCACGACAGGCACCGACCACCTTACGGCCACAACTCCGACCAGCTGCCTCGGCAATGGAGTCACGGAACATGGCCCATTTAATGTCCCCCACCTCAAATATGGTTGAAGCTCTGCCGGAGGTGGGAGTTAAAGCTCCTTCTGACGGGGGATTCTGACAAACGCTCCCAGCAGACCCTCACAATACGTTTGGGCCTGCCAGGTCTGATCGGCATCCTCCCCCACCAGCGGAGCCAACTCACCACCAGGTGGTGATCAGTTGACAGCTCCGCCCCTCTCTTCACCCGAGTGTCCAGGACATACGGCCGCAAGTCCGATGATACAACCACAAAGTCGATCATCGAACTGCGGCCAAGGGTGTCCTGGTGCCAAGTGCACATATGGACACCCTTATACCTGAACATGGTGTTCGTTATGGACAGTCTATGACTGGCACAGAAGTCCAACAACATAACACCACTCTGATTCAGATCGGGGGGGCCGTTCCTCCCAATCACACCCCTCCAGGTCTCACTGTCATTGCCCACGTGAGCATTGAAGTCCCCCAGCAGAATGAGGGAGTCTCCGGTAGGAGCATTCTCCAGTGCCTCCCCCAGAGACTCCAAAAAGGGTAGGTACTCTGAACTGCTGTTTGGCGCATAGGCACAAACAACAGTCAGGACTCGTCCCCCCACCCAAGGCGGAGGGAGGCTACCCTCTCGTTCACTGGGGTAAACCCCAATGTACTGGCACACAGCCGGGGGGCAATAAGTATGCCCACACCTGCTCTGCGCCTCTCACCACGGGCAACTCCAGAGTGGAAGAGAGTCCAACCCCTCTCAAGAGTACTGGTTCCAGATCCCAAGCCGTGCGTCGAGGTGAGTCCGACTATATCTAACGGTCTGATGAAGTTTCAACAATAAACAAGAAACTTTGTATTATGAGAAAGAACCAGACTCATTCTTCAGGAATCCGAAAATAAGCTCTATTTTACGAGTTATGCACGAATTCGGATTCTCCTATAAAACGAATTCCTTAACTCAAACCAAGTTAAGACTGCTTTGTCCTTCATATTTATTCATGTCTAATCAAGTTTCAACGATAAACAACGTTGTACTTTGTAGAATGAGAAAGAACTTCTTCAGCAATAAGCATCTCTCGACATATGACGAAATACAGATTTTGCTATTAAATTAATTCCTTCTATCAGCCTGACTTAAAACTGTTTGTCTTCCTTATTTATCCACTTCAAATCAAGTTTCAACAATTAAAAAAATTTTGTAGTTTGAGAAAGAACAACTTAATCTTGAGCAATCAGTATAAAAAGAGGGTAAGCAAAGGTGCGAATGTCAAACCATACATGATCAAAACAGGGAGCGGAGGTGTTTGGCTGAGACAAGGTGTGAATGTCCACCCATAATTAATGAAAAGCGGGCAACAAGTAGGTTCGAATGCCCAACCATACATCATCAAAAGCAGGAGTGGATATGTTCGGCTACAAGAAGGTTTGAACGTCTGACCATAGTTTGTAAAAAGCGGGTAAGAAAAGGTTCGAATGCCCGAACATAAACCATCAAAGGAGGGAGCGGAGGTGTTCCGCTGTAAGAAGGTGTGAATGTCCGACCATAGTTGGTAAAAAACGGGTAAGAAAAGGTTAAAATACCCGACTGTACACAATCAGTAGCGGGTGCGGAGTTGTTCGGCTACTAAAAGGTGTGAAAGTCCGACCATGGTTTGTAAAAAGCGGGTAAGAAAAGGTGCGAATGCCCGAAAATGTATGATCAAAAGAGGGAGCGGAGGTGTTCGGCTGCAAGAAGGTGTGAATGTACACCCATAATTACTGAAAAATGGGTAAGAAAAGGTGCGAATGCCCAACCATACATCATCAAAAGCAGGAGTGGATATGTTCGGCTACAAGAAGGTGTGAACGTCCGACCAAAGTTTGCAAAAAGCAGTTAAGAAAAGGTTCGAATGCCCGAATATATACCATCAAAAGCGGGAGCAGAGCTGTTCGACTGCAAGTAGGTGTGAATGTCCAGCCATAATTACTCACAAACGGGTAAGGAAAGGTAGTATTGCCAGACCATACATGATCAAAACAGGGAGCTGAGGTGGTTCAGCTGCAAGGTGTGAATGTCTGACTGTAGTTTGTAAAAAGCGGGTAAGATAAGGTGCGAATGCCTTACAATGTAGCCAAACAACTCCGCTCCCCCTATTGATTGTGTACAGTCGGGTATTTTAACCTTTTCTTACCCGCTTTTTACCAACTATGGTCGGACATTCACACCGTCTTACAGCGGAACACCTCCGCTCCCGCTTTTGATGGTGTATAGTCAGGCCTTTGAACCTTTTCTTACCCGCTTTTTACAAACTATGGTCGGACATTCAAACCTTCTTGTAGCCAAAAACCTCCGCTCCCTCTTTTGATCATACATTGTCGGGCATTCGCACCTTTTCTTACCCGTTTTTTACAAACTATGCTCGGACATTCAAACCTTCTTGTAGCCGAACACATCCACTCCTTCTTTTGATGATGTATGCTTGGGCATTCAAACCTACTTTTTACCCGCTTTTCATTAATTTTGGGTGGACATTCACACCTTGTCACAGCCAAACACCTCCGCTCCCTGTTTTGATCATGTATGGTTGGACATTCGCACCTTTTCTCACCCGCTTTTTGCAAACTATGGTCGGCTGTTCACAGCTTCCTCTCCACCATACGTGTATGGTGGGATGTTCACACCCAGTTGCATCCGAAGACCTCCGCCCCCACTTTTGTTGATATTTAGTTGGTCATTCGCAGCTTACCCGCTTTTGGCAAACTATGGCCTTCTTGCAGCCAAACACCTCTGATCTCGCTTTTGATAATGTAAGGTTGGGCATTAAGACCTTGCTTCACCTGCTTTTCATCAAATATAGTCGGACATTCACACCTTCTTGCAGCCGAACACTTCCGCTCCACCTTTTAGTGTTCTATCACACCTTTTTTTCACCGAATTTTATAGATTATGGTTGGAAATTCTCAACCACTCTCATCCGAAGACCTCTCCTCCCGCTTTTGTTAATATATTTGAACTTTAGTCGGACATTCACACCTTCTTGCAGCTGAACCACCTCCGCTCCCTGTTTTGATCATGTATGGTCTGGCAATACTACCTTTTCTTACCCGTTTGTGAGTAATTATGGCTGGACATTCACACTTACTTGCAGCCGAACACCACCTCTCTCGCTTTTGATGATGTATGGACCGGCATTCTTACCTTTTCTAACACATTTTTCAGAAATTACGGTCGGAGATTCACACCTACTCACAGCCGAACAACTCCGCTCCCGCATTTGATGGTGTGCAGTCGGACATTCTCACCCTTTCTCATCAGCTTTTTGCAAATTATGATCTGACATTCACACCTACTTGCAGTCGAAAAGCTATGCTCCCGCTTTTGATTATGTTTGGTTGGATATTCAAACCTTTTCTTAACTGCTTTTTACAAACTTTGGTTGGACGTTCACACCTTCTTGTAGCCGAACACATCCACTCCTGCTTTTGATGATGTATGGTTGGGCATTCGCACCTTTTTTTTACCCATTTGTCAGGAATAATGGGTGGACATTCACACCTTCTTGCAGCTGAACACCTCCTCTCCCACTTATGATCATGTGCGGTTTGATTTTCGAAAATTTTCTTTCATGTTTTCTAGCAATTATTGATGGACATTTAGACCTTCTTGAAGCTGAACACCTCCGCTCCTGCTTTTGATCATACCTTGTCAGGCATTCGCACCATGTCTTACCCGCTTTTTACAAACTTTAGTCAGACATTCACACCTTGCAGCTGAACCACCTCAGCTCCCTGTTTTGATCATGTATGGTCTGGCAATACTACCTTTCCTTACCCGTTTGTGAGTAATTATGGCTGGACATTCACACCTACTTGCAGTCGAACAGCTCTGCTCCCGCTTTTGATGGTATATATTCGGGCATTCGAACCTTTTCTTAACTGCTTTTTGCAAACTTTGGTCGGACGTTCACACCTTCTTGTAGCCGAACATATCCACTCCTGCTTTTGATGATGTATGGTTGGGCATTCGCACCTTTTCTTACCCATTTTTCAGTAATTATGGGTGTACATTCACACCTTCTTGCAGCCGAACACCTCCGCTCCCTCTTTTGATCATACATTTTCGGGCATTCGCACCTTTTCTTACCCGCTTTTTACAAACCATGGTCGGACTTTCACACCTTTTAGTAGCCGAACAACTCCGCACCCGCTACTGATTGTGTACAGTCGGGTATTTTAACCTTTTCTTACCCGTTTTTTACCAACTATGGTCGGACATTCACACCTTCTTACAGCGGAACACCTCCGCTCCCTCCTTTGATGGTTTATGTTCGGGCATTCGAACCTTTTCTTACCCGCTTTTTACAAACTATGGTCAGACGTTCAAACCTTCTTGTAGCCGAACATATCCACTCCTGCTTTTGATGATGTATGGTTGGGCATTCGAACCTACTTGTTGCCCGCTTTTCATTAATTATGGGTGGACATTCACACCTTGTCTCAGCCAAACACCTCCGCTCCCTGTTTTGATCATGTATGGTTTGACATTCGCACCTTTGCTTACCCTCTTTTTATACTGATTGCTCAAGATTAAGTTGTTCTTTCTCAAACTACAAATTTTTTTTAATTGTTGAAACTTGATTTGAAGTGGATAAATAAGGAAGACAAACAGTTTTAAGTCAGGCTGATAGCAATTAATTTTATAGCAAAATCTGTATTTCGTCATTTGTCGAGAGATGCTTATTGCTGAAGAAGTTCTTTTTCATTCTACAAAGTACAACGTTGTTTATCATTGAAACTTGATTAGACATGAATAAATATGAAGGACAAAGCAGTCTTAACTTGGTTTGAGTTAAGGAATTCGTTTTATAGGAGAATCCGAATTCGTGCATAACTCGTAAAATAGAGCTTATTTTCGGATTCCTGAAGAATGAGTCTGGTTCTTTCTCATAATACAAAGTTTGTTGTTTATTGTTGAAACTTCATCAGACCATTAGATATAGTCGGACTCACCTCGACGCACGGCTTGGGATCTGGAACCAGTACTCTTGAGAGGGGTTGGACTCTCTTCCACTCTGGAGTTGCCCGTGGTGAGAGGCGCAGAGCAGGTGTGGGCATACTTATTGCCCCCCGGCTGTGTGCCAGTACATTGGGGTTTACCCCAGTGAACGAGAGGGTAGCCTCCCTCCGCCTTGGGTGGGGGGACGAGTCCTGACTGTTGTTTGTGCCTATGCGCCAAACAGCAGTTCAGAGTACCTACCCTTTTTGGAGTCTCTGGGGGAGGCACTGGAGAATGCTCCTACCGGAGACTCCCTCATTCTGCTGGGGGACTTCAATGCTCACGTGGGCAATGACAGTGAGACCTGGAGGGGTGTGATTGGGAGGAACGGCCCCCCCGATCTGAATCAGAGTGGTGTTATGTTGTTGGACTTCTGTGCCAGTCATAGACTGTCCATAACGAACACCATGTTCAGGCATAAGGGTGTCCATATGTGCACTTGGCACCAGGACACCCTTGGCCGCAGTTCAATGATCGACTTTGTGGTTGTATCATCGGACTTGCGGCCGTATGTCCTGGACACTCGGGTGAAGAGAGGGGCGGAGCTGTCAACTGATCACCACCTGGTGGTGAGTTGGCTCCGCTGGTGGGGGAGGATGCCGATCAGACCTGGCAGGCCCAAACGTATTGTGAGGGTCTGCTGGGAGCGTTTGTCAGAATCCCCCGTCAGAAGGAGCTTTAACTCCCACCTCCGGCAGAGCTTCAACCATATTTGAGGTGGGGGACATTGAATGGGCCATGTTCCGTGACTCCATTGCCGAGGCAGCTGGTCGGAGTTGTGGCCGTAAGGTGGTCGGTGCCTGTCGTGGCGGCAACCCTCGAACCTGCTGGTGGACACCAGTGGTGAGGGAAGCCGTCAAGCTGAAGAAGGAGTCCTATCGGGCCTTTTTGGCCAGTGGGACCCTGGAAGAAGCTGATAGGTACCGACGGGCCAGACGGGCCGCGGCTCAGGGGGGGGAAGCGGCTCACAGTCAACACTGTTTACAGTGGGGATGGGGCTTTGCTGACCTCAACTAGGGATGTTGTGAGTCGGTGGGGGGAGTACTTCGAGGAACTCCTCAATCTTACCAACACGTGCTCGGAAGAGGCAGAGTCGGAGAGCTCGGAGACGGGGCCTCCCATTTCTGGGGCTGAGGTTGCCGAGGTGGTTAAAAAGCTCCTCGGTGGCAAGGCCCCGGGGGTGGATGAGGTCCGTCCTGAGTTTCTCAAGGCTCTGGATGTTGTAGGGCTGTCTTGGCTGACACGCCTCTGCAGTATCGCGTGGACATCGGGGACAGTGCCTCTGGACTGGCAGATTGGGGTGGTGGTCCCCCTCTTTAAAAAGAGGGACCGGAGGGTGTGTTCCAACTATAGGGGTATCACACTCCTCAGCCTCCCTGGTAAGGTCTATTCGGGGGTATTGGAAAGGAGGATCCATCGGATAATCGAGCCTCGGATTCAGGAGATGCAGTGTGGCTTTCGTCCTGCCCGTGGAACAGTGGACCAGCTCTATACCTTCGGCAGGATCCTGGAGGGTGCATGGGAGTTCGCCCAACCAGTCTACATGTGTTTTGTGGACTTGGAGAAAGCGTTCGACCGTGTCCCTCGTGGAGTCCTGTGGGGGGTGCTCCGGGAATATGGAGTGCCGGACCCCTTGATAGGGGCCGTTCGGTCTCTGTATGACCGGTGCCAGAGTTTGGTCCGCATTGCCGGCAGTAAGTCGGATACGTTTCCGGTGAGAGTTGGACTCCGTCAGGGCTGCCCTTTGTCACCGATTCTGTTCCTAACTTTTATGGACAGAATTTCTAGGCGGAGCCAGGGCGTTGAGGGTGTCCCATTTGGCGACCTCAGAATCGGGTCTCTGCTTTTTGCAGATGATGTGGTTCTGTTAGCGTCGTCAGGCCGTGACCTTCAGCTCTCACTGGAGTGATTCGCAGCCGAGTGTGAAGCGGCTGGGATGAGAATCAGCACCTCCAAATCCGAGACTATGGTTCTCAGCCGGAAAAGGGTGGAATGCTCTCTCCGGGTCGGGAATGAGATCCTTCCCCAAGAGGAGGAGTTCAAGTATCTCGGGGTCTTGTTCACGAGTGACGGACGAATGGAGCGGGAGATTGACGGGCGGATCGGTGCGGCGCCTGCAGTGTTGCAGGCTCTGCACCGACCCGTCGTTGTGAAGAGGGAGCTGAGCCAGAAGGCGAAGCTCTCTACTTACTGGTCAATCTACGTTGGCCGGGGACAGAGACGTCTGGGTTTCTCTGCTCAAGCTGCTGCCCCCGCGACCCGACCCCCGGATAAGCGGCAGATGAATGATGGATGGATGGATATATCCTCCACCAACCAGACTTAAAACCCCCGACTAGGGTAGCAGAATTTCTAAGCATCTGTACCCCAAAACTACTATCAAAAATATATAAATTATTGTCTAAGATAGATGACACAATGTCTCTTCCATCCTCAAAATGGGAGGCAGATTTATCCATCAGTTCTGGTCATAGCTTCTAACCACAAATATGTTTGAACACCTTCATAAAGACTCGAAATCCTAATTTACAGCTCATACAATACAAAATCCTTCATAGAACACACTATACAGGACAAAGGGTGTTCAGGATGGGTCTAACACACTCAAACATCTGCTCACATTGCACAGATAACACACCTGATGATTATGCACACGCTTTGTGGTTTTCTGCGCCTGTCCAGAAGTTCTGGCTTGAAGTCTGTGAGGACCTATCAACATGGCTAAAGTGTAGCATCCCTGCATGCCCAACACTGTGCATACTGGGGGACTTAGACAACATCAACATGGAAATTAACTCAGCACACATGGTTGTCACAGTGTTATGTATCGCAAAGAAAACTATTCTCATGAACTGGAAAGCGAAGAACAATCTGTGTATTAACCAGTTTAGAAATTTTCTTTTAGATTATATGAGCATGGAAACAATGTCTGCCTCCTCAAAACATCAATTGGCTGAATTTCATTCTCTCTGGTCCCCTCTGATTAGTTTTATCACATAGTGGTGGTGGTGGGTTGCTGGCTGATGGTGGGTCTCAGGCCCGGGCTGCTGCGACTGGTGTGACCGGGTGGTTTGTTTGTTTGTTTTTTGTAGAGGTCCTCCTGGGTGGGGTTGGGTTGAGTGGGGTGGGGCGGGATGGGTACCTTCTGGGGGTACAGTAGCTCCCGGAATATGGTCGCTGCAGGCCCCGAGCCTGGTGGACATCAGGCCCTCCTGCCCATTGTTGGCTCCCAGGTAGCGGGGATGCCTATTGCAGCCAGTCCCTGGCTGCCCTCTCTGGGGGAGAGTAGCTCCCCCGGTATATATCCCCATACCCCTCTCCCTTCTGGCTCCTGTACACAGCACACACTCACACATGAAGGGTTTTGGGGGCGTGTGTGTTCGGTGGGGTGCAGTGGATGGGGCCACGTAGGTGGTCCCCTTTGGTTGCACTCTGCAGTTCCCTGCCCCTGTTTTAATTACAACTTAGACATTACTACTTATCAAACACACTCACACACACACATTAGGTCTTGGGGGGTGGTTACACTGAGTGGCATCTGGTGGGTGGGGCTCTTTGGGTATGTAGGCTGCCCAGAGTGCCGCGCTCCCAGTTCTACAAGTTTGGCTGCCCCTCAATTTTAATTGCTCACTATTAGAAAATATTGAAGAGCCAGAAGGGTGAGGGGAGGGGTCTTCTTCGCACACCCCTGCTTCCTGGTGTCTGCTCGGGGCAGGAGGGGCCAGGAGGATTAATTAATTGTTCTGCTGGTTCGGGGTCTGTGGTGGCTGGGGGGTTGCTGGCCTCCTGGTGTGCCCGCTGCACTACACCCCAGCAGAGTCGAGGGAGGTAGGATGTGTGGATGTATGGGACGTGAAAGTGTGTGTGGTAATGATTGGGCCTGGATCTGGGACTTGCTGTCGCCTGGCCTGCCTGTGTTTCTCCCGATGGGGCATCAGCGTTGCCTCTCCCCACTGCTCGCGACTTCACCCACCTGTGGGCACGTCTTGACTCCCAGGGCACTTGGCCAGGGGCGCTGGGGCAGGCGCTGACCCACTTTGTGGCTGTCTGGGGCGCTTGGCCCTCCTGGGTATTGGGTGGGGCCTCTGCCGGGGGGTTTGGGGGCGCTCGGGCTCCTGGGGCCCAGGTCCAGTGCACGGCCCATGTCTGGGCGGCTGGGGCCTGGCGGGGTCGGTGGGCTGTTGCCCCTGGTTCCCGGAGTGCCTCTGCCCTATGCTTATGGGGGCTCTTTCCGGGGGCTTCCTCTGCAGTCTTCTGGGTGGATGCGTGGTTGCCCCTGTGGTGGGCTGCCTGGGTTCTGTGCTCTGTGGGGGCTGCTGGTGGCCTGGGTCTTGTGGCCCTCTCTGCCTGCTTCTGATTGCTTGGGGGGGGGGGGCTGTGGATTGTGGCCCTGTACGCTTATACACTCATAACTAAGCACGGTTATCATGTAGGTCCTGTGCCATGGGTGTTGCATGTTCTCACACACACACACACACATTCATTAGTCCAGTAGCATGGTCACTAAGCAGTTGATGTATTATCATGTCGTCTCAGGTCATCTATATCCACAGCTGTGTTGTATGCGATTGCCGCTTCTTGTGCTTGTTTTTGTTTGTTTGTGTGTTTGTTTTTTCTCTGCTTGTCTGCTTTCAGGTGCTCCTGGTGGCGCTAAGGCTGGATTCCCCTCATAGGCCATGGATTGTTGTCTGTTTTGTTTTTTACAGGTGTAGCAGCTGGTTGTCTGGTTTTTGTTTCTATTTTTGTTCTGTTTCCTCTTCTTTCCTCTTCTTCTTTCCTTGTCCCCCGGTCCGGTTCAGTTCAGTTCATGTCATATATTGTAAACAGAAATAAATAAATGGGCATCAAGGGGAGCTTTACATTTATAAAACCCCTTGGCAAAACAAATCTGTTTGGCATCAAAGGTATTCAGACTACAATTCTTCTGACATAATGCTGAACAGGACAAGGGGAAAAAAAAGTAAAGAAGACAGTTCTGCCGAAAGCCAGGGATAGACCTGTTCTAAGTTCTATACTTTTTAAAAGGGGCGTGTTTATCAACTATGGAATTAGAAGATTTACAAAAATGGTCAAGTGCTAGATCTTCATCTGGGATTTTAACAGTGTCATATAACTATTCAACAGATCAGTTAAAAAAAAGCCTGCTCATGGAGATGTTTCAGGATCTGGATACCAAGCGTGGACCTAATGTTTTCATTTTTGCAATTCTGATACAGGCTATTGAGCAGTGATAACTAACACCAAGTTCAGATACTGCGGATTTTCTACCTTTGATTTGTTAAGATTGAGCCAATCAGGGACAACCTCTAAGGATCTCTTTGGTTTTGTAGGATCAGTAATTACCTGAGAAAGGTTGATATTGGTACACACCTTTTTTAAATGATCAGAGGCAGAGTTCAACTTGTTTAAATTAAAATTGCCACACAGAGATTGGGTTTAGGCCACATGCACACAGAATGACATCAACAAATATAAGAAATATTAAACATTTACACATAGATTTTTGAATATATGTAGAGGAATGATACTTTGAAATGTGCTCATTGCGGAGTTATGATCAGTTGAGTAATGAAGGTTGAACTATTCTGGGAAAGAGGTTCTATTCCCAGCATCATGATGGACACTCCTGATATAGAAGGTTTCGCTAACGCATTGGAATTGTTTTACTATTTTCATATGCATGTGCAATGAAGAATTGCTTGCTGCTGATAAATGCAAAGAAGAACAGCTTACACATAGATGCTCACATATAGGCTGCTGAATGCAATCAAGACCTGCTTATCAAGTAAAGTTCAATGTCAATGTGTAATATTCAATTAGGATTTGCAAAACAGTGAAGTTAAACAATGAATGGGTCCATAGTCGGTATGAGAAGACTACAGGAATATTTACCTGGGTGTACGTTCAAACAGAGATGAGAAAATTGCGATAAATAATTGTTTGTTTGTTTGTTAGTATGTATATGAATGTTATGTGTATAAACTGTGTTGAGTTATAGTTACTCAGTAGTGTCTCAGTGAAACAACCGACGGGGGAAGCCTTGCGGTGACAACAAAAGCAGTGTTTTACTGATCAGTCAAGTTGCTCCAGTGTACTCCATACAAACTGGTTGGCTACTGAAGGGATAGAAAATGGGGAATACTTGTTTTAAAGCAAACAAGGAATTAGATGGGAAAAATACATGTTTTAACGGGACCCAGACAATATTAAATACTCAGACAGATGGGAGAAGAAGTGTAGTTTTGTAGGAAATCACAAAATTATTACATAGAATTAGTGAAATCAATTGAAGAATGCCTTTCTGAAGAGCTGTTTACCACAGATGAGCAGCTTTGCGACCAAACACATTGTAGATCGCTTTACTGCCAAAATGATCTAATTTAATGGATTGGTTTAGACATGCATAACAGCATTTTAAGAACAAAGAGAGAAACAAAAAGGGACAACGCTTCATGGTGGAAGGTGATGTATAAATAACTGTGTATATGATGAAGGGGGTGGCAACACCCATTCCGAAATCCCGCCATTCCCACATCCCGCTATTCCGACATCCCACCATTCCGACATACCACCATTCCGACATACCACCATTCCGACATGCAAACGTCCCACCATTCCGACATCCCACCATTGCGACATCCCGCTATTCTGACGTTCAAATGTCCCACCATTCCGACAAGGCTTTCCGTATAAGGAAATGTGTGTTACTCAACAGGTGAGTCCCTTCTTTCTGTTCATGCAATTTATATGTTTAACACATGTTTATAGACAAGCGTTATTAAAAACACAAAGTCTCGGCAACTGGAGGAGGAGAAGCAGTCCGCGGTGGTTTTCAATCACACACTCCAATGCCACTTGTTTCAACTTCCGAAAATTTAATCCAGGAAAAAAAGGCTTACAAACATGGACCAAAACGGCTCCATAACACGCACAAGAATCCAAAAGAAACGAAAGTTAACTAAAAGAAAGCAAATAAACAGTATGAAGTGGTCAAAATTGGTTTTACGCATGCCTATGTGCGTCTGGCACATGCGTCTTCGGGCTCTCCCACGTTGGTTTGTGGATGAAAGCTATATGTTCAGCTGTAATGTCATGTAAAAACAATCTCTACATGACATTGTGTGACCAGTTAGGTCCTTAAGATATCAACAGGCTGTATAAATCTACAACCGTTGCGGCTGTGTGTTTGTGCCAAATGCGCAAAACCCATCCGCGCTTCCCAAAATTGGAGTGAGTACTCATAAATCACGTGAATAACATGAATAAACGTTTTTACTGCATTTTGTTGTGTTTTATACGTTCTATGCTGTCATTTCTCTCTTCTCCTATTGGCAAGGCAAGGCAGAGTGCTCGCAACTGTGTCCTGTGCAGTAGCCGTGATATCTGTAATTGCAATTATTACTTTTGCATATGATGACAGCGTGCAAAAGACGCATGGGCTCTGTGGAGAGCTCCGCTCCAGCTGGCTGCTGTGACACCTCACTGACACTGTATTTCTGCTTAATCAGTTTCAGTCTCGCCAGAGTTACATTAATATCTGTATTTTTATATTTGAAATTCAGGGGATTTTGATAATAGATTATTAAAGTTTGTTTGCGAGGCTGTGGCCTCTGCATGTGCAAAGCTTGTGCGCCAAACTTTAGGGCGTATTTGCGCCGGCATATCATTAGTGCAAAATGTTTTGGGTAAAAAATAGGCTATTAAAAGGAACTGTCGGAATGGCGGTATGTTAAAAAAAACAAAAAACATACCGCCATTCCGACCATAGGAGGGAAAAAGTGTCGGAATGGTGGGACGTTTGATAAAAAATTAAGTGTCGCCATTCCGACAATTGGAGACCCATGTCGGAATGGCGAGATGTCGGAATGGCAGCATGTAACCATGATGAAGGAGAGACCATTTGAGCAGCACAGCCATTTCGCAGCACAGGGACAGCAATCCAAGTTACAGGATCTCCCACGTGGTATCACCTGTCACATTGTGTCAAGGCATCAAAAGAAGAAAAAATCACCAAACTCAAGGACAAAAAGACAAAGACTCCGGTGAACGAAGACAGAGGACTGACAAACCAGAAATACAAAAGGATTCTCGATATCAAGATCCAGAAGAAGAGGCTAACAATGCCACGAACACTTACGATGCTAGGAATGATGCCAGCAATGAACAGAGAAGAAGATTCAGTGTCATCAATCTGCATTACGTGCCTCTAATGAGGGGGTGAATATAGAATCCTCAACGATTACAACGTCTCTGGGAACTGTGACAACAACAAGGTTTAAACCATTTTGATATATATTGTAACCTATTGTCTAAGGAATAGTGCTGAAAATGAGGTAAATCTAATCCACCACTGTCCTTGGTCTTCTGTAGGGTTTTTAAACTAATACGTGGTGGTTTGTTTTTCCACAGAAATTTGGAGATGCATGAATCTAGTGACTTAAACCAAGTAGCAGATGGTTTTATGGGGATCATTGAGAACAAATAGTTAACTTTTGGTAGTATCATCATTTTAATGGATGTAACTCTCCCCATAAGTGATATAGGTAAGGACTTCCAACGAGAGACCGTCCTCTACTGTCTTTAATAATTGCACATAATTTAGCTTTGTTAGCTCTGAGAGCCTGGAGGAAATGTTTATGCCTAAATATCTAATATTTCCTGACTGTAAAGTGATCGCAGGTATATTATGGACCCTACAGTTAATGGGCAGAACTGTGGTCTTAGACCAGTTGATAGAGTAGTCAGAAAGTGCTGAAAATTTATTTATGAGTGTGATCGTGTGACTGAGAGACGTCTGTGAGTTCTGAAGGAAAAGTAATACATCATCAGCATAAAGACTTATTTTATGCTCAATATTTTGGGATTAATTACTCACAAACGGGTAAGAAAAGGTAGTATTGCCAGACCATACATGATCAAAACAGGGAGCGGAGGTGGTTCAGCTGCAAGGTGTGAATGTCTGACTATAGTTTGTAAAAAGCGGGTAAGATAAGGTGCGAATGCCCGACAATGTAAGATCAAAAGAGGGAGCGGAGGTTTTCGGCTGCAAGAAGGTCTGAATGTCCACCCAAAATTCCTGAAAAATGGGTAAAAAAAGGGTGCGAATGCCAAACCATACATCATCAAAAGCAGGAGTGGATGTGTTCGGCTACAAGAAGATTTGAATGTCCATCAATAATTGCTTTAAAACATGAAAGAAAATTTTCGAATATCAAACCGCACATGATCATAAGCGGGAGAGGAGTTGTTCAGCTGCAAGAAGGTGTGAATGTCCACCCATAATTCCTGAAAAATGGGTAAGAAAAGGTGAAAATGCCCAACCATATATCATCAAAAGCAGGAGTGGATGTGTTCGGCTACAAGAAGGTTTGAATGTCCGACCATAGTTTGTAAAAAGCGGGTAAGAAAAGGTTCGAATGCCCGAACATAGACCATCAAAAGAGGGAGCGGAGGTGTTCCGCTGTAAGAAGGTGTAAATGTCCGACCATAGTTTGTAAAAAGCGGGTAAGAAAAGGTTAAAATACCCGACTGTACACAATCAATAGCGGGAGCGGAGTTGTTTGGCTACAAGAAGGTGTGAAAGTCCGACCACGGTTTGTAAAAAGCGGGTAAGAAAAGGTTAGAATGCCCGAATATATACCATCAAAAGTGGAAGTGGATGTGTTCGGCTGCAAGAAGGTGTGAACGTCCGACCAAAGTTTGTAAAAAGCAGTTAAGAAAAGGTTAGAATATCCAACCAAACATAATCAAAAGCGGGAGCAGAGCTGTTCGACTGCAAGTAGGTGTGAATGTCAGATCATAATTTGCAAAAAGCTGATGAGAAAGGGTGAGAATGCCCGGCTATACACCATCAAATTCGGATGAGAGTGGTTGAGAATTTCCAACCATAATCTATAAAATGCGGTGAAAAAAAAGGTGTGATAGAACACTAAAAGGTGGAGCGGAAGTGTTCGGCTGTGAGTAGGTGTGAATGTCCGACCATAATTGCTGAAAAATGTGTTAGAAGAGACTAGAATGCCGGACAAGACATCATCAAATGCGGGAGCGGAGTTGTTCGGCTGTGAGTAGGTGTGAATCTCCGAGCACAGTTTGTAAAAAGGGGGTAAGAATAGGTTCGAATGCCCGAACATACACTATCAAAACAGGGAGCTGAGGTGGCTCAGCTGCAAGGTGTGAATGTCTGACTATAGTTTGTAAATAAGGTGCGAATGCCCAACAATGTATAATCAATAGAGGGAGCGGAGGTTTTCGGCTACAAGAAGGTTTGAATGTCCGACCATAGTTTGTAAAAAGCGGGTAAGAAAAGATTCAAATGCCTGACTATACACCATCAAAAGCGGGAGCAGAGGTGTTCCGCTGTAAGACGGTGTGAATGTCCGACCATATTTGGTAAAAAGCGGGTAAGAAAAGGTTAAAATACCCGACTGTACACAATCAATAGCGGGAGAGGAGGTGTTCAGCTGCAAGAAGGTGTGAATGTCCACCCATAATTACTGAAAAATGGGTAAGAAAAGGTGCGAATGCCCAACCATACATTATCAAAAGCAGGTGTGAATGTCAGATCATAATTTGCAAAAAGCTGATGAGAAAGGGTGAGAATGCCCGACTATACACCATCAAATGCGGGAGCGGAGTTGTTCGGCTGTGAGTAAGTGTGAATCTCCGACCATAATTGCTGAAAAATGTGTTAGAAAAGGTAAGAATGCCGGTCCATACATCATCAAAAGCGGGAGAGGTGGTGTTCGGCTGCAAGTAGGTGTGAATGTCCAGCCATAATTACTAACAAACGGGTAAGAAAAGGTAGTATTGCCAAACCATACATGATCAAAACAGGGAGCTGAGGTGGTTCAGCTGCAAGGTGTGAATGTCTGACTATAGTTTATAAAAAGCGGGTAAGACAAGGTGCGAATGCCCGACAATATATGATCAAAAGAGGGAGTGGAGGTCTTCGGCTGCAAGGTCTGAATGTCCAACCATAATTTCTAAAAACCGGGTAAGAAAAGGTTCGAAATTCCGACTATACACAATCAAAAGCGGGAGCGGGAGGTTTTCAGCTGCAAATCCTTCACTCAAACCAAGTGAAAACTGCTTTGTCCTTCATATTTATCAATGTCTAGATTTACTTCAACAAAGAACAACATTGTATTTTGCAGTAGTAGAAAGAGCAACACTTGAAGGAACAGGAATCCGAGAATAAGCTTATTTTCATACGTTCTGCATGATTTGGGATTTTATGTATAAAATGAATTCCTTTACTCAAACTATGTTAAAACTGCTTTGTCCTTCATATTTATCAATGTCTAGATTGACTTCAACAAAGAACAACATTGTATTTTGCAGTAGAAGAAATAGCAACACTGAAGGATCAGGAATCCGAAAACAAGCTTATTTTCATACGTTCTGCTTGATTTGGGATTTTGCTATAAAATTAATTCCTTCACTCAAACAAAGTGGAAACTGCTTTGTCCTTCATATTTATCAATGTCTATATCGATTTCAACAAAGAACAAGGCTGTATTTTGCAGTATAGGAAAGAGCAACACTGGAGGATCAGGAATCCGAGAATAAGCTTACTTTCATGAGTCCTGCACGATATCGGATTTTCCTATAAAATGAATTGCTTTGCTCAAACCAAGTTAAAATTGCTTTGTCCTTCATAGTTATCCATGTCTAAAATGTATCAAGCATAAAGTTCCTCATATTACCCTGAATGAGAAAGAAGCATCCCTTTGGTTGAGCAATACGTTCCTTTTGCGGAGTTATGCATGATTTCGGATTTTGCTATAAAATTCATTCCTTCACACCTTTTTTTTTCACCGCATTTTATAGATTATGGTTGGAAATTTCAACCACTCTAATCCGAAGACCTCTCTTTAGTTTGACATTCACCCCTTTTTGCAGCTAAACCACCTCCGCTCCCTGTTTTGATCATGTATGGTCTGGCAATACTACATTTTCTTACCCGTTTGTGAGTAATTATGGCTGGATATTCACACCTACTTGCAGCTGAACACAATCTCTCTCGCTTTTAATTATGTTTGGATATTCAAACCTTTTCTTTACTGCTTTTTGCCAACTTTGGTCGGATGTTCACACCTTCTTGCAGCCGAACACCTCCACTACCGCTATTGATTGTGTACAGTCGGGTAGTTTAACCTTTTCTTACCCGCTTTTTACCAACTATGGTCGGACATTTACACCTTCTTACAGCGGAACACCTCCGCTCCCTCTTTTGATGGTCTATGTTTGGGCATTCGAACCTTTTCTTACCCGCTTTTTACAAACTATGGTCGGACATTCAAACCTTCTTCTAGCCGAACACATCCACTCCTGCTTTTGATGATGTATGGTTTGGCATTCGCACCCTTTTTTTACCCATTTTTCAGGAATTATGGGTGGACATTCAGACCTTCTTGCAGCCGAAAACCTCCGCTCCCTCTTTTGATCATGCATTGTCGGGCATTCGCACCTTGTCTTACCCGCTCTTTATAAACTTTAGTTGGACATTCACACCTTCTTGCAGCTGAACGACCACCGCTCCCTGTTTTGATCATATATGGTCTGGCAATACTACCTTTTCTTACCCGTTTGTGAGTAATTAATCCCAAAATATTGAGCATAAAATAAGTCTTTATGCTGATGATGTATTACTTTTCCTTCAGAACTCACAGACGTCTCTCACTCACACGATCACACTCATAAATAAATTCTCAACACTTTCTGACTACTCTATCAACTGGTCTAAGACCACAGTTCTGCCCATTAACTGTAGGGTCCATAATATACCTGCGATCACTTTACAGTCAGGAAATATTAGATATTTAGGCATAAACATTTCCTCCAGGCTCTCAGAGCTAACAAAGCTAAATTATGTGCAATTATTAAAGACAGTAGAGGACGATCTCTCTCGTTGGAAGTCCTTACCTATATCACTTATGGGGAGAATTACATCCATTAAAATGATGATACTACCAAAAGTTAACTATTTGTTCTCAATGATCCCCATAAAACCATCTGCTACTTGGTTTAAGTAACTAGATTCATGCATCTCCAAATTTCTGTGTAAAAACAAACCACCACGTATTAGTTTAAAAACCCTACAGAAGACCAAGGACAGTGGTGGATTAGATTTACCTCATTTTCGGCACTATTCCTTAGCCAATAGGTTACAATATATATCAAAATGGTTTAAACCTTGTTTTTGTCACAGTTCCCAGAGACGTTGTAATCGTTGAGGATTCTATATTCACCCCCTCATTAGAGGCACGTGTTGCAGATTGATGACACTGAATCTTCTTCTCTGTTCATTGCTGGCATCATTCCCAGCATCGTAAGTGTTCGTGGCATTGTTAGCCTCTTCTTCTGGATCTTGATATCGAGAATCCTTTTGTATTTCTGGTTTGTCAGTGCTCTCTCTTCGTTCACCGGCGTCTTCGTCTTTTTGTCCTTGAGTTTGGTGATTTTTTCTTCTTTTGATGCCTTGACACAATGTGACAGGTGATACCACGTGGGAGATCCTGTAACTTGGACTGCTGTCCCTGTGCTGCGAAATGGCTGTGCTGCTCAAATGGTCTCTCCTTCATCATGGTTACATGCTGCCATTCCGACATCTCGCCATTCCGACATGGGTCTCCAATTGTCGGAATGGCGACACTTAATTTTTTATCAAACGTCCCACCATTCCTACACTTTTTTCCTCCTATGGTCGGAATGGCGGTATGTTTTTTTTTTTTTAACATACCGCCATTCCGACAGTTCCTTTTAATAGCCTATTTTTTACCCAAAACATTTTGCACTAATGATATGCCGGCGCAAATACGCCCTAAAGTTTGGCGCACAAGCTCTGCACATGCAGAGGCCACAGCCTCGCAAACAAACTTTAATAATCTATTATCAAAATCCCCTGAATTTCAAATATAAAAATACAGATATTAATGTAACTCTGGCGAGACTGAAACTGATTAAGCAGAAATACATTGTCAGTGAGCTGTCACAGCAGCCAGCTGGAGTCGAGCTCTCCACAGAGCCCATGCGTCTTTTGCACGCTGTCATCATATGCAAAAGTAATAATTGCACAGATATCACGGCTACGGCACAGGACACAGTTGCGAGCACTCTGCCTTGCCTTGCCAATAGGAGAAGAGAGAAATGACAGCATAGAACGTATAAAACACAACAAAATGCAGTAAAAACGTTTATTCATGTTATTCACGTGATTTATGAGTACTCGCTCCAATTTTGGGAAGCGCGGATGGGCTTTGCGCATTTGGCACAAACACACAGCCGTTGCGCAAGGCTTTATACAGCCTGTTGATATCTTAAGGACGTAACTGGTCACACCTGGTAGTAAATGTCATGTAGAGATTGTTTTTACATGACATTACAGCTGAACATATAGCTTTCATCCACAAACCAATGTGGGAGAGCCCGAAGACGCATGTGCCAGACGCACATAGGCATGCGTAAAACCAATTTTGACCACTTCATACTGTTTATTTGCTTTCTTTTAGTTAATTTTCGTTTCTTTTGGATTCTTGTGCGTGTTATGGAGCCGTTTTGGTCCATGTTTGTAAGCCTTTTTTTCCTGGATTAAATTTTCGGAAGTTGAAACAAGTGGCATTGGAGTGTGTGATTGAAAACCACCGCGGACTGCTTCTCCTCCTCCAGTTGCCGAGACTTTGTGTTTTTAATAACGCTTGTCTATAAACATGTGTTAAACATATAAATTGCATGAACAGAAAGAAGGGACTCACCTGTTGAGTAACACACATTTCCTTATACAGAAAGCCTTGTCGGAATGGTGGGACATTTGAACGTCGGAATGGTGGGACGTTTGCATGTCGGAATGGTGGTATGTCGGAATGGTGGTATGTCGGAATGGTGGGATGTCGGAATAGCGGGATGTCGGAATGGCGGGATTTCGGAATGGGTGTTGCCACCCCCTTCATCATATAAACTTTTATTTATACATCACCTTCCACCATGAAGCGTTGTCCCTTTTTGTTTCTCTCTTTGTTCTTAAAATGCTGTTATGCATGTCTAAACCAATCCATTAAATTAGATCATTTTGTCAGTAAAGCGATCTACATTGTGCTTGGTCGCAAAGCTGCTCATCTGTGGTAAACAGCTCTTCAGAAAGGCATTCTTCAATTGATTTCACTAATTCTATGTAATAATTTTGTGATTTCCTACAAAACTACACTTCTTCTCCCATCTGTCTGAGTATTTAATATTGTCTAGGTCGCGTTAAAACATGTATTTTTCCCATCTAATTCCTTGTTTGCTTTAAAACAAGAATTCCCCATTTTCTATCCCTTCAGTAGCCAACCAGTTTGTATGGAGTACACTGGAGCAACTTGACTGATCAGTAAAACACTGCTTTTGTTGTCACCGCAAGGCATCCCCCGTCGGTTGTTTCACTGAGACACTACTGAGTAACTATAACTCAACACAGTTTATACACGTAACATTCATATACATACTAACAAACAAACAAACAATTATTTATCGCGATTTTCTCATCTCTGTTTGAACGTACACCCAGGTAAATATTCCTGTAGTCTTCTCATACCGACTATGGACCCATTCATTGTTTAACTTCACTGTTTTGCAAATCCTAATTGAATATTACACATTGACATTGAACTTTACTGGATAAGCAGGTCTTCATTGCATTCAGCAACCTATATGTGAGCATCTATGTGTAAGCTGTTCTTCTTTGCATTTATCAGCAGCAAGCAATTCTTCATTGCACATGCATATGAAAATAGTAAAACAATTCCAATGCGTTAGCGAAACCTTCTATATCAGGAGTGTCCATCATGATGGTGGGAATAGAACCTCTTTCCCAGAATAGTTCAACCTTCATTACTCAACTGATCATAACTCCGCAATGAGCACATTTCAAAGTATCATTCCTCTACATGTATTCAAAAATCTATGTGTAAATGTTTAATATTTATTATATTTGTTGATGTCATTCTGTGTGCATGTGGCCTAAACCCAATCTCTGTGTGGCAATTTTAATTTAAACAAGTTGAACTCTGCCTCTGATCATTTAAAAAAGGTGTGTACCAATATCAACCTTTCTCAGGTAATTACTGATCCTACAAAACCAAAGAGATCCTTCAAGGTTGTCCCTGATTGGCTCAATCTTAACAAATCAAAGGTAGAATATCCGCAGTATCTGAACTTGGTGTTAGTTATCACTGCTCAATAGCCTGTATCAGAATTGCAAAAATGAAAACATTAGGTCCACGCTTGGTATCCAGATCCTGAAACATCTCCATGAGCAGGCTTTTTTTTAACTGATCTGTTGAATAGTTTTATGACACTGTTAAAATCTCAGATGAAGATCTAGCACTTGACCATTTTTGTAAATCTTCTAGTTCCATAGTTGATAAACATGCCCCTTTTAAAAAGTATAGAACTTAGAACAGGTCTAGTCCCTGACTTTCGGCAGAACTGTCTTCTTTACTTTTTTTTCTTTTTCCCCTTGTCCTGTTCAGCATTATGTCAGAAGAATTGTAGTCTGAATACCTTTGATGCCAAACAGATTTGCTTTGCCAAGGGAAGTTTTATAAATGTAAAGCTCCCCTTGATGCCCATTTATTTATTTCTGTTTACAATATATGACATGAACTGAACTGAACCGGACCGGGGGACAAGGAAAGAAGAAGAGGAAACAGAACAAAAATAGAAACAAAAACCAGACAACCAGCTGCTACACCTGTAAAAAACAAAACAGACAACAATCCATGGCCTCTGAGGGGAATCCAGCCTTAGCGCCACCAGGAGCACCTGAAAGCAGACAAGCAGAGAAAAAACAAACACACAAACAAACAAAAACAAGCACAAGAAGCGGCAATCGCATACAACACAGCTGTGGATATAGATGACCTGAGACGACATGATAATACATCAACTGCTTAGTGACCATGCTACTGGACTAATGAATGTGTGTGTGAGAACATGCAACACCCATGGCACAGGACCTACATGATAACCGTGCTTAGTTATGAGTGTATAAGCGTACAGGGCCACAATCCACAGCCCCCCCCCCAAGCAATCAGAAGCAGGCAGAGAGGGCCACAAGACCCAGGCCACCAGCAGCCCCCACAGAGCACAGAACCCAGGCAGCCCACCGCAGGGGCAACCACGCATTCACCCAGAAGACTGCAGAGGAAGCCCCCGGAAAGAGCCCCCATAAGCATAGGGCAGAGGCACTCCGGGAACCAGGGGTAACAGCCCACCGACCCCGCCAGGCCCCAGCCGCCCAGACATGGGCCGTGCACTGGACCTGGGCCCCAGGAGCCCGAGCGCCCCCAAACCCCCCGGCAGAGGCCCCACCCAATACCCAGGAGGGCCAAGCGCCCCAGACAGCCACAAAGTGGGTCAGCGCCTGCCCCAGCGCCCCTGGCCAAGTGCCCTGGGAGTCAAGACGTGCCCACAGGTGGGTGAAGTCGCGAGCAGTGGGGAGAGGCAACGCTGATGCCCCATCGGGAGAAACACAGGCAGGCCAGGCGACAGCAAGTCCCAGATCCAGGCCCAATCATTACCACACACACTTTCACGTCCCATACATCCACACATCCACACATCCTACCTCCCTCGACTCTGCTGGGGTGTAGTGCAGCGGGCACACCAGGAGGCCAGCAACCCCCCAGCCACCACAGACCCCGAACCAGCAGAACAATTAATTAATCCTCCTGGCCCCTCCTGCCCCGAGCAGACACCAGGAAGCAGGGGTGTGCGAAGAAGACCCCTCCCCTCACCCTTCTGGCTCTTCAATATTTTCTAATAGTGAGCAATTAAAATTGAGGGGCAGCCAAACTTGTAGAACTGGGAGCGCGGCACTCTGGGCAGCCTACATACCCAAAGAGCCCCGCCCACCAGATGCCACTCAGTGTAACCACCCCCCAAGACCTAATGTGTGTGTGTGAGTGTGTTTGATAAGTAGTAATTTCTAAGGTGTAATTAAAACAGGGGCAGGGAACTGCAGAGTGCAACCAAAGGGGACCACCTACGTGGCCCCATCCACTACACCCCACCGAACACACACGCCCCCAAAACCCTTCATGTGTGAGTGTGTGCTGTGTACAGGAGCCAGAAGGGAGAGGGGTATGGGGATATATACCGGGGGAGCTACTCTCCCCCAGAGAGGGCAGCCAGGGACTGGCTGCAATAGGCATCCCCGCTACCTGGGAGCCAACAATGGGCAGGAGGGCCTGATGTCCACCAGGCTCGAGGCTGCAGCGACCATATTCTGGGAGCTACTGTACCCCCAGAAGGTACCCATCCCGCCCCACCCTACTCAACCCAACCCCACCCAGGAGGACCTCTACAAAAAACAAACAAACAACATCAAAAAACAAACAAACAAACCACCCGGTCACACCAGTCGCAGCAGCCCGGGCCTGAGACCCACCATCACCCAGCAACCCACCACTATGTGATAAAACTAATCAGAGGGGACCAGAGAGAATGAAATTCAGCCAACTGATGTTTTGAGGAGGCAGACATTTTTTCCATGCTAATATAATCTAAAAGAAAATTTCTAAACTGGTTAATACACAGATTGTTCTTCGCTTTCCAGTTCATGAGAATAGTTTTCTTTGCGATACATAACACAACCATGTGTGCTGAGTTAATTTCTATGTTGATGTTGTCTAAGTCACCCAGTATGCACAGTGCGGGGCATGCAGGGATGCTACACTTTAGCCATGTTGATAGGTCCTCACAGACTTCAAGCCAGAACTTCTGGACAGGCGCAGAAAAACCACAAAGCGTGTGCATAATCATCAGGTGTGTTATCTGTGCAATGTGAGCAGATGTTTGAGTGTGTTAGACCCATCCTGAACATCCTTTGTCCTGTATAGTGTGTTCTATGAAGGATTTTGTATTGTATGAGCTGTAAATTAGGATTTCGAGTCTTTATGAAGGTGTTCAAACATATTTGTGGTTAGAAGCTATGACCAGAACTGATGGATAAATCTGCCTCCCATTTTGAGGATGGAAGAGACATTGTGTCATCTATCTTAGACAATAATTTATATATTTTTGATAGTAGTTTTGGGGTACAGATGCTTAGAAATTCTGCTACCCTAGTCGGGGGTTGTAAGTGGCCTTGCCACCGAGGAGCTTTTTAACCACCTCGGCAACCTCAGCCCCAGAAATGGGAGGCCCCGTCTCCGAGCTCTCCGACTCTGCCTCTTCCGAGCACGTGTTGGTAGGATTGAGGAGTTCCTCGAAGTACTCCCCCCACCGACTCACAACATCCCTAGTTGAGGTCAGCAAAGCCCCGTCCCCACTGTAAACAGTGTTGACTGTGAGCCGCTTCCCCCCCCCTGAGACGCCGGATGGTGGACCAGAATCTTTTCGAGGCCGTCCGGAAATCGTTCTCCATGGTCTCACCGAACTCCTCCCAGGCCCGAGTTTTTGCCTCAACAACCGCAGAAGCCGCGGCCCGTCTGGCCCGTCGGTACCTATCAGCTTCTTCCAGGGTCCCACTGGCCAAAAAGGCCCTATAGGACTCCTTCTTCAGCTTGACGGCTTCCCTCACCACTGGTGTCCACCAGCAGGTTCGAGGGTTGCCGCCACGACAGGCACCGACCACCTTACGGCCACAACTCCGACCAGCTGCCTCGGCAATGGAGTCACGGAACATGACCCATTCGGACTCAATGTCCCCCACCTCAAATATGGTTGAAGCTCTGCCGGAGGTGGGAGTTAAAGCTCCTTCTGACGGGGGATTCTGACAAACACTCCCAGCAGACCCTCACAATACGTTTGGGCCTGCCAGGTCTGATCGGCATCCTCCCCCACCAGCGGAGCCAACTCACCACCAGGTGGTGATCAGTTGACAGCTCCGCCCCTCTCTTCACCCGAGTGTCCAGGACATACGGCTGCAAGTCCGATGATACAACCACAAAGTCGATCATCGAACTGCGGCCAAGGGTGTCCTTGTGCCAAGTGCACATATGGACACCCTTATGCCTGAACATGGTGTTCGTTATGGACAGTCTATGACTGGCACAGAAGTCCAACAACATAACACCACTCTGATTCAGATCGGGGGGGCCGTTCCTCCCAATCACACCCCTCCAGGTCTCACTGTCATTGCCCTCGTGAGCATTGAAGTCCCCCAGCAGAATGAGGGAGTCTCCGGTAGGAGCATTCTCCAGTGCCTCCCCCAGAGACTCCAAAAAGGGTAGGTACTCTGAACTGCTGTTTGGCGCATAGGCACAAACAACAGTCAGGACTCGTCCCCCCACCCAAAGGCGGAGGGAGGCTACCCTCTCGTTCACTGGGGTAAACCCCAATGTACTGGCACACAGCCGGGGGGCAATAAGTATGCCCACACCTGCTCTGCGCCTCTCACCACGGGCAACTCCAGAGTGGAAGAGAGTCCAACCCCTCTCAAGAGTACTGGTTCCAGATCCCAAGCCGTGCGTCGAGGTGAGTCCGACTATATCTAACGGTCTGATGAAGTTTCAACAATAAACAACAAACTTTGTATTATGAGAAAGAACCAGACTCATTCTTCAGGAATCCGAAAATAAGCTCTATTTTACGAGTTATGCACGAATTCGGATTCTCCTATAAAACGAATTCCTTAACTCAAACCATGTTAAGACTGCTTTGTCCTTCATATTTATTCATGTCTAATCAAGTTTCAATGATAAACAACGTTGTACTTTGTAGAATGAGAAAGAACTTCTTCAGCAATAAGCATCTCTCGACAAATGACGAAATACAGATTTTGCTACAAAATTAATTGCTATCAGCCTGACTTAAAACTGTTTGTCTTCCTTATTTATCCACTTCAAATCAAGTTTCAACAATTAAAAAAATTTTGTAGTTTGAGAAAGAACAACTTAATCTTGAGCAATCAGTATAAAAAGAGGGTAAGCAAAGGTGCGAATGTCAAACCATACATGATCAAAACAGGGAGCGGAGGTGTTTGGCTGAGACAAGGTGTGAATGTCCACCCATAATTAATGAAAAGCGGGCAACAAGTAGGTTCGAATGCCAAACCATACATCATCAAAAGCAGGAGTGGATATGTTCGGCTACAAGAAGGTTTGAACGTCTGACCATAGTTTGTAAAAAGCGGGTAAGAAAAGGTTCGAATGCCCGAACATACACCATCAAAGGAGGGAGCGGAGGTGTTCCGCTGTAAGAAGGTGTGAATGTCCGACCATAGTTGGTAAAAAACGGGTAAGAAAAGGTTAAAATACCCGACTGTACACAATCAGTAGCGGGTGCGGAGTTGTTCGGCTACTAAAAGGTGTGAAAGTCCGACCATGGTTTGTAAAAAGCGGGTAAGAAAAGGTGCGAATGCCCGAAAATGTATGATCAAAAGAGGGAGCGGAGGTGTTTGGCTGCAAGAAGGTGTGAATGTACACCCATAATTACTGAAAAATGGGTAAGAAAAGGTGCGAATGCCCAACTATACATAATCAAAAGCAGGAGTGGATGTGTTCGGCTCCAAGAAGGGTTGAATGTCTGACCATAGTTTGTAAAAAGCAGGTAAGAAAAGGTTTGACTGCCCGAACATACACCATCAAAAGAGGGAGCGGAGGTGTTCCGCTGTAAGAAGGTGTGAATGTCCGACCATAGTTGGTAAAAAGCGGGTAAGAAAAGGTTAAAATACCCGACTGTACACAATCAATAGCGGGAGCGGAGTTGTTCGGCTACTAAAAGATGTGAAAGTCCGACTATGGTTTGTAAAAAGCGGGTAAGAAAAGGTGCTAATGCCCGACAATGTATGATCAAAAGAGGGAGCGGAGGTGTTCGGCTGCAAGAAGGTCTGAATGTCCAACCATAATTTGTAAAAACCGGGAAGGAAAGGCTCGAAAGCCCGACTATACACCATCAAAAGCGGGAGCAGAGTGGTTCAGCTGCAAGAAGGTCTGAATGTCCATCAATAATTGCTTTAAAACATGAAAGAAAATTTTCGAATATCATCCGCACATGATCATAAGAAGGAGAGGAGGTGTTCAGCTGCAAGAAGGTGTGAATGTCCACCCATAATTCCTGAAAAATGGGTAAAAAAAGGTGCGAATGCCCAACCATACATTATCAAAAGCAGGTGTGAATGTCAGATCATAACTTGCAAAAAGCTGATGAGAAAGGGTGAGAATGCCCGACTATACACCATCAAATGCGGGAGCGGAGGTGTTCGGCTCTGAGTAGGTGTGAATGTCCGACCATAATTGCTGAAAAATGTGTTAGAAAAGGAAAGAATGCCGGACCATACATCATCAAAAGCGAGAGAGGTGGTGTTCGGCTGCAAAAAGGTGTAAATGTTCAACTAAAGTTTGTAAAAAGCGGGTAAGACATGGTGCGAATGCCTGACAAGGTATGATCAAAAGCAGGAGCGGAGGTGTTCAGCTGCAAGAAGGTCTAAATGTCCATCAATAATTGCTAGAAAACATGAAAGAAAATTTTCGAAAATCAAACCGCACATGATCATAAGTGGGAGCGGAGGTGTTCAGCTGCAAGAAGGTGTGAATGTCCACCCATTATTCCTGACAAATGGGTAAAAAAAAGGTGCGAATGCCCAACCATACATCATCAAAAGCAGGAGTGGATGTGTTCGGCTACAAGAAGGTGTGAACGTCCAACCAAAGTTTGTAAAAAGCAGTTAAGAAAAGGTTTGAATATCCAACCAAACATAATCAAAAGCGGGAGCATAGCTTTTCGACTGCAAGTAGGTGTGAATGTCAGATCATAATTTGCAAAAAGCTGATGAGAAAGGGTGAGAATGTCCGACTGCACACCATCAAATGCGGGAGCGGAGTTGTTCGGCTGTGAGTAGGTGTGAATCTCCGACCGTAATTTCTGAAAAATGTGTTAGAAAAGGTAAGAATGCCGGTCCATACATCATCAAAAGCGAGAGAGGTGGTGTTCGGCTGCAAATAGGTGTGAATGTCCAGCCATAATTACTCACAAACGGGTAAGAAAAGGTAGTATTGCCAAACCATACATGATCAAAACAGGGAGCGGAGGTGGTTCAGCTGCAAGAAGGTGTGAATGTCTCACTAAAGTTCAAATATATTAACAAAAGCGGGAGGAGAGGTCTTCGGATGAGAGTGGTTGAGAATTTCCAACCATAATCTATAAAATTCGGTGAAAAAAAGGTTTGATAGAACACTAAAAGGTGGAGCGGAAGTGTTCGGCTGCAAGAAGGTGTGAATGTCCGACTATATTTGGTGAAAAGCAGGTGAAGCAAGGTCTGAATGCCCAACCTTACATTATCAAAAGCGAGATCAGAGGTGTTTGGCTGCAAGAAGGCCATAGTTTGCCAAAAGCGGGTAAGCTGCGAATGACCAACTAAATATCAACAAAAGTGGGGGCGGAGGTCTTCGGATGCAACTGGGTGTGAACATCCCACCATACAAGTATGGTGGAGAGGAAGCTGTGAACAGCCGACCATAGTTGGCAAAAAGCGGGTGAGAAAAGGTGCGAATGTCCAACCATACATGATCAAAACAGGGAGCGGAGGTGTTTGGCTGTGACAAGGTGTGAATGTCCGACCATAGTTGGTAAAAAGTGGGTAAGAAAAGGTTAAAATACCCGACTGTACAAAATCAATAGGGGGAGCGGAGTTGTTCGGCTACAAGAAGGTGTGAAAGTCCGAGCATAGTTTGTAAAAAGCAGTTAAGAAAAGGTTCGAATATCCAACCAAACATAATCAAAAGCGGGAGCAGAGCTGTTCGACTGCAAGTAGGTGTGAATGTCCAGCCATAATTACTCACAAAGGGGTAAGAAAAGGTAGTATTGCCAGACCATACATGATCAAAAGAGGGAGCTGAGGTGGTTCAGCTGCAAGGTGTGAATGTCTGACTATAGTTTGTAAAAAGCGGGTAAGATAAGGTGCGAATGCCCGACAATGTATAATCAAAAGAGGGAGCAGAGGTTTTCGGCTACACGAAGGTTTGAATGTCCGACCATAGTTTGTAAAAAGCGGGTAAGAAAAGGTTCAAATGCCTGACTATACACCATCAAAAGCGGGAGCGGAGATGTTCCGCTGTAAGACGGTGTGAATGTCCGACCATAGTTGGTAAAAAGCGGGTAAGAAAAGGTTAAAATACCCAACCATACATCATCAAAAGCAGGAGTGGATGTGTTCGGCTACAAGAAGGTGTGAACGTCCAACCAAAGTTTGTAAAAAGCAGTTAAGAAAAGGTTTGAATATCCAACCAAACATAATCAAAAGCGGGAGCATAGCTTTTCGACTGCAAGTAGGTGTGAATGTCAGATCATAATTTGCAAAAAGCTGATGAGAAAGGGTGAGAATGTCCGACTGCACACCATCAAATGCGGGAGCGGAGTTGTTCGGCTGTGAGTAGGTGTGAATCTCCGACCGTAATTTCTGAAAAATGTGTTAGAAAAGGTAAGAATGCCGGTCCATACATCATCAAAAGCGAGAGAGGTGGTGTTCGGCTGCAAGTAGGTGTGAATGTCCAGCCATAATTACTCACAAACGGGTAAGAAAAGGTAGTATTGCCAGACCATACATGATCAAAACAGGGAGCGGAGGTGGTTCAGCTGCAAGAAGGTGTGAATGTCCAACTAAAGTTCAAATATATTAACAAAAGCGGGAGGAGAGGTCTTCGGATTAGAGTGGTTGAAATTTCCAACCATAATCTATAAAATGCGGTGAAAAAAAAAGGTGTGAAGGAATGAATTTTATAGCAAAATCCGAAATCATGCATAACTCCGCATAAGGAACGTATTGCTCAACCAAAGGGATGCTTCTTTCTCATTCAGGGTAATATGAGGAACTTTATGCTTGATACATTTTAGACATGGATAACTATGAAGGACAAAGCAATTTTAAGTTTGTTTGAGCAAAGCAATTCATTTTATAGGAAAATCCGAAATCGTGCAGGACTCATGAAAGTAAGCTTATTCTCGGATTCCTGATCCTCCAGTGTTGCTCTTTCCTATACTGCAAAACACAGCCTTGTTCTTTTTTGAAATCGATATAGACATTGATAAATATGAAGGACAAAGCAGTTTCCACTTTGTTTGAGTGAAGGAATTAATTTTATAGCAAAATCCCAAATCAAGCAGAACGTATGAAAATAAGCGTGTTTTCGGATTCCTGATCCTTCAGTGTTGCTATTTCTTCTACTGCAAAATACAATGTTGTTCTTTGTTGAAGTCAATCTAGACATTGATAAATATGAAGGACAAAGCAGTTTTAACATAGTTTGAGTAAAGGAATTCATTTTATACATAAAATCCCAAATCATGCAGAACGTATGAAAATAAGCTTATTCTCGGATTCCTGTTCCTTCAAGTGTTGCTCTTTCTACTACTGCAAAATACAATGTTGTTCTTTGTTGAAGTAAATCTAGACATTGATAAATATGAAGGACAAAGCAGTTTTCACTTGGTTTGAGTGAAGGAATTCATTTTATACATAAAATCCCAAATCATGCAGAACGTATGAAAAGAAGCTTATTCTCGGATTCCTGATCCTTCAGTGTTGCTTTTTCTTCTACTGCAAAATACAATATTGTTCTTTGTTGAAGTCGATGTAGACATTGATAAATATGAAGGACAAAGCAGTTTTAACTTGGTTTGAGTGAAGGAATTCATTTTATACATAAAATCCCAAATCATGCAGAACGTATGAAAATAAGCTTATTCTCGGATTACTGATCCTTCAGTGTTGCTCTTTCTTCTACTGCAAAATCCAGTGTTGTTCTTTGTTGAAGTCAATCTAGAAACATTGATAAATATGAAGGACAAAGCAGTTTTAACATAGTTTGAGTGAAGGCATTCATTTATAGTAAAATCAATAATCGTGCAGAACTCATGAAAACAAGCTTATTCTCGGATTCCTAAAACTTTTGATTTGCTCTTTCTTTACTGCAAAGTACAATGTTGTTCTTTGTTGAAGTAGATCTAGACATTGATAAATATGAAGGACAAAGCAGTTTTCACTTGGTTTGAGTGAAGGATTTGCAGCTGAAAACCTCCCGCTCCCGCTTTTGATTGTGTATAGTCGGAATTTCGAACCTTTTCTTACCCGGTTTTTAGAAATTATGGTTGGACATTCAGACCTTGCAGCCGAAGACCTCCACTCCCTCTTTTGATCATATATTGTCGGGCATTCGCACCTTGTCTTACCCGCTTTTTACAAACTATAGTCAGACATTCACACCTTGCAGCTGAACCACCTCAGCTCCCTGTTTTGATCATGTATGGTTTGGCATTACTACCTTTTCTTACCCGTTTGTGAGTAATTATGGCTGGACATTCACACCTGCTTGCAGTCGAACACCTCCGCTTCCGCTTTTGATGGTATATATTCGGGCATTCGAACATTTTCTTACCAGCTTTTTACCAACTATGGTCGGGGACATTCACACCTTCTTACAGCGGAACACCTCCGCTCCCTCTTTTGATGGTGTATGTTTGGGCATTCGAACCTTTTCTTACCCGCTTTTTACAAACTATGCTCGGACATTCAAACCTTCTTGTAGCCGAACACATCCACTCCTGCTTTTGATGATGTATGGTTGGGCATTCAAACCTACTTGTTGCCCGCTTTTCATTAATTTTGGGTGGACATTCACACCTTGTCACAGCCAAACACCTCCGCTCCCTGTTTTGATCATGTATGGTTGGACATTCGCACCTTTTCTCACCCGCTTTTTGCCAACTATGGTCGGCTGTTCACAGCTTCCTCTCCACCATACTTGTATGGTGGGATATTCACACCCACTTGCATCCGAAGACCTTTTGTTGATATTTAGTCGGTCATTCGCAGCTTACCCGCTTTTGGCAAACTATGGCCTTCATGCAGCCAAACACCTCTGATCTCGCTTTTGATGATGTAAGGTTGGGCATTCAGACCTTGCTTCACCTGCTTTTCACCAAATATAGTCGGACATTCACACCTTCTTGCAGCCGAACACTTCCGCTCCACCTTTTAGTGTTCTATCAAACCTTTTTTTCACCGAATTTTATAGATTATGGTTGGAAATTCTCAACCACTCTCATCCGAAGACCTCTCCTCCCGCTTTTGTTAATATATTTGAACTTTAGTGAGACATTCACACGTTCTTGCAGCTGAACCACCTCCGCTCCCTGTTTTGATCATGTATGGTCTGGCAATACTACCTTTTCTTACCCGTTTGTGAGTAATTATGGCTGGACATTCACACCTACTTGCAGCCGAACACCACCTCTCTCGCTTTTGATGATGTATGGACCGGCATTCTTACCTTTTCTAACACATTTTTCAGAAATTACGGTCGGAGATTCACACTTACTCACAGCCGAACAACTCCGCTCCCGCATTTGATGGTGTATAGTCGGGCATTCTCACCCTTTCTCATCAGCTTTTTGCAAATTATGATCTGACATTCACACCTGCTTTTGATAATGTATGGTTTGGCATTCGCACCTTTTCTTACCCATTTTTCAGTAATTATGGGTGGACATTCACACCTTCTTGCAGCTGAACACCTCCTCTCCCGCTATTGATTGTGTACAGTCGGGTATTTTAACCTTTTCTTACCCGCTTTTTACCAAATATGGTCGGACATTCACACCGTCTTACAGCGGAACACCTCTGCTCCCGCTTTTGATGGTGTATAGTCAGGCATTTGAACCTTTTCTTACCCGCTTTTTACAAACTATGGTCGGACATTCAAACCTTCTTGTAGCCGAAAACCTCCGCTCCCTCTTTTGATTATACATTGTTGGGCATTCGCACCTTATTTACAAACTATAGTCAGACATTCACACCTTGCAGCTGAGCCACCTCAGCTCCCTGTTTTGATAGTGTATGTTCGGGCATTCGAACCTATTTGATATTCGAAAATTTTCGCACCTTATCTTACCCGCTTTTTACAAACTATAGTCAGACATTCACACCTTGCAGCTGAACCACCTCCGCTCCCTGTTTTGATCATGTATGGTCTGGTAATACTACCTTTTCTTACCCGTTTGTGAGTAATTAATCCCAAAATATTGAGCATAAAATAAGTCTTTATGCTGATGATGTATTACTTTTCCTTCAGAACTCACAGACGTCTCTCAGTCACACGATCACACTCATAAATAAATTCTCAGCACTTTCTGACTACTCTATCAACTGGTCTAAGACCACAGTTCTGCCCATTAACTGTAGGGTCCATAATATACCTGCGATCACTTTACAGTCAGGAAATATTAGATATTTAGGCATAAACATTTCCTCCAGGCTCTCAGAGCTAACAAAGCTAAATTATGTGCAATTATTAAAGACAATAGAGGACGATCTCTCGTTGGAAGTCCTTACCTATATCACTTATGGGGAGAGTTACATCCATTAAAATGATGATACTACCAAAAGTTAACTATTTGTTCTCAATGATCCCCATAAAACCATCTGCTACTTGGTTTAAGTCACTAGATTCATGCATCTCCAAATTTCTGTGGAAAAACAAACCACCACGTATTAGTTTAAAAACCCTACAGAAGACCAAGGACAGTGGTGGATTAGATTTACCTCATTTTCAGCACTATTCCTTAGACAATATGTTACAATATATATCAAAATGGTTTAAACCTTGTTGTTGTCACAGTTCCCAGAGACGTTGTAATCGTTGAGGATTCTATATTCACCCCCTCATTAGAGGCACGTAATGCAGATTGATGATGTTCATTGCTGGCATCATTCCCAGCATCGTAAGTGTTCGTGGCATTGTTAGCCTCTTCTTCTGGATCTTGATATCGAGAATCCTTTTGTATTTCTGGTTTGTCAGTCCTCTGTCTTCGTTCACCGGAGTCTTTGTCTTTTTGTCCTTGAGTTTGGTGATTTTTTCTTCTTTTGATGCCTTGACACAATGTGACAGGTGATACCACGTGGGAGATCCTGTAACTTGGATTGCTGTCCCTGTGCTGCGAAATGGCTGTGCTGCTCAAATGGTCTCTCCTTCATCATGGTTACATGCTGCCATTCCGACATCTCGCCATTCCGACATGGGTCTCCAATTGTCGGAATGGCGACACTTAATTTTTTATCAAACGTCCCACCATTCCGACACTTTTTTCCTCCTATGGTCGGAATGGCGGTATGTTTTTTGTTTTTTTTAACATACCGCCATTCCGACAGTTCCTTTTAATAGCCTATTTTTTACCCAAAACATTTTGCACTAATGATATGATATGTTTGGCGCACAAGCTTTGCACATGCAGAGGCCACAGCCTCGCAAACAAACTTTAATAATCTATTATCAAAATCCCCTGAATTTCAAATATAAAAATACAGATATTAATGTAACTCTGGCGAGACTGAAACTGATTAAGCAGAAATACAGTGTCAGTGAGCTGTCACAGCAGCCAGCTGGAGCGGAGCTCTCCACAGAGCCCATGCGTCTTTTGCACGCTGTCATCATATGCAAAAGTAATAATTGCAATTACAGATATCACGGCTACTGCACAGGACACAGTTGCGAGCACTCTGCCTTGCCTTGCAAATAGGAGAAGATAGAAATGACAGCATAGAACGTATAAAACACAACAAAATGCAGTAAAAACGTTTATTCATGTTATTCACGTGATTTATGAGTACTCACTCCAATTTTGGGAAGCGTGGATGGGTTTTGCGCATTTGGCACAAACACACAGCCGCAACGGTTGTAGCTTTATACAGCCTGTTGATATTGATTAAGGACCTAACTGGTCACACCTGGGACTAAATGTCATGTAGAGATTGTTTTTACATGACATTACAGCTGAACATATAGCTTTCATCCACAAACCAACGTGGGAGAGCCCGAAGACGCATGTGCCAGACGCACATAGGCATGCGTAAAACCAATTTTGACCACTTCATACTGTTTATTTGCTTTCTTTTAGTTAACTTTCGTTTCTTTTGGATTCTTGTGCGTGTTATGGAGCCGTTTTGGTCCATGTTTGTAAGCCTTTTTTTCCTGGATTAAATTTTCGGAAGTTGAAACAAGTGGCATTGGAGTGTGTGATTGAAAACCACCGCGGACTGCTTCTCCTCCTCCAGTTGCCGAGACTTTGTGATTTTAATAACGCTTGTCTATAAACATGTTAAACATATAAATTGCATGAACAGAAAGAAGGGACTCACCTGTTGAGTAACACACATTTCCTTATACGGAAAGCCTTGTCGGAATGGTGGGACATTTGAACGTCAGAATAGCGGGATGTCGCAATGGTGGGATGTCGGAATGGTGGGACGTTTGCATGTCGGAATGGTGGTATGTCGGAATGGTGGTATGTCGGAATGGTGGGATGTCGGAATAGCGGGATGTGGGAATGGCGGGATTTCGGAATGGGTGTTGCCACCCCCTTCATCATATACACAGTTATTTATACATCACCTTCCACCATGAAGCGTTGTCCCTTTTTGTTTCTCTCTTTGTTCTTAAAATGCTGTTATGCATGTCTAAACCAATCCATTAAATTAGATCATTTTGGCAGTAAAGCGATCTACAATGTGCTTGGTCGCAAAGCTGCTCATCTGTGGTAAACAGCTCTTCAGAAAGGCATTCTTCAATTGATTTCACTAATTCTATGTAATAATTTTGTGATTTCCTACAAAACTACACTTCTTCTCCCATCTGTCTGAGTATTTAATATTGTCTGGGTCCCGTTAAAACATGTATTTTTCCCATCTAATTCCTTGTTTGCTTTAAAACAAGTATTCCCCATTTTCTATCCCTTCAGTAGCCAACCAGTTTGTATGGAGTACACTGGAGCAACTTGACTGATCAGTAAAACACTGCTTTTGTTGTCACCGCAAGGCTTCCCCCGTCGGTTGTTTCACTGAGACACTACTGAGTAACTATAACTCAACACAGTTTATACACATAACATTCATATACATACTAACAAACAAACAAACAATTATTTATCGCAATTTTCTCATCTCTGTTTGAACGTACACCCAGGTAAATATTCCTGTAGTCTTCTCATACCGACTATGGACCCATTCATTGTTTAACTTCACTGTTTTGCAAATCCTAATTGAATATTACACATTGACATTGAACTTTACTTGATAAGCAGGTCTTGATTGCATTCAGCAGCCTATATGTGAGCATCTATGTGTAAGCTGTTCTTCTTTGCATTTATCAGCAGCAAGCAATTCTTCATTGCACATGCATATGAAAATAGTAAAACAATTCCAATGCGTTAGCGAAACCTTCTATATCAGGAGTGTCCATCATGATGCTGGGAATAGAACCTCTTTCCCAGAATAGTTCAACCTTCATTACTCAACTGATCATAACTCCGCAATGAGCACATTTCAAAGTATCATTCCTCTACATATATTCAAAAATCTATGTGTAAATGTTTAATATTTCTTATATTTGTTGATGTCATTCTGTGTGCATGTGGCCTAAACCCAATCTCTGTGTGGCAATTTTAATTTAAACAAGTTGAACTCTGCCTCTGATCATTTAAAAAAGGTGTGTACCAATATCAACCTTTCTCAGGTAATTACAGATCCTACAAAACCAAAGAGATCCTTCAAGGTTGTCCCTGATTGGCTCAATCTTAACAAATCAAAGGTAGAAAATCCGCAGTATCTGAACTTGGTGTTAGTTATCACTGCTCAATAGCCTGTATCAGAATTGCAAAAATGAAAACATTAGGTCCACGCTTTGTATCCAGATCCTGAAACATCTCCATGAGCAGGCTTTTTTTTAACTGATCTGTTGAATAGTTATATGACACTGTTAAAATCCCAGATGAAGATCTAGCACTTGACCATTTTTGTAAATCTTCTAATTCCATAGTTGATAAACACGCCCCTTTTAAAAAGTATAGAACTTAGAACAGGTCTATCCCTGGCTTTCGGCAGGACTGTCTTCTTTACTTTTTTTTCCCCTTGTCCTGTTCAGCATTATGTCAGAAGAATTGTAGTCTGAATACCTTTGATGCCAAACAGATTTGTTTTGCCAAGGGAAGTTTTATAAATGTAAAGCTCCCCTTGATGCCCATTTATTTATTTCTGTTTACAATATATGACATGAACTGAACTGAACCGGACCGGGGGACAAGGAAAGAAGAAGAGGAAAGAAGAGGAAACAGAACAAAAATAGAAACAAAAACCAGACAACCAGCTGCTACACCTGTAAAAAACAAAACAGACAACAATCCATGGCCTATGAGGGGAATCCAGCCTTAGCGCCACCAGGAGCACCTGAAAGCAGACAAGCAGAGAAAAAACAAACACACAAACAAACAAAAACAAGCACAAGAAGCGGCAATCGCATACAACACAGCTGTGGATATAGATGACCTGAGACGACATGATAATACATCAACTGATTAGTGACCATGCTACTGGACTAATGAATGTGTGTGTGTGTGTGTGTGAGAACATGCAACACCCATGGCACAGGACCTACATGATAACCATGCTTAGTTATGAGTGTATAAGCGTACAGGGCCACAATCCACAGCCCCCCCCCAAGCAATCAGAAGCAGGCAGAGAGGGCCACAAGACCCAGGCCACCAGCAGCCCCCACAGAGCACAGAACCCAGGCAGCCCACCGCAGGGGCAACCACGCATCCACCCAGAAGACTGCAGAGGAAGCCCCCGGAAAGAGCCCCCATAAGCATAGGGCAGAGGCACTCCGGGAACCAGGGGCAACAGCCCACCGACCCCGCCAGGCCCCAGCCGCCCAGACATGGGCCGTGCACTGGACCTGGGCCCCAGGAGCCCGAGCGCCCCCAAACCCCCCGGCAGAGGCCCCACCCAATACCCAGGAGGGCCAAGCGCCCCAGACAGCCACAAAGTGGGTCAGCGCCTGCCCCAGCGCCCCTGGCCAAGTGCCCTGGGAGTCAAGACGTGCCCACAGGTGGGTGAAGTCGCGAGCAGTGGGGAGAGGCAACGCTGATGCCCCATCGGGAGAAACACAGGCAGGCCAGGCGACAGCAAGTCCCAGATCCAGGCCCAATCATTACCACACACACTTTCACGTCCCATACATCCACACATCCACACATCCTACCTCCCTCGACTCTGCTGGGGTGTATTGCAGCGGGCACACCAGGAGGCCAGCAACCCCCCAGCCACCACAGACCCCGAACCAGCAGAACAATTAATTAATCCTCCTGGCCCCTCCTGCCCCGAGCAGACACCAGGAAGCAGGGGTGTGCGAAGAAGACCCCTCCCTCACAATACGTTTGGGCCTGCCAGGTCTGAAAAGGTAAGAATGCCGGTCCATACATCATCAAAAGCGGGAGAGCTTGTACACCCTATCTCTAAGGGAGAGCCCAGACACCCTGCGGAGGAAACCCATTTCGGCCGCTTGTATTCGCGATCTTGTTCTTTCGGTCACTACCCACAACTCGTGACCATAGGTGAGGATGGGAACGTAGATTGACCAGTAAGTAGAGAGCTTCGCCTTCTGGCTCAGCTCCCTCTTCACAACGACGGGTCGGTGCAGAGCCTGCAACACTGCAGGCGCCGCACCGATCCGCCCGTCAATCTCCCGCTCCATTCGTCCGTCACTCGTGAACAAGACCCCGAGATACTTGAACTCCTCCTCTTGGGGAAGGATCTCATTCCCGACCCGGAGAGAGCTTCTCAAACTACAAAATTTTTTTAATTGTTGAAACTTGATTTGAAGTGGATAAATAAGGAAGACAAACAGTTTTAAGTCAGGCTGATAACAATTAATTTTATAGCAAAATCTGTATTTTGTCATTTGTCGAGAGATGCTTATTGCTGAAGAAGTTCTTTCTCATTCTACAAAGTACAACGTTGTTTATCATTGAAACTTGATTAGACATGAATAAATATGAAGGACAAAGCAGTCTTAACTTGGTTTGAGTTAAGGAATTCGTTTTATAGGAGAATCCGAATTCGTGCATAACTCGTAAAATAGAGCTTATTTTCGGATTCCTAAAGAATGAGTCTGGTTCTTTCTCATAATACAAAGTTTGTTGTTTATTGTTGAAACTTGATCAGACCGTTAGATATAGTCGGACTCACCTCGACGCACGGCTTGGGATCTGGAACCAGTACTCTTGAGAGGGGTTGGACTCTCTTCCACTCTGGAGTTGCCCGTGGTGAGAGGCGCAGAGCAGGTGTGGGCATACTTATTGCCCCCCGGCTGTGTGCCAGTACATTGGGGTTTACCCCAGTGAACGAGAGGGTAGCCTCCCTCCGCCTTGGGTGGGGGGACGAGTCCTGACTGTTGTTTGTGCCTATGCGCCAAACAGCAGTTCAGAGTACCTACCCTTTTTGGAGTCTCTGGGGTAGGCACTGGAGAATGCTCCTACCGGAGACTCCCTCATTCTGCTGGGGGACTTCAATGCTCACGTGGGCAATGACAGTGAGACCTGGAGGGGTGTGATTGGGAGGAACGGCCCCCCCGATCTGAATCAGAGTGGTGTTATGTTGTTGGACTTCTGTGCCAGTCATAGACTGTCCATAACGAACACCATGTTCAGGCATAAGGGTGTCCATATGTGCACTTGGCACCAGGACACCCTTGGCCGCAGTTCGATGATCGACTTTGTGGTTGTATCATCGGACTTGCGGCCGTATGTGCTGGACACTCGGGTGAAGAGAGGGGCGGAGCTGTCAACTGATCACCACCTGGTGGTGAGTTGGCTCCGCTGGTGGGGGAGGATGCTGATCAGACCTGGCAGGCCCAAACGTATTGTGGCCCCAGCCGAGGCAGCTGGTCGGAGTTGTGGCCGTAAGGTGGTCGGTGCCTGTCGTGGCGGCAACCCTCGAACCTGCTGGTGGACACCAGTGGTGAGGGAAGCCGTCAAGCTGAAGAAGGAGTCCTATCGGGCCTTTTTGGCCAGTGGGACCCTGGAAGAAGCTGATATGTACCGACGGGCCAGACGGGCCGCGGCTTTGGCGGTTGCTGAGGCAAAGGGAGGAGTTCGGGAGGAGTTCGGTGAGACCATGGAGAACGATTTCCGGACGGCCTCGAAAAGATTCTGGTCCACCATCCGGCGTCTCAGGGGGGGGAAGCGGCTCACAGTCAACACTGTTTACAGTGCGGACGGGGCTTTGCTGACCTCAACTAGGGATGTTGTGAGTCGGTGGGGGGAGTACTTCGAGGAACTCCTCAATCCTACCAACACGTGCTCGGAAGAGGCAGAGTCGGAGAGCTCGGAGACGGGGCCTCCCATTTCTGGGGCTGAGGTTGCCGAGGTGGTTAAAAAGTTCCTCGGTGGCAAGGCCCCGGGGGTGGATGAGGTCCGTCCTGAGTTTCTCAAGGCTCTGGATGTTGTAGGGCTGTCTTGGCTGACACGCCTCTGCAGTATCGCGTGGACATCGGGGACAGTGCCTCTGGACTGGCAGATTGGGGTGGTGGTCCCCCTCTTTAAAAAGGGGGACCGGAGGGTGTGTTCCAACTATAGGGGTATCACACTCCTCAGCCTCCCTGGTAAGGTCTATTCGGGGGTATTGGAGAGGAGGATCCGTCGGATAATCGAGCCTCGGATTCAGGAGATGCAGTGTGGCTTTCGTCCTGCCCGTGGAACAGTGGACCAGCTCTATACCCTCGGCAGGATCCTGGAGGGTGCATGGGAGTTCGCCCAACCAGTCTACATGTGTTTTGTGTACTTGGAGAAAGCGTTCGACCGTGTCCCTCGTGGAGTCCTGTGGGGGGTGCTCCGGGAATATGGAGTGCCGAACCCCTTTATAGGGGCCGTTCGGTCTCTGTATGACCGGTGCCAGAGTTTGGTCCGCATTGCCGGCAGTAAGTCGGTTACGTTTCCGGTGAGAGTTGGACTCCGTCAGGGCTGCCCTTTGTCACCGATTCTGTTCCTAACTTTTATGGACAGAATTTCTAGGCGGAGCCAGGGCGTTGAGGGTGTCCCATTTGGCGACCTCAGAATCGGGTCTCTGCTTTTTGCAGATGATGTGGTTCTGTTAGCGTCGTCAGGCCGTGACCTTCAGCTCTCACTGGAGTGATTCGCAGCCGAGTGTGAAGCGGCTGGGATGAGAATCAGCACCTCCAAATCCGAGACTATGGTTCTCAGCCGGAAAAGGGTGGAATGCTCTCTCCGGGTCGGGAATGAGATCCTTCCCCAAGAGGAGGAGTTCAAGTATCTCGGGGTCTTGTTCACGAGTGACGGACGAATGGAGCGGGAGATTGACGGGCGGATCGGTGCGGCGCGTGCAGTGTTGCAGGCTCTGCACCGACCCGTCGTTGTGAAGAGGGAGCTGAGCCAGAAGGCGAAGCTCTCTACTTACTGGTCAATCTACGTTCCCATCCTCACCTATGGTCACGAGTTGTGGGTAGTGACCGAAAGAACAAGATCGCGAATACAAGCGGCCAAAATGGGTTTCCTCCGCAGGGTGTCTGTGCTCTCCCTTAGAGATAGGGTGAGAAGCTCAGTCATCCGGGAGGGGCTCGGAGTAGAACCGCTGCTCCTCCGCATTGAGAGGAGTCAGATGAGGTGGCTCGGGCATCTGGTTAGGATGCCCCCTGGGCGCCTCCCTGGGGAGGTGTTCCGGGCACGTCCCACTGGGAGGAGACCCCGGGGGAGACCCAGGACACGTTGGAGAGACTATGTCTCTCGGCTGGCCTGGGAACGCCTCGGGGTCCCCCCGGAAGAGCTGGAGGAAGTGGCCGGGGACAGAGACGTCTGGGTTTCTCTGCTCAAGCTGCTGCCCCCCCGACCCGACCCCCGGATAAGCGGCAGATGATGGATGGATGGATGGATATATCCTCCACCAACCAGACTTACAACCCCCGACTAGGGTAGCAGAATTTCTAAGCAGCTGTACCCCAAAACTACTATCAAAAATATATAAATTATTGTCTAAGATAGATGACACAATGTCTCTTCCATCCTCAAAATGGGAGGCAGATTTATCCATCAGTTCTGGTCATAGCTTCTAACCACAAATATGTTTGAACTCCTTCATAAAGACTCAAAATCCTAATTTACAGCTCATACAATACAAAATCCTTCATAGAACACACTATACAGGACAAAGGATGTTCAGGATGGGTCTAACACACTCAAACATCTGCTCACATTGCACAGATAACACACCTGATGATTATGCACACACTTTGTGGTTTTCTGCGCCTGTCCAGAAGTTCTGGCTTGAAGTCTGTGAGGACCTATCAACATGGCTAAAGTGTAGCATCCCTGCATGCCCCACACTGTGCATACTGGGTGACTTAGACAACATCAACATGGAAATTAACTCAGCACACATGGTTGTCACAGTGTTATGTATCGCAAAGAAAACTATTCTCATGAACTGGAAAGAGAAAAACAGTCTGTGTATTAACCAGTTTAGAAATTTTCTTTTAGATTATATTAGCATGGAAACAATGTCTGCCTCCTCAAAACATCAATTGGCTGAATTTCATTCTCTCTGGTCCCCTCTGATTAGTTTTATCACATAGTGGTGGTGGTGGGTTGCTGGGTGATGGTGGGTCTCAGGCCCGGGCTACCGCGACTGGTGTGACCGGGTGGTTTGTTTGTTTGTTTTTTGTAGAGGTCTTCCTGGGTGGGGTTGGGTTGAGTGGGGTGGGGCGGGATGGGTACCTTCTGGGGGTACAGTAGCTCCCGGAATATGGTCGCTGCAGGCCCCGAGCCTGGTGGACATCAGGCCCTCCTGCCCATTGTTGGCTCCCAGGTAGCGGGGATGCCTATTGCAGCCAGTCCCTGGCTGCCCTCTCTGGGGGAGAGTAGCTCCCCCGGTATATATCCCCATACCCCTCTCCCTTCTGGCTCCTGTACACAGCACACACTCACACATGAAGGGTTTTGGGGGCGTGTGTGTTCGGTGGGGTGTAGTGGATGGGGCCACGTAGGTGGTCCCCTTTGGTTGCACTCTGCAGTTCCCTGCCCCTGGTTTAATTACACCTTAGACATTACTACTTATCAAACACACTCACACACACACATTAGGTCTTGGGGGGTGGTTACACTGAGTGGCATCTGGTGGGCGGGGCTCTTTGGGTATGTAGGCTGCCCAGAGTGCCGCGCTCCCAGTTCTACAAGTTTGGCTGCCCCTCAATTTTAATTGCTCACTATTAGAAAATATTGAAGAGCCAGAAGGGTGAGGGGAGGGGTCTTCTTCGCACACCCCTGCTTCCTGGTGTCTGCTCGGGGCAGGAGGGGCCAGGAGGATTAATTAATTGTTCTGCTGGTTCGGGGTCTGTGGTGGCTGGGGGGTTGCTGGCCTCCTGGTGTGCCCGCTGCAATACACCCCAGCAGAGTCGAGGGAGGTAGGATGTGTGGATGTATGGGACGTGAAAGTTTGTGTGGTAATGATTGGGCCTGGATCTGGGACTTGCTGTCGCCTGGCCTGCCTGTGTTTCTCCCGATGGGGCATCAGCGTTGCCTCTCCCCACTGCTCGCGACTTCACCCACCTGTGGGCACGTCTTGACTCCCAGGGCACTTGGCCAGGGGCGCTGGGGCAGGCGCTGACCCACTTTGTGGCTGTCTGGGGCGCTTGGCCCTCCTGGGTATTGGGTGGGGCCTCTGCCGGGGGGTTTGGGGGCGCTCGGGCTCCTGGGGCCCAGGTCCAGTGCACGGCCCATGTCTGGGCGGCTGGGGCCTGGCGGGGTCGGTGGGCTGTTGCCCCTGGTTCCCGGAGTGCCTCTGCCCTATGCTTATGGGGGCTCTTTCCGGGGGCTTCCTCTGCAGTCTTCTGGGTGGATGCGTGGTTGCCCCTGCGGTGGGCTGCCTGGGTTCTGTGCTCTGTGGGGGTTGCTGGTGGCCTGGGTCCTGTGGCCCTCTCTGCCTGCTTCTGATTGCTTGGGGGGGGGCTGTGGATTGTGGCCCTGTACGCTTATACACTCATAACTAAGCACGGTTATCATGTAGGTCCTGTGCCATGGGTGTTGCATGTTCTCACACACACACACACACATTCATTAGTCCAGTAGCATGGTCACTAAGCAGATGATGTATTATCATGTCGTCTCAGGTCATCTATATCCACAGCTGTGTTGTATGCGATTGCCGCTTCTTGTGCTTGTTTTTGTTTGTTTGTGTGTTTGTTTTTTCTCTGCTTGTCTGCTTTCAGGTGCTCCTGGTGGCGCTAAGGCTGGATTCCCCTCATAGGCCATGGATTGTTGTCTGTTTTGTTTTTTACAGGTGTAGCAGCTGGTTGTCTGGTTTTTGTTTCTATTTTTGTTCTGTTTCCTCTTCTTTCCTCTTCTTCTTTCCTTGTCCCCCGGTCCGGTTCAGTTCAGTTCATGTCATATATTGTAAACAGAAATAAATAAATGGGCATCAAGGGGAGCTTTACATTTATAAAACTTCCCTTGGCAAAACAAATCTGTTTGGCATCAAAGGTATTCAGACTACAATTCTTCTGACATAATGCTGAACAGGACAAGGGGAAAAAAAAGTAAAGAAGACAGTTCTGCCGAAAGCCAGGGATAGACCTGTTCTAAGTTCTATACTTTTTAAAAGGGGCGTGTTTATCAACTATGGAATTAGAAGATTTACAAAAATGGTCAAGTGCTAGATCTTCATCTGGGATTTTAACAGTGTCATATAACTATTCAACAGATCAGTTAAAAAAAAGCCTGCTCATGGAGATGTTTCAGGATCTGGATACCAAGCGTGGACCTAATGTTTTCATTTTTGCAATTCTGATACAGGCTATTGAGCAGTGATAACTAACACCAAGTTCAGATACTGCGGATTTTCTACCTTTGATTTGTTAAGATTGAGCCAATCAGGGACAACCTTGAAGGATCTCTTTGGTTTTGTAGGATCTGTAATTACCTGAGAAAGGTTGATATTGGTACACACCTTTTTTAAATGATCAGAGGCAGAGTTCAACTTGTTTAAATTAAAATTGCCACACAGAGATTGGGTTTAGGCCACATGCACACAGAATGATATCAACAAATATAAGAAATATTAAACATTTACACATAGATTTTTGAATATATGTAGAGGAATGATACTTTGAAATGTGCTCATTGCGGAGTTATGATCAGTTGAGTAATGAAGGTTGAACTATTCTGGGAAAGAGGTTCTATTCCCAGCATCATGATGGACACTCCTGATATAGAAGGTTTCGCTAACGCATTGGAATTGTTTTACTATTTTCATATGCATGTGCAATGAAGAATTGCTTGCTGCTGATAAATGCAAAGAAGAACAGCTTACACATAGATGCTCACATATAGGCTGCTGAATGCAATGAAGACCTGCTTATCAAGTAAAGTTCAATGTCAATGTGTAATATTCAATTAGGATTTGCAAAACAGTGAAGTTAAACAATGAATGGGTCCTTAGTCGGTATGAGAAGACTACAGGAATATTTACCTGGGTGTACGTTCAAACAGAGATGAGAAAATTGCGATAAATAATTGTTTGTTTGTTTGTTAGTATGTATATGAATGTTATGTGTATAAACTGTGTTGAGTTATAGTTACTCAGTAGTGTCTCAGTGAAACAACCGACGGGGGAAGCCTTGCGGTGACAACAAAAGCAGTGTTTTACTGATCAGTCAAGTTGCTCCAGTGTACTCCATACAAACTGGTTGGCTACTGAAGGGATAGAAAATGGGGAATACTTGTTTTAAAGTAAACAAGGAATTAGATGGGAAAAATACATGTTTTAACGGGACCCAGACAATATTAAATACTCAGACAGATGGGAGAAGAAGTGTAGTTTTGTAGGAAATCACAAAATTATTACATAGAATTAGTGAAATCAATTGAAGAATGCCTTTCTGAAGAGCTGTTTACCACAGATGAGCAGCTTTGCGACCAAGCACATTGTAGATCGCTTTACTGCCAAAATGATCTAATTTAATGGATTGGTTTAGACATGCATAACAGCATTTTAAGAACAAAGAGAGAAACAAAAAGGGACAACGCTTCATGGTGGAAGGTGATGTATAAATAACTGTGTATATGATGAAGGGGGTGGCAACACCCATTCCGAAATCCCGCCATTCCGACATCCCGCTATTCCGACATCCCACCATTCCGACATACCACCATTCCGACATACCACCATTCCGACATGCAAACGTCCCACCATTGCGACATCCCGCTATTCTGACGTTCAAATGTCCCACCATTCCGACAAGGCTTTCCGTATAAGGAAATGTGCTGCCTATCCCGGGCTCACCAGATCCTCTCCGACCCCACCCACCCCAACCATGGACTGTTTTCCCCCCTGGCGTCCGGCAGAAGGTTCCGCAGCATCTCCTGCAGAACGACCAGACTACTGAACAGTTTCTTCCCCCTGGCCATCAGACTGCTTAACGCCACATAACACTCCTCCACCCCTAAACACACACACAGACACTACAAAAACCACCCCCCATGGACATGGACAATACACGCACCTTAGTTAGTCTAGTTTTGTCTTCAACATGAACCTGGGGACTCCTTGGCACTTACTTTACTCTGACTGTGAAATTCTTTTCTAGTTCTCTTAAGTGCAATTGTTATAGTGCAATATTTAATGTTTCTCTTTGCAATAACTCAGTGCAATATTTAATGTTTCTCTTTGCAATAACTCAGTGCAATATTTAATGTTTCTCTTTGCAATAACTCAGTGCAATATTTAATGTTTCTCTTTGCAATAACTTAGTGCAATATACATGAATATATATATACTTATTTACCCTGCATATAGTTAGCTCTTAGCTCTTAGTTATAGAAAACATATTTATTGTATAGGAATAAGGTCTAGCTCTGTTACACTGGTAGCCAAGTAACGACATTTCGTTGTCAAGATTCACCTTGTGTTTTTTGTGCAATGACAATAAAGGAAGTCTAAGTCTAAGTCTAAGTCTAAGTCTATGTGTGTTACTCAACAGGTGAGTCCCTTCTTTCTGTTCATGCAATTTATATGTTTAACATGTTTATAGACAAGCGTTATTAAAAACACAAAGTCTCGGCAACTGGAGGAGGAGAAGCAGTCCGCGGTGGTTTTCAATCACACACTCCAATGCCACTTGTTTCAACTTCCGAAAATTTAATCCAGGAAAAAAAGGCTTACAAACATGGACCAAAACGGCTCCATAACACGCACAAGAATCCAAAAGAAACGAAAGTTAACTAAAAGAAAGCAAATAAACAGTATGAAGTGGTCAAAATTGGTTTTACGCATGCCTATGTGCGTCTGGCACATGCGTCTTCGGGCTCTCCCACGTTGGTTTGTGGATGAAAGCTATATGTTCAGCTGTAATGTCATGTAAAATCAATCTCTACATGACATTTAGTCCCAGGTGTGACCAGTTAGGTCCTTAAGATATCAACAGGCTGTATAAAGCTACAACCGTTGCGGCTGTGTGTTTGTGCAAAATGCGCAAAACCCATCCGCGCTTCCCAAAATTGGAGTGAGTACTCATAAATCACGTGAATATCATGAATAAACGTTTTTACTGCATTTTGTTGTGTTTTATACGTTCTATGCTGTCATTTCTCTCTTCTCCTATTGGCAAGGCAAGGCAGAGTGCTCGCAACTGTGTCCTGTGCAGTAGCCGTGATATCTGTAATTGCAATTATTACTTTTGCATATGATGACAGCGTGCAAAAGACGCATGGGCTCTGTGGAGAGCTCCGCTCCAGCTGGCTGCTGTGACAGCTCACTGACACTGTATTTCTGCTTAATCAGTTTCAGTCTCGCCAGAGTTACATTAATATCTGTATTTTTATATTTGAAATTCAGGGGATTTTGATAATAGATTATTAAAGTTTGTTTGCGAGGCTGTGGCCTCTGCATGTGCAAAGCTTGTGCGCCAAACTTTAGGGCGTATTTGCGCCGGCATATCATTAGTGCAAAATGTTTTGGGTAAAAAATAGGCTATTAAAAGGAACTGTCGGAATGGCGGTATGTTAAAAAAAACAAAAAACATACCGCCATTCCGACCATAGGAGGAAAAAAGTGTCGGAAAAGTGTGGGACGTTTGATAAAAAATTAAGTGTCGCCATTCCGACAATTGGAGACCCATGTCGGAATGGCGAGATGTCGGAATGGCAGCATGTAACCATGATGAAGGAGAGACCATTTGAGCAGCACAGCCATTTCGCAGCACAGGGACAGCAATCCAAGTTACAGGATCTCCCACGTGGTATCACCTGTCACATTGTGTCAAGGCATCAAAAGAAGAAAAAATCACCAAACTCAAGGACAAAAAGACAAAGACTCCGGTGAACGAAGACAGAGGACTGACAAACCAGAAATACAAAAGGATTCTCGATATCAAGATCCAGAAGAAGAGGCTAACAATGCCACGAACACTTACGATGCTGGGAATGATGCCAGCAATGAACAGAGAAGAAGATTCAGTGTCATCAATCTGCATTACGTGCCTCTAATGAGGGGGTGAATATAGAATCCTCAACGATTACAACGTCTCTGGGAACTGTGACAACAACAAGGTTTAAACCATTTTGATATATATTGTAACCTATTGTCTAAGGAATAGTGCTGAAAATGAGGTAAATCTAATCCACCACTGTCCTTGGTCTTCTGTAGGGTTTTTAAACTAATACGTGGTGGTTTGTTTTTCCACAGAAATTTGGAGATGCATGAATCTAGTGACTTAAACCAAGTAGCAGATGGTTTTATGGGGATCATTGAGAACAAATAGTTAACTTTTGGTAGTATCATCATTTTAATGGATGTAACTCTCCCCATGAGTGATATAGGTAAGGACTTCCAACGAGAGATCGTCCTCTACTGTCTTTAATAATTGCACATAATTTAGCTTTGTTAGCTCTGAGAGCCTGGAGGAAATGTTTATGCCTAAATATCTACTATTTCCTGACTGTAAAGTGATCGCAGGTATATTATGGACCCTACAGTTAATGGGCAGAACTGTGGTCTTAGACCAGTTGATAGAGTAGTCAGAAAGTGCTGAGAATTTATTTATGAGTGTGATCGTGTGACTGAGAGACGTCTGTGAGTTCTGAAGGAAAAGTAATACATCATCAGCATAAAGACTTATTTTATGCTCAATATTTTGGGATTAATTACTCACAAACGGGTAAGAAAAGGTAGTATTGCCCGACCATACATGATCAAAACAGGGAGCGGAGGTGGTTCAGCTGCAAGGTGTGAATGTCTGACTATAGTTTGTAAAAAGCGGGTAAGATAAGGTGCGAATGCCCGACAATGTATGATCAAAAGAGGGAGCGGAGGGTTTTGGCTACAAGAAGGTTTGAATATCCGACCATAGTTTGTAAAAAGCGGGTAAGAAAAGGTTACCATACATCATCAAAAGCAGGAGTGGATGTGTTCGGCTACAAGAAGATTTGAATGTCCATCAATAATTGCTTTAAAACATGAAAGAAAATTTTCGAATATCAAACCGCACATGATCATAAGCGGGAGAGGAGTTGTTCAGCTGCAAGAAGGTGTGAATGTCCACCCATAATTACTGAAAAATGGGTAAGAAAAGGTGAAAATGCCCAACCATACATCATCAAAAGCAGGAGTGGATGTGTTCGGCTACAAGAAAGTTTGAATGTCCGACCATAGTTTGTAAAAAGCGGGTAAGAAAAGGTTCGAATGCCCGAACATAGACCATCAAAAGAGGGAGCGGAGGTGTTCCGCTGTAAGAAGGTGTAAATGTCCGACCATAGTTGGTAAAAAACGGGTAAGAAAAGGTTAAAATACCCGACTGTACACAATCAATAGGGGGAGCGGAGTTGTTTGGCTACAAGAAGGTGTGAAAGTCCGACCACGGTTTGTAAAAAGCGGGTAAGAAAAGGTTCGAATGCCCGAATATATACCATCAAAAGTGGAAGTGGATGTGTTCGGCTGCAAGAAGGTGTGAACGTCCGACCAAAGTTTGTAAAAAGCAGTTAAGAAAAGGTTCGAATATCCAACCAAACATAATCAAAAGCGGGAGCAGAGCTGTTCGACTGCAAGTAGGTGTGAATGTCAGATCATAATTTGCAAAAAGCTGATGAGAAAGGGTGAGAATGCCCGGCTATACACCATCAAATGCGGGAGCGGAAGTGTTCGGCTGTGAGTAGGTGTGAATGTCCAACCATAATTGCTGAAAAATGTGTTAGAAGAGACTAGAATGCCGGACAAGACATCATCAAATGCGGGAGCGGAGTTGTTCGGCTGTGAGTAGGTGTGAATCTCCGAGCATAGTTTGTAAAAAGGGGGTAAGAATAGGTTCGAATGCCCTAACATACACTATCAAAACAGGGAGCTGAGGTGGCTCAGCTGCAAGGTGTGAATGTCTGACTATAGTTTATAAATAAGGTGCGAATGCCCAACAATGTATAATCAAAAGAGGGAGCGGAGGTTTTCGGCTACAAGAAGGTTTGAATGTCCGACCATAGTTTGTAAAAAGCGGGTAAGAAAAGGTTCAAATGCCTGACTATACACCATCAAAAGCGGGAGCAGAGGTGTTCCGCTGTAAGACGGTGTGAATGTCCGACCATATTTGGTAAAAAGCGGGTAAGAAAAGGTTAAAATACCCGACTGTACACAATCAATAGCGGGAGAGGAGGTGTTCAGCTGCAAGAAGGTGTGAATGTCCACCCATAATTACTGAAAAATGGGTAAGAAAAGGTGCGAATGCCAAACCATACATTATCAAAAGCAGGTGTGAATGTCAGATCATAATTTGCAAAAAGCTGATGAGAAAGGGTGAGAATGCCCGACTATACACCATCAAATGCGGGAGCGGAGTTGTTCGGCTGTGAGTAAGTGTGAATCTCCGACCATAATTGCTGAAAAATGTGTTAGAAAAGGTAAGAATGCCGGTCCATACATCATCAAAAGCGGGAGAGGTGGTGTTCGGCTGCAAGTAGGTGTGAATGTCCAGCCATAATTACTAACAAACGGGTAAGAAAAGGTAGTATTGCCAGACCATACATGATCAAAACAGGGAGCGGAGGTGGTTCAGCTGCAAGAAGGTGTGAATGTCCAACTAAAGTTCAAATATATTAACAAAAGCGGGAGGAGAGGTCTTCGGATGAGAGTGGTTGAGAATTTCCAACCATAATCTATAAAATGCGGTGAAAAAAAAGGTGTGATAGAACACTAAAAGGTGGAGCGGAAGTGTTCGGCTGCAAGAAGGTGTGAATATCCGACTATATTTGGTGAAAAGCAGGTGAAGCAAGGTCTGAATGCCCAACCTTACATCATCAAAAGCGAGATCAGAGGTGTTTGGCTGCATGAAGGCCATAGTTTGCCAAAAGCGGGTAAGCTGCGAATGACCGACTAAATATCAACAAAAGGTCTTCGGATGCAAGTGGGTGTGAATATCCCACCATACAAGTATGGTGTAGAGGAAGCTGTGAACAGCCGACCATAGTTGGCAAAAAGCGGGTGAGAAAAGGTGCGAATGTCCAACCATACATGATCAAAACAGGGAGCGGAGGTGTTTGGCTGTGACAAGGTGTGAATGTCCACCCAAAATTAATGAAAAGCGGGCAACAAGTAGGTTTAAATGCCCAACCATACATCATCAAAAGCAGGAGTGGATGTGTTCGGCTACAAGAAGGTTTGAATGTCCGAGCATAGTTTGTAAAAAGCGGGTAAGACAAGGTGCGAATGCCCGACAATATATGATCAAAAGAGGGAGTGGAGGTCTTCGGCTGCAAGGTCTGAATGTCCAACCATAATTTTTAAAAACCGGGTAAGAAAAGGCTCGAAATTCCGACTATACACAATCAAAAGCGGGAGCGGGAGGTTTTCAGCTGCAAATCCTTCACTCAAACCAAGTGAAAACTGCTTTGTCCTTCATATTTATCAATGTCTAGATCGACTTCAACAAAGAACAACATTGTACTTTGCAGTAAAGAAAGAGCAAATCAAAAGTTTTAGGAATCCGAGAATAAGCTTATTTTCATGAGTTCTGCACGATTATTGATTTTACTATAAATGAATGCCTTCACTCAAACTATGTTAAAACTGCTTTGTCCTTCATATTTATCAATGTCTAGATTGACTTCAACAAAGAACAACACTGGATTTTGCAGTAGAAGAAAGAGCAACACTGAAGGATCAGTAATCCGAGAATAAGCTTATTTTCATACGTTCTGCATGATTTGGGATTTTATGTATAAAATGAATTCCTTCACTCAAACCAAGTTAAAACTGCTTTGTCCTTCATATTTATCAATGTCTAGATCGACTTCAACAAAGAACAACATTGTATTTTGCAGTAGAAGAAAAAGCAACACTGAAGGATCAGGAATCCGAGAATAAGCTTCTTTTCATACGTTCTGCATGATTTGGGATTTTATGTATAAAATGAATTCCTTCACTCAAACCAAGTGAAAACTGCTTTGTCCTTCATATTTATCAATGTCTAGATTTACTTCAACAAAGAACAACATTGTATTTTGCAGTAGTAGAAAGAGCAACACTTGAAGGAACAGGAATCCGAGAATAAGCTTATTTTCATACGTTCTGCATGATTTGGGATTTTATGTATAAAATGAATTCCTTTACTCAAACTATGTTAAAACTGCTTTGTCCTTCATATTTATCAATGTCTAGATTGACTTCAACAAAGAACAACATTGTATTTTGCAGTAGAAGAAATAGCAACACTGAAGGATCAGGAATCCGAAAACACGCTTATTTTCATACGTTCTGCTTGATTTGGGATTTTGCTATAAAATTAATTCCTTCACTCAAACAAAGTGGAAACTGCTTTGTCCTTCATATTTATCAATGTCTATATCGATTTCAACAAAGAACAAGGCTGTATTTTGCAGTATAGGAAAGAGCAACACTGGAGGATCAGGAATCCGAGAATAAGCTTACTTTCATGAGTCCTGCACGATTTCGGATTTTCCTATAAAATGAATTGCTTTGCTCAAACCAAGTTAAAATTGCTTTGTCCTTCATAGTTATCCATGTCTAAAATGTATCAAGCATAAAGTTCCTCATATTACCCTGAATGAGAAAGAAGCATCCCTTTGGTTGAGCAATACGTTCCTTATGCGGAGTTATGCATGATTTCGGATTTTGCTATAAAATTCATTCCTTCACACCTTTTTTTTCACCGCATTTTATAGATTATGGTTGGAAATTTCAACCACTCTAATCCGAAGACCTCTCCTCCCGCTTTTGTTAATATATTTGAACTTTAGTTGGACATTCACCCCTTTTTGCAGCTAAACCACCTCCGCTCCCTGTTTTGATCATGTATGGTCTGGCAATACTACATTTTCTTACCCGTTTGTGAGTAATTATGGCTGGATATTCACACCTACTTGCAGCTGAACACAATCTCTCTCGCTTTTAATTATGTTTGGATATTCGAACCTTTTCTTTACTGCTTTTTGCCAACTTTGGTCGGACGTTCACACCTTCTTGCAGCCGAACACCTCCGCTTCCGCTTTTGATGGTATATATTCGGGCATTCGAACCTTTTCTTACCAGCTTTTTACAAACGATGGTTGGACTTTCACACCTTCTTGTAGCCGAACAACTCCGCTCCCGCTATTGATTGTGTACAGTCGGGTATTTTAACCTTTTCTTACCCGCTTTTTACCAACTATGGTCGGACATTCACACCGTCTTACAGCGGAACATCTCCGCTCCCGCTTTTGATGGTGTATAGTCAGGCATTTGAACCTTTTCTTACCCGCTTTTTACAAACTATGGTCGGACATTCAAACCTTCGTGTAGCCGAAAACCTCTGCTCCCTCTTTTGATTATACATTGTCGGGCATTCGCACCTTATCTTACCCGCTTTTTACAAACTATAGTCAGACATTCACACCTTGCAGCTAAACCACCTCCGCTCCCTGTTTTGATCATGTATGGTCTGGCAATACTACATTTTCTTACCCGTTTGTGAGTAATTATGGCTGGATATTCACACCTACTTGCAGCTGAACACAATCTCTCTCGCTTTTAATTATGTTTGGATATTCGAACCTTTTCTTTACTGCTTTTTGCCAACTTTGGTCGGACGTTCACACCTTCTTGCAGCCGAACACCTCCGCTTCCGCTTTTGATGGTATATATTCGGGCATTCGAACCTTTTCTTACCAGCTTTTTACAAACGATGGTTGGACTTTCACACCTTCTTGTAGCCGAACAACTCCGCTCCCGCTATTGATTGTGTACAGTCGGGTATTTTAACCTTTTCTTACCCGCTTTTTACCAACTATGGTCGGACATTCACACCGTCTTACAGCGGAACATCTCCGCTCCCTCTTTTGATGGTGTATAGTCAGGCATTTGAACCTTTTCTTACCCGCTTTTTACAAACTATGGTCGGACATTCAAACCTTCGTGTAGCCGAAAACCTCAGCTCCCTCTTTTGATTATACATTGTCGGGCATTCGCACCTTATCTTACCCGCCTTTTACAAACTATAGTCAGACATTCACACCTTGCAGCTGAACCACCTCCGCTCCCTGTTTTGATCATGTATGGTCTGGCAATACTACCTTTTCTTACCCCTCCATCCATCCATCATCTGCCGCTTATCCGGGGGTCGGGTCGCGGGGGCAGCAGCTTGAGCAGAGAAACCCAGACGTCTCTGTCCCCGGCCACTTCTTCCAGCTCTTCCGGGGGGACCCCGAGGCGTTCCCAGGCCAGCCGAGAGACATAGTCTCTCCAGCGTGTCCTGGGTCTTCCCCGGGGTCTCCTCCCAGTGGGACGTGCCCGGAACACCTCCCCAGGGAGGCGCCCAGGGGGCATCCTAACCAGATGCCCGAGCCACCTCATCTGACTCCTCTCAATGCGGAGGAGCAGCGGTTCTACTCCGAGCCCCTCCCGGATGACTGAGCTTCTCACCCTATCTCTAAGGGAGAGCCCAGACACCCTGCGGAGGAAACCCATTTCGGCCGCTTGTATTCGCGATCTTGTTCTTTCGGTCACTACCCACAACTCGTGACCATAGGTGAGGATGGGAACGTAGATTGACCAGTAAGTAGAGAGCTTCGCCTTCTGGCTCAGCTCCCTCTTCACAACGACGGGTCGGTGCAGAGCCCGCAACACTGCAGACGCCGCACCGATCCGCCCGTCAATCTCCCGCTCCATTCGTCCCTCACTCGTGAACAAGACCCCGAGATACTTGAACTCCTCCACTTGGGGAAGGATCTCATTCCCGACCCGGAGAGAGCATTCCACCCTTTTCCGGCTGAGAACCATAGTCTCGGATTTGGAGGTGCTGATTCTCATCCCAGCCGCTTCACACTCGGCTGCGAATCGCTCCAGTGAGAGCTGAAGGTCACGGCCTGACGACGCTAACAGAACCACATCATCTGCAAAAAGCAGAGACCCGATTCTGAGGTCGCCAAATCGGACACCCTCAACGCCCTGGCTGCGCCTAGAAATTCTGTCCATAAAAGTTAGGAACAGAATCGGTGACAAAGGGCAGCCCTGACGGAGTCCAACTCTCACCGGAAACGTATCCGACTTACTGCCGGCAATGCGGACCAAACTCTGGCACCGGTCATACAGAGACCGAACGGACCCTATCAAGGGGTCCGGCACTCCATATTCCCGGAGCACCCCCCACAGGACTCCACGAGGGACACGGTCGAACGCTTTCTCCAAGTCCACAAAACACATGTAGACTGGTTGGGCGAACTCCCATGCACCCTCCAGGATCCTGCCGAGGGTATAGAGCTGGTCCACTGTTCCACGGCCAGGACGAAAGCCACACTGCATCTCCTGAATCCGAGGCTCGATTATCCGACGGATCCTCCTCTCCAATACCCCCGAATAGACCTTACCAGGGAGGCTGAGGAGTGTGATACCCCTATAGTTGGAACACACCCTCCGGTCCCCCTTTTTAAAGAGGGGGACCACCACCCCAATCTGCCAGTCCAGAGGCACTGTCCCCGATGTCCACGCGATGCTGCAGAGGCGTGTCAGCCAAGACAGCCCTACAACATCCAGAGCCTTGAGAAACTCAGGACGGACCTCATCCACCCCCGGGGCCTTGCCACCGAGGAGCTTTTTGACCACCTCGGCAACCTCAGCCCCAGAAATGGGAGGCCCCGTCTCCGAGCTCTCCGACTCTGCCTCTTCCGAGCACGTGTTGGTAGGATTGAGGAGTTCCTCGAAGTACTCCCCCCACCGACTCACAACATCCCTAGTTGAGGTCAGCAAAGCCCCGTCCCCACTGTAAACAGTGTTGACTGTGAGCCGCTTCCCCCCCCTGAGACGCCGGATGGTGGACCAGAATCTCTTCGAGGCCGTCCGGAAATCGTTCTCCATGGTCTCACCGAACTCCTCCCAGGCCCGAGTTTTTGCCTCAGCAACCGCCGAAGCCGCAGCCCGTCTGGCCTGTCGGCTGCTTCCAGGGTCCCACTGGCCAAAAAGGCCCGATAGGACTCCTTCTTCAGCTTGACGGCTTCCCTCACCACTGGTGTCCACCAGCAGGTTCGAGGGTTGCCGCCACGACAGGCACCGACCACCTTACGGCCACAACTCCGATCAGCTGCCTCGGCAATGGAGTCACGGAACATGGCCCATTCGGACTCAATGTCCCCCACCTCCCCCGGGATATGGTTGAAGCTCTGCCGGAGGTGGGAGTTAAAGCTCCTTCTGACGGGGGATTCTGACAAACGCTCCCAGCAGACCCTCACAATACGTTTGGGCCTGCCAGGTCTGATCGGCATCCTCCCCCACCAGCGGAGCCAACTCACCACCAGGTGGTGATCAGTTGACAGCTCCGCCCCTCTCTTCGCCCGAGTGTCCAGGACATACGGCCGCAAGTCCGATGATACAACCACAAAGTCGATCATCGAACTGCGGCCAAGGGTGTCCTGGTGCCAAGTGCACATATGGACACCCTTATGTCTGAACATGGTGTTCGTTATGGACAGTCCATGACCAGCACAGAAGTCCAACAACATAACACCACTCTGGTTCAGATCGGGGGGGCCGTTCCTCCCAATCACACCCCTCCAGGTCTCACTGTCATTGCCCACGTGAGCATTGAAGTCCCCCAGCAGAACGAGGGAGTCTCCGGTAGGAGCATTCTCCAGTGCCTCCCCCAGAGACTCCAAAAAAGGGTGGGTACTCTGAACTGCTGTTTGGCGCATAGGCACAAACAACAGTCAGGACTCGTCCCCCCACCCGAAGGCGGAGGGAGGCTACCCTCTCGTTCACTGGGGTAAACCCCAATGTACTGGCACACAGCTGGGGGGCAATAAGTATGCCCACACCTGCTCTGCGCCTCTCACCACGGGCAACTCCAGAGTGGAAGAGAGTCCAACCCCTCTCAAGAGGACTGGTTCCAGAGCCCAAGCCGTGCGTCGAGGTGAGTCCGACTATATCTAGCCGGAACCGCTCAGCCTCGCGCACCAGCTCCGGCTCCTTCCCCAACAGAGAGGTGACATTCCACGTCCCAAGAGCTAGCTTCAGTAGCCGAGGATCAGACCGCCAAGGCCTCTGCCTTCGGCCGCTACCCAGCTCACATCGCACCCGACCCCCTTGGCCCCTCCCACGGGTGGTGAGCCCGTCGGAAGGGGGACCCACGTCATCATTTTGGGCTATGCCCGACCGAGCCCCATGGGCACAGACCCGGCCACCAGGCGCCCGCTGCCGGGCCCCACCCCCGGGCCTGGCTCCGGGGGGAGGCCCCGGTGTCCCACATCCGGGCAAGGGATCACGAGGTCCAAATTTTTTGTTCATCATAAGGGGTCTTTTGAGCTGTTCTTTGTCTGGTCCCTCATCTAGGATCTGTTTGCCTTGGGTGACCCTACCAGGGGCTTAAAGCCCCGGGCAACATAGCTCCCAGACTCATTGGGGCACGCAAACTCCCCCACCACGATAAGGTGACAGCTCAGGAGGGAGTGACAGCTCAGGAGGGAGCTAAAAAGAACAACCTTTTTCTTACCCCTTTGTGAGTAATTATGGCTGGACATTCACACCTACTTGCAGTCGAACAGCTCTGCTCCCGCTTTTGATTATGTTTGGTTGGATATTCGAACCTTTTCTTAACTGCTTTTACAAACTTTGGTCGGACGTTCACACCTTCTTGCAGCCGAACACCTCCGCTTCCGCTTTTGATGGTATATATTCGGGCATTCGAACCTTTTCTTACCAGCTTTTTACAAACCATGGTTGGACTTTCACATCTTCTTGTAGCCGAACACATCCGCTCCCCATATTGATTGTGTACGGTCGGGTATTTTAACCTTTTCTTACCCACTTTTTACCAACTATGGTCGGACATTCACACCTTCTTACAGCGGAACATCTCCGCTCCCTCTTTTGATGGTGTATGTTTGGGCATTCGAACCTTTTCTTACCCGCTATTTACAAACTATGCTCGGACATTGAAACCTTCTTGTAGCCGAACACATCCACTCCTTCTTTTGATGATGTATGCTTGGGCATTCAAACCTACTTTTTGCCCGCTTTTCATTAATTTTGGGTGGACATTCACACCTTGTCACAGCCAAACACCTCCGCTCCCTGTTTTGATCATGTATGGTTGGATATTCGCACCTTGTCTCACCCGCTTTTTGCAAACTATGGTCGGCTGTTCACAGCTTCCTCTCCACCATACTTGTATGGTGGGATGTTCACACCCAGTTGCATCCGAAGACATCCGCCCCCACTTTTGTTGATATTTAGTTGGTCATTCGCAGCTTACCCGCTTTTGGAGAAACTATGGCCTTCTTGCAGCCAAACACCTCTGATCTCGCTTTTGATAATGTAAGGTTGGGCATTCAGACCTTGCTTCACCTGCTTTTCACCAAATATAGTCGGACATTCACACCTTCTTGCAGCCGAACACTTCCGCTCCACCTTTTAGTGTTCTATCACACCTTTTTTTCACCGAATTTTATAGATTATGGTTGGAAATTCTCAACCACTCTCATCCGAAGACCTCTCCTCCCGCTTTTGTTAATATATTTGAACTTTAGTGAGACATTCACACCTTCTTGCAGCTGAACCACCTCCGCTCCCTGTTTTGATCATGTATGGTCTGGCAATACTACATTTTCTTACCCGTTTGTGAGTAATTATGGCTGGATATTCACACCTACTTGCAGCTGAACACAATCTCTCTCGCTTTTAATTATGTTTGGATATTCGAACCTTTTCTTTACTGCTTTTTGCCAACTTTGGTCGGACGTTCACACCTTCTTGCAGCCGAACACCTCCGCTTCCGCTTTTGATGGTATATATTCGGGCATTCGAACCTTTTCTTACCAGCTTTTTACAAACGATGGTTGGACTTTCACACCTTCTTGTAGCCGAACAACTCCGCTCCCGCTATTGATTGTGTACAGTCGGGTATTTTAACCTTTTCTTACCCGCTTTTTACCAACTATGGTCGGACATTCACACCGTCTTACAGCGGAACATCTCCGCTCCCGCTTTTGATGGTGTATAGTCAGGCATTTGAACCTTTTCTTACCCGCTTTTTACAAACTATGGTCGGACATTCAAACCTTCGTGTAGCCGAAAACCTCAGCTCCCTCTTTTGATTATACATTGTTGGGCATTCGCACCTTATCTTACCCGCCTTTTACAAACTATAGTCAGACATTCACACCTTGCAGCTGAACTACCTCAGCTCCCTGTTTTGATCATGTATGGTCTGGCAATACTACCTTTTCTTACCCCTTTGTGAGTAATTATGGCTGGACATTCACACCTACTTGCAGTCGAACAGCTCTGCTCCCGCTTTTGATTATGTTTGGTTGGATATTCGAACCTTTTCTTAACTGCTTTTTACAAACTTTGGTCGGACGTTCACACCTTCTTGCAGCCGAACACCTCCGCTTCCGCTTTTGATGGTATATATTCGGGCATTCGAACCTTTTCTTACCAGCTTTTTACAAACCATGGTTGGACTTTCACATCTTCTTGTAGCCGAACACATCCGCTCCCCATATTGATTGTGTACGGTCGGGTATTTTAACCTTTTCTTACCCACTTTTTACCAACTATGGTCGGACATTCACACCTTCTTACAGCGGAACATCTCCGCTCCCTCTTTTGATGGTGTATGTTTGGGCATTCGAACCTTTTCTTACCTGCTATTTACAAACTATGCTCGGACATTGAAACCTTCTTGTAGCCGAACACATCCACTCCTTCTTTTGATGATGTATGCTTGGGCATTCAAACCTACTTTTTGCCCGCTTTTCATTAATTTTGGGTGGACATTCACACCTTGTCACAGCCAAACACCTCCGCTCCCTGTTTTGATCATGTATGGTTGGATATTCGCACCTTGTCTCACCCGCTTTTTGCAAACTATGGTCGGCTGTTCACAGCTTCCTCTCCACCATACTTGTATGGTGGGATGTTCACACCCAGTTGCATCCGAAGACCTCCGCCCCCACTTTTGTTGATATTTAGTTGGTCATTCGCAGCTTACCCGCTTTTGGCAAACTATGGCCTTCTTGCAGCCAAACACCTCTGATCTCGCTTTTGATAATGTAAGGTTGGGCATTCAGACCTTGCTTCACCTGCTTTTCACCAAATATAGTCGGACATTCACACCTTCTTGCAGCCGAACACTTCCGCTCCACCTTTTAGTGTTCTATCACACCTTTTTTTCACCGAATTTTATAGATTATGGTTGGAAATTCTCAACCACTCTCATCCGAAGACCTCTCCTCCCGCTTTTGTTAATATATTTGAACTTTAGTGAGACATTCACACCTTCTTGCAGCTGAACCACCTCCGCTCCCTGTTTTGATCATGTATGGTCTGGCAATACTACCTTTTCTTACCCGTTTGTGAGTAATTATGGCTGGACATTCACACCTACTTGCAGCCGAACACCACCTCTCTCGCTTTTGATGATGTATGGAGCGGCATTCTTACCTTTTCTAACACATTTTTCAGAAATTACGGTCGGAGATTCACACCTACTCACAGCCGAACAACTCCGCTCCCGCATTTGATGGTGTGCAGTCGGACATTCTCACCCTTTCTCATCAGCTTTTTGCAAATTATGATCTGACATTCACACCTACTTGCAGTCGAAAAGCTATGCTCCCGCTTTTGATTATGTTTGGTTGGATATTCAAACCTTTTCTTAACTGCTTTTTACTAACTTTGGTTGGACGTTCACACTTTCTTGTAGCCGAACACATCCACTCCTGCTTTTGATGATGTATGGTTGGGCATTCACACCTTTTTTTTACCCATTTGTCAGGAATAATGGGTGGACATTCACACCTTCTTGCAGCTGAACACCTCCTCTCCCACTTATGATCATGTGCGGTTTGATTTTCGAAAATTTTCTTTCATGTTTTCTAGCAATTATTGATGGACATTTAGACCTTCTTGCAGCTGAACACCTCCGCTCCTGCTTTTGATCATACCTTGTCAGGCATTCGCACCATGTCTTACCCGCTTTTTACAAACTTTAGTCGAACATTTACACCTTTTTGCAGCCGAACACCACCTCTCTCGCTTTTGATGATGTATGGTCCGGCATTCTTTCCTTTTCTAACACATTTTTCAGCAATTATGGTCGGACATTCACACCTACTCAGAGCCGAACACCTCCGCTCCCGCATTTGATGGTGTATAGTTGGGCATTCTCACCCTTTCTCATCAGCTTTTTGCAAATTATGATCTGACATTCACACCTGCTTTTGATAATGTATGGTTGGGCATTCGCACCTTTTTTTACCCATTTTTCAGGAATTATGGGTGGACATTCACACCTTCTTGCAGCTGAACACCTCCTCTCCTTCTTATGATCATGTGCAGATGATATTCGAAAATTTTCTTTCATGTTTTAAAGCAATTATTGATGGACATTCAGACCTTCTTGCAGCTGAACCACTCTGCTCCTGCCTTTGATGGTGTATAGTCGGGCTTTCGAACCTTTCCTTCCCGGTTTTTACAAATTATGGTTGGACATTCAGACCTTCTTGCAGCCGAACACCTCCGCTCCCTCTTTTGATCATACATTGTCGGGCATTAGCACCTTTTCTTACCCGCTTTTTACAAACCATAGTCGGACTTTCACATCTTTTAGTAGCCGAACAACTCCGCTCCCGCTATTGATTGTGTACAGTCGGGTATTTTAACCTTTTCTTACCCGCTTTTTACCAACTATGGTCGGACATTCACACCTTCTTACAGCGGAACACCTCCGCTCCCTCTTTTGATGGTGTATGTTCGGGCAGTCAAACCTTTTCTTACCTGCTTTTTACAAACTATGGTCAGACATTCAACCCTTCTTGGAGCCGAACACATCCACTCCTGCTTTTGATTATGTATAGTTGGGCATTCGCACCTTTTCTTACCCATTTTTCAGTAATTATGGGTGTACATTCACACCTTCTTGCAGCCAAACACCTCCGCTCCCTCTTTTGATCATACATTTTCAGGCATTCGCACCTTTTCTTACCCGCTTTTTACAAACCATGGTCGGACTTTCACACCTTTTAGTAGCCGAACAACTCCGCACCCGCTACTGATTGTGTACAGTCGGGTATTTTAACCTTTTCTTACCCGTTTTTTACCAACTATGGTCGGACATTCACACCTTCTTACAGCGGAACACCTCCGCTCCCTCCTTTGATGGTGTATGTTCGGGCATTCGAACCTTTTCTTACCCGCTTTTTACAAACTATGGTCAGACGTTCAAACCTTCTTGTAGCCGAACATATCCACTCCTGCTTTTGATGATGTATGGTTGGGCATTCAAACCTACTTGTTGCCCGCTTTTCATTAATTATGGGTGGACGCTCCCTGTTTTGATCATGTATGGTTTGACATTCGCACCTTTGCTTACCCTCTTTTTATACTGATTGCTCAAGATTAAGTTGTTCTTTCTCAAACTACAAAATTTTTTTAATTGTTGAAACTTGATTTGAAGTGGATAAATAAGGAAGACAAACAGTTTTAAGTCAGGCTGATAGCAATTAATTTTATAGCAAAATCTTTATTTCGTCATTTGTCGAGAGATGCTTATTGCTGAAGAAGTTCTTTCTCATTCTACAAAGTACAACGTTGTTTATCATTGAAACTTGATTAGACATGAATAAATATGAAGGACAAAGCAGTCTTAACTTGGTTTGAGTTAAGGAATTCGTTTTATAGGAGAATCCGAATTCGTGCATAACTCGTAAAAGAGAGCTTATTTTCGGATTCCTGAAGAATGAGTCTGGTTCTTTCTCATAATACAAAGTTTGTTGTTTATTGTTGAAACTTCATCAGACCGTTAGATATAGTCGGACTCATCTCGACGCACGGCTTGGGATCTGGAACCAGTACTCTTGAGAGGGGTTGGACTCTCTTCCACTCTGGAGTTGCCCGTGGTGAGAGGCGCAGAGCAGGTGTGGGCATACTTATTGCCCCCCGGCTGTGTGCCAGTACATTGGGGTTTACCCCAGTGAACGAGAGGGTAGCCTCCCTCCGCCTTGGGTGGGGGGACGAGTCCTGACTGTTGTTTGTGCCTATGCGCCAAACAGCAGTTCAGAGTACCTACCCTTTTTGGAGTCTCTGGGGGAGGCACTGGAGAATGCTCCTACCGGAGACTCCCTCATTCTGCTGGGGGACTTCAATGCTCACGTGGGCAATGACAGTGAGACCTGGAGGGGTGTGATTGGGAGGAACGGCCTCCCCGATCTGAATCAGAGTGGTGTTATGTTGTTGGACTTCTGTGCCAGTCATAGACTGTCCATAACGAACACCATGTTCAGGCATAAGGGTGTCCATATGTGCACTTGGCACCAGGACACCCTTGGCCGCAGTTCGATGATCGACTTTGTGGTTGTATCATCGGACTTGCGGCTGTATGTCCTGGACACTCGGGTGAAGAGAGGGGCGGAGCTGTCAACTGATCACCACCTGGTGGTGAGTTGGCTCCGCTGGTGGGGGAGGATGCCGATCAGACCTGGCAGGCCCATACGTATTGTGAGGGTCTGCTGGGAGCGTTTGTCAGAATCCCCCGTCAGAAGGAGCTTTAACTCCCACCTCCGGCAGAGCTTCAACCATATTTGAGGTGGGGGACATTGAGTCCGAATGGGCCATGTTCCGTGACTCCATTGCCGAGGCAGCTGGTCGGAGTTGTGGCCGTAAGGTGGTCGGTGCCTGTCGTGGCGGCAACCCTCGAACCTGCTGGTGGACACCAGTGGTGAGGGAAGCCGTCAAGCTGAAGAAGGAGTCCTATCGGGCCTTTTTGGCCAGTGGGACCCTGGAAGAAGCTGATAGGTACCGACGGGCCAGACGGGCCGCGGCTTCGGCGGTTGTGAGACAAAAACTCGGGCCTGGGAGGAGTTCGGTGAGACCATGGAGAACGATTTCCGGACGGCCTCGAAAAGATTCTGGTCCACCATCCGGCGTCTCAGGGGGGGGGAAGCGGCTCACAGTCAACACTGTTTACAGTGGGGACGGGGCTTTGCTGACCTCAACTAGGGATGTTGTGAGTCGGTGGGTGGAGTACTTCGAGGAACTCCTCAATCCTACCAACACGTGCTCGGAAGAGGCAGAGTCGGAGAGCTCGGAGACGGGGCCTCCCATTTCTGGGGCTGAGGTTGCCGAGGTGGTTAAAAAGCTCCTCGGTGGCAAGGCCGTCCTGAGGTCCGTCCTGAGTTTCTCAAGGCTCTGGATGTTGTAGGGCTGACACGCCTCTGCAGTATCGCGTTGACATCGGGGACAGTGCCTCTGGACTGGCAGATTGGGGTGGTGGCCCCCTTCTTTAAAAAGGGGGACCGGAGGGTGTGTTCCAACTATAGGGGTATCACACTCCTCAGCCTCCCTGGTAAGGTCTATTCGGGGGTATTGGAGAGGAGGATCCGTCGGATAATCGAGCCTCGGATTCAGGAGATGCAGTGTGGCTTTCGTCCTGGCCGTGGAACAGTGGACCAGCTCTATACCCTCGGCAGGATCCTGGAGGGTGCATGGGAGTTCGCCCAACCAGTCTACATGTGTTTTGTGGACTTGGAGAAAGCGTTCGACCGTGTCCCTCGTGGAGTCCTGTGGGGGGTGCTCCGGGAATATGGAGTGCCGGACCCCTTGATAGGGGCCGTTCGGTCTCTGTATGACCGGTGCCAGAGTTTGGTCCGCATTGCCGGCAGTAAGTCGGATACGTTTCCGGTGAGAGTTGGACTCCGTCAGGGCTGCCCTTTGTCACCGATTCTGTTCCTAACTTTTATGGACAGAATTTCTAGGCGGAGCCAGGGCGTTGAGGGTGTCCCATTTGGCGACCTCAGAATCGGGTCTCTGCTTTTTGCAGATGATGTGGTTCTGTTAGCGTCGTCAGGCCGTGACCTTCAGCTCTCACTGGAGTGATTCGCAGCCGAGTGTGAAGCGGCTGGGATGAGAATCAGCACCTCCAAATCCGAGACTATGGTTCTCAGCCGGAAAAGGGTGGAATGCTCTCTCCGGGTCGGGAATGAGATCCTTCCCCAAGAGGAGGAGTTCAAGTATCTCGGGGTCTTGTTCACGAGTGACGGACGAATGGAGCGGGAGATTGACGGGCGGATCGGTGCGGCGCCTGCAGTGTTGCAGGCTCTGCACCGACCCGTCGTTGTGAAGAGGGAGCTGAGCCAGAAGGCGAAGCTCTCTACTTACTGGTCAATCTACGTTCCCATCCTCACCTATGGTCACGAGTTGTGGGTAGTGACCGAAAGAACAAGATCGCGAATACAAGCGGCCGAAATGGGTTTCCTCCGCAGGGTGTCTGGGCTCTCCCTTAGAGATAGGGTGAGAAGCTCAGTCATCCGGGAGGGGCTTGGAGTAGAACCGCTGCTCCTCCGCATTGAGAGGAGTCAGATGAGGTGGCTCGGGCATCTGGTTAGGATGCCCCCTGGGCGCCTCCCTGGGGAGGTGTTCCGGGCACGTCCCACTGGGAGGAGACCCCGGGGGAGACCCAGGACACGTTGGAGAGACTATGTCTCTCGGCTGGCCTGGGAACGCCTCGGGGTCCCCCCGGAAGAGCTGGAGGAAGTGGCCGGGGACAGAGACGTCTGGGTTTCTCTGCTCAAGCTGCTGCCCCCGCGACCCGACCCCCGGATAAGCGGCAGATGATGGATGGATGGATGGATGGATATATCCTCCACCAACCAGACTTACAACCCCCGACTAGGGTAGCAGAATTTCTAAGCATCTGTACCCCAAAACTACTATCAAAAATATATAAATTATTGTCTAAGATAGATGACACAATGTCTCTTCCATCCTCAAAATGGGAGGCAGATTTATCCATCAGTTCTGGTCATAGCTTCTAACCACAAATATGTTTGAACACCTTCATAAAGACTCGAAATCCTAATTTACAGCTCATACAATACAAAATCCTTCATAGAACACACTATACAGGACAAAGGATGTTCAGGATGGGTCTAACACACTCAAACATCTGCTCACATTGCACAGATAACACACCTGATGATTATGCACACGCTTTGTGGTTTTTCTGCGCCTGTCCAGAAGTTCTGGCTTGAAGTCTGTGAGGACCTATCAACATGGCTAAAGTGTAGCATCCCTGCATGCCCCAAACTGTGCACACTGGGTGACTTAGACAACATCAACATGGAAATTAACTCAGCACACATGGTTGTCACAGTGTTATGTATCGCAAAGAAAACTATTCTCATGAACTGGAAAGCGAAGAACAATCTGTGTATTAACCAGTTTAGAAATTTTCTTTTAGATTATATTAGCATGGAAACAATGTCTGCCTCCTCAAAACATCAATTGGCTGAATTTCATTCTCTCTGGTCCCCTCTGATTAGTTTTATCACATAGTGGTGGTGGTGGGTTGCTGGGTGATGGTGGGTCTCAGGCCCGGGCTGCTGCGACTGGTGTGACCGGGTGGTTTGTTTGTTTGTTTTTTGATGTTGTTTGTTTGTTTTTTGTAGAGGTCCTCCTGGGTGGGGTTGGGTTGAGTGGGGTGGGGCGGGATGGGTACCTTCTGGGGGTACAGTAGCTCCCGGAATATGGTCGCTGCAGGCCCCGAGCCTGGTGGACATCAGGCCCTCCTGCCCATTGTTGGCTCCCAGGTAGCGGGGATGCCTATTGCAGCCAGTCCCTGGCTGCCCTCTCTGGGGGAGAGTAGCTCCCCCGTTATATATCCCCATACCCCTCTCCCTTCTGGCTCCTGTACACAGCACACACTCACACATGAAGGGTTTTGGGGGCGTGTGTGTTCGGTGGGGTGCAGTGGATGGGGCCACGTAGGTGGTCCCCTTTGGTTGCACTCTGCAGTTCCCTGCCCCTGTTTTAATTACACCTTAGACATTAGTACTTATCAAACACACTCACACACACACATTAGGTCTTGGGGGGTGGTTACACTGAGTGGCATCTGGTGGGCGGGGCTCTTTGGGTATGTAGGCTGCCCAGAGTGCCGCGCTCCCAGTTCTACAAGTTTGGCTGCCCCTCAATTTTAATTGCTCACTATTAGAAAATATTGAAGAGCCAGAAGGGTGAGGGGAGGGGTCTTCTTCGCACACCCCTGCTTCCTGGTGTCTGCTCGGGGCAGGAGGGGCCAGGAGGATTAATTAATTGTTCTGCTGGTTCGGGGTCTGTGGTGGCTGGGGGGTTGCTGGCCTCCTGGTGTGCCCGCTGCACTACACCCCAGCAGAGTCGAGGGAGGTAGGATGTGTGGATGTGTGGATGTATGGGACGTGAAAGTGTGTGTGGTAATGATTGGGCCTGGATCTGGGACTTGCTGTCGCCTGGCCTGCCTGTGTTTCTCCCGATGGGGCATCAGCGTTGCCTCTCCCCACTGCTCGCGACTTCACCCACCTGTGGGCACGTCTTGACTCCCAGGGCACTTGGCCAGGGGCGCTGGGGCAGGCGCTGACCCACTTTGTGGCTGTCTGGGGCGCTTGGCCCTCCTGGGTATTGGGTGGGGCCTCTGCCGGGGGGTTTGGGGGCGCTCGGGCTCCTGGGGCCCAGGTCCAGTGCACGGCCCATGTCTGGGCGGCTGGGGCCTGGCGGGGTCGGTGGGCTGTTACCCCTGGTTCCCGGAGTGCCTCTGCCCTATGCTTATGGGAGCTCTTTCCGGGGGCTTCCTCTGCAGTCTTCTGGGTGGATGCGTGGTTGCCCCTGCGGTGGGCTGCCTGGGTTCTGTGCTCTGTGGGGGCTGCTGGTGGCCTGGGTCTTGTGGCCCTCTCTGCCTGCTTCTGATTGCTTGGGGGGGGGGGCTGTGGATTGTGGCCCTGTACGCTTATACACTTATAACTAAGCACGGTTATCATGTAGGTCCTGTGCCATGGGTGTTGCATGTTCTCACACACACACACACACATTCATTAGTCCAGTAGCATGGTCACTAAGCAGATGATGTATTATCATGTCGTCTCAGGTCATCTATATCCACAGCTGTGTTGTATGCGATTGCCGCTTCTTGTGCTTGTTTTTGTTTGTTTGTGTGTTTGTTTTTTCTCTGCTTGTCTGCTTTCAGGTGCTCCTGGTGGCGCTAAGGCTGGATTCCCCTCATAGGCCATGGATTGTTGTCTGTTTTGTTTTTTACAGGTGTAGCAGCTGGTTGTCTGGTTTTTGTTTCTATTTTTGTTCTGTTTCCTCTTCTTTCCTCTTCTTCTTTCCTTGTCCCCCGGTCCGGTTCAGTTCAGTTCATGTCATATATTGTAAACAGAAATAAATAAATGGGCATCAAGGGGAGCTTTACATTTATAAAACTTCCCTTGGCAAAACAAATCTGTTTGGCATCAAAGGTATTCAGACTACAATTCTTCTGACATAATGCTGAACAGGACAAGGGGAAAAAAAAGTAAAGAAGACAGTTCTGCCGAAAGCCAGGGATAGACCTGTTCTAAGTTCTATACTTTTTAAAAGGGGCGTGTTTATCAACTATGGAATTAGAAGATTTACAAAAATGGTCAAGTGCTAGATCTTCATCTGGGATTTTAACAGTGTCATATAACTATTCAACAGATCAGTTAAAAAAAAGCCTGCTCATGGAGATGTTTCAGGATCTGGATACCAAGCGTGGACCTAATGTTTTCATTTTTGCAATTCTGATACAGGCTATTGAGCAGTGATAACTAACACCAAGTTCAGATACTGCGGATTTTCTACCTTTGATTTGTTAAGATTGAGCCAATCAGGGACAACCTTGAAGGATCTCTTTGGTTTTGTAGGATCAGTAATTACCTGAGAAAGGTTGATATTGGTACACACCTTTTTTAAATGATCAGAGGCAGAGTTCAACTTGTTTAAATTAAAATTGCCACACAGAGATTGGGTTTAGGCCACATGCACACAGAATGACATCAACAAATATAAGAAATATTAAACATTTACACATAGATTTTTGAATATATGTAGAGGAATGATATTTTGAAATGTGCTCATTGCGGAGTTATGATCAGTTGAGTAATGAAGGTTGAACTATTCTGGGAAAGAGGTTCTATTCCCAGCATCATGATGGACACTCCTGATATAGAAGGTTTCGCTAACGCATTGGAATTGTTTTACTATTTTCATATGCATGTGCAATGAAGAATTGCTTGCTGCTGATAAATGCAAAGAAGAACAGCTTACACATAGATGCTCACATATAGGCTGCTGAATGCAATGAAGACCTGCTTATCAAGTAAAGTTCAATGTCAATGTGTAATATTCAATTAGGATTTGCAAAACAGTGAAGTTAAACAATGAATGGGTCCATAGTCGGTATGAAAAGACTACAGGAATATTTACCTGGGTGTACGTTCAAACAGAGATGAGAAAATTGCGATAAATAATTGTTTGTTTGTTTGTTAGTATGTATATGAATGTTATGTGTATAAACTGTGTTGAGTTATAGTTACTCAGTAGTGTCTCAGTGAAACAACCGACGGGGGAAGCCTTGCGGTGACAACAAAAGCAGTGTTTTACTGATCAGTCAAGTTGCTCCAGTGTACTCCATACAAACTGGTTGGCTACTGAAGGGATAGAAAATGGGGAATACTTGTTTTAAAGCAAACAAGGAATTAGATGGGAAAAATACATGTTTTAACGGGACCCAGACAATATTAAATACTCAGACAGATGGGAGAAGAAGTGTAGTTTTGTAGGAAATCACAAAATTATTACATAGAATTAGTGAAATCAATTGAAGAATGCCTTTCTGAAGAGCTGTTTACCACAGATGAGCAGCTTTGCGACCAAGCACATTGTAGATCGCTTTACTGCCAAAATGATCTAATTTAATGGATTGGTTAAGACATGCATAACAGCATTTTAAGAACAAAGAGAGAAACAAAAAGGGACAACGCTTCATGGTGGAAGGTGATGTATAAATAACTGTGTATATGATGAAGGGGGTGGCAACACCCATTCCGAAATCCCGCCATTCCGACATCCCGCTATTCCGACATCCCACCATTCCGACATACAACCATTCCGACATGCAAACGTCCCACCATTCCGACATCCCACCATTGCGACATCCCGCTATTCTGACGTTCAAATGTCCCACCATTCCGACAAGGCTTTCCGTATAAGGAAATGTGTGTTACTCAACAGGTGAGTCCCTTCTTTCTGTTCATGCAATTTATATGTTTAACACATGTTTATAGACAAGCGTTATTAAAAACACAAAGTCTCGGCAACTGGAGGAGGAGAAGCAGTCCGCGGTGGTTTTCAATCACACACTCCAATGCCACTTGTTTCAACTTCCGAAAATTTAATCCAGGAAAAAAAGGCTTACAAACATGGACCAAAACGGCTCCATAACACGCACAAGAATCCAAAAGAAACGAAAGTTAACTAAAAGAAAGCAAATAAACAGTATGAAGTGGTCAAAATTGGTTTTACGCATGCCTATGTGCGTCTGGCACATGCGTCTTCGGGCTCTCCCACGTTGGTTTGTGGATGAAAGCTATATGTTCAGCTGTAATGTCATGTAAAAACAATCTCTACATGACATTGTGTGACCAGTTAGGTCCTTAAGATATCAACAGGCTGTATAAAGCTACAACCGTTGCGGCTGTGTGTTTGTGCCAAATGCGCAAAGCCCATCCACGCTTCCAAAAATTGGAGTGAGTACTCATAAATCACGTGAATAACATGAATAAACGTTTTTACTGAATTTTGTTGTGTTTTATACGTTCTATGCTGTCATTTCTCTCTTCTCCTATTGGCAAGGCAAGGCAGAGTGCTCGCAACTGTGTCCTGTGCAGTAGCCGTGATATCTGTAATTGCAATTATTACTTTTGCATATGATGACAGCGTGCAAAAGACGCATGGGCTCTGTGGAGAGCTCCGCTCCAGCTGGCTGCTGTGACAGCTCACTGACACTGTATTTCTGCTTAATCAGTTTCAGTCTCGCCAGAGTTACATTAATATCTGTATTTTTATATTTGAAATTCAGGGGATTTTGATAATAGATTATTAAAGTTTGTTTGCGAGGCTGTGGCCTCTGCATGTGCAAAGCTTGTGCGCCAAACTTTAGGGCGTATTTGCGCCGGCATATCATTAGCGCAAAATGTTTTGGGTAAAAAATAGGCTATTAAAAGGAACTGTCGGAATGGCGGTATGTTAAAAAAAACAAAAAACATACCGCCATTCCGACCATAGGAGGAAAAAAGTGTCGGAATGGTGGGACGTTTGATAAAAAATTAAGTGTCGCCATTCCGACAATTGGAGACCCATGTCGGAATGGCGAGATGTCAGAATGGCAGCATGTAACCATGATGAAGGAGAGACCATTTGAGCAGCACAGCCATTTCGCAGCACAGGGACAGCAGTCCAAGTTACAGGATCTCCCACGTGGTATCACCTGTCACATTGTGTCAAGGCATCAAAAGAAGAAAAAATCACCAAACTCAAGGACAAAAAGACAAAGACTCCGGTGAACGAAGACAGAGGACTGACAAACCAGAAATACAAAAGGATTCTCGATATCAAGATCCAGAAGAAGAGGCTAACAATGCCACGAAGACTTACGATGCTGGGAATGATGCCAGCAATGAACAGAGAAGAAGATTCAGTGTCATCAATCTGCATTACGTGCCTCTAATGAGGGGGTGAATATAGAATCCTCAACGATTACAACGTCTCTGGGAACTGTGACAACAACAAGGTTTAAACCATTTTGATATATATTGTAACCTATTGTCTAAGGAATAGTGCTGAAAATGAGGTAAATCTAATCCACCACTGTCCTTGGTCTTCTGTAGGGTTTTTAAACTAATACGTGGTGGTTTGTTTTTCCACAGAAATTTGGAGATGCATGAATCTAGTGACTTAAACCAAGTAGCAGATGGTTTTATGGGAATCATTGAGAACAAATAGTTAACTTTTGGTAGTATCATCATTTTAATGGATGTAACTCTCCCCATAAGTGATATAGGTAAGGACTTCCAACGAGAGATCGTCCTCTACTGTCTTTAATAATTGCACATAATTTAGCTTTGTTAGCTCTGAGAGCCTGGAGGAAATGTTTATGCCTAAATATCTAATATTTCCTGACTGTAAAGTGATCGCAGGTATATTATGGACCCTACAGTTAATGGGCAGAACTGTGGTCTTAGACCAGTTGATAGAGTAGTCAGAAAGTGCTGAGAATTTATTTATGAGTGTGATCGTGTGACTGAGAGACGTCTGTGAGTTCTGAAGGAAAAGTAATACATCATCAGCATAAAGACTTATTTTATGCTCAATATTTTGGGATTAATTACTCACAAACGGGTAAGAAAAGGCAGTATTGCCAGACCATACATGATCAAAACAGGGAGCGGAGGTGGTTCAGCTGCAAGGTGTGAATGTCTGACTATAGTTTGTAAAAAGCGGGTAAGATAAGGTGCGAATGCCCGACAATGTATGATCAAAAGAGGGAGCGGAGGTTTTCGGCTGCAAGAAGGTCTGAATGTCCACCCAAAATTCCTGAAAAATGGGTAAAAAAAGGGTGCGAATGCCAAACCATACATCATCAAAAGCAGGAGTGGATGTGTTCGGCTACAAGAAGATTTGAATGTCCATCAATAATTGCTTTAAAACATGAAAGAAAATTTTCGAATATCAAACCGCACATGATCATAAGCGGGAGAGGAGTTGTTCAGCTGCAAGAAGGTGTGAATGTCCACCCATAATTACTGAAAAATGGGTAAGAAAAGGTGAAAATGCCAAACCATACATCATCAAAAGCAGGAGTGGATGTGTTCGGCTACAAGAAGGTTTGAATGTCCGACCATAGTTTGTAAAAAGCGGGTAAGAAAAGGTTCGAATGCCCGAACATAGACCATCAAAAGAGGGAGCGGAGGTGTTCCGCTGTAAGAATGTGTAAATGTCCGACCATAGTTGGTAAAAAGCGGGTAAGAAAAGGTTAAAATACCCGACTGTACACAATCAATAGCGGGAGCGGAGTTGTTTGGCTACAAGAAGGTGTGAAAGTCCGACCACGGTTTGTAAAAAGCGGGTAAGAAAAGGTTCAAATGCCCGAATATATACCATCAAAAGTGGAAGTGGATGTGTTCGGCTGCAAGAAGGTGTGAACGTCCGACCAAAGTTTGTAAAAAGCAGTTAAGAAAAGGTTCGAATATCCAACCAAACATAATCAAAAGCGGGAAAAGAGCTGTTCGACTGCAAGTAGGTGTGAATGTCAGATCATAATTTGCAAAAAGCTGATGAGAAAGGGTGAGAATGCCCGGCTATACACCATCAAATGCGGGAGCGGAAGTTTTTGGCTGTGAGTAGGTGTGAATGTCCGACCATAATTGCTGAAAAATGTGTTAGAAGAGACTAGAATGCCGGACAATACATCATCAAATGCGGGAGCGGAGTTGTTCGGCTGTGAGTAGGTGTGAATCTCCGAGCATAGTTTGTAAAAAGGGGGTAAGAATAGGTTCGAATGCCCGAACATACACTATCAAAACAGGGAGCTGAGGTGGCTCAGCTGCAAGGTGTGAATGTCTGACTATAGTTTGTAAGTAAGGTGCGAATGCCCAACAATGTATAATCAAAAGAGGGAGCGGAGGTTTTCGGCTACAAGAAGGTTTGAATGTCCGACCATAGTTTGTAAAAAGCGGGTAAGAAAAGGTTCAAGCGCCTGACTATACACCATCAAAAGCGGGAGCAGAGGTGTTCCGCTGTAAGACGGTGTGAATGTCCACCCATAATTACTGAAAAATGGGTAAGAAAAGGTGCGAATGCCCAACCATACATTATCAAAAGCAGGTGTGAATGTCAGATCATAATTTGCAAAAAGCTGATGAGAAAGGGTGAGAATGCCCGACTATACACCATCAAATGCGGGAGCGGAGTTGTTCGGCTGTGAGTAAGTGTGAATCTCCGACCATAATTGCTAAAAAATGTGTTAGAAAAGGTAAGAATGCCGGTCCATACATCATCAAAAGCGGGAGAGGTGGTGTTCGGCTGCAAGTAGGTGTGAATGTCCAGCCATAATTACTAACAAACGGGTAAGAAAAGGTAGTATTGCCAGACCATACATGATCAAAACAGGGAGCGGAGGTGGTTCAGCTGCAAGAAGGTGTGAATGTCCGACTAAAGTTCAAATATATTAACAAAAGCGGGAGGAGAGGTCTTCGGATGAGAGTGGTTGAGAATTTCCAACCATAATCTATAAAATGCGGTGAAAAAAAAGGTGTGATAGAACACTAAAAGGTGGAGCGGAAGTGTTCGGCTGCAAGAAGGTGTGAATGTCCGACTATATTTGGTGAAAAGCAGGTGAAGCAAGGTCTGAATGCCCAACCTTACATCATCAAAAGCGAGATCAGAGGTGTTTGGCTGCATGAAGGCCATAGTTTGCCAAAAGCGGGTAAGCTGCGAATGACCGACTAAATATCAACAAAAGGTCTTCGGATGCAAGTGGGTGTGAATATCCCACCATACAGGTATGGTGGAGAGGAAGCTGTGAACAGCTGACCATAGTTGGCAAAAAGCGGGTGAGAAAAGGTGCGAATGTCCAACCATACATGATCAAAACAGGGAACGGAGGTGTTTGGCTGTGACAAGGTGTGAATGTCAACCCAAAATTAATGAAAAGCGGGCAACAAGTAGGTTTGAATGCCCAACCATACATCATCAAAAGCAGGAGTGGATGTGTTCGGCTACAAGGTTTGAATGTCCGAGCATAGTTTGTAAAAAGCGGGTAAGAAAAGGTTCGAATGCCCAAACATACACCATCAAAAGAGGGAGCGGAGGTGTTCCGCTGTAAGAAGGTGTGAATGTCCGACCATAGTTGGTAAAAAAACGGGTAAGAAAAGGTTAAAATACCCGACTGTACACAATCAATAGCGGGAGCGGATGTGTTTGGCTACAAGAATGTGTGACAGTCCGACCATGGTTTGTAAAAAACGGGTAAGAAAAGGTGCGAATGCCCGACAATGTATGATCAAAAGAGGGAGCGGAGGTTTTCGGCTACAAGAAGGTTTGAATGTCCGACCATAGTTTTTTAAAAAGCGGGTAAGAAAAGGTTCAAATGCCTGACTATACACCATCAAAAGCGGGAGCGGAGGTGTTCCGCTGTAAGACGGTGTGAATGTCCGACCATAGTTGGTAAAAAGCGTGTAAGAAAAGGTTAAAATACCTGACTGTACACAATCAATAGCGGTAGCGGAGTTGTTCGGCTACAAGAAGGTGTGAAAGTTCAACCATGGTTTGTAAAAAGCTGCTAAGAAAAGGTTCGAATGCCCGAATATATACCATCAAAAGCGGAAGCGGAGGTGTTCGGCTGCAAGAAGGTGTGAACGTCCGACCAAAGTTTGCAAAAAGCAGTTAAGAAAAGGTTCGAATGCCCGAATATATACCATCAAAAGCGGGAGCAGAGCTGTTCGACTGCAAGTAGGTGTGAATGTCCAGCCATAATTACTCACAAACGGGTAAGAAAATGTATTATTGCCAGACCATACATGATCAAAACAGGGAGCTGAGGTGGTTCAGCTGCAAGGTGTGAATGTCTGACTATAGTTTGTAAAAAGCGGGTAAGACAAGGTGCGAATGCCCGACAATGTATGATCAAAATAGGGAGTGGAGGTCTTCGGCTGCAAGGTCTGAATGTCCAACCATAATTTCTAAAAACCGGGTAAGAAAAGGCTCGAAAGCCCAACTATACACAATCAAAAGCGGGACCGGGAGGTTTTCAGCTGCAAATCCTTCACTCAAACCAAGTGAAAACTGCTTTGTCCTTCATATTTATCAATGTCTAGATCGACTTCAACAAAGAACAACATTGTACTTTGCAATAAAGAAAGAGCAAATCAAAAGTTTTAGGAATCCGAGAATAAGCTTATTTTCATGAGTTCTGCACGATTATTGATTTTACTATAAATGAATGCCTTCTCTCAAACTATGTTAAAACTGCTTTGTCCTTCATATTTATCAATGTCTAGATTGACTTCAACAAAGAACAACATTGTATTTTGCAGTAGAAGAAAAAGCAACACTGAAGGATCAGGAATCCGAGAATAAGCTTCTTTTCATACGTTTTGAATGATTTGGGATTTTATGTATAAAATGAATTCCTTCACTCAAACCAAGTGAAAACTGCTTTGTCCTTCATATCTATCAATGTCTAGATTTACTTCAACAAAGAACAACATTGTATTTTGCAGTAGTAGAAAGAGCAACACTGAAGGATCAGGAATCCGAGAATAAGCTTATTTTCATACGTTCTGCATGATTTGGGATTTTATATATAAAATTAATTCCTTTACTCAAACTATGTTAAAACAGCTTTGTCCTTCATATTTATCAATGTCTAGATTGACTTCAACAAAGAACAATATTGTATTTTGCAGTAGAAGAAATAGCAACACTGAAGGATCAGGAATCCGAAAACAAGCTTATTTTCATACGTTCTGCTTGATTTGGGATTTTGCTATAAAATTAATTCCTTCACTCAAACAAAGTGGAAACTGCTTTGTCCTTCATATTTATCAATGTCTATATAAATTTCAACAAAGAACAATTATATTCATTATAGGAAAGAGCAACACTGGAGGATCAGGAATCCGAGAAAAAGCTTACTTTCATGAGTCCTGCACGATTTCGGATTTTCCTATAAAATGAATTGCTTTGCTCAAACCAAGTTAAAATTGCTTTCTCCTTCATAGTTATCCATGTCTAAAATGAATCAAGCATAAAGTTCCTCATATTACCCTGAATGAGAAAGAAGCATCCCTTTGGTTGAGCAATACGTTCCTTTTGCGGAGTTATGCATGATTTCGGATTTTGCTATAAAATTCATTCCTTCACACCTTTTTTTTTCACCACATTTTATAGATTATGGTTGGAAATTCTCAACCACTCTAATCCGAAGACCTCTCCTCCCGCTTTTGTTAATATATTTGAACTTTAGTTGGACATTCACCCCTTTTTGCAGCTAAACCACCTCCGCTCCCTGTTTTGATCATGTATGGTCAAGCAATACTACATTTTCTTACCCGTTTGTGAGTAATTATGGCTGGATATTCACACCTACTTGCAGCTGAACACAATCTCTCTCGCTTTTAATTATGTTTGGATATTCGAACCTTTTCTTTACTGCTTTTTGCCAACTTTGGTTGGACGTTCACACCTTCTTGCAGCCGAACACCTCCGCTTCCGCTTTTGATGGTATATATTCGGGCATTCGAACCTTTTCTTACCAGCTTTTTACAAACGATGGTTGGACTTTCACACCTTCTTGTAGCCGAACAACTCCGCTCCCGCTATTGATTGTGTACAGTCGGGTATTTTAACCTTTTCTTACCCGCTTTTTACCAACTATGGTCGGACATTCACACCGTCTTACAGCGGAACATCTCCGCTCCCGCTTTTGATGGTGTATAGTCAGGCATTTGAACCTTTTCTTACCCGCTTTTTACAAACTATGGTCGGACATTCAAACCTTCTTGTAGCCGAAAACCTCTGCTCCCTCTTTTGATTATACATTGTCGGGCATTCGCACCTTATCTTACCCGCTTTGTACAAACTATAGTCAGACATTCACACCTTGGTGCTGAACCACCTCAGCTCCCTGTTTTGATCATGTATGGTCTGGCAATACTACCTTTTCTTACCCGTTTGTGAGTAATTATGGCTGGACATTCACACCTACTTGCAGTCGAACAGCTCTGCTCCCGCTTTTGATTATGTTTGGTTGGATATTCGAACCTTTTCTTAACTGCTTTTTACAAACTTTGGTCGGACGTTCACACCTTCTTGCAGCCGAACACCTCCGCTTCCGCTTTTGATGGTATATATTCGGGCATTCGAACCTTTTCTTAGCAGCTTTTTACAAACCATGGTTGAACTTTCACACCTTCTTGTAGCCGAACAACTCCGCTCCCGCTATTGATTGTGTACAGTCAGGTATTTTAACCTTTTCTTACCCGCTTTTTACCAACTATGGTCGGACATTCACACCGTCTTACAGCGGAACAACTCCGCTCCCGCTTTTGATGGTGTATAGTCAGGCATTTGAACCTTTTCTTACCCGCTTTTTACAAACTATGGTCGGACATTTAAACCTTCTTGTAGCCGAAAACCTCCGCTCCCTCTTTTGATCATACATTGTCGGGCATTCGCACCTTTTCTTACCCGTTTTTTACAAACCATGGTCGGACTGTCACACATTCTTGTAGCCAAACACATCCGCTCCCACTATTGATTGTGTACAGTCGGGTATTTTAACCTTTTCCTACCCGTTTTTTACCAACTATGGTCGGACATTCACACCTTCTTACAGCGGAACACCTCCGCTCCCTCTTTTGATAGTGTATGTTCGGGCATTCGAATCTATTCTTACCCCCTTTTTACAAAATATGCTCGGAGATTCACACCTACTCACAGCCGAACAACTCCGCTCCCGCATTTGATGGTGTATAGTCGGGCATTCTCACCCTTTCTCATCAGCTTTTTGCAAATTATTATCTGACATTCACACCTACTTGCAGTCGAAATGCTCTGCTCCCGCTTTTGATTATGTTTGGTTGGATATTCGAAACTTTTCTTAACTGCTTTTTACAAACTTTGGTAGGACGTTCAAACTTTCAAGCAGCCGAACACCTCCGCTTCCGCTTTTGATGTTGTATATTCGGGCATACAAACCTTTTCTTACCCACTTTTCACAAACCATGGTCAGACTTTCACTCTTTGTTGCTGAACAACTCCGCTCCCTCTTTTGATTGTGTGCAGTCGGGTATTCTCACCTTTTCTTACCTGCTTTTTACAAACTTTGGTCGGACATTCAAACCTTCTTGTAGCCGAACACATCCACTCCTGCTTTTGATATATGGTTGGGCATTCGCACCTTTTCTTACCCATTTTTCAGTAATTATTGGTGGACATTCAGACCTTCTTGCAGCTGAACACCTTTGCTCCCTCTTTTGATCATGTATTGTCTGGCAATACTACCTTTTCTTACCCATTTGTGAGTAATTATGGCTGGACATTCACACCTACTTGCAGCCGAACACCACCTCTCCCGCTTTTGATGATGTATTGTCCGGCATTCTAGTCTCTTCTAACACATTTTTCAGCAATTATGGTCGGACATTCACACCTACTCACAGCCGAACACTTCCGCTCCCGCATTTGATGGTGTATAGCCGGGCATTCTCACCCTTTCTCATCAGCTTTTTGCAAATTATGATCTGACATTCACACCTACTTGCAGTCGAACAGCTCTGCTCCCGCTTTTGATTATGTTTGGTTGGATATTCAAACCTTTTCTTAACTGCTTTTTACAAACTTTGGTCGGACGTTCACACCTTCTTGCAGCCGAACACCTCCACTTCCACTTTTGATGGTATATATTCGGGCATTCGAACCTTTTCTTACCCGCTTTTTACAAACCGTGGTCGGACTTTCACACCTTCTTGTAGCCGAACAACTCCGCTCCCGCTATTGATTGTGTACAGTCGGGTAGTTTAACCTTTTCTTACCCGCTTTTTACCAACTATGGTCGGACATTTACACCTTCTTACAGCGGAACACCTCCGCTCCCTCTTTTGATGGTCTATGTTTGGGCATTCGAACCTTTTCTTACCCGCTTTTTACAAACTATGGTCGGACATTCAAACCTTCTTCTAGCCGAACACATCCACTCCTGCTTTTGATGATGTATGGTTTGGCATTCGCACCCTTTTTTTACCCATTTTTCAGGAATTATGGGTGGACATTCAGACCTTCTTGCAGCCGAAAACCTCCGCTCCCTCTTTTGATCATGCATTGTCGGGCATTCGCACCTTGTCTTACCCGCTTTTTATAAACTTTAGTTGGACATTCACACCTTCTTGCAGCTGAACGACCTCCGCTCCCTGTTTTGATCATTTATGGTCTGGCAATACTACCTTTTCTTACCCGTTTGTGAGTAATTAATCCCAAAATATTGAGCATAAAATAAGTCTTTATGCTGATGATGTATTACTTTTCCTTCAGAACTCACAGACGTCTCTCAGTCACACGATCACACTCATAAATAAATTCTCAGCACTTTCTGACTACTCTATCAACTGGTCTAAGACCACAGTTCTGCCCATTAACTGTAGGGTCCATAATATACCTGCGATCACTTTACAGTCAGGAAATATTAGATATTTAGGCATAAACATTTCCTCCAGGCTCTCAGAGCTAACAAAGCTAAATTATGTGCAATTATTAAAGACAGTAGAGGACGATCTCTCTCGTTGGAAGTCCTTACCTATATTACTTATGGGGAGAATTACATCCATTAAAATGATGATACTACCAAAAGTTAACTATTTGTTCTCAATGATCCCCATAAAACCATCTGCTACTTGGTTTAAGTAACTAGATTCATGCATCTCCAAATTTCTGTGGAAAAACAAACCACCACGTATTAGTTTAAAAACCCTACAGAAGACCAAGGACAATGGTGGATTAGATTTACCTCATTTTCAGCACTATTCCTTCGCCAATAGGTTACAATATATATCAAAATGGTTTAAACCTTGTTTTTGTCACAGTTCCCAGAGACGTTGTAATCGTTGAGGATTCTATATTCACCCCCTCATTAGAGGCACGTGTTGCAGATTGATGACACTGAATCTTCTTCTCTGTTCATTGCTGGCATCATTCCCAGCATCGTAAGTGTTCGTGGCATTGTTAGCCTCTTCTTCTGGATCTTGATATCGAGAATCCTTTTGTATTTCTGGTTTGTCAGTGCTCTCTCTTCGTTCACCGGCGTCTTCGTCTTTTTGTCCTTGAGTTTGGTGATTTTTTCTTCTTTTGATGCCTTGACACAATGTGACAGGTGATACCACGTGGGAGATCCTGTAACTTGGACTGCTGTCCCTGTGCTGCGAAATGGCTGTGCTGCTCAAATGGTCTCTCCTTCATCATGGTTACATGCTGCCATTCCGACATCTCGCCATTCCGACATGGGTCTCCAATTGTCAGAATGGCGACACTTAATTTTTTATCAAACGTCCCACCATTCCGACACTTTTTTCCTCCTATGGTCGGAATGGCGGTATGTTTTTTTTTTTTTAACATACCGCCATTCCGACAATTCCTTTTAATAGCCTATTTTTTACCCAAAACATTTTGCACTAATGATATGCCGGCGCAAATACGCCCTAAAGTTTGGCGCACAAGCTCTGCACATGCAGAGGCCACAGCCTCGCAAACAAACTTTAATAATCTATTATCAAAATCCCCTGAATTTCAAATATAAAAATACAGATATTAATGTAACTCTGGCGAGACTGAAACTGATTAAGCAGAAATACAGTGTCAGTGAGCTGTCACAGCAGCCAGCTGGAGCGGAGCTCTCCACAGAGCCCATGCGTCTTTTGCACGCTGTCATCATATGCAAAAGTAATAATTGCACAGATATCACGGCTACGGCACAGGACACAGTTGCGAGCACTCTGCCTTGCCTTGCCAATAGGAGAAGAGAGAAATGACAGCATAGAACGTATAAAACACAACAAAATGCAGTAAAAACGTTTATTCATGTTATTCACGTGATTTATGAGTACTCGCTCCAATTTTGGGAAGCGCGGATGGGCTTTGCGCATTTGGCACAAACACACAGCCCTTGCGCAAGGCTTTATACAGCCTGTTGATATCTTAAGGACGTAACTGGTCACACCTGGTAGTAAATGTCATGTAGAGATTGTTTTTACATGACATTACAGCTGAACATATAGCTTTCATCCACAAACCAATGTGGGAGAGCCCGAAGACGCATGTGCCAGACGCACATAGGCATGCGTAAAACCAATTTTGACCACTTCATACTGTTTATTTGCTTTCTTTTAGTTAATTTTCGTTTCTTTTGGATTCTTGTGCGTGTTATGGAGCCGTTTTGGTCCATGTTTGTAAGCCTTTTTTTCCTGGATTAAATTTTCGGAAGTTGAAACAAGTGGCATTGGAGTGTGTGATTGAAAACCACCGCGGACTGCTTCTCCTCCTCCAGTTGCCGAGACTTTGTGTTTTTAATAACGCTTGTCTATAAACATGTGTTAAACATATAAATTGCATGAACAGAAAGAAGGGACTCACCTGTTGAGTAACACACATTTCCTTATACAGAAAGCCTTGTCGGAATGGTGGGACATTTGAACGTCGGAATGGTGGGACGTTTGCATGTCGGAATGGTGGTATATCGGAATGGTGGTATGTCGGAATGGTGGGATGTCGGAATAGCGGGATGTCGGAATGGCGGGATTTCGGAATGGGTGTTGCCACCCCCTTCATCATATAAACTTTTATTTATACATCACCTTCCACCATGAAGCGTTGTCCCTTTTTGTTTCTCTCTTTGTTCTTAAAATGCTGTTATGCATGTCTAAACCAATCCATTAAATTAGATCATTTTGTCAGTAAAGCGATCTACATTGTGCTTGGTCGCAAAGCTGCTCATCTGTGGTAAACAGCTCTTCAGAAAGGCATTCTTCAATTGATTTCACTAATTCTATGTAATAATTTTGTGATTTCCTACAAAACTACACTTCTTCTCCCATCTGTCTGAGTATTTAATATTGTCTAGGTCCCGTTAAAACATGTATTTTTCCCATCTAATTCCTTGTTTGCTTTAAAACAAGAATTCCCCATTTTCTATCCCTTCAGTAGCCAACCAGTTTGTATGGAGTACACTGGAGCAACTTGACTGATCAGTAAAACACTGCTTTTGTTGTCACCGCAAGGCATCCCCCGTCGGTTGTTTCACTGAGACACTACTGAGTAACTATAACTCAACACAGTTTATACACGTAACATTCATATACATACTAACAAACAAACAAACAATTATTTATCGCAATTTTCTCATCTCTGTTTGAACGTACACCCAGGTAAATATTCCTGTAGTCTTCTCATACCGACTATGGACCCATTCATTGTTTAACTTCACTGTTTTGCAAATCCTAATTGAATATTACACATTGACATTGAACTTTACTGGATAAGCAGGTCTTCATTGCATTCAGCAACCTATATGTGAGCATCTATGTGTAAGCTGTTCTTCTTTGCATTTATCAGCAGCAAGCAATTCTTCATTGCACATGCATATGAAAATAGTAAAACAATTCCAATGCGTTAGCGAAACCTTCTATATCAGGAGTGTCCATCATGATGGTGGGAATAGAACCTCTTTCCCAGAATAGTTCAACCTTCATTACTCAACTGATCATAACTCCGCAATGAGCACATTTCAAAGTATCATTCCTCTACATGTATTCAAAAATCTATGTGTAAATGTTTAATATTTCTTATATTTGTTGATGTCATTCTGTGTGCATGTGGCCTAAACCCAATCTCTGTGTGGCAATTTTAATTTAAACAAGTTGAACTCTGCCTCTGATCATTTAAAAAAGGTGTGTACCAATATCAACCTTTCTCAGGTAATTACTGATCCTACAAAACCAAAGAGATCCTTCAAGGTTGTCCCTGATTGGCTCAATCTTAACAAATCAAAGGTAGAATATCCGCAGTATCTGAACTTGGTGTTAGTTATCACTGCTCAATAGCCTGTATCAGAATTGCAAAAATGAAAACATTAGGTCCACGCTTGGTATCCAGATCCTGAAACATCTCCATGAGCAGGCTTTTTTTTAACTTATCTGTTGAATAGTTATATGACACTGTTAAAATCTCAGATGAAGATCTAGCACTTGACCATTTTTGTAAACCTTCTAATTCCATAGTTGATAAACATGCCCCTTTTAAAAAGTATAGAACTTAGAACAGGTCTAGTCCCTGACTTTCGGCAGAACTGTCTTCTTTACTTTTTTTTTTTTTTCCCCTTCTCCTGTTCAGCATTATGTCAGAAGAATTGTAGTCTGAATACCTTTGATGCCAAACAGATTTGCTTTGCCAAGGGAAGTTTTATAAATGTAAAGCTCCCCTTGATGCCCATTTATTTATTTCTGTTTACAATATATGACATGAACTGAACTGAACCGGACCGGGGGACAAGGAAAGAAGAAGAGGAAAGAAGAGGAAACAGAACAAAAATAGAAACAAAAACCAGACAACCAGCTGCTACACCTGTAAAAAACAAAACAGACAACAATCCATGGCCTCTGAGGGGAATCCAGCCTTAGCGCCACCAGGAGCACCTGAAAGCAGACAAGCAGAGAAAAAACAAACACACAAACAAACAAAAACAAGCACAAGAAGCGGCAATCGCATACAACACAGCTGTGGATATAGATGACCTGAGACGACATGATAATACATCATCTGCTTAGTGACCATGCTACTGGACTAATGAATGTGTGTGTGTGTGTGTGTGAGAACATGCAACACCCATGGCACAGGACCTACATGATAACCGTGCTTAGTTATGAGTGTATAAGCGTACAGGGCCACAATCCACAGCCCCCCCCCCAAGCAATCAGAAGCAGGCAGAGAGGGCCACAAGACCCAGGCCACCAGCAGCCCCCACAGAGCACAGAACCCAGGCAGCCCACCGCAGGGGCAACCACGCATTCACCCAGAAGACTGCAGAGGAAGCCCCCGGAAAGAGCCCCCATAAGCATAGGGCAGAGGCACTCCGGGAACCAGGGGTAACAGCCCACCGACCCCGCCAGGCCCCAGCCGCCCAGACATGGGCCGTGCACTGGACCTGGGCCCCAGGAGCCCGAGCGCCCCCAAACCCCCCGGCAGAGGCCCCACCCAATACCCAGGAGGGCCAAGCGCCCCAGACAGCCACAAAGTGGGTCAGCGCCTGCCCCAGCGCCCCTGGCCAAGTGCCCTGGGAGTCAAGACGTGCCCACAGGTGGGTGAAGTCGCGAGCAGTGGGGAGAGGCAACGCTGATGCCCCATCGGGAGAAACACAGGCAGGCCAGGCGACAGCAAGTCCCAGATCCAGGCCCAATCATTACCACACACACTTTCACGTCCCATACATCCACACATCCACACATCCTACCTCCCTCGACTCTGCTGGGGTGTAGTGCACCGGGCACACCAGGAGGCCAGCAACCCCCCAGCCACCACAGACCCCGAACCAGCAGAACAATTAATTAATCCTCCTGGCCCCTCCTGCCCCGAGCAGACACCAGGAAGCAGGGGTGTGCGAAGAAGACCCCTCCCCTCACCCTTCTGGCTCTTCAATATTTTCTAATAGTGAGCAATTAAAATTGAGGGGCAGCCAAACTTGTAGAACTGGGAGCGCGGCACTCTGGGCAGCCTACATACCCAAAGAGCCCCGCCCACCAGATGCCACTCAGTGTAACCACCCCCCAAGACCTAATGTGTGTGTGTGAGTGTGTTTGATAAGTAGTAATGTCTAAGGTGTAATTAAAACAGGGGCAGGGAACTGCAGAGTGCAACCAAAGGGGACCACCTACGTGGCCCCATCCACTACACCCCACCGAACACACACGCCCCCAAAACCCTTCATGTGTGAGTGTGTGCTGTGTACAGGAGCCAGAAGGGAGAGGGGTATGGGGATATATACCGGGGGAGCTACTCTCCCCCAGAGAGGGCAGCCAGGGACTGGCTGCAATAGGCATCCCCGCTACCTGGGAGCCAACAATGGGCAGGAGGGCCTGATGTCCACCAGGCTCGAGGCTGCAGCGACCATATTCTGGGAGCTACTGTACCCCCAGAAGGTACCCATCCCGCCCCACCCCACTCAACCCAACCCCACCCAGGAGGACCTCTACAAAAAACAAACAAACAACATCAAAAAACAAACAAACAAACAACCCGGTCACACCAGTCGCAGCAGCCCGGGCCTGAGACCCACCATCACCCAGCAACCCACCACCACCACTATGTGATAAAACTAATCAGAGGGGACCAGAGAGAATGAAATTCAGCCAATTGATGTTTTGAGGAGGCAGACATTGTTTCCATGCTAATATAATCTAAAAGAAAATTTCTAAACTGGTTAATACACAGATTGTTCTTCGCTTTCCAGTTCATGAGAATAGTTTTCTTTGCGATACATAACACTGTGACAACCATGTGTGCTGAGTTAATTTCCATGTTGATGTTGTCTAAGTCACCCAGTATGCACAGTGTGGGGCATGCAGGGATGCTACACTTTAGCCATGTTGATAGGTCCTCACAGACTTCAAGCCAGAACTTCTGGACAGGCGCAGAAAAACCACAAAGCGTGTGCATAATCATCAGGTGTGTTATCTGTGCAATGTGAGCAGATGTTTGAGTGTGTTAGACCCATCCTGAACATCCTTTGTCCTGTATAGTGTGTTCTATGAAGGATTTTGTATTGTATGAGCTGTAAATTAGGATTTCGAGTCTTTATGAAGGTGTTCAAACATATTTGTGGTTAGAAGCTATGACCAGAACTGATGGATAAATCTGCCTCCCATTTTGAGGATGGAAGAGACATTGTGTCATCTATCTTAGACAATAATTTATATATTTTTGATAGTAGTTTTGGGGTACAGATGCTTAGAAATTCTGCTACCCTAGTCGGGGGTTGTAAGTCTGGTTGGTGGAGGATATATCCATCCATCCATCCATCATCTGCCGCTTATCCGGGGGTCGGGTCGCGGGGGCAGCAGCTTGAGCAGAGAAACCCAGACGTCTCTGTCCCCGGCCACTTCCTCCAGCTCTTCCGGGGGGACCCCGAGGCGTTCCCAGGCCAGCCGAGAGACATAGTCTCTCCAACGTGTCCTGGGTCTCCCCCGGGGTCTCCTCCCAGTGGGACATGCCCGGAACACCTCCCCAGGGAGGCGCCCAGGGGGCATCCTAACCAGATGCCCGAGCCACCTCATCTGACTCCTCTCAATGCGGAGGAGCAGCGGTTCTACTCCGAGCCCCTCCCGGATGACTGAGCTTCTCACCCTATCTCTAAGGGAGAGCCCAGACACCCTGCGGAGGAAACCCATTTCGGCCGCTTGTATTCGCGATCTTGTTCTTTCGGTCACTACCCACAACTCGTGACCATAGGTGAGGATGGGAACGTAGATTGACCAGTAAGTAGAGAGCTTCGCCTTCTGGCTCAGCTCCCTCTTCACAACGACGGGTCGGTGCAGAGCCTGCAACACTGCAGGCGCCGCACCGATCCGCCCGTCAATCTCCCGCTCCATTCGTCCGTCACTCGTGAACAAGACCCCGAGATACTTGAACTCCTCCTCTTGGGGAAGGATCTCATTCCCGACCCGGAGAGAGCATTCCACCCTTTTCCGGCTGAGAACCATAGTCTCGGATTTGGAGGTGCTGATTCTCATCCCAGCCGCTTCACACTCGGCTGCGAATCACTCCAGTGAGAGCTGAAGGTCACGGCCTGACGACGCTAACAGAACCACATCATCTGCAAAAAGCAGAGACCCGATTCTGAGGTCGCCAAATGGGACACCCTCAACGCCCTGGCTCCGCCTAGAAATTCTGTCCATAAAAGTTAGGAACAGAATCGGTGACAAAGGGCAGCCCTGACGGAGTCCAACTCTCACCGGAAACGTATCCGACTTACTGCCGGCAATGCGGACCAAACTCTGGCACCGGTCATACAGAGACCGAACGGCCCCTATCAAGGGGTCCGGCACTCCATATTCCCGGAGCACCCCCCACAGGACTCCACAAGGGACACGGTCGAACACTTTCTCCAAGTCCACAAAACACATGTAGACTGGTTGGGCGAACTCCCATGCACCCTCCAGGATCCTGCCGAGGGTATAGAGGGGGACCACCACCCCAATCTGCCAGTCCAGAGGCACTGTCCCCGATGTCCACGCGATACTGCAGAGGCGTGTCAGCCAAGACAGCCAAGACACAACTCGTGACCATAGGTGAGGATGGGAACGTAGATTGACCAGTAAGTAGAGAGCTTCGCCTTCTGGCTCAGCTCCCTCTTCACAACGACGGGTCGGTGCAGAGCCTGCAACACTGCAGGCGCCGCACCGATCCGCCCGTCAATCTCCCGCTCCATTCGTCCGTCACTCGTGAACAAGACCCCGAGATACTTGAACTCCTCCTCTTGGGGAAGGATCTCATTCCCGACCCGGAGAGAGCATTCCACCCTTTTCCGGCTGAGAACCATAGTCTCGGATTTGGAGGTGCTGATTCTCATCCCAGCCGCTTCACACTCGGCTGCGAATCACTCCAGTGAGAGCTGAAGGTCACGGCCTGACGACGCTAACAGAACCACATCATCTGCAAAAAGCAGAGACCCGATTCTGAGGTCGCCAAATGGGACACCCTCAACGCCCTGGCTCCGCCTAGAAATTCTGTCCATAAAAGTTAGGAACAGAATCGGTGACAAAGGGCAGCCCTGACGGAGTCCAACTCTCACCGGAAACGTATCCGACTTACTGCCGGCAATGCGGACCAAACTCTGGCACCGGTCATACAGAGACCGAACGGCCCCTATCAAGGGGTCCGGCACTCCATATTCCCGGAGCACCCCCCACAGGACTCCACAAGGGACACGGTCGAACGCTTTCTCCAAGTCCACAAAACACATGTAGACTGGTTGGGCGAACTCCCATGCACCCTCCAGGATCCTGCCGAGGGTATAGAGGGGGACCACCACCCCAATCTGCCAGTCCAGAGGCACTGTCCCCGATGTCCACGCGATACTGCAGAGGCGTGTCAGCCAAGACAGCCCTACAACATCCAGAGCCTTGAGAAACTCAGGTCGGACCTCATCCACCCCTGGGGCCTTGCCACCGAGGAGCTTTTTAACCACCTCGGCAACCTCAGTCCCAGAAATGGGAGGCCCCGTCTCCGAGCTCTCCGACTCTGCCTCTTCCGAGCACGTGTTGGTAGGATTGAGGAGTTCCTCGAAGTACTCCCCCCACGACTCACAACATCCCTAGTTGAGGTCAGCAAAGCCCCGTCCCCACTGTAAACAGTGTTGACTGTGAGCCGCTTCCCCCCCCCTGAGACGCCGGATGGTGGACCAGAATCTTTTCGAGGCCGTCCGGAAATCGTTCTCCATGGTCTCACCGAACTCCTCCCAGGCCCGAGTTTTTGCCTCAGCAACCGCCGAAGCCGCGGCCCGTCTGGCCCGTCGGTACCTATCAGCTTCTTCCAGGGTCCCACTGGCCAAAAAGGCCCGATAGGACTCCTTCTTCAGCTTGACGGCTTCCCTCACCACTGGTGTCTACCAGCAGGTTCGAGGGTTGCCGCCAAGACAGGCACCGACCACCTTAGGGCCACAACTCCGACCAGCTGCCTCGGCAATGGAGTCACGGAACGTGACCCATTCGGACTCAATGTCCCCCACCTCAAATATTGTTGAAGCTCTGCCGGAGGTGGGAGTTAAAGCTCCTTCTGACGGGGGATTCTGACAAACGCTCCCAGCAGACCCTCACAATACGTTTGGGCCTGCCAGGTCTGATCGGCATCCTCCCCCACCAGCGGAGCCAACTCACCACCAGGTGGTGATCAATTGACAGCTCCGCCCCTCTCTTCACCCGAGTGTCCAGGACATACGGCCGCAAGTCCGATGATACAACCACAAAGTCGATCATCGAACTGCGGCCAAGGGTGTCCTTGTGCCAAGTGCACATATGGACACCCTTATGCCTGAACATGGTGTTCGTTATGGACAGTCTATGACTGGCACAGAAGTCCAACAACATAACACCACTCTGATTCAGATCGGGGGGGGCCGTTCCTCTCAATCACACCCCTCCAGGTCTCACTGTCATTGCCCTCGTGAGCATTGAAGTCCCCCAGCAGAATGAGGGAGTCTCCGGTAGGAGCATTCTCCAGTGCCTCCCCCAGAGACTCCAAAAAGGGTAGGTACTCTGAACTGCTGTTTGGCGCATAGGCACAAACAACAGTCAGGACTCGTCCCCCCACCCAAAGGCGGAGGGAGGCTACCCTCTCGTTCACTGGGGTAAACCCCAATGTACTGGCACACAGCCGGGGGGCAATAAGTATGCCCAGACCTGCTCTGCGCCTCTCACCACGGGCAACTCCAGAGTGGAAGAGAGTCCAACCCCTCTCAAGAGTACTGGTTCCAGATCCCAAGCCGTGCGTCGAGGTGAGTCCGACTATATCTAACGGTCTGATAAAGTTTCAACAATAAACAACAAACTTTGTATTATGAGAAAGAACCAGAATCATTCTTCAGGAATCCGAAAATAAGCTCTATTTTACGAGTTATGCACGAATTCGGATTCTCCTATAAAACGAATTCCTTAACTCAAACCATGTTAAGACTGCTTTGTCCTTCATATTTATTCATGTCTAATCAAGTTTCAATGATAAACAACGTTGTACTTTGTAGAATGAGAAAGAACTTCTTCAGCAATAAGCATCTCTCGACAAATGACGAAATACAGATTTTGCTATAAAATTAATTGCTATCAGCCTGACTTAAAACTGTTTGTCTTCCTTATTTATCCACTTCAAATCAAGTTTCAACAATTAAAAAAATTTTGTAGTTTGAGAAAGAACAACTTAATCTTGAGCAATCAGTATAAAAAGAGGGTAAGCAAAGGTGCGAATGTCAAACCATACATGATCAAAACAGGGAGCGGAGGTGTTTGGCTGAGACAAGGTGTGAATGTCCACCCATAATTAATGAAAAGCGGGCAACAAGTAGGTTCGAATGCCCAACCATACATCATAAAAAGCAGGAGTGGATATGTTCGGCTACAAGAAGGTTTGAACGTCTGACCATAGTTTGTAAAAAGCGGGTAAGAAAAGGTTTGAATGCCCGAACATACACCATCAAAGGAGGGAGCGGAGGTGTTCCGCTGTAAGAAGGTGTGAATGTCCGACCATAGTTGGTAAAAAACGGGTAAGAAAAGGTTAAAATACCCGACTGTACACAATCAGTAGCGGGTGCGGAGTTGTTCGGCTACTAAAAGGTGTGAAAGTCCGACCATGGTTTGTAAAAAGCGGGTAAGAAAAGGTGCGAATGCCCGAAAATGTATGATCAAAAGAGGGAGCGGAGGTGTTTGGCTGCAAGAAGGTGTGAATGTACACCCATAATTACTGAAAAATGGGTAAGAAAAGGTGCGAATGCCCAACTATACATAATCAAAAGCAGGAGTGGATGTGTTCGGCTCAAAGAAGGGTTGAATGTCTGACCATAGTTTGTAAAAAGCAGGTAAGAAAAGGTTTGACTGCCCGAACATACACCATCAAAAGAGGGAGCGGAGGTGTTCCGCTGTAAGAAGGTGTGAATGTCCGACCATAGTTGGTAAAAAGCGGGTAAGAAAAGGTTAAAATACCCGACTGTACACAATCAATAGCGGGAGCGGAGTTGTTCGGCTACTAAAAGATGTGAAAGTCCGACTATGGTTTGTAAAAAGCGGGTAAGAAAAGGTGCTAATGCCCGACAATGTATGATCAAAAGAGGGAGCGGAGGTGTTCGGCTGCAAGAAGGTCTGAATGTCCAACCATAATTTGTAAAAACCGGGAAGGAAAGGCTCGAAAGCCCGACTATACACCATCAAAAGCGGGAGCAGAGTGGTTCAGCTGCAAGAAGGTCTGAATGTCCATCAATAATTGCTTTAAAACATGAAAGAAAATTTTCGAATATCATCCGCACATGATCATAAGAAGGAGAGGAGGTGTTCAGCTGCAAGAAGGTGTGAATGTCCACCCATAATTCCTGAAAAATGGGTAAAAAAAGGTGCGAATGCCCAACCATACATTATCAAAGGCAGGTGTGAATGTCAGATCATAACTTGCAAAAAGCTGATGAGAAAGGGTGAGAATGCCCGACTATACACCATCAAATGCGGGAGCGGAGGTGTTCGGCTCTGAGTAGGTGTGAATGTCCGACCATAATTGCTGAAAAATGTGTTAGAAAAGGAAAGAATGCCGGACCATACATCATCAAAAGCGAGAGAGGTGGTGTTCGGCTGCAAAAAGGTGTAAATGTTCGACTAAAGTTTGTAAAAAGCGGGTAAGACATGGTGCGAATGCCTGACAAGGTATGATCAAAAGCAGGAGCGGAGGTGTTCAGCTGCAAGAAGGTCTAAATGTCCATCAATAATTGCTAGAAAACATGAAAGAAAATTTTCGAAAATCAAACCGCACATGATCATAAGTGGGAGCGGAGGTGTTCAGCTGCAAGAAGGTGTGAATGTCCACCCATTATTCCTGACAAATGGGTAAAAAAAAGGTGCGAATGCCCAACCATACATCATCAAAAGCAGGAGTGGATGTGTTCGGCTACAAGAAGGTGTGAACGTCCAACCAAAGTTTGTAAAAATCAGTTAAGAAAAGGTTTGAATATCCAACCAAACATAATCAAAAGCGGGAGCATAGCTTTTCGACTGCAAGTAGGTGTGAATGTCAGATCATAATTTGCAAAAAGCTGATGAGAAAGGGTGAGAATGTCCGACTGCACACCATCAAATGCGGGAGCGGAGTTGTTCGGCTGTGAGTAGGTGTGAATCTCCGACCGTAATTTCTGAAAAATGTGTTAGAAAAGGTAAGAATGCCGGTCCATACATCATCAAAAGCGAGAAAGGTGGTGTTCGGCTGCAAGTAGGTGTGAATGTCCAGCCATAATTACTCACAAACGGGTAAGAAAAGGTAGTATTGCCAGATCATACATGATCAAAACAGGGAGCGGAGGTGGTTCAGCTGCAAGAAGGTGTGAATGTCTCACTAAAGTTCAAATATATTAACAAAAGCTGGAGGAGAGGTCTTCGGATGAGAGTGGTTGAGAATTTCCAACCATAATCTATAAAATTCGGTGAAAAAAAGGTTTGATAGAACACTAAAAGGTGGAGCGGAAGTGTTCGGCTGCAAGAAGGTGTGAATGTCCGACTATATTTGGTGAAAAGCAGGTGAAGCAAGGTCTGAATGCCCAACCTTACATTATCAAAAGCGAGATCAGAGGTGTTTGGCTGCAAGAAGGCCATAGTTTGCCAAAAGCGGGTAAGCTGCGAATGACCAACTAAATATCAACAAAAGTGGGGGCGGAGGTCTTCGGATGCAACTGGGTGTGAACATCCCACCATACAAGTATGGTGGAGAGGAAGCTGTGAACAGCCGACCATAGTTTGCAAAAAGCGGGTGAGACAAGGTGCGAATGTCCAACCATACATGATCAAAACAGGGAGCGGAGGTGTTTGGCTGTGACAAGGTGTGAATGTCCGACCATAGTTGGTAAAAAGTGGGTAAGAAAAGGTTAAAATACCCGACTGTACACAATCAATAGGGGGAGCGGAGTTGTTCGGCTACAAGAAGGTGTGAAAGTCCGAGCATAGTTTGTAAAAAGCAGTTAAGAAAAGGTTCGAATATCCAACCAAACATAATCAAAAGCGGGAGCAGAGCTGTTCGACTGCAAGTAGGTGTGAATGTCCAGCCATAATTACTCACAAAGGGGTAAGAAAAGGTAGTATTGCCAGACCATACATGATCAAAACAGGGAGCTGAGGTGGTTCAGCTGCAAGGTGTGAATGTCTGACTATAGTTTGTAAAAAGCGGGTAAGATAAGGTGCGAATGCCCGACAATGTATAATCAAAAGAGGGAGCAGAGGTTTTCGGCTACACGAAGGTTTGAATGTCCGACCATAGTTTGTAAAAAGCGGGTAAGAAAAGGTTCAAATGCCTGACTATACACCATCAAAAGCGGGAGCGGAGATGTTCCGCTGTAAGACGGTGTGAATGTCCGACCATAGTTGGTAAAAAGCGGGTAAGAAAAGGTTAAAATACCCAACCATACATCATCAAAAGCAGGAGTGGATGTGTTCGGCTACAAGAAGGTGTGAACGTCCAACCAAAGTTTGTAAAAAGCAGTTAAGAAAAGGTTTGAATATCCAACCAAACATAATCAAAAGCGGGAGCATAGCTTTTCGACTGCAAGTAGGTGTGAATGTCAGATCATAATTTGCAAAAAGCTGATGAGAAAGGGTGAGAATGTCCGACTGCACACCATCAAATGCGGGAGCGGAGTTGTTCGGCTGTGAGTAGGTGTGAATCTCCGACCTTAATTTCTGAAAAATGTGTTAGAAAAGGTAAGAATGCCGGTCCATACATCATCAAAAGCGAGAGAGGTGGTGTTCGGCTGCAAGTAGGTGTGAATGACCAGCCATAATTACTCACAAACGGGTAAGAAAAGGTAGTATTGCCAGACCATACATGATCAAAACAGGGAGCAGAGGTGGTTCAGCTGCAAGAAGGTGTGAATGTCCAACTAAAGTTCAAATATATTAACAAAAGCGGGAGGAGAGGTCTTCGGATTAGAGTGGTTGAAATTTCCAACCATAATCTATAAAATGCGGTGAAAAAAAAAGGTGTGAAGGAATTAATTTTATAGCAAAATCCGAAATCATGCATAACTCCGCATAAGGAACGTATTGCTCAACCAAAGGGATGCTTCTTTCTCATTCAGGGTAATATGAGGAACTTTATGCTTGATACATTTTAGACATGGATAACTATGAAGGACAAAGCAATTTTAAGTTGGTTTGAGCAAAGCAATTCATTTTATAGGAAAATCCGAAATCGTGCAGGACTCATGAAAGTAAGCTTATTCTCGGATTCCTGATCCTCCAGTGTTGCTCTTTCCTATACTGCAAAATACAGTCTTGTTCTTTGTTGAAATCGATATAGACATTGATAAATATGAAGGACAATGCAGTTTCCACTTTGTTTGAGTGAAGGAATTAATTTTATAGCAAAATCCCAAATCAAGCAGAACGTATGAAAATAAGCGTGTTTTCGGATTCCTGATCCTTCAGTGTTGCTATTTCTTCTACTGCAAAATACAATGTTGTTCTTTGTTGAAGTCAATCTAGACATTGATAAATATGAAGGACAAAGCAGTTTTAACATAGTTTGAGTAAAGGAATTCATTTTATACATAAAATCCCAAATCATGCAGAACGTATGAAAATAAGCTTATTCTCGGATTCCTGTTCCTTCAAGTGTTGCTCTTTCTACTACTGCAAAATACAATGTTGTTCTTTGTTGAAGTAAATCTAGACATTGATAAATATGAAGGACAAAGCAGTTTTCACTTGGTTTGAGTGAAGGAATTCATTTTATACATAAAATCCCAAATCATGCAGAACGTATGAAAAGAAGCTTATTCTCGGATTCCTGATCCTTCAGTGTTGCTTTTTCTTCTACTGCAAAATACAATGTTGTTCTTTGTTGAAGTCGATCTAGACATTGATAAATATGAAGGACAAAGCAGTTTTAACTTGGTTTGAGTGAAGGAATTCATTTTATACATAAAATCCCAAATCATGCAGAACGTATGAAAATAAGCTTATTCTCGGATTACTGATCCTTCAGTGTTGCTCTTTCTTCTACTGCAAAATCCAGTGTTGTTCTTTGTTGAAGTCAATCTAGACATTGATAAATATGAAAGACAAAGCAGTTTTAACATAGTTTGAGTGAAGGCATTCATTTATAGTAAAATCAATAATCGTGCAGAACTCATGAAAATAAGCTTATTCTCGGATTCCTAAAACTTTTGATTTGCTCTTTCTTTACTGCAAAGTACAATGTTGTTCTTTGTTGAAGTCGATCTAGACATTGATAAATATGAAGGACAAAGCAGTTTTCACTTGGTTTGAGTGAAGGATTTGCAGCTGAAAACCTCCCGCTCCCGCTTTTGATTGTGTATAGTCGGAATTTCGAACCTTTTCTTACCCGGTTTTTAGAAATTATGGTTGGACATTCAGACCTTGCAGCCGAAGACCTCCACTCCCTCTTTTGATCATATATTGTCGGGCATTCGCACCTTGTCTTACCCGCTTTTTACAAACTATAGTCAGACATTCACACCTTGCAGCTGAACCACCTCAGCTCCCTGTTTTGATCATGTATGGTTTGGCAATACTACCTTTTCTTACCCGTTTGTGAGTAATTATGGCTGGACATTCACACCTACTTGCAGTCGAACACCTCCGCTTCCGCTTTTAATGGTATATATTCGGGCATTCGAACATTTTCTTACCAGCTTTTTACCAACTATGGTCGGGGACATTCACACCTTCTTACAGCGGAACACCTCCGCTCCCTCTTTTGATGGTGTATGTTTGGGCATTCGAACCTTTTCTTACCCGCTTTTTACAAACTATGCTCGGACATTCAAACCTTCTTGTAGCCGAACACATCCACTCCTGCTTTTGATGATGTATGGTTGGGCATTCAAACCTACTTGTTGCCCGCTTTTCATTAATTTTGGGTGGACATTCACACCTTGTCACAAGCCAAACACCTCCGCTCCCTGTTTTGATCATGTATGGTTGGACATTCGCACCTTTTCTCACCCGCTTTTTGCCAACTATGGTCGGCTGTTCACAGCTTCCTCTCCACCATACTTGTTTGGTGGGATATTCACACCCACTTGCATCCGAAGACCTTTTGTTGATATTTAGTCGGTCATTCGCAGCTTACCCGCTTTTGGCAAACTATGGCCTTCATGCAGCCAAACACCTCTGATCTCGCTTTTGATGATGTAAGGTTGGGCATTCAGACCTTGCTTCACCTGCTTTTCACCAAATATAGTCGGACATTCACACCTTCTTGCAGCCCAACACTTCCGCTCCACCTTTTAGTGTTCTATCAAACCTTTTTTTCACCGAATTTTATAGATTATGGTTGGAAATTCTCAACCACTCTCATCCGAAGACCTCTCCTCCCGCTTTTGTTAATATATTTGAACTTTAGTGAGACATTCACACCTTCTTGCAGCTGAACCACCTCCGCTCCCTGTTTTGATCATGTATGGTCTGGCAATACTACCTTTTCTTACCCGTTTGTGAGTAATTATAGCTGGACATTCACACCTACTTGCAGCCGAACACCAACTCTCTCGCTTTTGATGATGTATGGACCGGCATTCTTACCTTTTTTAACACATTTTTCAGAAATTACGGTCGGAGATTCACACTTACTCACAGCCGAACAACTCCGCTCCCGCATTTGATGGTGTATAGTCGGGCATTCTCACCCTTTCTCATCAGCTTTTTGCAAATTATGATCTGACATTCACACCTGCTTTTGATAATGTATGGTTTGGCATTCGCACCTTTTCTTACCCATTTTTCAGTAATTATGGGTGGACATTCACACTTTCTTGCAGCTGAACACCTCCTCTCCCGCTATTGATTGTGTACAGTCGGGTATTTTAACCTTTTCTTACCCGCTTTTTACCAAATATGGTCGGACATTCACACCGTCTTACAGCGGAACACCTCTGCTCCCGCTTTTGATGGTGTATAGTCAGGCATTTGAACCTTTTCTTACCCGCTTTTTACAAACTATGGTCGGACATTCAAACCTTCTTGTAGCCGAAAACCTCCGCTCCCTCTTTTGATTATACATTGTTGGGCATTCGCACCTTATTTACAAACTATAGTCAGACATTCACACCTTGCAGCTGAGCCACCTCAGCTCCCTGTTTTGATAGTGTATGTTCGGGCATTCGAACCTATTTGATATTCGAAAATTTTCGCACCTTATCTTACCCGCTTTTTACAAACTATAGTCAGACATTCACACCTTGCAGCTGAACCACCTCCGCTCCCTGTTTTGATCATGTATGGTCTGGCAATACTACCTTTTCTTACCCGTTTGTGAGTAATTAATCCCAAAATATTGAGCATAAAATAAGTCTTTATGCTGATGATGTATTACTTTTCCTTCAGAACTCACAGACGTCTCTCAGTCACACGATCACACTCATAAATAAATTCTCAGCACTTTCTGACTACTCTATCAACTGGTCTAAGACCACAGTTCTGCCCATTAACTGTAGGGTCCATAATATACCTGCGATCACTTTACAGTCAGGAAATATTAGATATTTAGGCATAAACATTTCCTCCAGGCTCTCAGAGCTAACAAAGCTAAATTATGTGCAATTATTAAAGACAGTAGAGGACGATCTCTCGTTGGAAGTCCTTACCTATATCACTTATGGGGAGAGTTACATCCATTAAAATGATGATACTACCAAAAGTTAACTATTTGTTCTCAATGATCCCCATAAAACTATCTGCTACTTGGTTTAAGTCACTAGATTCATGCATCTCCAAATTTCTGTGGAAAAACAAACCACCACGTATTAGTTTAAAAACCCTACAGAAGACCAAGGACAGTGGTGGATTAGATTTACCTCATTTTCAGCACTATTCCTTAGACAATATGTTACAATATATATCAAAATGGTTTAAAACTTGTTGTTGTCACAGTTCCCAGAGACGTTGTAATCGTTGAGGATTCTATATTCACCCCCTCATTAGAGGCACGTAATGCAGATTGATGACACTGAATCTTCTTCTCTGTTCATTGCTGGCATCATTCCCAGCATCGTAAGTGTTCGTGGCATTGTTAGCCTCTTCTTCTGGATCTTGATATCGAGAATCCTTTTGTATTTCTGGTTTGTCAGTCCTCTGTCTTCGTTCACCGGAGTCTTTGTCTTTTTGTCCTTGAGTTTGGTGATTTTTTCTTCTTTTGATGCCTTGACACAATGTGACAGGTGATACCACGTGGGAGATCCTGTAACTTGGATTGCTGTCCCTGTGCTGCGAAATGGCTGTGCTGCTCAAATGGTCTCTCCTTCATCATGGTTACATGCTGCCATTCCGACATCTCGCCATTCCGACATGGGTCTCCAATTGTCAAAATGGCGACACTTAATTTTTTATCAAACGTCCCACCATTCCGACACTTTTTTCCTCCTATGGTCGGAATGGCGGTATGTTTTTTGTTTTTTTTAACATACCGCCATTCCGACAGTTCCTTTTAATAGCCTATTTTTTACCCAAAACATTTTGCACTAATGATATGATATGTTTGGCGCACAAGCTTTGCACATGCAGAGGCCACAGCCTCGCAAACAAACTTTAATAATCTATTATCAAAATCCCCTGAATTTCAAATATAAAAATACAGATATTAATGTAACTCTGGCGAGACTGAAACTGATTAAGCAGAAATACAGTGTCAGTGAGCTGTCACAGCAGCCAGCTGGAGCGGAGCTCTCCACAGAGCCCATGCGTCTTTTGCACGCTGTCATCATATGCAAAAGTAATAATTGCAATTACACATATCACGGCTACTGCACAGGACACAGTTGCGAGCACTTTGCCTTGCCTTGCCAATAGGAGAAGATAGAAATGACAGCATAGAACGTATAAAACACAACAAAATGCAGTAAAAACGTTTATTCATGTTATTCACGTGATTTATGAGTACTCACTCCAATTTTGGGAAGCGCGGATGGGTTTTGCGCATTTGGCACAAACACACAGCCGCAACGGTTGTAGCTTTATACAGCCTGTTGATATCTTAAGGACCTAACTGGTCACACCTGGGACTAAATGTCATGTAGAGATTGTTTTTACATGACATTACAGCTGAACATATAGCTTTCATCCACAAACCAACGTGGGAGAGCCCGAAGACGCATGTGCCAGACGCACATAGGCATGCGTAAAACCAATTTTGACCACTTCATACTGTTTATTTGCTTTCTTTTAGTTAACTTTCGTTTCTTTTGGATTCTTGTGCGTGTTATGGAGCCGTTTTGGTCCATGTTTGTAAGCCTTTTTTTCCTGGATTAAATTTTCGGAAGTTGAAACAAGTGGCATTGGAGTGTGTGATTGAAAACCACCGCGGACTGCTTCTCCTCCTCCAGTTGCCGAGACTTTGTGTTTTTAATAACGCTTGTCTATAAACATGTTAAACATATAAATTGCATGAACAGAAAGAAGGGACTCACCTGTTGAGTAACACACATTTCCTTATACGGAAAGCCTTGTCGGAATGGTGGGACATTTGAACGTCAGAATAGCGGGATGTCGCAATGGTGGGATGTCGGAATGGTGGGACGTTTGCATGTCGGAATGGTGGTATGTCGGAATGGTGGTATGTCGGAATGGTGGGATGTCGGAATAGCGGGATGTCGGAATGGCGGGATTTCGGAATGGGTGTTGCCACCCCCTTCATCATATACACAGTTATTTATACATCACCTTCCACCATGAAGCGTTGTCCCTTTTTGTTTCTCTCTTTGTTCTTAAAATGCTGTTATGCATGTCTTAACCAATCCATTAAATTAGATCATTTTGGCAGTAAAGCGATCTACAATGTGCTTGGTCGCAAAGCTGCTCATCTGTGGTAAACAGCTCTTCAGAAAGGCATTCTTCAATTGATTTCACTAATTCTATGTAATAATTTTGTGATTTCCTACAAAACTACACTTCTTCTCCCATCTGTCTGAGTATTTAATATTGTCTGGGTCCCGTTAAAACATGTATTTTTCCCATCTAATTCCTTGTTTGCTTTAAAACAAGTATTCCCCATTTTCTATCCCTTCAGTAGCCAACCAGTTTGTATGGAGTACACTGGAGCAACTTGACTGATCAGTAAAACACTGCTTTTGTTGTCACCGCAAGGCTTCCCCCGTCGGTTGTTTCACTGAGACACTACTGAGAAACTATAACTCAACACAGTTTATACACATAACATTCATATACATACTAACAAACAAACAAACAATTATTTATCGCAATTTTCTCATCTCTGTTTGAACGTACACCCAGGTAAATATTCCTGTAGTCTTCTCATACCGACTATGGACCCATTCATTGTTTAACTTCACTGTTTTGCAAATCCTAATTGAATATTACACATTGACATTGAACTTTACTTGATAAGCAGGTCTTCATTGCATTCAGCAGCCTATATGTGAGCATCTATGTGGAAGCTGTTTTTCTTTGCATTTATCAGCAGCAAGCAATTCTTCATTGCACATGCATATGAAAATAGTAAAACAATTCCAATGCGTGAGCGAAACCTTCTATATCAGGAGTGTCCATCATGATGCTGGGAATAGAACCTCTTTCCCAGAATAGTTCAACCTTCAACTGATCATAACTCCGCAATGAGCACATTTCAAAGTATCATTCCTCTACATGTATTCAAAAATCTATGTGTAAATGTTTAATATTTCTTATATTTGTTGATGACATTCTGTGTGCATGTGGCCTAAACCCAATCTCTGTGTGGCAATTTTAATTTAAACAAGTTGAACTCTGCCTCTGATCATTTAAAAAAGGTGTGTACCAATATCAACCTTTCTCAGGTAATTACTGATCCTACAAAACCAAAGAGATCCTTCAAGGTTGTCCCTGATTGGCTCAATCTTAACAAATCAAAGGTAGAATATCCGCAGTATCTGAACTTGGTGTTAGTTATCACTGCTCAATAGCCTGTATCAGAATTGCAAAAATGAAAACATTAGGTCCACGCTTGGTATCCAGATCCTGAAACATCTCCATGAGCAGGCTTTTTTTTAACTGATCTGTTGAATAGTTATATGACACTGTTAAAATCTCAGATGAAGATCTAGCACTTGACCATTTTTGTAAATCTTCTAATTCCATAGTTGATAAACATGCCCCTTTTAAAAAGTATAGAACTTAGAACAGGTCTAGTCCCTGACTTTCGGCAGAACTGTCTTCTTTACTTTTTTTTTTTTTTCCCCTTGTCCTGTTCAGCATTATGTCAGAAGAATTGTAGTCTGAATACCTTTGATGCCAAACAGATTTGCTTTGCCAAGGGAAGTTTTATAAATGTAAAGCTCCCCTTGATGCCCATTTATTTATTTCTGTTTACAATATATGACATGAACTGAACTGAACCGGACCGGGGGACAAGGAAAGAAGAAGAGGAAAGAAGAGGAAACAGAACAAAAATAGAAACAAAAACCAGACAACCAGCTGCTACACCTGTAAAAAACAAAACAGACAACAATCCATGGCCTCTGAGGGGAATCCAGCCTTAGCGCCACCAGGAGCACCTGAAAGCAGACAAGCAGAGAAAAAACAAACACACAAACAAACAAAAACAAGCACAAGAAGCGGCAATCGCATACAACACAGCTGTGGATATAGATGACCTGAGACGACATGATAATACATCAACTGCTTAGTGACCATGCTACTGGACTAATGAATGTGTGTGTGTGTGTGTGAGAACATGCAACACCCATGGCACAGGACCTACATGATAACCGTGCTTAGTTATGAGTGTATAAGCGTACAGGGCCACAATCCACAGCCCCCCCCCCAAGCAATCAGAAGCAGGCAGAGAGGGCCACAAGACCCAGGCCACCAGCAGCCCCCACAGAGCACAGAACCCAGGCAGCCCACCGCAGGGGCAACCACGCATTCACCCAGAAGACTGCAGAGGAAGCCCCCGGAAAGAGCCCCCATAAGCATAGGGCAGAGGCACTCCGGGAACCAGGGGTAACAGCCCACCGACCCCGCCAGGCCCCAGCCGCCCAGACATGGGCCGTGCACTGGACCTGGGCCCCAGGAGCCCGAGCGCCCCCAAACCCCCCGGCAGAGGCCCCACCCAATACCCAGGAGGGCCAAGCGCCCCAGACAGCCACAAAGTGGGTCAGCGCCTGCCCCAGCGCCCCTGGCCAAGTGCCCTGGGAGTCAAGATGTGCCCACAGGTGGGTGAAGTCGCGAGCAGTGGGGAGAGGCAACGCTGATGCCCCATCGGGAGAAACACAGGCAGGCCAGGCGACAGCAAGTCCCAGATCCAGGCCCAATCATTACCACACACACTTTCACGTCCCATACATCCACACATCCACACATCCTACCTCCCTCGACTCTGCTGGGGTGTAGTGCAGCGGGCACACCAGGAGGCCAGCAACCCCCCAGCCACCACAGACCCCGAACCAGCAGAACAATTAATTAATCCTCCTGGCCCCTCCTGCCCCGAGCAGACACCAGGAAGCAGGGGTGTGCGAAGAAGACCCCTCCCCTCACCCTTCTGGCTCTTCAATATTTTCTAATAGTGAGCAATTAAAATTGAGGGGCAGCCAAACTTGTAGAACTGGGAGCGCGGCACTCTGGGCAGCCTACATACCCAAAGAGCCCCGCCCACCAGATGCCACTCAGTGTAACCACCCCCCAAGACCTAATGTGTGTGTGTGAGTGTGTTTGATAAGTAGTAATGTCTAAGGTGTAATTAAAACAGGGGCAGGGAACTGCAGAGTGCAACCAAAGGGGACCACCTACGTGGCCCCATCCACTACACCCCACCGAACACACACGCCCCCAAAACCCTTCATGTGTGAGTGTGTGCTGTGTACAGGAGCCAGAAGGGAGAGGGGTATGGGGATATATACCGGGGGAGCTACTCTCCCCCAGAGAGGGCAGCCAGGGACTGGCTGCAATAGGCATCCCCGCTACCTGGGAGCCAACAATGGGCAGGAGGGCCTGATGTCCACCAGGCTCGAGGCTGCAGCGACCATATTCTGGGAGCTACTGTACCCCCAGAAGGTACCCATCCCGCCCCACCCCACTCAACCCAACCCCACCCAGGAGGACCTCTACAAAAAACAAACAAACAACATCAAAAAACAAACAAACAAACCACCCGGTCACACCAGTCGCAGCAGCCCGGGCCTGAGACCCACCATCACCCAGCAACCCACCACTATGTGATAAAACTAATCAGAGGGGACCAGAGAGAATGAAATTCAGCCAACTGATGTTTTGAGGAGGCAGACATTGTTTCCATGCTAATATAATCTAAAAGAAAATTTCTAAACTGGTTAATACACAGATTGTTCTTCGCTTTCCAGTTCATGAGAATAGTTTTCTTTGCGATACATAACACTGTGACAACCATGTGTGCTGAGTTAATTTCCATGTTGATGTTGTCTAAGTCACCCAGTATGCACAGTGTGGGGCATGCAGGGATGCTACACTTTAGCCATGTTGATAGGTCCTCACAGACTTCAAGCCAGAACTTCTCGACAGGCGCAGAAAAACCACAAAGCGTGTGCATAATCATCAGGTGTGTTATCTGTGCAATGTGAGCAGATGTTTGAGTGTGTTAGACCCATCCTGAACATCCTTTGTCCTGTATAGTGTGTTCTATGAAGGATTTTGTATTGTATGAGCTGTAAATTAGGATTTCGAGTCTTTATGAAGGTGTTCAAACATATTTGTGGTTAGAAGCTATGACCAGAACTGATGGATAAATCTGCCTCCAATTTTGAGGATGGAAGAGACATTGTGTCATCTATCTTAGACAATAATTTATATATTTTTGATAGTAGTTTTGGGGTACAGATGCTTAGAAATTCTGCTACCCTAGTCGGGGGTTGTAAGTCTGGTTGGTGGAGGATATATCCATCCATCCATCCATCATCTGCCGCTTATCCGGGGGTCGGGTCGCGGGGGCAGCAGCTTGAGCAGAGAAACCCAGACGTCTCTGTCCCCGGCCACTTCCTCCAGCTCTTCCGGGGGGACCCCGAGGCGTTCCCAGGCCAGCCGAGAGACATAGTCTCTCCAACGTGTCCTGGGTCTCCCCCGGGGTCTCCTCCCAGTGGGACATGCCCGGAACACCTCCCCAGGGAGGCGCCCAGGGGGCATCCTAACCAGATGCCCGAGCCACCTCATCTGACTCCTCTCAATGCGGAGGAGCAGCGGTTCTACTCCGAGCCCCTCCCGGATGACTGAGCCTCTCACCCTATCTCTAAGGGAGAGCCCAGACACCCTGCGGAGGAAACCCATTTCGGCCGCTTGTATTCGCGATCTTGTTCTTTCGGTCACTACCCACAACTCGTGACCATAGGTGAGGATGGGAACGTAGATTGACCAGTAAGTAGAGAGCTTCGCCTTCTGGCTCAGCTCCCTCTTCACAACGACGGGTCGGTGCAGAGCCTGCAACACTGCAGGCGCCGCACCGATCCGCCCGTCAATCTCCCGCTCCATTCGTCCGTCACTCGTGAACAAGACCCCGAGATACTTGAACTCCTCCTCTTGGGGAAGGATCTCATTCCAGACCCGGAGAGAGCATTCCACCCTTTTCCGGCTGAGAACCATAGTCTCGGATTTGGAGGTGCTGATTCTCATCCCAGCCGCTTCACACTCGGCTGCGAATCACTCCAGTGAGAGCTGAAGGTCACGGCCTGACGACGCTAACAGAACCACATCATCTGCAAAAAGCAGAGACCCGATTCTGAGGTCGCCAAATGGGACACCCTCAACGCCCTGGCTCCGCCTAGAAATTCTGTCCATAAAAGTTAGGAACAGAATCGGTGACAAAGGGCAGCCCTGACGGAGTCCAACTCTCACCGGAAACGTATCCGACTTACTGCCGGCAATGCGGACCAAACTCTGGCACCGGTCATACAGAGACCGAACGGCCCCTATCAAGGGGTCCGGCACTCCATATTCCCGGAGCACCCCCCACAGGACTCCACAAGGGACACGGTCGAACGCTTTCTCCAAGTCCACAAAACACATGTAGACTGGTTGGGCGAACTCCCATGCACCCTCCAGGATCCTGCCGAGGGTATAGAGGGGGACCACCACCCCAATCTGCCAGTCCAGAGGCACTGTCCCCGATGTCCACGCGATACTGCAGAGGCGTGTCAGCCAAGACAGCCCTACAACATCCAGAGCCTTGAGAAACTCAGGTCGGACCTCATCCACCCCTGGGGCCTTGCCACCGAGGAGCTTTTTAACCACCTCGGCAACCTCAGCCCCAGAAATGGGAGGCCCCGTCTCCGAGCTCTCCGACTCTGCCTCTTCCGAGCACGTGTTGGTAGGATTGAGGAGTTCCTCGAAGTACTCCCCCCACCGACTCACAACATCCCTAGTTGAGGTCAGCAAAGCCCCGTCCCCACTGTAAACAATGTTGACTGTGAGCCGCTTCCCCCCCCCTGAGACGCCGGATGGTGGACCAGAATCTTTTCGAGGCCGTCCGGAAATCGTTCTCCATGGTCTCACCGAACTCCTCCCAGGCCCGAGTTTTTGCCTCAGCAACCGCCGAAGCCGCGGCCCGTCTGGCCCGTCGGTACCTATCAGCTTCTTCCAGGGTCCCACTGGCCAAAAAGGCCCGATAGGACTCCTTCTTCAGCTTGACGGCTTCCCTCACCACTGGTGTCCACCAGCAGGTTCGAGGGTTGCCGCCACGACAGGCACCGACCACCTTACGGCCACAACTCCGACCAGCTGCCTCGGCAATGGAGTCACGGAACGTGACCCATTCGGACTCAATGTCCCCCACCTCAAATATTGTTGAAGCTCTGCCGGAGGTGGGAGTTAAAGCTCCTTTTGACGGGGGATTCTGACAAACGCTCCCAGCAGACCCTCACAATACGTTTGGGCCTGCCAGGTCTGATCGGCATCCTCCCCCACCAGCGGAGCCAACTCACCACCAGGTGGTGATCAATTGACAGCTCCGCCCCTCTCTTCACCCGAGTGTCCAGGACATACGGCCGCAAGTCCGATGATACAACCACAAAGTCGATCATCGAACTGCGGCCAAGGGTGTCCTTGTGCCAAGTGCACATATGGACACCCTTATGCCTGAACATGGTGTTCGTTATGGACAGTCTATGACTGGCACAGAAGTCCAACAACATAACACCACTCTGATTCAGATCGGGGGGACCGTTCCTCCCAATCACACCCCTCCAGGTCTCACTGTCATTGCCCTCGTGAGCATTGAAGTCCCCCAGCAGAATGAGGGAGTCTCCGGTAGGAGCATTCTCCAGTGCCTCCCCCAGAGACTCCAAAAAGGGTAGGTACTCTGAACTGCTGTTTGGCGCATAGGCACAAACAACAGTCAGGACTCGTCCCCCCACCCAAAGGCGGAGGGAGGCTACCCTCTCGTTCACTGGGGTAAACCCCAATGTACTGGCACACAGCCGGGGGGCAATAAGTATGCCCAGACCTGCTCTGCGCCTCTCACCACGGGCAACTCCAGAGTGGAAGAGAGTCCAACCCCTCTCAAGAGTACTGGTTCCAGATCCCAAGCCGTGCGTCGAGGTGAGTCCGACTATATCTAACGGTCTGATAAAGTTTCAACAATAAACAACAAACTTTGTATTATGAGAAAGAACCAGAATCATTCTTCAGGAATCCGAAAATAAGCTCTATTTTACGAGTTATGCACGAATTCGGATTCTCCTATAAAACGAATTCCTTAACTCAAACCATGTTAAGACTGCTTTGTCCTTCATATTTATTCATGTCTAATCAAGTTTCAATGATAAACAACGTTGTACTTTGTAGAATGAGAAAGAACTTCTTCAGCAATAAGCATCTCTCGACAAATGACGAAATACAGATTTTGCTATAAAATTAATTGCTATCAGCCTGACTTAAAACTGTTTGTCTTCCTTATTTATCCACTTCAAATCAAGTTTCAACAATTAAAAAAATTTTGTAGTTTGAGAAAGAACAACTTAATCTTGAGCAATCAGTATAAAAAGAGTTACCCTCTTTTTCACCCAAAGGTGCGAATGTCAAACAGTACATGATCAAAACAGGGAGCGGAGGTGTTTGGCTGAGACAAGGTGTGAATGTCCACCCATAATTAATGAAAAGCGGGCAACAAGTAGGTTCGAATGCCCAACCATACATCATCAAAAGCAGGAGTGGATATATTCGGCTACAAGAAGGTTTGAACGTCTGACCATAGTTTGTAAAAAGCGGGTAAGAAAAGGTTCGAATGCCCGAACATACACCATCAAAGGAGGGAGCGGAGGTGTTCCGCTGTAAGAAGGTGTGAATGTCCGACCATAGTTGGTAAAAAACGGGTAAGAAAAGGTTAAAATACCCGACTGTACACAATCAGTAGCGGGTGCGGAGTTGTTCGGTTACTAAAAGGTGTGAAAGTCCGACCATGGTTTGTAAAAACCGGGTAAGAAAAGGTGCGAATGCCCGAAAATGTATGATCAAAAGAGGGAGCGGAGGTGTTTGGCTGCAAGAAGGTGTGAATGTACACCCATAATTACTGGAAAATGGGTAAGAAAAGGTGCGAATGCCCAACTATACATAATCAAAAGCAGGAGTGGATGTTTTCGGCTCCAAGAAGGGTTGAATGTCTGACCATAGTTTGTAAAAAGCAGGTAAGAAAAGGTTTGACTGCCCGAACATACACCATCAAAAGAGGGAGCGGAGGTGTTCCGCTGTAAGAAGGTGTGAATGTCCGACCATAGTTGGTAAAAAGCGGGTAAGAAAAGGTTAAAATACCCGACTGTACACAATCAATAGCGGGAGCGGAGTTGTTCGGTTACTAAAAGATGTGAAAGTCCGACTATGGTTTGTAAAAAGCGGGTAAGAAAAGGTGCTAATGCCCGACAATGTATGATCAAAAGAGGGAGCGGAGGTGTTCGGCTGCAAGAAGGTCTGAATGTCCAACCATAATTTGTAAAAACCGGGAAGGAAAGGCTCGAAAGCCCGACTATACACCATCAAAAGCGGGAGCAGAGTGGTTCAGCTGCAAGAAGGTCTGAATGTCCATCAATAATTGCTTTAAAACATGAAAGAAAATTTTCGAATATCATCCGCACATGATCATAAGAAGGAGAGGAGGTGTTCAGCTGCAAGAAGGTGTGAATGTCCACCCATAATTCCTGAAAAATGGGTAAAAAAAGGTGCGAATGCCCAACCATACATTATCAAAAGCAGGTGTGAATGTCAGATCATAACTTGCAAAAAGCTGATGAGAAAGGGTGAGAATGCCCGACTATACACCATCAAATGCGGGAGCGGAGGTGTTCGGCTCTGAGTAGGTGTGAATGTCCGACCATAATTGCTGAAAAATGTGTTAGAAAAGGAAAGAATGCCGGACCATACATAATCAAAAGCGAGAGAGGTGGTGTTCGGCTGCAAAAAGGTGTAAATGTTCGACTAAAGTTTGTAAAAAGCGGGTAAGACATGGTGCGAATGCCTGACAAGGTATGATCAAAAGCAGGAGTGGAGGTGTTCAGCTGCAAGAAGGTCTAAATGTCCATCAATAATTGCTAGAAAACATGAAAGAAAATTTTCGAAAATCAAACCGCACATGATCATAAGTGGGAGCGGAGGTGTTCAGCTGCAAGAAGGTGTGAATGTCCACCCATTATTCCTGACAAATGGGTAAAAAAAAGGTGCGAATGCCCAACCATACATCATCAAAAGCAGGAGTGGATGTGTTCGGCTACAAGAAGGTGTGAACGTCCAACCAAAGTTTGTAAAAAGCAGTTAAGAAAAGGTTTGAATATCCAACCAAACATAATCAAAAGCGGGAGCATAGCTTTTCGACTGCAAGTAGGTGTGAATGTCAGATCATAATTTGCAAAAAGCTGATGAGAAAGGGTGAGAATGTACGACTGCACACCATCAAATGCGGGAGCGGAGTTGTTCGGCTGTGAGTAGGTGTGAATCTCCGACCGTAATTTCTGAAAAATGTGTTAGAAAAGGTAAGAATGCCGGTCCATACATCATCAAAAGCGAGAGAGGTGGTGTTCGGCTGCAAGTAGGTGGGAATGTCCAGCCATAATTACTCACAAACGGGTAAGAAAAGGTAGTATTGCCAGACCATACATGATCAAAACAGGGAGCGGAGGTGGTTCAGCTGCAAGAAGGTGTGAATGTCCAACTAAAGTTCAAATATATTAACAAAAGCGGGAGGAGAGGTCTTCGGATTAGAGTGGTTGAAATTTCCAACCATAATCTATAAAATGCGGTGAAAAAAAAAAGGTGTGAAGGAATTAATTTTATAGCAAAATCCGAAATCATGCATAACTCCGCATAAGGAACGTATTGCTCAACCAAAGGGATGCTTCTTTCTCATTCAGGGTAATATGAGGAACTTTATGCTTGATACATTTTAGACATGGATAACTATGAAGGACAAAGCAATTTTAAGTTGGTTTGAGCAAAGCAATTCATTTTATAGGAAAATCCGAAATCGTGCAGGACTCATGAAAGTAAGCTTATTCTCGGATTCCTGATCCTCCAGTATTGCTCTTTCCTATACTGCAAAATACAGCCTTGTTCTTTGTTGAAATCGATATAGACATTGATAAATATGAAGGACAAAGCAGTTTCCACTTTGTTTGAGTGAAGGAATTAATTTTATAGCAAAATCCCAAATCAAGCAGAACGTATGAAAATAAGCGTGTTTTCGGATTCCTGATCCTTCAGTGTTGCTATTTCTTCTACTGCAAAATACAATGTTGTTCTTTGTTGAAGTCAATCTAGACATTGATAAATATGAAGGACAAAGCAGTTTTAACATAGTTTGAGTAAAGGAATTCATCTTATACATAAAATCCCAAATCATGCAGAACGTATGAAAAGAAGCTTATTCTCGGATTCCTGTTCCTTCAAGTGTTGCTCTTTCTACTACTGCAAAATACAATGTTGTTCTTTGTTGAAGTAAATCTAGACATTGATAAATATGAAGGACAAAGCAGTTTTCACTTGGTTTGAGTGAAGGAATTCATTTTATACATAAAATCCCAAATCATGCAGAACGTATGAAAAGAAGCTTATTCTCGGATTCCTGATCCTTCAGTGTTGCTTTTTCTTCTACTGCAAAATACAATGTTGTTCTTTGTTGAAGTCGATCTAGACATTGATAAATATGAAGGACAAAGCAGTTTTAACTATGTTTGAGTGAAGGAATTCATTTTATACATAAAATCCCAAATCATGCAGAACGTATGAAAATAAGCTTATTCTCGGATTACTGATCCTTCAGTGTTGCTCTTTCTTCTACTGCAAAATCCAGTGTTGTTCTTTGTTGAAGTCAATCTAGACATTGATAAATATGAAGGACAAAGCAGTTTTAACATAGTTTGAGTGAAGGCATTCATTTATAGTAAAATCAATAATCGTGCAGAACTCATGAAAATAAGCTTATTCTCGGATTCCTAAAACTTTTGATTTGCTCTTTTTTTACTGCAAAGTACAATGTTGTTCTTTGTTGAAGTCGATCTAGACATTGATAAATATGAAGGACAAAGCAGTTTTCACTTGGTTTGAGTGAAGGATTTGCAGCTGAAAACCTCCCGCTCCCGCTTTTGATTGTGTATAGTCGGAATTTCGAACCTTTTCTTACCCGGTTTTTAGAAATTATGGTTGGACATTCAGACCTTGCAGCCGAAGACCTCCACTCCCTCTTTTGATCATATATTGTCGGGCATTCGCACCTTGTCTTACCCGCTTTTTACAAACTATAGTCAGACATTCACACCTTGCAGCTGAACCACCTCAGCTCCCTGTTTTGATAGTGTATGTTCGGGCATTCGAACCTATTTGATATTCGAAAATTTTCGCACCTTATCTTACCCGCTTTTTACAAACTATAGTCAGACATTCACACCTTGCAGCTGAACCACCTCCGCTCCCTGTTTTGATCATGTATGGTCTGGCAATACTACCTTTTCTTACCCGTTTGTGAGTAATTAATCCCAAAATATTGAGCATAAAATAAGTCTTTATGCTGATGATGTATTACTTTTCCTTCAGAACTCACAGACGTCTCTCAGTCACACGATCACACTCATAAATAAATTCTCAGCACTTTCTGACTACTCTATCAACTGGTCTAAGACCACAGTTCTGCCCATTAACTGTAGGGTCCATAATATACCTGCGATCACTTTACAGTCAGGAAATATTAGATATTTAGGCATAAACATTTCCTCCAGGCTCTCAGAGCTAACAAAGCTAAATTATGTGCAATTATTAAAGACAGTAGAGGACGATCTCTCGTTGGAAGTCCTTACCTATATCACTTATGGGGAGAGTTACATCCATTAAAATGATGATACTACCAAAAGTTAACTATTTGTTCTCAATGATCCCCATAAAACCATCTGCTACTTGGTTTAAGTCACTAGATTCATGCATCTCCAAATTTCTGTGGAAAAACAAACCACCACGTATTAGTTTAAAAACCCTACAGAAGACCAAGGACAGTGGTGGATTAGATTTACCTCATTTTCAGCACTATTCCTTAGACAATATGTTACAAAATATATCAAAATGGTTTAAACCTTGTTGTTGTCACAGTTCCCAGAGACGTTGTAATCGTTGAGGATTCTATATTCACCCCCTCATTAGAGGCACGTAATGCAGATTGATGACACTGAATCTTCTTCTCTGTTCATTGCTGGCATCATTCCCAGCATCGTAAGTGTTCGTGGCATTGTTAGCCTCTTCTTCTGGATCTTGATATCGAGAATCCTTTTGTATTTCTGGTTTGTCAGTCCTCTCTCTTCGTTCACCGGAGTCTTTGTCTTTTTGTCCTTGAGTTTGGTGATTTTTTCTTCTTTTGATGCCTTGACACAATGTGACAGGTGATACCACGTGGGAGATCCTGTAACTTGGATTGCTGTCCCTGTGCTGCGAAATGGCTGTGCTGCTCAAATGGTCTCTCCTTCATCATGGTTACATGCTGCCATTCCGACATCTCGCCATTCCGACATGGGTCTCCAATTGTCAGAATGGCGACACTTAATTTTTTATCAAACGTCCCACCATTCCGACACTTTTTTCCTCCTATGGTCGGAATGGCGGTATGTTTTTTGTTTTTTTTAACATACCGCCATTCCGACAGTTCCTTTTAATAGCCTATTTTTTACCCAAAACATTTTGCACTAATGATATGATATGTTTGGCGCACAAGCTTTGCACATGCAGAGGCCACAGCCTCGCAAACAAACTTTAATAATCTATTATCAAAATCCCCTGAATTTCAAATATAAAAATACAGATATTAATGTAACTCTGGCGAGACTGAAACTGATTAAGCAGAAATACAGTGTCAGTGAGCTGTCACAGCAGCCAGCTGGAGCGGAGCTCTCCACAGAGCCCATGCGTCTTTTGCACGCTGTCATCATATGCAAAAGTAATAATTGCAATTACAGATATCACGGCTACTGCACAGGACACAGTTGCGAGCACTCTGCCTTGCCTTGCCAATAGGAGAAGATAGAAATGACAGCATAGAACGTATAAAACACAACAAAATGCAGTAAAAACGTTTATTCATGTTATTCACGTGATTTATGAGTACTCACTCCAATTTTGGGAAGCGCGGATGGGTTTTGCGCATTTGGCACAAACACACAGCCGCAACGGTTGTAGCTTTATACAGCCTGTTGATATCTTAAGGACCTAACTGGTCACACCTGGGAGTAAATGTCATGTAGAGATTGTTTTTACATGACATTACAGCTGAACATATAGCTTTCATCCACAAACCAACGTGGGAGAGCCCGAAGACGCATGTGCCAGACGCACATAGGCATGCGTAAAACCAATTTTGACCACTTCATACTGTTTATTTGCTTTCTTTTAGTTAACTTTCGTTTCTTTTGGATTCTTGTGCGTGTTATGGAGCCGTTTTGGTCCATGTTTGTAAGCCTTTTTTTCCTGGATTAAATTTTCGGAAGTTGAAACAAGTGGCATTGGAGTGTGTGATTGAAAACCACCGCGGACTGCTTCTCCTCCTCCAGTTGCCGAGACTTTGTGTTTTTAATAACGCTTGTCTATAAACATGTTAAACATATAAATTGCATGAACAGAAAGAAGGGACTCACCTGTTGAGTAACACACATTTCCTTATACGGAAAGCCTTGTCGGAATGGTGGGACATTTGAACGTCAGAATAGCGGGATGTCGCAATGGTGGGATGTCGGAATGGTGGGACGTTTGCATGTCGGAATGGTGGTATGTCGGAATGGTGGTATGTCGGAATGGTGGGATGTCAGAATAGCGGGATGTCGGAATGGCGGGATTTCGGAATGGGTGTTGCCACCCCCTTCATCATATACACAGTTATTTATACATCACCTTCCACCATGAAGCGTTGTCCCTTTTTGTTTCTCTCTTTGTTCTTAAAATGCTGTTATGCATGTCTAAACCAATCCATTAAATTAGATCATTTTGGCAGTAAAGCGATCTACAATGTGCTTGGTCGCAAAGCTGCTCATCTGTGGTAAACAGCTCTTCAGAAAGGCATTCTTCAATTGATTTCACTAATTCTATGTAATAATTTTGTGATTTCCTACAAAACTACACTTCTTCTCCCATCTGTCTGAGTATTTAATATTGTCTGGGTCCCGTTAAAACATGTATTTTTCCCATCTAATTCCTTGTTTGCTTTAAAACAAGTATTCCCCATTTTCTATCCCTTCAGTAGCCAACCAGTTTGTATGGAGTACACTGGAGCAACTTGACTGATCAGTAAAACACTGCTTTTGTTGTCACCGCAAGGCTTCCCCCGTCGGTTGTTTCACTGAGACACTACTGAGTAACTATAACTCAACACAGTTTATACACATAACATTCATATACATACTAACAAACAAACAAACAATTATTTATAGCAATTTTCTCATCTCTGTTTGAACGTACACCCAGGTAAATATTCCTGTAGTCTTCTCATACCGACTATGGACCCATTCATTGTTTAACTTCACTGTTTTGCAAATCCTAATTGAATATTACACATTGACATTGAACTTTACTTGATAAGCAGGTCTTCATTGCATTCAGCAGCCTATATGTGAGCATCTATGTGTAAGCTGTTCTTCTTTGCATTTATCAGCAGCAAGCAATTCTTCATTGCACATGCATATGAAAATAGTAAAACAATTCCAATGCGTTAGCGAAACCTTCTATATCAGGAGTGTCCATCATGATGCTGGGAATAGAACCTCTTTCCCAGAATAGTTCAACCTTCATTACTCAACTGATCATAACTCCGCAATGAGCACATTTCAAAGTATCATTCCTCTACATGTATTCAAAAATCTATGTGTAAATGTTTAATATTTCTTATATTTGTTGATGTCATTCTGTGTGCATGTGGCCTAAACCCAATCTCTGTGTGGCAATTTTAATTTAAACAAGTTGAACTCTGCCTCTGATCATTTAAAAAAGGTGTGTACCAATATCAACCTTTCTCAGGTAATTATTGATCCTACAAAACCAAAGAGATCCTTCAAGGTTGTCCCTGATTGGCTCAATCTTAACAAATCAAAGGTAGAATATCCGCAGTATCTGAACTTGGTGTTAGTTATCACTGCTCAATAGCCTGTATCAGAATTGCAAAAATGAAAACATTAGGTCCACGCTTGGTATCCAGATCCTGAAACATCTCCATGAGCAGGCTTTTTTTTAACTGATCTGTTGAATAGTTATATGACACTGTTAAAATCTCAGATGAAGATCTAGCACTTGACCATTTTTGTAAATCTTCTAATTCCATAGTTGATAAACATGCCCCTTTTAAAAAGTATAGAACTTAGAACAGGTCTAGTCCCTGACTTTCGGCAGAACTGTCTTCTTTACTTTTTTTTTTTTTTCCCCTTGTCCTGTTCAGCATTATGTCAGAAGAATTGTAGTCTGAATACCTTTGATGCCAAACAGATTTGCTTTGCCAAGGGAAGTTTTATAAATGTAAAGCTCCCCTTGATGCCCATTTATTTATTTCTGTTTACAATATATGACATGAACTGAACTGAACCGGACCGGGGGACAAGGAAAGAAGAAGAGGAAAGAAGAGGAAACAGAACAAAAATAGAAACAAAAACCAGACAACCAGCTGCTACACCTGTAAAAAACAAAACAGACAACAATCCATGGCCTCTGAGGGGAATCCAGCCTTAGCGCCACCAGGAGCACCTGAAAGCAGACAAGCAGAGAAAAAACAAACACACAAACAAACAAAAACAAGCACAAGAAGCGGCAATCGCATACAACACAGCTGTGGATATAGATGACCTGAGACGACATGATAATACATCAACTGCTTAGTGACCATGCTACTGGACTAATGAATGTGTGTGTGTGTGTGTGAGAACATGCAACACCCATGGCACAGGACCTACATGATAACCGTGCTTAGTTATGAGTGTATAAGCGTACAGGGCCACAATCCACAGCCCCCCCCCCAAGCAATCAGAAGCAGGCAGAGAGGGCCACAAGACCCAGGCCACCAGCAGCCCCCACAGAGCACAGAACCCAGGCAGCCCACCGCAGGGGCAACCACGCATTCACCCAGAAGACTGCAGAGGAAGCCCCCGGAAAGAGCCCCCATAAGCATAGGGCAGAGGCACTCCGGGAACCAGGGGTAACAGCCCACCGACCCCGCCAGGCCCCAGCCGCCCAGACATGGGCCGTGCACTGGACCTGGGCCCCAGGAGCCCGAGCGCCCCCAAACCCCCCGGCAGAGGCCCCACCCAATACCCAGGAGGGCCAAGCGCCCCAGACAGCCACAAAGTGGGTCAGCGCCTGCCCCAGCGCCCCTGGCCAAGTGCCCTGGGAGTCAAGACGTGCCCACAGGTGGGTGAAGTCGCGAGCAGTGGGGAGAGGCAACGCTGATGCCCCATCGGGAGAAACACAGGCAGGCCAGGCGACAGCAAGTCCCAGATCCAGGCCCAATCATTACCACACACACTTTCACGTCCCATACATCCACACATCCACACATCCTACCTCCCTCGACTCTGCTGGGGTGTAGTGCAGCGGGCACACCAGGAGGCCAGCAACCCCCCAGCCACCACAGACCCCGAACCAGCAGAACAATTAATTAATCCTCCTGGCCCCTCCTGCCCCGAGCAGACACCAGGAAGCAGGGGTGTGCGAAGAAGACCCCTCCCCTCACCCTTCTGGCTCTTCAATATTTTCTAATAGTGAGCAATTAAAATTGAGGGGCAGCCAAACTTGTAGAACTGGGAGCGCGGCACTCTGGGCAGCCTACATACCCAAAGAGCCCCGCCCACCAGATGCCACTCAGTGTAACCACCCCCCAAGACCTAATGTGTGTGTGTGAGTGTGTTTGATAAGTAGTAATGTCTAAGGTGTAATTAAAACAGGGGCAGGGAACTGCAGAGTGCAACCAAAGGGGACCACCTACGTGGCCCCATCCACTACACCCCACCGAACACACACGCCCCCAAAACCCTTCATGTGTGAGTGTGTGCTGTGTACAGGAGCCAGAAGGGAGAGGGGTATGGGGATATATACCGGGGGAGCTACTCTCCCCCAGAGAGGGCAGCCAGGGACTGGCTGCAATAGGCATCCCCGCTACCTGGGAGCCAACAATGGGCAGGAGGGCCTGATGTCCACCAGGCTCGAGGCTGCAGCGACCATATTCTGGGAGCTACTGTACCCCCAGAAGGTACCCATCCCGCCCCACCCCACTCAACCCAACCCCACCCAGGAGGACCTCTACAAAAAACAAACAAACAACATCAAAAAACAAACAAACAAACCACCCGGTCACACCAGTCGCAGCAGCCCGGGCCTGAGACCCACCATCACCCAGCAACCCACCACTATGTGATAAAACTAATCAGAGGGGACCAGAGAGAATGAAATTCAGCCAACTGATGTTTTGAGGAGGCAGACATTGTTTCCATGCTAATATAATCTAAAAGAAAATTTCTAAACTGGTTAATACACAGATTGTTCTTCGCTTTCCAGTTCATGAGAATAGTTTTCTTTGCGATACATAACACTGTGACAACCATGTGTGCTGAGTTAATTTCCATGTTGATGTTGTCTAAGTCACCCAGTATGCACAGTGTGGGGCATGCAGGGATGCTACACTTTAGCCATGTTGATAGGTCCTCACAGACTTCAAGCCAGAACTTCTCGACAGGCGCAGAAAAACCACAAAGCGTGTGCATAATCATCAGGTGTGTTATCTGTGCAATGTGAGCAGATGTTTGAGTGTGTTAGACCCATCCTGAACATCCTTTGTCCTGTATAGTGTGTTCTATGAAGGATTTTGTATTGTATGAGCTGTAAATTAGGATTTCGAGTCTTTATGAAGGTGTTCAAACATATTTGTGGTTAGAAGCTATGACCAGAACTGATGGATAAATCTGCCTCCCATTTTGAGGATGGAAGAGACATTGTGTCATCTATCTTAGACAATAATTTATATATTTTTGATAGTAGTTTTGGGGTACAGATGCTTAGAAATTCTGCTACCCTAGTCGGGGGTTGTAAGTCTGGTTGGTGGAGGATATATCCATCCATCCATCCATCATCTGCCGCTTATCCGGGGGTCGGGTCGCGGGGGCAGCAGCTTGAGCAGAGAAACCCAGACGTCTCTGTCCCCGGCCACTTCCTCCAGCTCTTCCGGGGGGACCCCGAGGCGTTCCCAGGCCAGCCGAGAGACATAGTCTCTCCAACGTGTCCTGGGTCTCCCCCGGGGTCTCCTCCCAGTGGGACATGCCCGGAACACCTCCCCAGGGAGGCGCCCAGGGGGCATCCTAACCAGATGCCCGAGCCACCTCATCTGACTCCTCTCAATGCGGAGGAGCAGCGGTTCTACTCCGAGCCCCTCCCGGATGACTGAGCCTCTCACCCTATCTCTAAGGGAGAGCCCAGACACCCTGCGGAGGAAACCCATTTCGGCCGCTTGTATTCGCGATCTTGTTCTTTCGGTCACTACCCACAACTCGTGACCATAGGTGAGGATGGGAACGTAGATTGACCAGTAAGTAGAGAGCTTCGCCTTCTGGCTCAGCTCCCTCTTCACAACGACGGGTCGGTGCAGAGCCTGCAACACTGCAGGCGCCGCACCGATCCGCCCGTCAATCTCCCGCTCCATTCGTCCGTCACTCGTGAACAAGACCCCGAGATACTTGAACTCCTCCTCTTGGGGAAGGATCTCATTCCCGACCCGGAGAGAGCATTCCACCCTTTTCCGGCTGAGAACCATAGTCTCGGATTTGGAGGTGCTGATTCTCATCCCAGCCGCTTCACACTCGGCTGCGAATCACTCCAGTGAGAGCTGAAGGTCACGGCCTGACGACGCTAACAGAACCACATCTTCTGCAAAAAGCAGAGACCCGATTCTGAGGTCGCCAAATGGGACACCCTCAACGCCCTGGCTCCGCCTAGAAATTCTGTCCATAAAAGTTAGGAACAGAATCGGTGACAAAGGGCAGCCCTGACGGAGTCCAACTCTCACCGGAAACGTATCCGACTTACTGCCGGCAATGCGGACCAAACTCTGGCACCGGTCATACAGAGACCGAACGGCCCCTATCAAGGGGTCCGGCACTCCATATTCCCGGAGCACCCCCCACAGGACTCCACAAGGGACACGGTCGAACGCTTTCTCCAAGTCCACAAAACACATGTAGACTGGTTGGGCGAACTCCCATGCACCCTCCAGGATCCTGCCGAGGGTATAGAGGGGGACCACCACCCCAATCTGCCAGTCCAGAGGCACTGTCCCCGATGTCCACGCGATACTGCAGAGGCGTGTCAGCCAAGACAGCCCTACAACATCCAGAGCCTTGAGAAACTCAGGTCGGACCTCATCCACCCCTGGGGCCTTGCCACCGAGGAGCTTTTTAACCACCTCGGCAACCTCAGCCCCAGAAATGGGAGGCCCCGTCTCCGAGCTCTCCGACTCTGCCTCTTCCGAGCACGTGTTGGTAGGATTGAGGAGTTCCTCGAAGTACTCCCCCCACGACTCACAACATCCCTAGTTGAGGTCAGCAAAGCCCCGTCCCCACTGTAAACAGTGTTGACTGTGAGCCGCTTCCCCCCCCCTGAGACGCCGGATGGTGGACCAGAATCTTTTCGAGGCCGTCCGGAAATCGTTCTCCATGGTCTCACCGAACTCCTCCCAGGCCCGAGTTTTTGCCTCAGCAACCGCCGAAGCCGCGGCCCGTCTGGCCCGTCGGTACCTATCAGCTTCTTCCAGGGTCCCACTGGCCAAAAAGGCCCGATAGGACTCCTTCTTCAGCTTGACGGCTTCCCTCACCACTGGTGTCTACCAGCAGGTTCGAGGGTTGCCGCCACGACAGGCACCGACCACCTTACGGCCACAACTCCGACCAGCTGCCTCGGCAATGGAGTCACGGAACGTGACCCATTCGGACTCAATGTCCCCCACCTCAAATATTGTTGAAGCTCTGCCGGAGGTGGGAGTTAAAGCTCCTTCTGACGGGGGATTCTGACAAACGCTCCCAGCAGACCCTCACAATACGTTTGGGCCTGCCAGGTCTGATCGGCATCCTCCCCCACCAGCGGAGCCAACTCACCACCAGGTGGTGATCAATTGACAGCTCCGCCCCTCTCTTCACCCGAGTGTCCAGGACATACGGCCGCAAGTCCGATGATACAACCACAAAGTCGATCATCGAACTGCGGCCAAGGGTGTCCTTGTGCCAAGTGCACATATGGACACCCTTATGCCTGAACATGGTGTTCGTTATGGACAGTCTATGACTGGCACAGAAGTCCAACAACATAACACCACTCTGATTCAGATCGGGGGGGCCGTTCCTCCCAATCACACCCCTCCAGGTCTCACTGTCATTGCCCTCGTGAGCATTGAAGTCCCCCAGCAGAATGAGGGAGTCTCCGGTAGGAGCATTCTCCAGTGCCTCCCCCAGAGACTCCAAAAAGGGTAGGTACTCTGAACTGCTGTTTGGCGCATAGGCACAAACAACAGTCAGGACTCGTCCCCCCACCCAAAGGCGGAGGGAGGCTACCCTCTCGTTCACTGGGGTAAACCCCAATGTAATGTAAGTATGCCCAGACCTGCTCTGCGCCTCTCACCACGGGCAACTCCAGAGTGGAAGAGAGTCCAACCCCTCTCAAGAGTACTGGTTCCAGATCCCAAGCCGTGCGTCGAGGTGAGTCCGACTATATCTAACGGTCTGATAAAGTTTCAACAATAAACAACAAACTTTGTATTATGAGAAAGAACCAGAATCATTCTTCAGGAATCCGAAAATAAGCTCTATTTTACGAGTTATGCACGAATTCGGATTCTCCTATAAAACGAATTCCTTAACTCAAACCATGTTAAGACTGCTTTGTCCTTCATATTTATTCATGTCTAATCAAGTTTCAATGATAAACAACGTTGTACTTTGTAGAATGAGAAAGAACTTCTTCAGCAATAAGCATCTCTCGACAAATGACGAAATACAGATTTTGCTATAAAATTAATTGCTATCAGCCTGACTTAAAACTGTTTGTCTTCCTTATTTATCCACTTCAAATCAAGTTTCAACAATTAAAAAAATTTTGTAGTTTGAGAAAGAACAACTTAATCTTGAGCAATCAGTATAAAAAGAGTTACCCTCTTTTTCACCCAAAGGTGCGAATGTCAAACAGTACATGATCAAAACAGGGAGCGGAGGTGTTTGGCTTAGACAAGGTGTGAATGTCCACCCATAATTAATGAAAAGCGGGCAACAAGTAGGTTCGAATGCCCAACCATACATCATCAAAAGCAGGAGTGGATATGTTCGGCTACAAGAAGGTTTGAACGTCTGACCATAGTTTGTAAAAAGCGGGTAAGAAAAGGTTCGAATGCCCGAACATACACCATCAAAGGAGGGAGCGGAGGTGTTCCGCTGTAAGAAGGTGTGAATGTCCGACCATAGTTGGTAAAAAACGGGTAAGAAAAGGTTAAAATACCCGACTGTACACAATCAGTAGCGGGTGCGGAGTTGTTCGGCTACTAAAAGGTGTGAAAGTCCGACCATGGTTTGTAAAAAGCGGGTAAGAAAAGGTGCGAATGCCCGAAAATGTATGATCAAAAGAGGGAGCGGAGGTGTTTGGCTGCAAGAAGGTGTGAATGTACACCCATAATTACTGAAAAATGGGTAAGAAAAGGTGCGAATGCCCAACTATACATAATCAAAAGCAGGAGTGGATGTGTTCGGCTCCAAGAAGGGTTGAATGTCTGACCATAGTTTGTAAAAAGCAGGTAAGAAAAGGTTTGACTGCCCGAACATACACCATCAAAAGAGGGAGCGGAGGTGTTCCGCTGTAAGAAGGTGTGAATGTCCGACCATAGTTGGTAAAAAGCGGGTAAGAAAAGGTTAAAATACCCGACTGTACACAATCAATAGCGGGAGCGGTGTTGTTCGGTTACTAAAAGATGTGAAAGTCCGACTATGGTTTGTAAAAAGCGGGTAAGAAAAGGTGCTAATGCCCGACAATATATGATCAAAAGAGGGAGCGGAGGTGTTCGGCTGCAAGAAGGTCTGAATGTCCAACCATAATTTGTAAAAACCGGGAAGGAAAGGCTCGAAAGCCCGACTATACACCATCAAAAGCGGGAGCAGAGTGGTTCAGCTGCAAGAAGGTCTGAATGTCCATCAATAATTGCTTTAAAACATGAAAGAAAATTTTCGAATATCATCCGCACATGATCATAAGAAGGAGAGGAGGTGTTCAGCTGCAAGAAGGTGTGAATGTCCACCCATAATTCCTGAAAAATGGGTAAAAAAAGGTGCGAATGCCCAACCATACATTATCAAAAGCAGGTGTGAATGTCAGATCATAACTTGCAAAAAGCTGATGAGAAAGGGTGAGAATGCCCGACTATACACCATCAAATGCGGGAGCGGAGGTGTTCGGCTCTGAGTAGGTGTGAATGTCCGACCATAATTGCTGAAAAATGTGTTAGAAAAGGAAAGAATGTCGGACCATACATCATCAAAAGCGAGAGAGGTGGTGTTCGGCTGCAAAAAGGTGTAAATGTTCGACTAAAGTTTGTAAAAAGCGGGTAAGACATGGTGCGAATGCCTGACAAGGTATGATCAAAAGCAGGAGCGGAGGTGTTCAGCTGCAAGAAGGTCTAAATGTCCATCAATAATTGCTAGAAAACATGAAAGAAAATTTTCGAAAATCAAACCGCACATGATCATAAGTGGGAGCGGAGGTGTTCAGCTGCAAGAAGGTGTGAATGTCCACCCATTATTCCTGACAAATGGGTAAAAAAAAGGTGCGAATGCCCAACCATACATCATCAAAAGCAGGAGTGGATGTGTTCGGCTACAAGAAGGTGTGAACGTCCAACCAAAGTTTGTAAAAAGCAGTTAAGAAAAGGTTTGAATATCCAACCAAACATAATCAAAAGCGGGAGCATAGCTTTTCGACTGCAAGTAGGTGTGAATGTCAGATCATAATTTGCAAAAAGCTGATGAGAAAGGGTGAGAATGTCCGACTGCACACCATCAAATGCGGGAGCGGAGTTGTTCGGCTGTGAGTAGGTGTGAATCTCCGACCGTAATTTCTGAAAAATGTGTTAGAAAAGGTAAGAATGCCGGTCCATACATCATCAAAAGCGAGAGAGGTGGTGTTCGGCTGCAAGTAGGTGTGAATGTCCAGCCATAATTACTCACAAACGGGTAAGAAAAGGTAGTATTGCCAGACCATACATGATCAAAACAGGGAGCGGAGGTGGTTCAGCTGCAAGAAGGTGTGAATGTCCGACTAAAGTTCAAATATATTAACAAAAGCGGGAGGAGAGGTCTTCGGATGAGAGTGGTTGAGAATTTCCAACCATAATCTATAAAATGCGGTGAAAAAAAAGGTGTGATAGAACACTAAAAGGTGGAGCGGAAGTGTTCGGCTGCAAGAAGGTGTGAATATCCGACTATATTTGGTGAAAAGCAGGTGAAGCAAGGTCTGAATGCCCAACCTTACATCATCAAAAGCGAGATCAGAGGTGTTTGGCTGCATGAAGGCCATAGTTTGCCAAAAGCGGGTAAGCTGCGAATGACCGACTAAATATCAACAAAAGGTCTTCGGATGCAAGTGGGTGTGAATATCCCACCATACAAGTATGGTGTAGAGGAAGCTGTGAACAGCCGACCATAGTTGGCAAAAAGCGGGTGAGAAAAGGTGCGAATGTCCAACCATACATGATCAAAACAGGGAGCGGAGGTGTTTGGCTGTGACAAGGTGTGAATGTCCACCCAAAATTAATGAAAAGCGGGCAACAAGTAGGTTTGAATGCCCAACCATACATCATCAAAAGCAGGAGTGGATGTGTTCGGCTACAAGAAGGTTTGAATGTCCGAGCATAGTTTGTAAAAAGCGGGTAAGACAAGGTGCGAATGCCCGACAATATATGATCAAAAGAGGGAGTGGAGGTCTTCGGCTGCAAGGTCTGAATGTCCAACCATAATTTTTAAAAACCGGGTAAGAAAAGGCTCGAAATTCCGACTATACACAATCAAAAGCGGGAGCGGGAGGTTTTCAGCTGCAAATCCTTCACTCAAACCAAGTGAAAACTGCTTTGTCCTTCATATTTATCAATGTCTAGATCGACTTCAACAAAGAACAACATTGTACTTTGCAGTAAAGAAAGAGCAAATCAAAAGTTTTAGGAATCCGAGAATAAGCTTATTTTCATGAGTTCTGCACGATTATTGATTTTACTATAAATGAATGCCTTCACTCAAACTATGTTAAAACTGCTTTGTCCTTCATATTTATCAATGTCTAGATTGACTTCAACAAAGAACAACACTGGATTTTGCAGTAGAAGAAAGAGCAACACTGAAGGATCAGTAATCCGAGAATAAGCTTATTTTCATACGTTCTGCATGATTTGGGATTTTATGTATAAAATGAATTCCTTCACTCAAACCAAGTTAAAACTGCTTTGTCCTTCATATTTATCAATGTCTAGATCGACTTCAACAAAGAACAACATTGTATTTTGCAGTAGAAGAAAAAGCAACACTGAAGGATCAGGAATCCGAGAATAAGCTTCTTTTCATACGTTCTGCATGATTTGGGATTTTATGTATAAAATGAATTCCTTCACTCAAACCAAGTGAAAACTGCTTTGTCCTTCATATTTATCAATGTCTAGATTTACTTCAACAAAGAACAACATTGTATTTTGCAGTAGTAGAAAGAGCAACACTTGAAGGAACAGGAATCCGAGAATAAGCTTATTTTCATACGTTCTGCATGATTTGGGATTTTATGTATAAAATGAATTCCTTTACTCAAACTATGTTAAAACTGCTTTGTCCTTCATATTTATCAATGTCTAGATTGACTTCAACAAAGAACAACATTGTATTTTGCAGTAGAAGAAATAGCAACACTGAAGGATCAGGAATCCGAAAACACGCTTATTTTCATACGTTCTGCTTGATTTGGGATTTTGCTATAAAATTAATTCCTTCACTCAAACAAAGTGGAAACTGCTTTGTCCTTCATATTTATCAATGTCTATATCGATTTCAACAAAGAACAAGGCTGTATTTTGCAGTATAGGAAAGAGCAACACTGGAGGATCAGGAATCCGAGAATAAGCTTACTTTCATGAGTCCTGCACGATTTCGGATTTTCCTATAAAATGAATTGCTTTGCTCAAACCAAGTTAAAATTGCTTTGTCCTTCATAGTTATCCATGTCTAAAATGTATCAAGCATAAAGTTCCTCATATTACCCTGAATGAGAAAGAAGCATCCCTTTGGTTGAGCAATACGTTCCTTATGCGGAGTTATGCATGATTTCGGATTTTGCTATAAAATTCATTCCTTCACACCTTTTTTTTCACCGCATTTTATAGATTATGGTTGGAAATTTCAACCACTCTAATCCGAAGACCTCTCCTCCCGCTTTTGTTAATATATTTGAACTTTAGTTGGACATTCACCCCTTTTTGCAGCTAAACCACCTCCGCTCCCTGTTTTGATCATGTATGGTCTGGCAATACTACATTTTCTTACCCGTTTGTGAGTAATTATGGCTGGATATTCACACCTACTTGCAGCTGAACACAATCTCTCTCGCTTTTAATTATGTTTGGATATTCGAACCTTTTCTTTACTGCTTTTTGCCAACTTTGGTCGGACGTTCACACCTTCTTGCAGCCGAACACCTCCGCTTCCGCTTTTGATGGTATATATTCGGGCATTCGAACCTTTTCTTACCAGCTTTTTACAAACGATGGTTGGACTTTCACACCTTCTTGTAGCCGAACAACTCCGCTCCCGCTATTGATTGTGTACAGTCGGGTATTTTAACCTTTTCTTACCCGCTTTTTACCAACTATGGTCGGACATTCACACCGTCTTACAGCGGAACATCTCCGCTCCCGCTTTTGATGGTGTATAGTCAGGCATTTGAACCTTTTCTTACCCGCTTTTTACAAACTATGGTCGGACATTCAAACCTTCGTGTAGCCGAAAACCTCTGCTCCCTCTTTTGATTATACATTGTCGGGCATTCGCACCTTATCTTACCCGCTTTTTACAAACTATAGTCAGACATTCACACCTTGCAGCTAAACCACCTCCGCTCCCTGTTTTGATCATGTATGGTCTGGCAATACTACATTTTCTTACCCGTTTGTGAGTAATTATGGCTGGATATTCACACCTACTTGCAGCTGAACACAATCTCTCTCGCTTTTAATTATGTTTGGATATTCGAACCTTTTCTTTACTGCTTTTTGCCAACTTTGGTCGGACGTTCACACCTTCTTGCAGCCGAACACCTCCGCTTCCGCTTTTGATGGTATATATTCGGGCATTCGAACCTTTTCTTACCAGCTTTTTACAAACGATGGTTGGACTTTCACACCTTCTTGTAGCCGAACAACTCCGCTCCCGCTATTGATTGTGTACAGTCGGGTATTTTAACCTTTTCTTACCCGCTTTTTACCAACTATGGTCGGACATTCACACCGTCTTACAGCGGAACATCTCCGCTCCCTCTTTTGATGGTGTATAGTCAGGCATTTGAACCTTTTCTTACCCGCTTTTTACAAACTATGGTCGGACATTCAAACCTTCGTGTAGCCGAAAACCTCAGCTCCCTCTTTTGATTATACATTGTCGGGCATTCGCACCTTATCTTACCCGCCTTTTACAAACTATAGTCAGACATTCACACCTTGCAGCTGAACCACCTCCGCTCCCTGTTTTGATCATGTATGGTCTGGCAATACTACCTTTTCTTACCCCTTTGTGAGTAATTATGGCTGGACATTCACACCTACTTGCAGTCGAACAGCTCTGCTCCCGCTTTTGATTATGTTTGGTTGGATATTCGAACCTTTTCTTAACTGCTTTTACAAACTTTGGTCGGACGTTCACACCTTCTTGCAGCCGAACACCTCCGCTTCCGCTTTTGATGGTATATATTCGGGCATTCGAACCTTTTCTTACCAGCTTTTTACAAACCATGGTTGGACTTTCACATCTTCTTGTAGCCGAACACATCCGCTCCCCATATTGATTGTGTACGGTCGGGTATTTTAACCTTTTCTTACCCACTTTTTACCAACTATGGTCGGACATTCACACCTTCTTACAGCGGAACATCTCCGCTCCCTCTTTTGATGGTGTATGTTTGGGCATTCGAACCTTTTCTTACCCGCTATTTACAAACTATGCTCGGACATTGAAACCTTCTTGTAGCCGAACACATCCACTCCTTCTTTTGATGATGTATGCTTGGGCATTCAAACCTACTTTTTGCCCGCTTTTCATTAATTTTGGGTGGACATTCACACCTTGTCACAGCCAAACACCTCCGCTCCCTGTTTTGATCATGTATGGTTGGATATTCGCACCTTGTCTCACCCGCTTTTTGCAAACTATGGTCGGCTGTTCACAGCTTCCTCTCCACCATACTTGTATGGTGGGATGTTCACACCCAGTTGCATCCGAAGACATCCGCCCCCACTTTTGTTGATATTTAGTTGGTCATTCGCAGCTTACCCGCTTTTGGAGAAACTATGGCCTTCTTGCAGCCAAACACCTCTGATCTCGCTTTTGATAATGTAAGGTTGGGCATTCAGACCTTGCTTCACCTGCTTTTCACCAAATATAGTCGGACATTCACACCTTCTTGCAGCCGAACACTTCCGCTCCACCTTTTAGTGTTCTATCACACCTTTTTTTCACCGAATTTTATAGATTATGGTTGGAAATTCTCAACCACTCTCATCCGAAGACCTCTCCTCCCGCTTTTGTTAATATATTTGAACTTTAGTGAGACATTCACACCTTCTTGCAGCTGAACCACCTCCGCTCCCTGTTTTGATCATGTATGGTCTGGCAATACTACATTTTCTTACCCGTTTGTGAGTAATTATGGCTGGATATTCACACCTACTTGCAGCTGAACACAATCTCTCTCGCTTTTAATTATGTTTGGATATTCGAACCTTTTCTTTACTGCTTTTTGCCAACTTTGGTCGGACGTTCACACCTTCTTGCAGCCGAACACCTCCGCTTCCGCTTTTGATGGTATATATTCGGGCATTCGAACCTTTTCTTACCAGCTTTTTACAAACGATGGTTGGACTTTCACACCTTCTTGTAGCCGAACAACTCCGCTCCCGCTATTGATTGTGTACAGTCGGGTATTTTAACCTTTTCTTACCCGCTTTTTACAAACTATGGTCGGACATTCAAACCTTCGTGTAGCCGAAAACCTCAGCTCCCTCTTTTGATTATACATTGTTGGGCATTCGCACCTTATCTTACCCGCCTTTTACAAACTATAGTCAGACATTCACACCTTGCAGCTGAACTACCTCAGCTCCCTGTTTTGATCATGTATGGTCTGGCAATACTACCTTTTCTTACCCCTTTGTGAGTAATTATGGCTGGACATTCACACCTACTTGCAGTCGAACAGCTCTGCTCCCGCTTTTGATTATGTTTGGTTGGATATTCGAACCTTTTCTTAACTGCTTTTTACAAACTTTGGTCGGACGTTCACACCTTCTTGCAGCCGAACACCTCCGCTTCCGCTTTTGATGGTATATATTCGGGCATTCGAACCTTTTCTTACCAGCTTTTTACAAACCATGGTTGGACTTTCACATCTTCTTGTAGCCGAACACATCCGCTCCCCATATTGATTGTGTACGGTCGGGTATTTTAACCTTTTCTTACCCACTTTTTACCAACTATGGTCGGACATTCACACCTTCTTACAGCGGAACATCTCCGCTCCCTCTTTTGATGGTGTATGTTTGGGCATTCGAACCTTTTCTTACCTGCTATTTACAAACTATGCTCGGACATTGAAACCTTCTTGTAGCCGAACACATCCACTCCTTCTTTTGATGATGTATGCTTGGGCATTCAAACCTACTTTTTGCCCGCTTTTCATTAATTTTGGGTGGACATTCACACCTTGTCACAGCCAAACACCTCCGCTCCCTGTTTTGATCATGTATGGTTGGATATTCGCACCTTGTCTCACCCGCTTTTTGCAAACTATGGTCGGCTGTTCACAGCTTCCTCTCCACCATACTTGTATGGTGGGATGTTCACACCCAGTTGCATCCGAAGACCTCCGCCCCCACTTTTGTTGATATTTAGTTGGTCATTCGCAGCTTACCCGCTTTTGGCAAACTATGGCCTTCTTGCAGCCAAACACCTCTGATCTCGCTTTTGATAATGTAAGGTTGGGCATTCAGACCTTGCTTCACCTGCTTTTCACCAAATATAGTCGGACATTCACACCTTCTTGCAGCCGAACACTTCCGCTCCACCTTTTAGTGTTCTATCACACCTTTTTTTCACCGAATTTTATAGATTATGGTTGGAAATTCTCAACCACTCTCATCCGAAGACCTCTCCTCCCGCTTTTGTTAATATATTTGAACTTTAGTGAGACATTCACACCTTCTTGCAGCTGAACCACCTCCGCTCCCTGTTTTGATCATGTATGGTCTGGCAATACTACCTTTTCTTACCCGTTTGTGAGTAATTATGGCTGGACATTCACACCTACTTGCAGCCGAACACCACCTCTCTCGCTTTTGATGATGTATGGAGCGGCATTCTTACCTTTTCTAACACATTTTTCAGAAATTACGGTCGGAGATTCACACCTACTCACAGCCGAACAACTCCGCTCCCGCATTTGATGGTGTGCAGTCGGACATTCTCACCCTTTCTCATCAGCTTTTTGCAAATTATGATCTGACATTCACACCTACTTGCAGTCGAAAAGCTATGCTCCCGCTTTTGATTATGTTTGGTTGGATATTCAAACCTTTTCTTAACTGCTTTTTACTAACTTTGGTTGGACGTTCACACTTTCTTGTAGCCGAACACATCCACTCCTGCTTTTGATGATGTATGGTTGGGCATTCACACCTTTTTTTTACCCATTTGTCAGGAATAATGGGTGGACATTCACACCTTCTTGCAGCTGAACACCTCCTCTCCCACTTATGATCATGTGCGGTTTGATTTTCGAAAATTTTCTTTCATGTTTTCTAGCAATTATTGATGGACATTTAGACCTTCTTGCAGCTGAACACCTCCGCTCCTGCTTTTGATCATACCTTGTCAGGCATTCGCACCATGTCTTACCCGCTTTTTACAAACTTTAGTCGAACATTTACACCTTTTTGCAGCCGAACACCACCTCTCTCGCTTTTGATGATGTATGGTCCGGCATTCTTTCCTTTTCTAACACATTTTTCAGCAATTATGGTCGGACATTCACACCTACTCAGAGCCGAACACCTCCGCTCCCGCATTTGATGGTGTATAGTTGGGCATTCTCACCCTTTCTCATCAGCTTTTTGCAAATTATGATCTGACATTCACACCTGCTTTTGATAATGTATGGTTGGGCATTCGCACCTTTTTTTACCCATTTTTCAGGAATTATGGGTGGACATTCACACCTTCTTGCAGCTGAACACCTCCTCTCCTTCTTATGATCATGTGCAGATGATATTCGAAAATTTTCTTTCATGTTTTAAAGCAATTATTGATGGACATTCAGACCTTCTTGCAGCTGAACCACTCTGCTCCTGCCTTTGATGGTGTATAGTCGGGCTTTCGAACCTTTCCTTCCCGGTTTTTACAAATTATGGTTGGACATTCAGACCTTCTTGCAGCCGAACACCTCCGCTCCCTCTTTTGATCATACATTGTCGGGCATTAGCACCTTTTCTTACCCGCTTTTTACAAACCATAGTCGGACTTTCACATCTTTTAGTAGCCGAACAACTCCGCTCCCGCTATTGATTGTGTACAGTCGGGTATTTTAACCTTTTCTTACCCGCTTTTTACCAACTATGGTCGGACATTCACACCTTCTTACAGCGGAACACCTCCGCTCCCTCTTTTGATGGTGTATGTTCGGGCAGTCAAACCTTTTCTTACCTGCTTTTTACAAACTATGGTCAGACATTCAACCCTTCTTGGAGCCGAACACATCCACTCCTGCTTTTGATTATGTATAGTTGGGCATTCGCACCTTTTCTTACCCATTTTTCAGTAATTATGGGTGTACATTCACACCTTCTTGCAGCCAAACACCTCCGCTCCCTCTTTTGATCATACATTTTCAGGCATTCGCACCTTTTCTTACCCGCTTTTTACAAACCATGGTCGGACTTTCACACCTTTTAGTAGCCGAACAACTCCGCACCCGCTACTGATTGTGTACAGTCGGGTATTTTAACCTTTTCTTACCCGTTTTTTACCAACTATGGTCGGACATTCACACCTTCTTACAGCGGAACACCTCCGCTCCCTCCTTTGATGGTGTATGTTCGGGCATTCGAACCTTTTCTTACCCGCTTTTTACAAACTATGGTCAGACGTTCAAACCTTCTTGTAGCCGAACATATCCACTCCTGCTTTTGATGATGTATGGTTGGGCATTCAAACCTACTTGTTGCCCGCTTTTCATTAATTATGGGTGGACATTCACACCTTGTCTCAGCCAAACACCTCCGCTCCCTGTTTTGATCATGTATGGTTTGACATTCGCACCTTTGCTTACCCTCTTTTTATACTGATTGCTCAAGATTAAGTTGTTCTTTCTCAAACTACAAAATTTTTTTAATTGTTGAAACTTGAGTTGAAGTGGATAAATAAGGAAGACAAACAGTTTTAAGTCAGGCTGATAGCAATTAATTTTATAGCAAAATCTTTATTTCGTCATTTGTCGAGAGATGCTTATTGCTGAAGAAGTTCTTTCTCATTCTACAAAGTACAACGTTGTTTATCATTGAAACTTGATTAGACATGAATAAATATGAAGGACAAAGCAGTCTTAACTTGGTTTGAGTTAAGGAATTCGTTTTATAGGAGAATCCGAATTCGTGCATAACTCGTAAAATAGAGCTTATTTTCGGATTCCTGAAGAATGAGTCTGGTTCTTTCTCATAATACAAAGTTTGTTGTTTATTGTTGAAACTTCATCAGACCGTTAGATATAGTCGGACTCATCTCGACGCACGGCTTGGGATCTGGAACCAGTACTCTTGAGAGGGGTTGGACTCTCTTCCACTCTGGAGTTGCCCGTGGTGAGAGGCGCAGAGCAGGTGTGGGCATACTTATTGCCCCCCGGCTGTGTGCCAGTACATTGGGGTTTACCCCAGTGAACGAGAGGGTAGCCTCCCTCCGCCTTGGGTGGGGGGACGAGTCCTGACTGTTGTTTGTGCCTATGCGCCAAACAGCAGTTCAGAGTACCTACCCTTTTTGGAGTCTCTGGGGGAGGCACTGGAGAATGCTCCTACCGGAGACTCCCTCATTCTGCTGGGGGACTTCAATGCTCACGTGGGCAATGACAGTGAGACCTGGAGGGGTGTGATTGGGAGGAACGGCCCCCCCGATCTGAATCAGAGTGGTGTTATGTTGTTGGACTTCTGTGCCAGTCATAGACTGTCCATAACGAACACCATGTTCAGGCATAAGGGTGTCCATATGTGCACTTGGCACCAGGACACCCTTGGCCGCAGTTCGATGATCGACTTTGTGGTTGTATCATCGGACTTGCGGCTGTATGTCCTGGACACTCGGGTGAAGAGAGGGGCGGAGCTGTCAACTGATCACCACCTGGTGGTGAGTTGGCTCCGCTGGTGGGGGAGGATGCCGATCAGACCTGGCAGGCCCATACGTATTGTGAGGGTCTGCTGGCCACCTCATCTGACTCCTCTCAATGCGGAGGAGCAGCGGTTCTACTCCGAGCCCCTCCCGGATGACTGAGCTTCTCACCCTATCTCTAAGGGAGAGCCCAGACACCCTGCGGAGGAAACCCATTTCGGCCGCTTGTATTCGCGATCTTGTTCTTTGGGTCACTACCCACAACTCGTGACCATAGGTGAGGATGGGAACGTAGATTGACCAGTAAGTAGAGAGCTTCGCCTTCTGGCTCAGCTCCCTCTTCACAACGACGGGTCGGTGCAGAGCCTGCAACACTGCAGGCGCCGCACCGATCCGCCCGTCAATCTCCCGCTCCATTCGTCCGTCACTCGTGAACAAGACCCCGAGATACTTGAACTCCTCCTCTTGGGGAAGGATCTCATTCCCGACCCGGAGAGAGCATTCCACCCTTTTCCGGCTGAGAACCATAGTCTCGGATTCACACTCGGCTGCGAATCACTCCAGTGAGAGCTGAAGGTCACGGCCTGACGACGCTAACAGAACCACATCATCTGCAAAAAGCAGAGACCCGATTCTGAGGTCGCCAAATGGGACACCCTCAACGCCCTGGCTCCGCCTAGAAATTCTGTCCATAAAAGTTAGGAACAGAATCGGTGACAAAGGGCAGCCCTGACGGAGTCCAACTCTCACCGGAAACGTATCCGACTTACTGCCGGCAATGCGGACCAAACTCTGGCACCGGTCATACAGAGACCGAACGGCCCCTATCAAGGGGTCCGGCACTCCATATTCCCGGAGCACCCCCCACAGGACTCCACAAGGGACACGGTCGAACGCTTTCTCCAAGTCCACAAAACACATGTAGACTGGTTGGGCGAACTCCCATGCACCCTCCAGGATCCTGCCGAGGGTATAGAGGGGGACCACCACCCCAATCTGCCAGTCCAGAGGCACTGTCCCCGATATCCACGCGATACTGCAGAGGCGTGTCAGCCAAGACAGCCCTACAACATCCAGAGCCTTGAGAAACTCAGGTCGGACCTCATCCATTTTGCTATAAAATTAATTGCTATCAGCCTGACTTAAAACTGTTTGTCTTCCTTATTTATCCACTTCAAATCAAGTTTCAACAATTAAAAAAATTTTGTAGTTTGAGAAAGAACAACTTAATCTTGAGCAATCAGTATAAAAAGAGTTACCCTCTTTTTCACCCAAAGGTGCGAATGTCAAACAGTACATGATCAAAACAGGGAGCGGAGGTGTTTGGCTTAGACAAGGTGTGAATGTCCACCCATAATTAATGAAAAGCGGGCAACAAGTAGGTTCGAATGCCCAACCATACATCATCAAAAGCAGGAGTGGATATGTTCGGCTACAAGAAGGTTTGAACGTCTGACCATAGTTTGTAAAAAGCGGGTAAGAAAAGGTTCGAATGCCCGAACATACACCATCAAAGGAGGGAGCGGAGGTGTTCCGCTGTAAGAAGGTGTGAATGTCCGACCATAGTTGGTAAAAAACGGGTAAGAAAAGGTTAAAATACCCGACTGTACACAATCAGTAGCGGGTGCGGAGTTGTTCGGCTACTAAAAGGTGTGAAAGTCCGACCATGGTTTGTAAAAAGCGGGTAAGAAAAGGTGCGAATGCCCGAAAATGTATGATCAAAAGAGGGAGCGGAGGTGTTTGGCTGCAAGAAGGTGTGAATGTACACCCATAATTACTGAAAAATGGGTAAGAAAAGGTGCGAATGCCCAACTATACATAATCAAAAGCAGGAGTGGATGTGTTCGGCTCCAAGAAGGGTTGAATGTCTGACCATAGTTTGTAAAAAGCAGGTAAGAAAAGGTTTGACTGCCCGAACATACACCATCAAAAGAGGGAGCGGAGGTGTTCCGCTGTAAGAAGGTGTGAATGTCCGACCATAGTTGGTAAAAAGCGGGTAAGAAAAGGTTAAAATACCCGACTGTACACAATCAATAGCGGGAGCGGTGTTGTTCGGTTACTAAAAGATGTGAAAGTCCGACTATGGTTTGTAAAAAGCGGGTAAGAAAAGGTGCTAATGCCCGACAATATATGATCAAAAGAGGGAGCGGAGGTGTTCGGCTGCAAGAAGGTCTGAATGTCCAACCATAATTTGTAAAAACCGGGAAGGAAAGGCTCGAAAGCCCGACTATACACCATCAAAAGCGGGAGCAGAGTGGTTCAGCTGCAAGAAGGTCTGAATGTCCATCAATAATTGCTTTAAAACATGAAAGAAAATTTTCGAATATCATCCGCACATGATCATAAGAAGGAGAGGAGGTGTTCAGCTGCAAGAAGGTGTGAATGTCCACCCATAATTCCTGAAAAATGGGTAAAAAAAGGTGCGAATGCCCAACCATACATTATCAAAAGCAGGTGTGAATGTCAGATCATAACTTGCAAAAAGCTGATGAGAAAGGGTGAGAATGCCCGACTATACACCATCAAATGCGGGAGCGGAGGTGTTCGGCTCTGAGTAGGTGTGAATGTCCGACCATAATTGCTGAAAAATGTGTTAGAAAAGGAAAGAATGTCGGACCATACATCATCAAAAGCGAGAGAGGTGGTGTTCGGCTGCAAAAAGGTGTAAATGTTCGACTAAAGTTTGTAAAAAGCGGGTAAGACATGGTGCGAATGCCTGACAAGGTATGATCAAAAGCAGGAGCGGAGGTGTTCAGCTGCAAGAAGGTCTAAATGTCCATCAATAATTGCTAGAAAACATGAAAGAAAATTTTCGAAAATCAAACCGCACATGATCATAAGTGGGAGCGGAGGTGTTCAGCTGCAAGAAGGTGTGAATGTCCACCCATTATTCCTGACAAATGGGTAAAAAAAAGGTGCGAATGCCCAACCATACATCATCAAAAGCAGGAGTGGATGTGTTCGGCTACAAGAAGGTGTGAACGTCCAACCAAAGTTTGTAAAAAGCAGTTAAGAAAAGGTTTGAATATCCAACCAAACATAATCAAAAGCGGGAGCATAGCTTTTCGACTGCAAGTAGGTGTGAATGTCAGATCATAATTTGCAAAAAGCTGATGAGAAAGGGTGAGAATGTCCGACTGCACACCATCAAATGCGGGAGCGGAGTTGTTCGGCTGTGAGTAGGTGTGAATCTCCGACCGTAATTTCTGAAAAATGTGTTAGAAAAGGTAAGAATGCCGGTCCATACATCATCAAAAGCGAGAGAGGTGGTGTTCGGCTGCAAGTAGGTGTGAATGTCCAGCCATAATTACTCACAAACGGGTAAGAAAAGGTAGTATTGCCAGACCATACATGATCAAAACAGGGAGCGGAGGTGGTTCAGCTGCAAGAAGGTGTGAATGTCCGACTAAAGTTCAAATATATTAACAAAAGCGGGAGGAGAGGTCTTCGGATGAGAGTGGTTGAGAATTTCCAACCATAATCTATAAAATGCGGTGAAAAAAAAGGTGTGATAGAACACTAAAAGGTGGAGCGGAAGTGTTCGGCTGCAAGAAGGTGTGAATATCCGACTATATTTGGTGAAAAGCAGGTGAAGCAAGGTCTGAATGCCCAACCTTACATCATCAAAAGCGAGATCAGAGGTGTTTGGCTGCATGAAGGCCATAGTTTGCCAAAAGCGGGTAAGCTGCGAATGACCGACTAAATATCAACAAAAGGTCTTCGGATGCAAGTGGGTGTGAATATCCCACCATACAAGTATGGTGTAGAGGAAGCTGTGAACAGCCGACCATAGTTGGCAAAAAGCGGGTGAGAAAAGGTGCGAATGTCCAACCATACATGATCAAAACAGGGAGCGGAGGTGTTTGGCTGTGACAAGGTGTGAATGTCCACCCAAAATTAATGAAAAGCGGGCAACAAGTAGGTTTGAATGCCCAACCATACATCATCAAAAGCAGGAGTGGATGTGTTCGGCTACAAGAAGGTTTGAATGTCCGAGCATAGTTTGTAAAAAGCGGGTAAGACAAGGTGCGAATGCCTGACAATATATGATCAAAAGAGGGAGTGGAGGTCTTCGGCTGCAAGGTCTGAATGTCCAACCATAATTTTTAAAAACCGGGTAAGAAAAGGCTCGAAATTCCGACTATACACAATCAAAAGCGGGAGCGGGAGGTTTTCAGCTGCAAATCCTTCACTCAAACCAAGTGAAAACTGCTTTGTCCTTCATATTTATCAATGTCTAGATCGACTTCAACAAAGAACAACATTGTACTTTGCAGTAAAGAAAGAGCAAATCAAAAGTTTTAGGAATCCGAGAATAAGCTTATTTTCATGAGTTCTGCACGATTATTGATTTTACTATAAATGAATGCCTTCACTCAAACTATGTTAAAACTGCTTTGTCCTTCATATTTATCAATGTCTAGATTGACTTCAACAAAGAACAACACTGGATTTTGCAGTAGAAGAAAGAGCAACACTGAAGGATCAGTAATCCGAGAATAAGCTTATTTTCATACGTTCTGCATGATTTGGGATTTTATGTATAAAATGAATTCCTTCACTCAAACCAAGTTAAAACTGCTTTGTCCTTCATATTTATCAATGTCTAGATCGACTTCAACAAAGAACAACATTGTATTTTGCAGTAGAAGAAAAAGCAACACTGAAGGATCAGGAATCCGAGAATAAGCTTCTTTTCATACGTTCTGCATGATTTGGGATTTTATGTATAAAATGAATTCCTTCACTCAAACCAAGTGAAAACTGCTTTGTTCTTCATATTTATCAATGTCTAGATTTACTTCAACAAAGAACAACATTGTATTTTGCAGTAGTAGAAAGAGCAACACTTGAAGGAACAGGAATCCGAGAATAAGCTTATTTTCATACGTTCTGCATGATTTGGGATTTTATGTATAAAATGAATTCCTTTACTCAAACTATGTTAAAACTGCTTTGTCCTTCATATTTATCAATGTCTAGATTGACTTCAACAAAGAACAACATTGTATTTTGCAGTAGAAGAAATAGCAACACTGAAGGATCAGGAATCCGAAAACACGCTTATTTTCATACGTTCTGCTTGATTTGGGATTTTGCTATAAAATTAATTCCTTCACTCAAACAAAGTGGAAACTGCTTTGTCCTTCATATTTATCAATGTCTATATCGATTTCAACAAAGAACAAGGCTGTATTTTGCAGTATAGGAAAGAGCAACACTGGAGGATCAGGAATCCGAGAATAAGCTTACTTTCATGAGTCCTGCACGATTTCGGATTTTCCTATAAAATGAATTGCTTTGCTCAAACCAAGTTAAAATTGCTTTGTCCTTCATAGTTATCCATGTCTAAAATGTATCAAGCATAAAGTTCCTCATATTACCCTGAATGAGAAAGAAGCATCCCTTTGGTTGAGCAATACGTTCCTTATGCGGAGTTATGCATGATTTCGGATTTTGCTATAAAATTCATTCCTTCACACCTTTTTTTTCACCGCATTTTATAGATTATGGTTGGAAATTTCAACCACTCTAATCCGAAGACCTCTCCTCCCGCTTTTGTTAATATATTTGAACTTTAGTTGGACATTCACCCCTTTTTGCAGCTAAACCACCTCCGCTCCCTGTTTTGATCATGTATGGTCTGGCAATACTACATTTTCTTACCCGTTTGTGAGTAATTATGGCTGGATATTCACACCTACTTGCAGCTGAACACAATCTCTCTCGCTTTTAATTATGTTTGGATATTCGAACCTTTTCTTTACTGCTTTTTGCCAACTTTGGTCGGACGTTCACACCTTCTTGCAGCCGAACACCTCCGCTTCCGCTTTTGATGGTATATATTCGGGCATTCGAACCTTTTCTTACCAGCTTTTTACAAACGATGGTTGGACTTTCACACCTTCTTGTAGCCGAACAACTCCGCTCCCGCTATTGATTGTGTACAGTCGGGTATTTTAACCTTTTCTTACCCGCTTTTTACCAACTATGGTCGGACATTCACACCGTCTTACAGCGGAACATCTCCGCTCCCGCTTTTGATGGTGTATAGTCAGGCATTTGAACCTTTTCTTACCCGCTTTTTACAAACTATGGTCGGACATTCAAACCTTCGTGTAGCCGAAAACCTCTGCTCCCTCTTTTGATTATACATTGTCGGGCATTCGCACCTTATCTTACCCGCTTTTTACAAACTATAGTCAGACATTCACACCTTGCAGCTAAACCACCTCCGCTCCCTGTTTTGATCATGTATGGTCTGGCAATACTACATTTTCTTACCCCTTTGTGAGTAATTATGGCTGGATATTCACACCTACTTGCAGCTGAACACAATCTCTCTCGCTTTTAATTATGTTTGGATATTCGAACCTTTTCTTTACTGCTTTTTGCCAACTTTGGTCGGACGTTCACACCTTCTTGCAGCCGAACACCTCCGCTTCCGCTTTTGATGGTATATATTCGGGCATTCGAACCTTTTCTTACCAGCTTTTTACAAACGATGGTTGGACTTTCACACCTTCTTGTAGCCGAACAACTCCGCTCCCGCTATTGATTGTGTACAGTCGGGTATTTTAACCTTTTCTTACCCGCTTTTTACCAACTATGGTCGGACATTCACACCGTCTTACAGCGGAACATCTCCGCTCCCTCTTTTGATGGTGTATAGTCAGGCATTTGAACCTTTTCTTACCCGCTTTTTACAAACTATGGTCGGACATTCAAACCTTCGTGTAGCCGAAAACCTCAGCTCCCTCTTTTGATTATACATTGTCGGGCATTCGCACCTTATCTTACCCGCCTTTTACAAACTATAGTCAGACATTCACACCTTGCAGCTGAACCACCTCCGCTCCCTGTTTTGATCATGTATGGTCTGGCAATACTACCTTTTCTTACCCCTTTGTGAGTAATTATGGCTGGACATTCACACCTACTTGCAGTCGAACAGCTCTGCTCCCGCTTTTGATTATGTTTGGTTGGATATTCGAACCTTTTCTTAACTGCTTTTACAAACTTTGGTCGGACGTTCACACCTTCTTGCAGCCGAACACCTCCGCTTCCGCTTTTGATGGTATATATTCGGGCATTCGAACCTTTTCTTACCAGCTTTTTACAAACCATGGTTGGACTTTCACATCTTCTTGTAGCCGAACACATCCGCTCCCCATATTGATTGTGTACGGTCGGGTATTTTAACCTTTTCTTACCCACTTTTTACCAACTATGGTCGGACATTCACACCTTCTTACAGCGGAACATCTCCGCTCCCTCTTTTGATGGTGTATGTTTGGGCATTCGAACCTTTTCTTACCCGCTATTTACAAACTATGCTCGGACATTGAAACCTTCTTGTAGCCGAACACATCCACTCCTTCTTTTGATGATGTATGCTTGGGCATTCAAACCTACTTTTTGCCCGCTTTTCATTAATTTTGGGTGGACATTCACACCTTGTCACAGCCAAACACCTCCGCTCCCTGTTTTGATCATGTATGGTTGGATATTCGCACCTTGTCTCACCCGCTTTTTGCAAACTATGGTCGGCTGTTCACAGCTTCCTCTCCACCATACTTGTATGGTGGGATGTTCACACCCAGTTGCATCCGAAGACATCCGCCCCCACTTTTGTTGATATTTAGTTGGTCATTCGCAGCTTACCCGCTTTTGGAGAAACTATGGCCTTCTTGCAGCCAAACACCTCTGATCTCGCTTTTGATAATGTAAGGTTGGGCATTCAGACCTTGCTTCACCTGCTTTTCACCAAATATAGTCGGACATTCACACCTTCTTGCAGCCGAACACTTCCGCTCCACCTTTTAGTGTTCTATCACACCTTTTTTTCACCGAATTTTATAGATTATGGTTGGAAATTCTCAACCACTCTCATCCGAAGACCTCTCCTCCCGCTTTTGTTAATATATTTGAACTTTAGTGAGACATTCACACCTTCTTGCAGCTGAACCACCTCCGCTCCCTGTTTTGATCATGTATGGTCTGGCAATACTACATTTTCTTACCCGTTTGTGAGTAATTATGGCTGGATATTCACACCTACTTGCAGCTGAACACAATCTCTCTCGCTTTTAATTATGTTTGGATATTCGAACCTTTTCTTTACTGCTTTTTGCCAACTTTGGTCGGACGTTCACACCTTCTTGCAGCCGAACACCTCCGCTTCCGCTTTTGATGGTATATATTCGGGCATTCGAACCTTTTCTTACCAGCTTTTTACAAACGATGGTTGGACTTTCACACCTTCTTGTAGCCGAACAACTCCGCTCCCGCTATTGATTGTGTACAGTCGGGTATTTTAACCTTTTCTTACCCGCTTTTTACAAACTATGGTCGGACATTCAAACCTTCGTGTAGCCGAAAACCTCAGCTCCCTCTTTTGATTATACATTGTTGGGCATTCGCACCTTATCTTACCCGCCTTTTACAAACTATAGTCAGACATTCACACCTTGCAGCTGAACTACCTCAGCTCCCTGTTTTGATCATGTATGGTCTGGCAATACTACCTTTTCTTACCCCTTTGTGAGTAATTATGGCTGGACATTCACACCTACTTGCAGTCGAACAGCTCTGCTCCCGCTTTTGATTATGTTTGGTTGGATATTCGAACCTTTTCTTAACTGCTTTTTACAAACTTTGGTCGGACGTTCACACCTTCTTGCAGCCGAACACCTCCGCTTCCGCTTTTGATGGTATATATTCGGGCATTCGAACCTTTTCTTACCAGCTTTTTACAAACCATGGTTGGACTTTCACATCTTCTTGTAGCCGAACACATCCGCTCCCCATATTGATTGTGTACGGTCGGGTATTTTAACCTTTTCTTACCCACTTTTTACCAACTATGGTCGGACATTCACACCTTCTTACAGCGGAACATCTCCGCTCCCTCTTTTGATGGTGTATGTTTGGGCATTCGAACCTTTTCTTACCTGCTATTTACAAACTATGCTCGGACATTGAAACCTTCTTGTAGCCGAACACATCCACTCCTTCTTTTGATGATGTATGCTTGGGCATTCAAACCTACTTTTTGCCCGCTTTTCATTAATTTTGGGTGGACATTCACACCTTGTCACAGCCAAACACCTCCGCTCCCTGTTTTGATCATGTATGGTTGGATATTCGCACCTTGTCTCACCCGCTTTTTGCAAACTATGGTCGGCTGTTCACAGCTTCCTCTCCACCATACTTGTATGGTGGGATGTTCACACCCAGTTGCATCCGAAGACCTCCGCCCCCACTTTTGTTGATATTTAGTTGGTCATTCGCAGCTTACCCGCTTTTGGCAAACTATGGCCTTCTTGCAGCCAAACACCTCTGATCTCGCTTTTGATAATGTAAGGTTGGGCATTCAGACCTTGCTTCACCTGCTTTTCACCAAATATAGTCGGACATTCACACCTTCTTGCAGCCGAACACTTCCGCTCCACCTTTTAGTGTTCTATCACACCTTTTTTTCACCGAATTTTATAGATTATGGTTGGAAATTCTCAACCACTCTCATCCGAAGACCTCTCCTCCCGCTTTTGTTAATATATTTGAACTTTAGTGAGACATTCACACCTTCTTGCAGCTGAACCACCTCCGCTCCCTGTTTTGATCATGTATGGTCTGGCAATACTACCTTTTCTTACCCGTTTGTGAGTAATTATGGCTGGACATTCACACCTACTTGCAGCCGAACACCACCTCTCTCGCTTTTGATGATGTATGGAGCGGCATTCTTACCTTTTCTAACACATTTTTCAGAAATTACGGTCGGAGATTCACACCTACTCACAGCCGAACAACTCCGCTCCCGCATTTGATGGTGTGCAGTCGGACATTCTCACCCTTTCTCATCAGCTTTTTGCAAATTATGATCTGACATTCACACCTACTTGCAGTCGAAAAGCTATGCTCCCGCTTTTGATTATGTTTGGTTGGATATTCAAACCTTTTCTTAACTGCTTTTTACTAACTTTGGTTGGACGTTCACACTTTCTTGTAGCCGAACACATCCACTCCTGCTTTTGATGATGTATGGTTGGGCATTCACACCTTTTTTTTACCCATTTGTCAGGAATAATGGGTGGACATTCACACCTTCTTGCAGCTGAACACCTCCTCTCCCACTTATGATCATGTGCGGTTTGATTTTCGAAAATTTTCTTTCATGTTTTCTAGCAATTATTGATGGACATTTAGACCTTCTTGCAGCTGAACACCTCCGCTCCTGCTTTTGATCATACCTTGTCAGGCATTCGCACCATGTCTTACCCGCTTTTTACAAACTTTAGTCGAACATTTACACCTTTTTGCAGCCGAACACCACCTCTCTCGCTTTTGATGATGTATGGTCCGGCATTCTTTCCTTTTCTAACACATTTTTCAGCAATTATGGTCGGACATTCACACCTACTCAGAGCCGAACACCTCCGCTCCCGCATTTGATGGTGTATAGTTGGGCATTCTCACCCTTTCTCATCAGCTTTTTGCAAATTATGATCTGACATTCACACCTGCTTTTGATAATGTATGGTTGGGCATTCGCACCTTTTTTTACCCATTTTTCAGGAATTATGGGTGGACATTCACACCTTCTTGCAGCTGAACACCTCCTCTCCTTCTTATGATCATGTGCAGATGATATTCGAAAATTTTCTTTCATGTTTTAAAGCAATTATTGATGGACATTCAGACCTTCTTGCAGCTGAACCACTCTGCTCCTGCCTTTGATGGTGTATAGTCGGGCTTTCGAACCTTTCCTTCCCGGTTTTTACAAATTATGGTTGGACATTCAGACCTTCTTGCAGCCGAACACCTCCGCTCCCTCTTTTGATCATACATTGTCGGGCATTAGCACCTTTTCTTACCCGCTTTTTACAAACCATAGTCGGACTTTCACATCTTTTAGTAGCCGAACAACTCCGCTCCCGCTATTGATTGTGTACAGTCGGGTATTTTAACCTTTTCTTACCCGCTTTTTACCAACTATGGTCGGACATTCACACCTTCTTACAGCGGAACACCTCCGCTCCCTCTTTTGATGGTGTATGTTCGGGCAGTCAAACCTTTTCTTACCTGCTTTTTACAAACTATGGTCAGACATTCAACCCTTCTTGGAGCCGAACACATCCACTCCTGCTTTTGATTATGTATAGTTGGGCATTCGCACCTTTTCTTACCCATTTTTCAGTAATTATGGGTGTACATTCACACCTTCTTGCAGCCAAACACCTCCGCTCCCTCTTTTGATCATACATTTTCAGGCATTCGCACCTTTTCTTACCCGCTTTTTACAAACCATGGTCGGACTTTCACACCTTTTAGTAGCCGAACAACTCCGCACCCGCTACTGATTGTGTACAGTCGGGTATTTTAACCTTTTCTTACCCGTTTTTTACCAACTATGGTCGGACATTCACACCTTCTTACAGCGGAACACCTCCGCTCCCTCCTTTGATGGTGTATGTTCGGGCATTCGAACCTTTTCTTACCCGCTTTTTACAAACTATGGTCAGACGTTCAAACCTTCTTGTAGCCGAACATATCCACTCCTGCTTTTGATGATGTATGGTTGGGCATTCAAACCTACTTGTTGCCCGCTTTTCATTAATTATGGGTGGACATTCACACCTTGTCTCAGCCAAACACCTCCGCTCCCTGTTTTGATCATGTATGGTTTGACATTCGCACCTTTGCTTACCCTCTTTTTATACTGATTGCTCAAGATTAAGTTGTTCTTTCTCAAACTACAAAATTTTTTTAATTGTTGAAACTTGAGTTGAAGTGGATAAATAAGGAAGACAAACAGTTTTAAGTCAGGCTGATAGCAATTAATTTTATAGCAAAATCTTTATTTCGTCATTTGTCGAGAGATGCTTATTGCTGAAGAAGTTCTTTCTCATTCTACAAAGTACAACGTTGTTTATCATTGAAACTTGATTAGACATGAATAAATATGAAGGACAAAGCAGTCTTAACTTGGTTTGAGTTAAGGAATTCGTTTTATAGGAGAATCCGAATTCGTGCATAACTCGTAAAATAGAGCTTATTTTCGGATTCCTGAAGAATGAGTCTGGTTCTTTCTCATAATACAAAGTTTGTTGTTTATTGTTGAAACTTCATCAGACCGTTAGATATAGTCGGACTCATCTCGACGCACGGCTTGGGATCTGGAACCAGTACTCTTGAGAGGGGTTGGACTCTCTTCCACTCTGGAGTTGCCCGTGGTGAGAGGCGCAGAGCAGGTGTGGGCATACTTATTGCCCCCCGGCTGTGTGCCAGTACATTGGGGTTTACCCCAGTGAACGAGAGGGTAGCCTCCCTCCGCCTTGGGTGGGGGGACGAGTCCTGACTGTTGTTTGTGCCTATGCGCCAAACAGCAGTTCAGAGTACCTACCCTTTTTGGAGTCTCTGGGGGAGGCACTGGAGAATGCTCCTACCGGAGACTCCCTCATTCTGCTGGGGGACTTCAATGCTCACGTGGGCAATGACAGTGAGACCTGGAGGGGTGTGATTGGGAGGAACGGCCCCCCCCGATCTGAATCAGAGTGGTGTTATGTTGTTGGACTTCTGTGCCAGTCATAGACTGTCCATAACGAACACCATGTTCAGGCATAAGGGTGTCCATATGTGCACTTGGCACCAGGACACCCTTGGCCGCAGTTCGATGATCGACTTTGTGGTTGTATCATCGGACTTGCGGCTGTATGTCCTGGACACTCGGGTGAAGAGAGGGGCGGAGCTGTCAACTGATCACCACCTGGTGGTGAGTTGGCTCCGCTGGTGGGGGAGGATGCCGATCAGACCTGGCAGGCCCATACGTATTGTGAGGGTCTGCTGGGAGCGTTTGTCAGAATCCCCCGTCAGAAGGAGCTTTAACTCCCACCTCCGGCAGAGCTTCAACCATATTTGAGGTGGGGGACATTGAGTCCGAATGGGCCATGTTCCGTGACTCCATTGCCGAGGCAGCTGGTCGGAGTTGTGGCCGTAAGGTGGTCGGTGCCTGTCGTGGCGGCAACCCTCGAACCTGCTGGTGGACACCAGTGGTGAGGGAAGCCGTCAAGCTGAAGAAGGAGTCCTATCGGGCCTTTTTGGCCAGTGGGACCCTGGAAGAAGCTGATAGGTACCGACGGGCCAGACGGGCCGCGGCTTCGGCGGTTGTGAGGCAAAAACTCGGGCCTGGGAGGAGTTCGGTGAGACCATGGAGAACGATTTCCGGACGGCCTCGAAAAGATTCTGGTCCACCATCCGGCGTCTCAGGGGGGGGGAAGCGGCTCACAGTCAACACTGTTTACAGTGGGGACGGGGCTTTGCTGACCTCAACTAGGGATGTTGTGAGTCGGTGGGTGGAGTACTTCGAGGAACTCCTCAATCCTACCAACACGTGCTCGGAAGAGGCAGAGTCGGAGAGCTCGGAGACGGGGCCTCCCATTTCTGGGGCTGAGGTTGCCGAGGTGGTTAAAAAGCTCCTCGGTGGCAAGGCCGTCCTGAGGTCCGTCCTGAGTTTCTCAAGGCTCTGGATGTTGTAGGGCTGACACGCCTCTGCAGTATCGCGTTGACATCGGGGACAGTGCCTCTGGACTGGCAGATTGGGGTGGTGGCCCCCTTCTTTAAAAAGGGGGACCGGAGGGTGTGTTCCAACTATAGGGGTATCACACTCCTCAGCCTCCCTGGTAAGGTCTATTCGGGGGTATTGGAGAGGAGGATCCGTCGGATAATCGAGCCTCGGATTCAGGAGATGCAGTGTGGCTTTCGTCCTGGCCGTGGAACAGTGGACCAGCTCTATACCCTCGGCAGGATCCTGGAGGGTGCATGGGAGTTCGCCCAACCAGTCTACATGTGTTTTGTGGACTTGGAGAAAGCGTTCGACCGTGTCCCTCGTGGAGTCCTGTGGGGGGTGCTCCGGGAATATGGAGTGCCGGACCCCTTGATAGGGGCCGTTCGGTCTCTGTATGACCGGTGCCAGAGTTTGGTCCGCATTGCCGGCAGTAAGTCGGATACGTTTCCGGTGAGAGTTGGACTCCGTCAGGGCTGCCCTTTGTCACCGATTCTGTTCCTAACTTTTATGGACAGAATTTCTAGGCGGAGCCAGGGCGTTGAGGGTGTCCCATTTGGCGACCTCAGAATCGGGTCTCTGCTTTTTGCAGATGATGTGGTTCTGTTAGCGTCGTCAGGCCGTGACCTTCAGCTCTCACTGGAGTGATTCGCAGCCGAGTGTGAAGCGGCTGGGATGAGAATCAGCACCTCCAAATCCGAGACTATGGTTCTCAGCCGGAAAAGGGTGGAATGCTCTCTCCGGGTCGGGAATGAGATCCTTCCCCAAGAGGAGGAGTTCAAGTATCTCGGGGTCTTGTTCACGAGTGACGGACGAATGGAGCGGGAGATTGACGGGCGGATCGGTGCGGCGCCTGCAGTGTTGCAGGCTCTGCACCGACCCGTCGTTGTGAAGAGGGAGCTGAGCCAGAAGGCGAAGCTCTCTACTTACTGGTCAATCTACGTTCCCATCCTCACCTATGGTCACGAGTTGTGGGTAGTGACCGAAAGAACAAGATCGCGAATACAAGCGGCCGAAATGGGTTTCCTCCGCAGGGTGTCTGGGCTCTCCCTTAGAGATAGGGTGAGAAGCTCAGTCATCCGGGAGGGGCTTGGAGTAGAACCGCTGCTCCTCCGCATTGAGAGGAGTCAGATGAGGTGGCTCGGGCATCTGGTTAGGATGCCCCCTGGGCGCCTCCCTGGGGAGGTGTTCCGGGCACGTCCCACTGGGAGGAGACCCCGGGGGAGACCCAGGACACGTTGGAGAGACTATGTCTCTCGGCTGGCCTGGGAACGCCTCGGGGTCCCCCCGGAAGAGCTGGAGGAAGTGGCCGGGGACAGAGACGTCTGGGTTTCTCTGCTCAAGCTGCTGCCCCCGCGACCCGACCCCCGGATAAGCGGCAGATGATGGATGGATGGATGGATGGATATATCCTCCACCAACCAGACTTACAACCCCCGACTAGGGTAGCAGAATTTCTAAGCATCTGTACCCCAAAACTACTATCAAAAATATATAAATTATTGTCTAAGATAGATGACACAATGTCTCTTCCATCCTCAAAATGGGAGGCAGATTTATCCATCAGTTCTGGTCATAGCTTCTAACCACAAATATGTTTGAACACCTTCATAAAGACTCGAAATCCTAATTTACAGCTCATACAATACAAAATCCTTCATAGAACACACTATACAGGACAAAGGATGTTCAGGATGGGTCTAACACACTCAAACATCTGCTCACATTGCACAGATAACACACCTGATGATTATGCACACGCTTTGTGGTTTTTCTGCGCCTGTCCAGAAGTTCTGGCTTGAAGTCTGTGAGGACCTATCAACATGGCTAAAGTGTAGCATCCCTGCATGCCCCAAACTGTGCACACTGGGTGACTTAGACAACATCAACATGGAAATTAACTCAGCACACATGGTTGTCACAGTGTTATGTATCGCAAAGAAAACTATTCTCATGAACTGGAAAGCGAAGAACAATCTGTGTATTAACCAGTTTAGAAATTTTCTTTTAGATTATATTAGCATGGAAACAATGTCTGCCTCCTCAAAACATCAATTGGCTGAATTTCATTCTCTCTGGTCCCCTCTGATTAGTTTTATCACATAGTGGTGGTGGTGGGTTGCTGGGTGATGGTGGGTCTCAGGCCCGGGCTGCTGCGACTGGTGTGACCGGGTGGTTTGTTTGTTTGTTTTTTGATGTTGTTTGTTTGTTTTTTGTAGAGGTCCTCCTGGGTGGGGTTGGGTTGAGTGGGGTGGGGCGGGATGGGTACCTTCTGGGGGTACAGTAGCTCCCGGAATATGGTCGCTGCAGGCCCCGAGCCTGGTGGACATCAGGCCCTCCTGCCCATTGTTGGCTCCCAGGTAGCGGGGATGCCTATTGCAGCCAGTCCCTGGCTGCCCTCTCTGGGGGAGAGTAGCTCCCCCGTTATATATCCCCATACCCCTCTCCCTTCTGGCTCCTGTACACAGCACACACTCACACATGAAGGGTTTTGGGGGCGTGTGTGTTCGGTGGGGTGCAGTGGATGGGGCCACGTAGGTGGTCCCCTTTGGTTGCACTCTGCAGTTCCCTGCCCCTGTTTTAATTACACCTTAGACATTAGTACTTATCAAACACACTCACACACACACATTAGGTCTTGGGGGGTGGTTACACTGAGTGGCATCTGGTGGGCGGGGCTCTTTGGGTATGTAGGCTGCCCAGAGTGCCGCGCTCCCAGTTCTACAAGTTTGGCTGCCCCTCAATTTTAATTGCTCACTATTAGAAAATATTGAAGAGCCAGAAGGGTGAGGGGAGGGGTCTTCTTCGCACACCCCTGCTTCCTGGTGTCTGCTCGGGGCAGGAGGGGCCAGGAGGATTAATTAATTGTTCTGCTGGTTCGGGGTCTGTGGTGGCTGGGGGGTTGCTGGCCTCCTGGTGTGCCCGCTGCACTACACCCCAGCAGAGTCGAGGGAGGTAGGATGTGTGGATGTGTGGATGTATGGGACGTGAAAGTGTGTGTGGTAATGATTGGGCCTGGATCTGGGACTTGCTGTCGCCTGGCCTGCCTGTGTTTCTCCCGATGGGGCATCAGCGTTGCCTCTCCCCACTGCTCGCGACTTCACCCACCTGTGGGCACGTCTTGACTCCCAGGGCACTTGGCCAGGGGCGCTGGGGCAGGCGCTGACCCACTTTGTGGCTGTCTGGGGCGCTTGGCCCTCCTGGGTATTGGGTGGGGCCTCTGCCGGGGGGTTTGGGGGCGCTCGGGCTCCTGGGGCCCAGGTCCAGTGCACGGCCCATGTCTGGGCGGCTGGGGCCTGGCGGGGTCGGTGGGCTGTTACCCCTGGTTCCCGGAGTGCCTCTGCCCTATGCTTATGGGAGCTCTTTCCGGGGGCTTCCTCTGCAGTCTTCTGGGTGGATGCGTGGTTGCCCCTGCGGTGGGCTGCCTGGGTTCTGTGCTCTGTGGGGGCTGCTGGTGGCCTGGGTCTTGTGGCCCTCTCTGCCTGCTTCTGATTGCTTGGGGGGGGGGGCTGTGGATTGTGGCCCTGTACGCTTATACACTTATAACTAAGCACGGTTATCATGTAGGTCCTGTGCCATGGGTGTTGCATGTTCTCACACACACACACACACATTCATTAGTCCAGTAGCATGGTCACTAAGCAGATGATGTATTATCATGTCGTCTCAGGTCATCTATATCCACAGCTGTGTTGTATGCGATTGCCGCTTCTTGTGCTTGTTTTTGTTTGTTTGTGTGTTTGTTTTTTCTCTGCTTGTCTGCTTTCAGGTGCTCCTGGTGGCGCTAAGGCTGGATTCCCCTCATAGGCCATGGATTGTTGTCTGTTTTGTTTTTTACAGGTGTAGCAGCTGGTTGTCTGGTTTTTGTTTCTATTTTTGTTCTGTTTCCTCTTCTTTCCTCTTCTTCTTTCCTTGTCCCCCGGTCCGGTTGAGTTCAGTTCATGTCATATATTGTAAACAGAAATAAATAAATGGGCATCAAGGGGAGCTTTACATTTATAAAGCTTCCCTTGGCAAAACAAATCTGTTTGGCATCAAAGGTATTCAGACTACAATTCTTCTGACATAATGCTGAACAGGACAAGGGGAAAAAAAAGTAAAGAAGACAGTTCTGCCGAAAGCCAGGGATAGACCTGTTCTAAGTTCTATACTTTTTAAAAGGGGCGTGTTTATCAACTATGGAATTAGAAGATTTACAAAAATGGTCAAGTGCTAGATCTTCATCTGGGATTTTAACAGTGTCATATAACTATTCAACAGATCAGTTAAAAAAAAGCCTGCTCATGGAGATGTTTCAGGATCTGGATACCAAGCGTGGACCTAATGTTTTCATTTTTGCAATTCTGATACAGGCTATTGAGCAGTGATAACTAACACCAAGTTCAGATACTGCGGATTTTCTACCTTTGATTTGTTAAGATTGAGCCAATCAGGGACAACCTTGAAGGATCTCTTTGGTTTTGTAGGATCAGTAATTACCTGAGAAAGGTTGATATTGGTACACACCTTTTTTAAATGATCAGAGGCAGAGTTCAACTTGTTTAAATTAAAATTGCCACACAGAGATTGGGTTTAGGCCACATGCACACAGAATGACATCAACAAATATAAGAAATATTAAACATTTACACATAGATTTTTGAATATATGTAGAGGAATGATATTTTGAAATGTGCTCATTGCGGAGTTATGATCAGTTGAGTAATGAAGGTTGAACTATTCTGGGAAAGAGGTTCTATTCCCAGCATCATGATGGACACTCCTGATATAGAAGGTTTCGCTAACGCATTGGAATTGTTTTACTATTTTCATATGCATGTGCAATGAAGAATTGCTTGCTGCTGATAAATGCAAAGAAGAACAGCTTACACATAGATGCTCACATATAGGCTGCTGAATGCAATGAAGACCTGCTTATCAAGTAAAGTTCAATGTCAATGTGTAATATTCAATTAGGATTTGCAAAACAGTGAAGTTAAACAATGAATGGGTCCATAGTCGGTATGAGAAGACTACAGGAATATTTACCTGGGTGTACGTTCAAACAGAGATGAGAAAATTGCGATAAATAATTGTTTGTTTGTTTGTTAGTATGTATATGAATGTTATGTGTATAAACTGTGTTGAGTTATAGTTACTCAGTAGTGTCTCAGTGAAACAACCGACGGGGGAAGCCTTGCGGTGACAACAAAAGCAGTGTTTTACTGATCAGTCAAGTTGCTCCAGTGTACTCCATACAAACTGGTTGGCTACTGAAGGGATAGAAAATGGGGAATACTTGTTTTAAAGCAAACAAGGAATTAGATGGGAAAAATACATGTTTTAACGGGACCCAGACAATATTAAATACTCAGACAGATGGGAGAAGAAGTGTAGTTTTGTAGGAAATCACAAAATTATTACATAGAATTAGTGAAATCAATTGAAGAATGCCTTTCTGAAGAGCTGTTTACCACAGATGAGCAGCTTTGCGACCAAGCACATTGTAGATCGCTTTACTGCCAAAATGATCTAATTTAATGGATTGGTTAAGACATGCATAACAGCATTTTAAGAACAAAGAGAGAAACAAAAAGGGACAACGCTTCATGGTGGAAGGTGATGTATAAATAACTGTGTATATGATGAAGGGGGTGGCAACACCCATTCCGAAATCCCGCCATTCCGACATCCCGCTATTCCGACATCCCACCATTCCGACATACAACCATTCCGACATGCAAACGTCCCACCATTCCGACATCCCACCATTGCGACATCCCGCTATTCTGACGTTCAAATGTCCCACCATTCCGACAAGGCTTTCCGTATAAGGAAATGTGTGTTACTCAACAGGTGAGTCCCTTCTTTCTGTTCATGCAATTTATATGTTTAACACATGTTTATAGACAAGCGTTATTAAAAACACAAAGTCTCGGCAACTGGAGGAGGAGAAGCAGTCCGCGGTGGTTTTCAATCACACACTCCAATGCCACTTGTTTCAACTTCCGAAAATTTAATCCAGGAAAAAAAGGCTTACAAACATGGACCAAAACGGCTCCATAACACGCACAAGAATCCAAAAGAAACGAAAGTTAACTAAAAGAAAGCAAATAAACAGTATGAAGTGGTCAAAATTGGTTTTACGCATGCCTATGTGCGTCTGGCACATGCGTCTTCGGGCTCTCCCACGTTGGTTTGTGGATGAAAGCTATATGTTCAGCTGTAATGTCATGTAAAAACAATCTCTACATGACATTGTGTGACCAGTTAGGTCCTTAAGATATCAACAGGCTGTATAAAGCTACAACCGTTGCGGCTGTGTGTTTGTGCCAAATGCGCAAAGCCCATCCACGCTTCCAAAAATTGGAGTGAGTACTCATAAATCACGTGAATAACATGAATAAACGTTTTTACTGAATTTTGTTGTGTTTTATACGTTCTATGCTGTCATTTCTCTCTTCTCCTATTGGCAAGGCAAGGCAGAGTGCTCGCAACTGTGTCCTGTGCAGTAGCCGTGATATCTGTAATTGCAATTATTACTTTTGCATATGATGACAGCGTGCAAAAGACGCATGGGCTCTGTGGAGAGCTCCGCTCCAGCTGGCTGCTGTGACAGCTCACTGACACTGTATTTCTGCTTAATCAGTTTCAGTCTCGCCAGAGTTACATTAATATCTGTATTTTTATATTTGAAATTCAGGGGATTTTGATAATAGATTATTAAAGTTTGTTTGCGAGGCTGTGGCCTCTGCATGTGCAAAGCTTGTGCGCCAAACTTTAGGGCGTATTTGCGCCGGCATATCATTAGCGCAAAATGTTTTGGGTAAAAAATAGGCTATTAAAAGGAACTGTCGGAATGGCGGTATGTTAAAAAAAACAAAAAACATACCGCCATTCCGACCATAGGAGGAAAAAAGTGTCGGAATGGTGGGACGTTTGATAAAAAATTAAGTGTCGCCATTCCGACAATTGGAGACCCATGTCGGAATGGCGAGATGTCGGAATGGCAGCATGTAACCATGATGAAGGAGAGACCATTTGAGCAGCACAGCCATTTCGCAGCACAGGGACAGCAGTCCAAGTTACAGGATCTCCCACGTGGTATCACCTGTCACATTGTGTCAAGGCATCAAAAGAAGAAAAAATCACCAAACTCAAGGACAAAAAGACAAAGACTCCGGTGAACGAAGACAGAGGACTGACAAACCAGAAATACAAAAGGATTCTCGATATCAAGATCCAGAAGAAGAGGCTAACAATGCCACGAACACTTACGATGCTGGGAATGATGCCAGCAATGAACAGAGAAGAAGATTCAGTGTCATCAATCTGCATTACGTGCCTCTAATGAGGGGGTGAATATAGAATCCTCAACGATTACAACGTCTCTGGGAACTGTGACAACAACAAGGTTTAAACCATTTTGATATATATTGTAACCTATTGTCTAAGGAATAGTGCTGAAAATGAGGTAAATCTAATCCACCACTGTCCTTGGTCTTCTGTAGGGTTTTTAAACTAATACGTGGTGGTTTGTTTTTCCACAGAAATTTGGAGATGCATGAATCTAGTGACTTAAACCAAGTAGCAGATGGTTTTATGGGAATCATTGAGAACAAATAGTTAACTTTTGGTAGTATCATCATTTTAATGGATGTAACTCTCCCCATAAGTGATATAGGTAAGGACTTCCAACGAGAGATCGTCCTCTACTGTCTTTAATAATTGCACATAATTTAGCTTTGTTAGCTCTGAGAGCCTGGAGGAAATGTTTATGCCTAAATATCTACTATTTCCTGACTGTAAAGTGATCGCAGGTATATTATGGACCCTACAGTTAATGGGCAGAACTGTGGTCTTAGACCAGTTGATAGAGTAGTCAGAAAGTGCTGAGAATTTATTTATGAGTGTGATCGTGTGACTGAGAGACGTCTGTGAGTTCTGAAGGAAAAGTAATACATCATCAGCATAAAGACTTATTTTATGCTCAATATTTTGGGATTAATTACTCACAAACGGGTAAGAAAAGGCAGTATTGCCAGACCATACATGATCAAAACAGGGAGCGGAGGTGGTTCAGCTGCAAGGTGTGAATGTCTGACTATAGTTTGTAAAAAGCGGGTAAGATAAGGTGCGAATGCCCGACAATGTATGATCAAAAGAGGGAGCGGAGGTTTTCGGCTGCAAGAAGGTCTGAATGTCCACCCAAAATTCCTGAAAAATGGGTAAAAAAAGGGTGCGAATGCCAAACCATACATCATCAAAAGCAGGAGTGGATGTGTTCGGCTACAAGAAGATTTGAATGTCCATCAATAATTGCTTTAAAACATGAAAGAAAATTTTCGAATATCAAACCGCACATGATCATAAGCGGGAGAGGAGGTGTTCAGCTGCAAGAAGGTGTGAATGTCCACCCATAATTACTGAAAAATGGGTAAGAAAAGGTGAAAATGCCAAACCATACATCATCAAAAGCAGGAGTGGATGTGTTCGGCTACAAGAAGGTTTGAATGTCCGACCATAGTTTGTAAAAAGCGGGTAAGAAAAGGTTCGAATGCCCGAACATAGACCATCAAAAGAGGGAGCGGAGGTGTTCCGCTGTAAGAATGTGTAAATGTCCGACCATAGTTGGTAAAAAGCGGGTAAGAAAAGGTTAAAATACCCGACTGTACACAATCAATAGCGGGAGCGGAGTTGTTTGGCTACAAGAAGGTGTGAAAGTCCGACCACGGTTTGTAAAAAGCGGGTAAGAAAAGGTTCGAATGCCCGAATATATACCATCAAAAGTGGAAGTGGATGTGTTCGGCTGCAAGAAGGTGTGAACGTCCGACCAAAGTTTGTAAAAAGCAGTTAAGAAAAGGTTCGAATATCCAACCAAACATAATCAAAAGCGGGAAAAGAGCTGTTCGACTGCAAGTAGGTGTGAATGTCAGATCATAATTTGCAAAAAGCTGATGAGAAAGGGTGAGAATGCCCGGCTATACACCATCAAATGCGGGAGCGGAAGTTTTTGGCTGTGAGTAGGTGTGAATGTCCGACCATAATTGCTGAAAAATGTGTTAGAAGAGACTAGAATGCCGGACAATACATCATCAAATGCGGGAGCGGAGTTGTTCGGCTGTGAGTAGGTGTGAATCTCCGAGCATAGTTTGTAAAAAGGGGGTAAGAATAGGTTCGAATGCCCGAACATACACTATCAAAACAGGGAGCTGAGGTGGCTCAGCTGCAAGGTGTGAATGTCTGACTATAGTTTGTAAGTAAGGTGCGAATGCCCAACAATGTATAATCAAAAGAGGGAGCGGAGGTTTTCGGCTACAAGAAGGTTTGAATGTCCGACCATAGTTTGTAAAAAGCGGGTAAGAAAAGGTTCAAGCGCCTGACTATACACCATCAAAAGCGGGAGCAGAGGTGTTCCGCTGTAAGACGGTGTGAATGTCCACCCATAATTACTGAAAAATGGGTAAGAAAAGGTGCGAATGCCCAACCATACATTATCAAAAGCAGGTGTGAATGTCAGATCATAATTTGCAAAAAGCTGATGAGAAAGGGTGAGAATGCCCGACTATACACCATCAAATGCGGGAGCGGAGTTGTTCGGCTGTGAGTAAGTGTGAATCTCCGACCATAATTGCTAAAAAATGTGTTAGAAAAGGTAAGAATGCCGGTCCATACATCATCAAAAGCGGGAGAGGTGGTGTTCGGCTGCAAGTAGGTGTGAATGTCCAGCCATAATTACTAACAAACGGGTAAGAAAAGGTAGTATTGCCAGACCATACATGATCAAAACAGGGAGCGGAGGTGGTTCAGCTGCAAGAAGGTGTGAATGTCCGACTAAAGTTCAAATATATTAACAAAAGCGGGAGGAGAGGTCTTCGGATGAGAGTGGTTGAGAATTTCCAACCATAATCTATAAAATGCGGTGAAAAAAAAGGTGTGATAGAACACTAAAAGGTGGAGCGGAAGTGTTCGGCTGCAAGAAGGTGTGAATGTCCGACTATATTTGGTGAAAAGCAGGTGAAGCAAGGTCTGAATGCCCAACCTTACATCATCAAAAGCGAGATCAGAGGTGTTTGGCTGCATGAAGGCCATAGTTTGCCAAAAGCGGGTAAGCTGCGAATGACCGACTAAATATCAACAAAAGGTCTTCGGATGCAAGTGGGTGTGAATATCCCACCATACAGGTATGGTGGAGAGGAAGCTGTGAACAGCTGACCATATTTGGCAAAAAGCGGGTGAGAAAAGGTGCGAATGTCCAACCATACATGATCAAAACAGGGAACGGAGGTGTTTGGCTGTGACAAGGTGTGAATGTCAACCCAAAATTAATGAAAAGCGGGCAACAAGTAGGTTTGAATGCCCAACCATACATCATCAAAAGCAGGAGTGGATGTGTTCGGCTACAAGGTTTGAATGTCCGAGCATAGTTTGTAAAAAGCGGGTAAGAAAAGGTTCGAATGCCCAAACATACACCATCAAAAGAGGGAGCGGAGGTGTTCCGCTGTAAGAAGGTGTGAATGTCCGACCATAGTTGGTAAAAAAACGGGTAAGAAAAGGTTAAAATACCCGACTGTACACAATCAATAGCGGGAGCGGATGTGTTTGGCTACAAGAATGTGTGACAGTCCGACCATGGTTTGTAAAAAACGGGTAAGAAAAGGTGCGAATGCCCGACAATGTATGATCAAAAGAGGGAGCGGAGGTTTTCGGCTACAAGAAGGTTTGAATGTCCGACCATAGTTTGTAAAAAGCGGGTAAGAAAAGGTTCAAATGCCTGACTATACACCATCAAAAGCGGGAGCGGAGGTGTTCCGCTGTAAGACGGTGTGAATGTCCGACCATAGTTGGTAAAAAGCGTGTAAGAAAAGGTTAAAATACCTGACTGTACACAATCAATAGCGGGAGCGGAGTTGTTCGGCTACAAGAAGGTGTGAAAGTTCAACCATGGTTTGTAAAAAGCTGCTAAGAAAAGGTTTGAATGCCCGAATATATACCATCAAAAGCGGAAGCGGAGGTGTTCGGCTGCAAGAAGGTGTGAACGTCCGACCAAAGTTTGCAAAAAGCAGTTAAGAAAAGGTTCGAATGCCCGAATATATACCATCAAAAGCGGGAGCAGAGCTGTTCGACTGCAAGTAGGTGTGAATGTCCAGCCATAATTACTCACAAACGGGTAAGAAAATGTAGTATTGCCAGACCATACATGATCAAAACAGGGAGCTGAGGTGGTTCAGCTGCAAGGTGTGAATGTCTGACTATAGTTTGTAAAAAGCGGGTAAGACAAGGTGCGAATGCCCGACAATGTATGATCAAAATAGGGAGTGGAGGTCTTCGGCTGCAAGGTCTGAATGTCCAACCATAATTTCTAAAAACCGGGTAAGAAAAGGCTCGAAAGCCCAACTATACACAATCAAAAGCGGGACCGGGAGGTTTTCAGCTGCAAATCCTTCACTCAAACCAAGTGAAAACTGCTTTGTCCTTCATATTTATCAATGTCTAGATCGACTTCAACAAAGAACAACATTGTACTTTGCAATAAAGAAAGAGCAAATCAAAAGTTTTAGGAATCCGAGAATAAGCTTATTTTCATGAGTTCTGCACGATTATTGATTTTACTATAAATGAATGCCTTCTCTCAAACTATGTTAAAACTGCTTTGTCCTTCATATTTATCAATGTCTAGATTGACTTCAACAAAGAACAACATTGTATTTTGCAGTAGAAGAAAAAGCAACACTGAAGGATCAGGAATCCGAGAATAAGCTTCTTTTCATACGTTTTGAATGATTTGGGATTTTATGTATAAAATGAATTCCTTCACTCAAACCAAGTGAAAACTGCTTTGTCTTTCATATTTATCAATGTCTAGATTTACTTCAACAAAGAACAACATTGTATTTTGCAGTAGTAGAAAGAGCAACACTGAAGGATCAGGAATCCGAGAATAAGCTTATTTTCATACGTTCTGCATGATTTGGGATTTTATATATAAAATTAATTCCTTTACTCAAACTATGTTAAAACAGCTTTGTCCTTCATATTTATCAATGTCTAGATTGACTTCAACAAAGAACAATATTGTATTTTGCAGTAGAAGAAATAGCAACACTGAAGGATCAGGAATCCGAAAACAAGCTTATTTTCATACGTTCTGCTTGATTTGGGATTTTGCTATAAAATTAATTCCTTCACTCAAACAAAGTGGAAACTGCTTTGTCCTTCATATTTATCAATGTCTATATAAATTTCAACAAAGAACAATTATATTCATTATAGGAAAGAGCAACACTGGAGGATCAGGAATCCGAGAAAAAGCTTACTTTCATGAGTCCTGCACGATTTCGGATTTTCCTATAAAATGAATTGCTTTGCTCAAACCAAGTTAAAATTGCTTTCTCCTTCATAGTTATCCATGTCTAAAATGAATCAAGCATAAAGTTCCTCATATTACCCTGAATGAGAAAGAAGCATCCCTTTGGTTGAGCAATACGTTCCTTTTGCGGAGTTATGCATGATTTCGGATTTTGCTATAAAATTCATTCCTTCACACCTTTTTTTTTCACCACATTTTATAGATTATGGTTGGAAATTCTCAACCACTCTAATCCGAAGACCTCTCCTCCCGCTTTTGTTAATATATTTGAACTTTAGTTGGACATTCACCCCTTTTTGCAGCTAAACCACCTCCGCTCCCTGTTTTGATCATGTATGGTCAAGCAATACTACATTTTCTTACCCGTTTGTGAGTAATTATGGCTGGATATTCACACCTACTTGCAGCTGAACACAATCTCTCTCGCTTTTAATTATGTTTGGATATTCGAACCTTTTCTTTACTGCTTTTTGCCAACTTTGGTTGGACGTTCACACCTTCTTGCAGCCGAACACCTCCGCTTCCGCTTTTGATGGTATATATTCGGGCATTCGAACCTTTTCTTACCAGCTTTTTACAAACGATGGTTGGACTTTCACACCTTCTTGTAGCCGAACAACTCCGCTCCCGCTATTGATTGTGTACAGTCGGGTATTTTAACCTTTTCTTACCCGCTTTTTACCAACTATGGTCGGACATTCACACCGTCTTACAGCGGAACATCTCCGCTCCCGCTTTTGATGGTGTATAGTCAGGCATTTGAACCTTTTCTTACCCGCTTTTTACAAACTATGGTCGGACATTCAAACCTTCTTGTAGCCGAAAACCTCTGCTCCCTCTTTTGATTATACATTGTCGGGCATTCGCACCTTATCTTACCCGCTTTGTACAAACTATAGTCAGACATTCACACCTTGGTGCTGAACCACCTCAGCTCCCTGTTTTGATCATGTATGGTCTGGCAATACTACCTTTTCTTTCCCGTTTGTGAGTAATTATGGCTGGACATTCACACCTACTTGCAGTCGAACAGCTCTGCTCCCGCTTTTGATTATGTTTGGTTGGATATTCGAACCTTTTCTTAACTGCTTTTTACAAACTTTGGTCGGACGTTCACACCTTCTTGCAGCCGAACACCTCCGCTTCCGCTTTTGATGGTATATATTCGGGCATTCGAACCTTTTCTTAGCAGCTTTTTACAAACCATGGTTGAACTTTCACACCTTCTTGTAGCCGAACAACTCCGCTCCCGCTATTGATTGTGTACAGTCAGGTATTTTAACCTTTTCTTACCCGCTTTTTACCAACTATGGTCGGACATTCACACCGTCTTACAGCGGAACAACTCCGCTCCCGCTTTTGATGGTGTATAGTCAGGCATTTGAACCTTTTCTTACCCGCTTTTTACAAACTATGGTCGGACATTTAAACCTTCTTGTAGCCGAAAACCTCCGCTCCCTCTTTTGATCATACATTGTCGGGCATTCGCACCTTTTCTTACCCGTTTTTTACAAACCATGGTCGGACTGTCACACATTCTTGTAGCCAAACACATCCGCTCCCACTATTGATTGTGTACAGTCGGGTATTTTAACCTTTTCCTACCCGTTTTTTACCAACTATGGTCGGACATTCACACCTTCTTACAGCGGAACACCTCCGCTCCCTCTTTTGATAGTGTATGTTCGGGCATTCGAATCTATTCTTACCCCCTTTTTACAAAATATGCTCGGAGATTCACACCTACTCACAGCCGAACAACTCCGCTCCCGCATTTGATGGTGTATAGTCGGGCATTCTCACCCTTTCTCATCAGCTTTTTGCAAATTATTATCTGACATTCACACCTACTTGCAGTCGAAATGCTCTGCTCCCGCTTTTGATTATGTTTGGTTGGATATTCGAAACTTTTCTTAACTGCTTTTTACAAACTTTGGTAGGACGTTCAAACTTTCAAGCAGCCGAACACCTCCGCTTCCGCTTTTGATGTTGTATATTCGGGCATACAAACCTTTTCTTACCCACTTTTCACAAACCATGGTCAGACTTTCACTCTTTGTTGCTGAACAACTCCGCTCCCTCTTTTGATTGTGTGCAGTCGGGTATTTTCACCTTTTCTTACCTGCTTTTTACAAACTTTGGTCGGACATTCAAACCTTCTTGTAGCCGAACACATCCACTCCTGCTTTTGATATATGGTTGGGCATTCGCACCTTTTCTTACCCATTTTTCAGTAATTATTGGTGGACATTCAGACCTTCTTGCAGCTGAACACCTTTGCTCCCTCTTTTGATCATGTATTGTCTGGCAATACTACCTTTTCTTACCCATTTGTGAGTAATTATGGCTGGACATTCACACCTACTTGCAGCCGAACACCACCTCTCCCGCTTTTGATGATGTATTGTCCGGCATTCTAGTCTCTTCTAACACATTTTTCAGCAATTATGGTCGGACATTCACACCTACTCACAGCCGAACACTTCCGCTCCCGCATTTGATGGTGTATAGCCGGGCATTCTCACCCTTTCTCATCAGCTTTTTGCAAATTATGATCTGACATTCACACCTACTTGCAGTCGAACAGCTCTGCTCCCGCTTTTGATTATGTTTGGTTGGATATTCAAACCTTTTCTTAACTGCTTTTTACAAACTTTGGTCGGACGTTCACACCTTCTTGCAGCCGAACACCTCCACTTCCACTTTTGATGGTATATATTCGGGCATTCGAACCTTTTCTTACCCGCTTTTTACAAACCGTGGTCGGACTTTCACACCTTCTTGTAGCCGAACAACTCCGCTCCCGCTATTGATTGTGTACAGTCGGGTAGTTTAACCTTTTCTTACCCGCTTTTTACCAACTATGGTCGGACATTTACACCTTCTTACAGCGGAACACCTCCGCTCCCTCTTTTGATGGTCTATGTTTGGGCATTCGAACCTTTTCTTACCCGCTTTTTACAAACTATGGTCGGACATTCAAACCTTCTTCTAGCCGAACACATCCACTCCTGCTTTTGATGATGTATGGTTTGGCATTCGCACCCTTTTTTTACCCATTTTTCAGGAATTATGGGTGGACATTCAGACCTTCTTGCAGCCGAAAACCTCCGCTCCCTCTTTTGATCATGCATTGTCGGGCATTCGCACCTTGTCTTACCCGCTTTTTATAAACTTTAGTTGGACATTCACACCTTCTTGCAGCTGAACGACCTCCGCTCCCTGTTTTGATCATTTATGGTCTGGCAATACTACCTTTTCTTACCCGTTTGTGAGTAATTAATCCCAAAATATTGAGCATAAAATAAGTCTTTATGCTGATGATGTATTACTTTTCCTTCAGAACTCACAGACGTCTCTCAGTCACACGATCACACTCATAAATAAATTCTCAGCACTTTCTGACTACTCTATCAACTGGTCTAAGACCACAGTTCTGCCCATTAACTGTAGGGTCCATAATATACCTGCGATCACTTTACAGTCAGGAAATATTAGATATTTAGGCATAAACATTTCCTCCAGGCTCTCAGAGCTAACAAAGCTAAATTATGTGCAATTATTAAAGACAGTAGAGGACGATCTCTCTCGTTGGAAGTCCTTACCTATATTACTTATGGGGAGAATTACATCCATTAAAATGATGATACTACCAAAAGTTAACTATTTGTTCTCAATGATCCCCATAAAACCATCTGCTACTTGGTTTAAGTCACTAGATTCATGCATCTCCAAATTTCTGTGGAAAAACAAACCACCACGTATTAGTTTAAAAACCCTACAGAAGACCAAGGACAATGGTGGATTAGATTTACCTCATTTTCAGCACTATTCCTTAGCCAATAGGTTACAATATATATCAAAATGGTTTAAACCTTGTTTTTGTCACAGTTCCCAGAGACGTTGTAATCGTTGAGGATTCTATATTCACCCCCTCATTAGAGGCACGTGTTGCAGATTGATGACACTGAATCTTCTTCTCTGTTCATTGCTGGCATCATTCCCAGCATCGTAAGTGTTCGTGGCATTGTTAGCCTCTTCTTCTGGATCTTGATATCGAGAATCCTTTTGTATTTCTGGTTTGTCAGTGCTCTCTCTTCGTTCACCGGCGTCTTCGTCTTTTTGTCCTTGAGTTTGGTGATTTTTTCTTCTTTTGATGCCTTGACACAATGTGACAGGTGATACCACGTGGGAGATCCTGTAACTTGGACTGCTGTCCCTGTGCTGCGAAATGGCTGTGCTGCTCAAATGGTCTCTCCTTCATCATGGTTACATGCTGCCATTCCGACATCTCGCCATTCCGACATGGGTCTCCAATTGTCAGAATGGCGACACTTAATTTTTTATCAAACGTCCCACCATTCCGACACTTTTTTCCTCCTATGGTCGGAATGGCGGTATGTTTTTTTTTTTTTAACATACCGCCATTCCGACAATTCCTTTTAATAGCCTATTTTTTACCCAAAACATTTTGCACTAATGATATGCCGGCGCAAATACGCCCTAAAGTTTGGCGCACAAGCTCTGCACATGCAGAGGCCACAGCCTCGCAAACAAACTTTAATAATCTATTATCAAAATCCCCTGAATTTCAAATATAAAAATACAGATATTAATGTAACTCTGGCGAGACTGAAACTGATTAAGCAGAAATACATTGTCAGTGAGCTGTCACAGCAGCCAGCTGGAGCGGAGCTCTCCACAGAGCCCATGCGTCTTTTGCACGCTGTCATCATATGCAAAAGTAATAATTGCACAGATATCACGGCTACGGCACAGGACACAGTTGCGAGCACTCTGCCTTGCCTTGCCAATAGGAGAAGAGAGAAATGACAGCATAGAACGTATAAAACACAACAAAATGCAGTAAAAACGTTTATTCATGTTATTCACGTGATTTATGAGTACTCGCTCCAATTTTGGGAAGCGCGGATGGGTTTTGCGCATTTGGCACAAACACACAGCCCTTGCGCAAGGCTTTATACAGCCTGTTGATATCTTAAGGACGTAACTGGTCACACCTGGTAGTAAATGTCATGTAGAGATTGTTTTTACATGACATTACAGCTGAACATATAGCTTTCATCCACAAACCAATGTGGGAGAGCCCGAAGACGCATGTGCCAGACGCACATAGGCATGCGTAAAACCAATTTTGACCACTTCATACTGTTTATTTGCTTTCTTTTAGTTAATTTTCGTTTCTTTTGGATTCTTGTGCGTGTTATGGAGCCGTTTTGGTCCATGTTTGTAAGCCTTTTTTTCCTGGATTAAATTTTCGGAAGTTGAAACAAGTGGCATTGGAGTGTGTGATTGAAAACCACCGCGGACTGCTTCTCCTCCTCCAGTTGCCGAGACTTTGTGTTTTTAATAACGCTTGTCTATAAACATGTGTTAAACATATAAATTGCATGAACAGAAAGAAGGGACTCACCTGTTGAGTAACACACATTTCCTTATACAGAAAGCCTTGTCGGAATGGTGGGACATTTGAACGTCGGAATGGTGGGACGTTTGCATGTCGGAATGGTGGTATATCGGAATGGTGGTATGTCGGAATGGTGGGATGTCGGAATAGCGGGATGTCGGAATGGCGGGATTTCGGAATGGGTGTTGCCACCCCCTTCATCATATAAACTTTTATTTATACATCACCTTCCACCATGAAGCGTTGTCCCTTTTTGTTTCTCTCTTTGTTCTTAAAATGCTGTTATGCATGTCTAAACCAATCCATTAAATTAGATCATTTTGTCAGTAAAGCGATCTACATTGTGCTTGGTCGCAAAGCTGCTCATCTGTGGTAAACAGCTCTTCAGAAAGGCATTCTTCAATTGATTTCACTAATTCTATGTAATAATTTTGTGATTTCCTACAAAACTACACTTCTTCTCCCATCTGTCTGAGTATTTAATATTGTCTAGGTCCCGTTAAAACATGTATTTTTCCCATCTAATTCCTTGTTTGCTTTAAAACAAGAATTCCCCATTTTCTATCCCTTCAGTAGCCAACCAGTTTGTATGGAGTACACTGGAGCAACTTGACTGATCAGTAAAACACTGCTTTTGTTGTCACCGCAAGGCATCCCCCGTCGGTTGTTTCACTGAGACACTACTGAGTAACTATAACTCAACACAGTTTATACACGTAACATTCATATACATACTAACAAACAAACAAACAATTATTTATCGCAATTTTCTCATCTCTGTTTGAACGTACACCCAGGTAAATATTCCTGTAGTCTTCTCATACCGACTATGGACCCATTCATTGTTTAACTTCACTGTTTTGCAAATCCTAATTGAATATTACACATTGACATTGAACTTTACTGGATAAGCAGGTCTTCATTGCATTCAGCAACCTATATGTGAGCATCTATGTGTAAGCTGTTCTTCTTTGCATTTATCAGCAGCAAGCAATTATTCATTGCACATGCATATGAAAATAGTAAAACAATTCCAATGCGTTAGCGAAACCTTCTATATCAGGAGTGTCCATCATGATGGTGGGAATAGAACCTCTTTCCCAGAATAGTTCAACCTTCATTACTCAACTGATCATAACTCCGCAATGAGCACATTTCAAAGTATCATTCCTCTACATGTATTCAAAAATCTATGTGTAAATGTTTAATATTTCTTATATTTGTTGATGTCATTCTGTGTGCATGTGGCCTAAACCCAATCTCTGTGTGGCAATTTTAATTTAAACAAGTTGAACTCTGCCTCTGATCATTTAAAAAAGGTGTGTACCAATATCAACCTTTCTCAGGTAATTACTGATCCTACAAAACCAAAGAGATCCTTCAAGGTTGTCCCTGATTGGCTCAATCTTAACAAATCAAAGGTAGAATATCCGCAGTATCTGAACTTGGTGTTAGTTATCACTGCTCAATAGCCTGTATCAGAATTGCAAAAATGAAAACATTAGGTCCACGCTTGGTATCCAGATCCTGAAACATCTCCATGAGCAGGCTTTTTTTTAACTTATCTGTTGAATAGTTATATGACACTGTTAAAATCTCAGATGAAGATCTAGCACTTGACCATTTTTGTAAACCTTCTAATTCCATAGTTGATAAACATGCCCCTTTTAAAAAGTATAGAACTTAGAACAGGTCTAGTCCCTGACTTTCGGCAGAACTGTCTTCTTTACTTTTTTTTTTTTTTCCCCTTCTCCTGTTCAGCATTATGTCAGAAGAATTGTAGTCTGAATACCTTTGATGCCAAACAGATTTGCTTTGCCAAGGGAAGTTTTATAAATGTAAAGCTCCCCTTGATGCCCATTTATTTATTTCTGTTTACAATATATGACATGAACTGAACTGAACCGGACCGGGGGACAAGGAAAGAAGAAGAGGAAAGAAGAGGAAACAGAACAAAAATAGAAACAAAAACCAGACAACCAGCTGCTACACCTGTAAAAAACAAAACAGACAACAATCCATGGCCTCTGAGGGGAATCCAGCCTTAGCACCACCAGGAGCACCTGAAAGCAGACAAGCAGAGAAAAAACAAACACACAAACAAACAAAAACAAGCACAAGAAGCGGCAATCGCATACAACACAGCTGTGGATATAGATGACCTGAGACGACATGATAATACATCAACTGCTTAGTGACCATGCTACTGGACTAATGAATGTGTGTGTGTGTGTGTGAGAACATGCAACACCCATGGCACAGGACCTACATGATAACCGTGCTTAGTTATGAGTGTATAAGCGTACAGGGCCACAATCCACAGCCCCCCCCCCAAGCAATCAGAAGCAGGCAGAGAGGGCCACAAGACCCAGGCCACCAGCAGCCCCCACAGAGCACAGAACCCAGGCAGCCCACCGCAGGGGCAACCACGCATTCACCCAGAAGACTGCAGAGGAAGCCCCCGGAAAGAGCCCCCATAAGCATAGGGCAGAGGCACTCCGGGAACCAGGGGTAACAGCCCACCGACCCCGCCAGGCCCCAGCCGCCCAGACATGGGCCGTGCACTGGACCTGGGCCCCAGGAGCCCGAGCGCCCCCAAACCCCCCGGCAGAGGCCCCACCCAATACCCAGGAGGGCCAAGCGCCCCAGACAGCCACAAAGTGGGTCAGCGCCTGCCCCAGCGCCCCTGGCCAAGTGCCCTGGGAGTCAAGACGTGCCCACAGGTGGGTGAAGTCGCGAGCAGTGGGGAGAGGCAACGCTGATGCCCCATCGGGAGAAACACAGGCAGGCCAGGCGACAGCAAGTCCCAGATCCAGGCCCAATCATTACCACACACACTTTCACGTCCCATACATCCACACATCCACACATCCTACCTCCCTCGACTCTGCTGGGGTGTAGTGCACCGGGCACACCAGGAGGCCAGCAACCCCCCAGCCACCACAGACCCCGAACCAGCAGAACAATTAATTAATCCTCCTGGCCCCTCCTGCCCCGAGCAGACACCAGGAAGCAGGGGTGTGCGAAGAAGACCCCTCCCCTCACCCTTCTGGCTCTTCAATATTTTCTAATAGTGAGCAATTAAAATTGAGGGGCAGCCAAACTTGTAGAACTGGGAGCGCGGCACTCTGGGCAGCCTACATACCCAAAGAGCCCCGCCCACCAGATGCCACTCAGTGTAACCACCCCCCAAGACCTAATGTGTGTGTGTGAGTGTGTTTGATAAGTAGTAATGTCTAAGGTGTAATTAAAACAGGGGCAGGGAACTGCAGAGTGCAACCAAAGGGGACCACCTACGTGGCCCCATCCACTACACCCCACCGAACACACACGCCCCCAAAACCCTTCATGTGTGAGTGTGTGCTGTGTACAGGAGCCAGAAGGGAGAGGGGTATGGGGATATATACCGGGGGAGCTACTCTCCCCCAGAGAGGGCAGCCAGGGACTGGCTGCAATAGGCATCCCCGCTACCTGGGAGCCAACAATGGGCAGGAGGGCCTGATGTCCACCAGGCTCGAGGCTGCAGCGACCATATTCTGGGAGCTACTGTACCCCCAGAAGGTACCCATCCCGCCCCACCCCACTCAACCCAACCCCACCCAGGAGGACCTCTACAAAAAACAAACAAACAACATCAAAAAACAAACAAACAAACCACCCGGTCACACCAGTCGCAGCAGCCCGGGCCTGAGACCCACCATCACCCAGCAACCCACCACTATGTGATAAAACTAATCAGAGGGGACCAGAGAGAATGAAATTCAGCCAACTGATGTTTTGAGGAGGCAGACATTGTTTCCATGCTAATATAATCTAAAAGAAAATTTCTAAACTGGTTAATACACAGATTGTTCTTCGCTTTCCAGTTCATGAGAATAGTTTTCTTTGCGATACATAACACTGTGACAACCATGTGTGCTGAGTTAATTTCCATGTTGATGTTGTCTAAGTCACCCAGTATGCACAGTGTGGGGCATGCAGGGATGCTACACTTTAGCCATGTTGATAGGTCCTCACAGACTTCAAGCCAGAACTTCTCGACAGGCGCAGAAAAACCACAAAGCGTGTGCATAATCATCAGGTGTGTTATCTGTGCAATGTGAGCAGATGTTTGAGTGTGTTAGACCCATCCTGAACATCCTTTGTCCTGTATAGTGTGTTCTATGAAGGATTTTGTATTGTATGAGCTGTAAATTAGGATTTCGAGTCTTTATGAAGGTGTTCAAACATATTTGTGGTTAGAAGCTATGACCAGAACTGATGGATAAATCTGCCTCCCATTTTGAGGATGGAAGAGACATTGTGTCATCTATCTTAGACAATAATTTATATATTTTTGATAGTAGTTTTGGGGTACAGATGCTTAGAAATTCTGCTACCCTAGTCGGGGGTTGTAAGTCTGGTTGGTGGAGGATATATCCATCCATCCATCCATCATCTGCCGCTTATCCGGGGGTCGGGTCGCGGGGGCAGCAGCTTGAGCAGAGAAACCCAGACGTCTCTGTCCCCGGCCACTTCCTCCAGCTCTTCCGGGGGGACCCCGAGGCGTTCCCAGGCCAGCCGAGAGACATAGTCTCTCCAACGTGTCCTGGGTCTCCCCCGGGGTCTCCTCCCAGTGGGACATGCCCGGAACACCTCCCCAGGGAGGCGCCCAGGGGGCATCCTAACCAGATGCCCGAGCCACCTCATCTGACTCCTCTCAATGCGGAGGAGCAGCGGTTCTACTCCGAGCCCCTCCCGGATGACTGAGCTTCTCACCCTATCTCTAAGGGAGAGCCCAGACACCCTGCGGAGGAAACCCATTTCGGCCGCTTGTATTCGCGATCTTGTTCTTTCGGTCACTACCCACAACTCGTGACCATAGGTGAGGATGGGAACGTAGATTGACCAGTAAGTAGAGAGCTTCGCCTTCTGGCTCAGCTCCCTCTTCACAACGACGGGTCGGTGCAGAGCCTGCAACACTGCAGGCGCCGCACCGATCCGCCCGTCAATCTCCCGCTCCATTCGTCCGTCACTCGTGAACAAGACCCCGAGATACTTGAACTCCTCCTCTTGGGGAAGGATCTCATTCCCGACCCGGAGAGAGCATTCCACCCTTTTCCGGCTGAGAACCATAGTCTCGGATTTGGAGGTGCTGATTCTCATCCCAGCCGCTTCACACTCGGCTGCGAATCACTCCAGTGAGAGCTGAAGGTCACGGCCTGACGACGCTAACAGAACCACATCATCTGCAAAAAGCAGAGACCCGATTCTGAGGTCGCCAAATGGGACACCCTCAACGCCCTGGCTCCACCTAGAAATTCTGTCCATAAAAGTTAGGAACAGAATCGGTGACAAAGGGCAGCCCTGACGGAGTCCAACTCTCACCGGAAACGTATCCGACTTACTGCCGGCAATGCGGACCAAACTCTGGCACCGGTCATACAGAGACCGAACGGCCCCTATCAAGGGGTCCGGCACTCCATATTCCCGGAGCACCCCCCACAGGACTCCACAAGGGACACGGTCGAACGCTTTCTCCAAGTCCACAAAACACATGTAGACTGGTTGGGCGAACTCCCATGCACCCTCCAGGATCCTGCCGAGGGTATAGAGGGGGACCACCACCCCAATCTGCCAGTCCAGAGGCACTGTCCCCGATGTCCACGCGATACTGCAGAGGCGTGTCAGCCAAGACAGCCAAGACACAACTCGTGACCATAGGTGAGGATGGGAACGTAGATTGACCAGTAAGTAGAGAGCTTCGCCTTCTGGCTCAGCTCCCTCTTCACAACGACGGGTCGGTGCAGAGCCTGCAACACTGCAGGCGCCGCACCGATCCGCCCGTCAATCTCCCGCTCCATTCGTCCGTCACTCGTGAACAAGACCCCGAGATACTTGAACTCCTCCTCTTGGGGAAGGATCTCATTCCCGACCCGGAGAGAGCATTCCACCCTTTTCCGGCTGAGAACCATAGTCTCGGATTTGGAGGTGCTGATTCTCATCCCAGCCGCTTCACACTCGGCTGCGAATCACTCCAGTGAGAGCTGAAGGTCACGGCCTGACGACGCTAACAGAACCACATCATCTGCAAAAAGCAGAGACCCGATTCTGAGGTCGCCAAATGGGACACCCTCAACGCCCTGGCTCCGCCTAGAAATTCTGTCCATAAAAGTTAGGAACAGAATCGGTGACAAAGGGCAGCCCTGACGGAGTCCAACTCTCACCGGAAACGTATCCGACTTACTGCCGGCAATGCGGACCAAACTCTGGCACCGGTCATACAGAGACCGAACGGCCCCTATCAAGGGGTCCGGCACTCCATATTCCCGGAGCACCCCCCACAGGACTCCACGAGGGACACGGTCGAACGCTTTCTCCAAGTCCACAAAACACATGTAGACTGGTTGGGCGAACTCCCATGCACCCTCCAGGATCCTGCCGAGGGTATAGAGCTGGTCCACTGTTCCACGGCCAGGACGAAAGCCACACTGCATCTCCTGAATCCGAGGCTCGATTATCCGACGGATCCTCCTCTCCAATACCCCCGAATAGACCTTACCAGGGAGGCTGAGGAGTGTGATACCCCTATAGTTGGAACACACCCTCCGGTCCCCCTTTTTAAAGAAGGGGGCCACCACCCCAATCTGCCAGTCCAGAGGCACTGTCCCCGATGTCAACGCGATACTGCAGAGGCGTGTCAGCCCTACAACATCCAGAGCCTTGAGAAACTCAGGACGGACCTCAGGACGGCCTTGCCACCGAGGAGCTTTTTAACCACCTCGGCAACCTCAGCCCCAGAAATGGGAGGCCCCGTCTCCGAGCTCTCCGACTCTGCCTCTTCCGAGCACGTGTTGGTAGGATTGAGGAGTTCCTCGAAGTACTCCACCCACCGACTCACAACATCCCTAGTTGAGGTCAGCAAAGCCCCGTCCCCACTGTAAACAGTGTTGACTGTGAGCCGCTTCCCCCCCCCTGAGACGCCGGATGGTGGACCAGAATCTTTTCGAGGCCGTCCGGAAATCGTTCTCCATGGTCTCACCGAACTCCTCCCAGGCCCGAGTTTTTGCCTCAGCAACCGCCGAAGCCGCGGCCCGTCTGGCCCGTCGGTACCTATCAGCTTCTTCCAGGGTCCCACTGGCCAAAAAGGCCCGATAGGACTCCTTCTTCAGCTTGACGGCTTCCCTCACCACTGGTGTCTACCAGCAGGTTCGAGGGTTGCCGCCAAGACAGGCACCGACCACCTTACGGCCACAACTCCGACCAGCTGCCTCGGCAATGGAGTCACGGAACGTGACCCATTCGGACTCAATGTCCCCCACCTCAAATATTGTTGAAGCTCTGCCGGAGGTGGGAGTTAAAGCTCCTTCTGACGGGGGATTCTGACAAACGCTCCCAGCAGACCCTCACAATACGTTTGGGCCTGCCAGGTCTGATCGGCATCCTCCCCCACCAGCGGAGCCAACTCACCACCAGGTGGTGATCAATTGACAGCTCCGCCCCTCTCTTCACCCGAGTGTCCAGGACATACGGCCGCAAGTCCGATGATACAACCACAAAGTCGATCATCGAACTGCGGCCAAGGGTGTCCTTGTGCCAAGTGCACATATGGACACCCTTATGCCTGAACATGGTGTTCGTTATGGACAGTCTATGACTGGCACAGAAGTCCAACAACATAACACCACTCTGATTCAGATCGGGGGGGCCGTTCCTCCCAATCACACCCCTCCAGGTCTCACTGTCATTGCCCTCGTGAGCATTGAAGTCCCCCAGCAGAATGAGGGAGTCTCCGGTAGGAGCATTCTCCAGTGCCTCCCCCAGAGACTCCAAAAAGGGTAGGTACTCTGAACTGCTGTTTGGCGCATAGGCACAAACAACAGTCAGGACTCGTCCCCCCACCCAAAGGCGGAGGGAGGCTACCCTCTCGTTCACTGGGGTAAACCCCAATGTACTGGCACACAGCCGGGGGGCAATAAGTATGCCCAGACCTGCTCTGCGCCTCTCACCACGGGCAACTCCAGAGTGGAAGAGAGTCCAACCCCTCTCAAGAGTACTGGTTCCAGATCCCAAGCCGTGCGTCGAGGTGAGTCTGACTATATCTAACGGTCTGATAAAGTTTCAACAATAAACAACAAACTTTGTATTATGAGAAAGAACCAGAATCATTCTTCAGGAATCCCAAAATAAGCTCTATTTTACGAGTTATGCACGAATTCGGATTCTCCTATAAAACGAATTCCTTAACTCAAACCATGTTAAGACTGCTTTGTCCTTCATATTTATTCATGTCTAATCAAGTTTCAATGATAAACAACGTTGTACTTTGTAGAATGAGAAAGAACTTCTTCAGCAATAAGCATCTCTCGACAAATGACGAAATACAGATTTTGCTATAAAATTAATTGCTATCAGCCTGACTTAAAACTGTTTGTCTTCCTTATTTATCCACTTCAAATCAAGTTTCAACAATTAAAAAAATTTTGTAGTTTGAGAAAGAACAACTTAATCTTGAGCAATCAGTATAAAAAGAGGGTAAGCAAAGGTGCGAATGTCAAACCATACATGATCAAAACAGGGAGCGGAGGTGTTTGGCTGAGACAAGGTGTGAATGTCCACCCATAATTAATGAAAAGCGGGCAACAAGTAGGTTCGAATGCCCAACCATACATCATAAAAAGCAGGAGTGGATATGTTCGGCTACAAGAAGGTTTGAACGTCTGACCATAGTTTGTAAAAAGCGGGTAAGAAAAGGTTTGAATGCCCGAACATACACCATCAAAGGAGGGAGCGGAGGTGTTCCGCTGTAAGAAGGTGTGAATGTCCGACCATAGTTGGTAAAAAACGGGTAAGAAAAGGTTAAAATACCCGACTGTACACAATCAGTAGCGGGTGCGGAGTTGTTCGGCTACTAAAAGGTGTGAAAGTCCGACCATGGTTTGTAAAAAGCGGGTAAGAAAAGGTGCGAATGCCCGAAAATGTATGATCAAAAGAGGGAGCGGAGGTGTTTGGCTGCAAGAAGGTGTGAATGTACACCCATAATTACTGAAAAATGGGTAAGAAAAGGTGCGAATGCCCGACTATACATAATCAAAAGCAGGAGTGGATGTGTTCGGCTCAAAGAAGGGTTGAATGTCTGACCATAGTTTGTAAAAAGCAGGTAAGAAAAGGTTTGACTGCCCGAACATACACCATCAAAAGAGGGAGCGGAGGTGTTCCGCTGTAAGAAGGTGTGAATGTCCGACCATAGTTGGTAAAAAGCGGGTAAGAAAAGGTTAAAATACCCGACTGTACACAATCAATAGCGGGAGCGGAGTTGTTCGGCTACTAAAAGATGTGAAAGTCCGACTATGGTTTGTAAAAAGCGGGTAAGAAAAGGTGCTAATGCCCGACAATGTATGATCAAAAGAGGGAGCGGAGGTGTTCGGCTGCAAGAAGGTCTGAATGTCCAACCATAATTTGTAAAAACCGGGAAGGAAAGGCTCGAAAGCCCGACTATACACCATCAAAAGCGGGAGCAGAGTGGTTCAGCTGCAAGAAGGTCTGAATGTCCATCAATAATTGCTTTAAAACATGAAAGAAAATTTTCGAATATCATCCGCACATGATCATAAGAAGGAGAGGAGGTGTTCAGCTGCAAGAAGGTGTGAATGTCCACCCATAATTCCTGAAAAATGGGTAAAAAAAGGTGCGAATGCCCAACCATACATTATCAAAGGCAGGTGTGAATGTCAGATCATAACTTGCAAAAAGCTGATGAGAAAGGGTGAGAATGCCCGACTATACACCATCAAATGCGGGAGCGGAGGTGTTCGGCTCTGAGTAGGTGTGAATGTCCGACCATAATTGCTGAAAAATGTGTTAGAAAAGGAAAGAATGCCGGACCATACATCATCAAAAGCGAGAGAGGTGGTGTTCGGCTGCAAAAAGGTGTAAATGTTCGATTAAAGTTTGTAAAAAGCGGGTAAGACATGGTGCGAATGCCTGACAAGGTATGATCAAAAGCAGGAGCGGAGGTGTTCAGCTGCAAGAAGGTCTAAATGTCCATCAATAATTGCTAGAAAACATGAAAGAAAATTTTCGAAAATGAAACCGCACATGATCATAAGTGGGAGCGGAGGTGTTCAGCTGCAAGAAGGTGTGAATGTCCACCCATTATTCCTGACAAATGGGTAAAAAAAAGGTGCGAATGCCCAACCATACATCATCAAAAGCAGGAGTGGATGTGTTCGGCTACAAGAAGGTGTGAACGTCCAACCAAAGTTTGTAAAAATCAGTTAAGAAAAGGTTTGAATATCCAACCAAACATAATCAAAAGCGGGAGCATAGCTTTTCGACTGCAAGTAGGTGTGAATGTCAGATCATAATTTGCAAAAAGCTGATGAGAAAGGGTGAGAATGTCCGACTGCACACCATCAAATGCGGGAGCGGAGTTGTTCGGCTGTGAGTAGGTGTGAATCTCCGACCGTAATTTCTGAAAAATGTGTTAGAAAAGGTAAGAATGCCGGTCCATACATCATCAAAAGCGAGAAAGGTGGTGTTCGGCTGCAAGTAGGTGTGAATGTCCAGCCATAATTACTCACAAACGGGTAAGAAAAGGTAGTATTGCCAGATCATACATGATCAAAACAGGGAGCGGAGGTGGTTCAGCTGCAAGAAGGTGTGAATGTCTCACTAAAGTTCAAATATATTAACAAAAGCTGGAGGAGAGGTCTTCGGATGAGAGTGGTTGAGAATTTCCAACCATAATCTATAAAATTCGGTGAAAAAAAGGTTTGATAGAACACTAAAAGGTGGAGCGGAAGTGTTGGGCTGCAAGAAGGTGTGAATGTCCGACTATATTTGGTGAAAAGCAGGTGAAGCAAGGTCTGAATGCCCAACCTTACATTATCAAAAGCGAGATCAGAGGTGTTTGGCTGCAAGAAGGCCATAGTTTGCCAAAAGCGGGTAAGCTGCGAATGACCAACTAAATATCAACAAAAGTGGGGGCGGAGGTCTTCGGATGCAACTGGGTGTGAACATCCCACCATACAAGTATGGTGGAGAGGAAGCTGTGAACAGCCGACCATAGTTTGCAAAAAGCGGGTGAGACAAGGTGCGAATGTCCAACCATACATGATCAAAACAGGGAGCGGAGGTGTTTGGCTGTGACAAGGTGTGAATGTCCGACCATAGTTGGTAAAAAGTGGGTAAGAAAAGGTTAAAATACCCGACTGTACACAATCAATAGGGGGAGCGGAGTTGTTCGGCTACAAGAAGGTGTGAAAGTCCGAGCATAGTTTGTAAAAAGCAGTTAAGAAAAGGTTCGAATATCCAACCAAACATAATCAAAAGCGGGAGCAGAGCTGTTCGACTGCAAGTAGGTGTGAATGTCCAGCCATAATTACTCACAAAGGGGTAAGAAAAGGTAGTATTGCCAGACCATACATGATCAAAACAGGGAGCTGAGGTGGTTCAGCTGCAAGGTGTGAATGTCTGACTATAGTTTGTAAAAAGCGGGTAAGATAAGGTGCGAATGCCCGACAATGTATAATCAAAAGAGGGAGCAGAGGTTTTCGGCTACACGAAGGTTTGAATGTCCGACCATAGTTTGTAAAAAGCGGGTAAGAAAAGGTTCAAATGCCTGACTATACACCATCAAAAGCGGGAGCGGAGATGTTCCGCTGTAAGACGGTGTGAATGTCCGACCATAGTTGGTAAAAAGCGGGTAAGAAAAGGTTAAAATACCCAACCATACATCATCAAAAGCAGGAGTGGATGTGTTCGGCTACAAGAAGGTGTGAACGTCCAACCAAAGTTTGTAAAAAGCAGTTAAGAAAAGGTTTGAATATCCAACCAAACATAATCAAAAGCGGGAGCATAGCTTTTCGACTGCAAGTAGGTGTGAATGTCAGATCATAATTTGCAAAAAGCTGATGAGAAAGGGTGAGAATGTCCGACTGCACACCATCAAATGCGGGAGCGGAGTTGTTCGGCTGTGAGTAGGTGTGAATCTCCGACCTTAATTTCCGAAAAATGTGTTAGAAAAGGTAAGAATGCCGGTACATACATCATCAAAAGCGAGAGAGGTGGTGTTCGGCTGCAAGTAGGTGTGAATGACCAGCCATAATTACTCACAAACGGGTAAGAAAAGGTAGTATTGCCAGACCATACATGATCAAAACAGGGAGCAGAGGTGGTTCAGCTGCAAGAAGGTGTGAATGTCCAACTAAAGTTCAAATATATTAACAAAAGCGGGAGGAGAGGTCTTCGGATTAGAGTGGTTGAAATTTCCAACCATAATCTATAAAATGCGGTGAAAAAAAAAGGTGTGAAGGAATGAATTTTATAGCAAAATCCGAAATCATGCATAACTCCGCATAAGGAACGTATTGCTCAACCAAAGGGATGCTTCTTTCTCATTCAGGGTAATATGAGGAACTTTATGCTTGATACATTTTAGACATGGATAACTATGAAGGACAAAGCAATTTTAAGTTGGTTTGAGCAAAGCAATTCATTTTATAGGAAAATCCGAAATCGTGCAGGACTCATGAAAGTAAGCTTATTCTCGGATTCCTGATCCTCCAGTGTTGCTCTTTCCTATACTGCAAAATACAGTCTTGTTCTTTGTTGAAATCGATATAGACATTGATAAATATGAAGGACAAAGCAGTTTCCACTTTGTTTGAGTGAAGGAATTAATTTTATAGCAAAATCCCAAATCAAGCAGAACGTATGAAAATAAGCGTGTTTTCGGATTCCTGATCCTTCAGTGTTGCTATTTCTTCTACTGCAAAATACAATGTTGTTCTTTGTTGAAGTCAATCTAGACATTGATAAATATGAAGGACAAAGCAGTTTTAACATAGTTTGAGTAAAGGAATTCATTTTATACATAAAATCCCAAATCATGCAGAACGTATGAAAATAAGCTTATTCTCGGATTCCTGTTCCTTCAAGTGTTGCTCTTTCTACTACTGCAAAATACAATGTTGTTCTTTGTTGAAGTAAATCTAGACATTGATAAATATGAAGGACAAAGCAGTTTTCACTTGGTTTGAGTGAAGGAATTCATTTTATACATAAAATCCCAAATCATGCAGAACGTATGAAAAGAAGCTTATTCTCGGATTCCTGATCCTTCAGTGTTGCTTTTTCTTCTACTGCAAAATACAATGTTGTTCTTTGTTGAAGTCGATCTAGACATTGATAAATATGAAGGACAAAGCAGTTTTAACTTGGTTTGAGTGAAGAAATTCATTTTATACATAAAATCCCAAATCATGCAGAACGTATGAAAAGAAGCTTATTCTCGGATTCCTGATCCTTCAGTGTTGCTTTTTCTTCTACTGCAAAATACAATGTTGTTCTTTGTTGAAGTCAATCTAGACATTGATAAATATGAAAGACAAAGCAGTTTTAACATAGTTTGAGTGAAGGCATTCATTTATAGTAAAATCAATAATCGTGCAGAACTCATGAAAATAAGCTTATTCTCGGATTCCTAAAACTTTTGATTTGCTCTTTCTTTACTGCAAAGTACAATGTTGTTCTTTGTTGAAGTCGATCTAGACATTGATAAATATGAAGGACAAAGCAGTTTTCACTTGGTTTGAGTGAAGGATTTGCAGCTGAAAACCTCCCGCTCCCGCTTTTGATTGTGTATAGTCGGAATTTCGAACCTTTTCTTACCCGGTTTTTAGAAATTATGGTTGGACATTCAGACCTTGCAGCCGAAGACCTCCACTCCCTCTTTTGATCATATATTGTCGGGCATTCGCACCTTGTCTTACCCGCTTTTTACAAACTATAGTCAGACATTCACACCTTGCAGCTGAACCACCTCAGCTCCCTGTTTTGATCATGTATGGTTTGGCAATACTACCTTTTCTTACCCGTTTGTGAGTAATTATGGCTGGACATTCACACCTACTTGCAGTCGAACACCTCCGCTTCCGCTTTTAATGGTATATATTCGGGCATTCGAACATTTTCTTACCAGCTTTTTACCAACTATGGTCGGGGACATTCACACCTTCTTACAGCGGAACACCTCCGCTCCCTCTTTTGATGGTGTATGTTTGGGCATTCGAACCTTTTCTTACCCGCTTTTTACAAACTATGCTCGGACATTCAAACCTTCTTGTAGCCGAACACATCCACTCCTGCTTTTGATGATGTATGGTTGGGCATTCAAACCTACTTGTTGCCCGCTTTTCATTAATTTTGGGTGGACATTCACACCTTGTCACAGCCAAACACCTCCGCTCCCTGTTTTGATCATGTATGGTTGGACATTCGCACCTTTTCTCACCCGCTTTTTGCCAGCTATGGTCGGCTGTTCACAGCTTCCTCTCCACCATACTTGTTTGGTGGGATATTCACACCCACTTGCATCCGAAGACCTTTTGTTGATATTTAGTCGGTCATTCGCAGCTTACCCGCTTTTGGCAAACTATGGCCTTCATGCAGCCAAACACCTCTGATCTCGCTTTTGATGATGTAAGGTTGGGCATTCAGACCTTGCTTCACCTGCTTTTCACCAAATATAGTCGGACATTCACACCTTCTTGCAGCCCAACACTTCCACTCCACCTTTTAGTGTTCTATCAAACCTTTTTTTCACCGAATTTTATAGATTATGGTTGGAAATTCTCAACCACTCTCATCCGAAGACCTCTCCTCCCGCTTTTGTTAATATATTTGAACTTTAGTGAGACATTCACACCTTCTTGCAGCTGAACCACCTCCGCTCCCTGTTTTGATCATGTATGGTCTGGCAATACTACCTTTTCTTACCCGTTTGTGAGTAATTATAGCTGGACATTCACACCTACTTGCAGCCGAACACCACCTCTCTCGCTTTTGATGATGTATGGACCGGCATTCTTACCTTTTTTAACACATTTTTCAGAAATTACGGTCGGAGATTCACACTTACTCACAGCCGAACAACTCCGCTCCCGCATTTGATGGTGTATAGTCGGGCATTCTCACCCTTTCTCATCAGCTTTTTGCAAATTATGATCTGACATTCACACCTGCTTTTGATAATGTATGGTTTGGCATTCGCACCTTTTCTTACCCATTTTTCAGTAATTATGGGTGGACATTCACACTTTCTTGCAGCTGAACACCTCCTCTCCCGCTATTGATTGTGTACAGTCGGGTATTTTAACCTTTTCTTACCCGCTTTTTACCAAATATGGTCGGACATTCACACCGTCTTACAGCGGAACACCTCTGCTCCCGCTTTTGATGGTGTATAGTCAGGCATTTGAACCTTTTCTTACCCGCTTTTTACAAACTATGGTCGGACATTCAAACCTTCTTGTAGCCGAAAACCTCCGCTCCCTCTTTTGATTATACATTGTTGGGCATTCGCACCTTATTTACAAACTATAGTCAGACATTCACACCTTGCAGCTGAGCCACCTCAGCTCCCTGTTTTGATAGTGTATGTTCGGGCATTCGAACCTATTTGATATTCGAAAATTTTCGCACCTTATCTTACCCGCTTTTTACAAACTATAGTCAGACATTCACACCTTGCAGCTGAACCACCTCCGCTCCCTGTTTTGATCATGTATGGTCTGGCAATACTACCTTTTCTTACCCGTTTGTGAGTAATTAATCCCAAAATATTGAGCATAAAATAAGTCTTTATGCTGATGATGTATTACTTTTCCTTCAGAACTCACAGACGTCTCTCAGTCACACGATCACACTCATAAATAAATTCTCAGCACTTTCTGACTACTCTATCAACTGGTCTAAGACCACAGTTCTGCCCATTAACTGTAGGGTCCATAATATACCTGCGATCACTTTACAGTCAGGAAATATTAGATATTTAGGCATAAACATTTCCTCCAGGCTCTCAGAGCTAACAAAGCTAAATTATGTGCAATTATTAAAGACAGTAGAGGACGATCTCTCGTTGGAAGTCCTTACCTATATCACTTATGGGGAGAGTTACATCCATTAAAATGATGATACTACCAAAAGTTAACTATTTGTTCTCAATGATCCCCATAAAACTATCTGCTACTTGGTTTAAGTCACTAGATTCATGCATCTCCAAATTTCTGTGGAAAAACAAACCACCACGTATTAGTTTAAAAACCCTACAGAAGACCAAGGACAGTGGTGGATTAGATTTACCTCATTTTCAGCACTATTCCTTAGACAATATGTTACAATATATATCAAAATGGTTTAAAACTTGTTGTTGTCACAGTTCCCAGAGACGTTGTAATCGTTGAGGATTCTATATTCACCCCCTCATTAGAGGCACGTAATGCAGATTGATGACACTGAATCTTCTTCTCTGTTCATTGCTGGCATCATTCCCAGCATCGTAAGTGTTCGTGGCATTGTTAGCCTCTTCTTCTGGATCTTGATATCGAGAATCCTTTTGTATTTCTGGTTTGTCAGTCCTCTGTCTTCGTTCACCGGAGTCTTTGTCTTTTTGTCCTTGAGTTTGGTGATTTTTTCTTCTTTTGATGCCTTGACACAATGTGACAGGTGATACCACGTGGGAGATCCTGTAACTTGGATTGCTGTCCCTGTGCTGCGAAATGGCTGTGCTGCTCAAATGGTCTCTCCTTCATCATGGTTACATGCTGCCATTCCGACATCTCGCCATTCCGACATGGGTCTCCAATTGTCAAAATGGCGACACTTAATTTTTTATCAAACGTCCCACCATTCCGACACTTTTTTCCTCCTATGGTCGGAATGGCGGTATGTTTTTTGTTTTTTTTAACATACCGCCATTCCGACAGTTCCTTTTAATAGCCTATTTTTTACCCAAAACATTTTGCACTAATGATATGATATGTTTGGCGCACAAGCTTTGCACATGCAGAGGCCACAGCCTCGCAAACAAACTTTAATAATCTATTATCAAAATCCCCTGAATTTCAAATATAAAAATACAGATATTAATGTAACTCTGGCGAGACTGAAACTGATTAAGCAGAAATACAGTGTCAGTGAGCTGTCACAGCAGCCAGCTGGAGCGGAGCTCTCCACAGAGCCCATGCGTCTTTTGCACGCTGTCATCATATGCAAAAGTAATAATTGCAATTACAGATATCACGGCTACTGCACAGGACACAGTTGCGAGCACTTTGCCTTGCCTTGCCAATAGGAGAAGATAGAAATGACAGCATAGAACGTATAAAACACAACAAAATGCAGTAAAAACGTTTATTCATGTTATTCACGTGATTTATGAGTACTCACTCCAATTTTGGGAAGCGCGGATGGGTTTTGCGCATTTGGCACAAACACACAGCCGCAACGGTTGTAGCTTTATACAGCCTGTTGATATCTTAAGGACCTAACTGGTCACACCTGGGACTAAATGTCATGTAGAGATTGTTTTTACATGACATTACAGCTGAACATATAGCTTTCATCCACAAACCAACGTGGGAGAGCCCGAAGACGCATGTGCCAGACGCACATAGGCATGCGTAAAACCAATTTTGACCACTTCATACTGTTTATTTGCTTTCTTTTAGTTAACTTTCGTTTCTTTTGGATTCTTGTGCGTGTTATGGAGCCGTTTTGGTCCATGTTTGTAAGCCTTTTTTTCCTGGATTAAATTTTCGGAAGTTGAAACAAGTGGCATTGGAGTGTGTGATTGAAAACCACCGCGGACTGCTTCTCCTCCTCCAGTTGCCGAGACTTTGTGTTTTTAATAACGCTTGTCTATAAACATGTTAAACATATAAATTGCATGAACAGAAAGAAGGGACTCACCTGTTGAGTAACACACATTTCCTTATACGGAAAGCCTTGTCGGAATGGTGGGACATTTGAACGTCAGAATAGCGGGATGTCGCAATGGTGGGATGTCGGAATGGTGGGACGTTTGCATGTCGGAATGGTGGTATGTCGGAATGGTGGTATGTCGGAATGGTGGGATGTCGGAATAGCGGGATGTCGGAATGGCGGGATTTCGGAATGGGTGTTGCCACCCCCTTCATCATATACACAGTTATTTATACATCACCTTCCACCATGAAGCGTTGTCCCTTTTTGTTTCTCTCTTTGTTCTTAAAATGCTGTTATGCATGTCTAAACCAATCCATTAAATTAGATCATTTTGGCAGTAAAGCGATCTACAATGTGCTTGGTCGCAAAGCTGCTCATCTGTGGTAAACAGCTCTTCAGAAAGGCATTCTTCAATTGATTTCACTAATTCTATGTAATAATTTTGTGATTTCCTACAAAACTACACTTCTTCTCCCATCTGTCTGAGTATTTAATATTGTCTGGGTCCCGTTAAAACATGTATTTTTCCCATCTAATTCCTTGTTTGCTTTAAAACAAGTATTCCCCATTTTCTATCCCTTCAGTAGCCAACCAGTTTGTATGGAGTACACTGGAGCAACTTGACTGATCAGTAAAACACTGCTTTTGTTGTCACCGCAAGGCTTCCCCCGTCGGTTGTTTCACTGAGACACTACTGAGTAACTATAACTCAACACAGTTTATACACATAACATTCATATACATACTAACAAACAAACAAACAATTATTTATCGCAATTTTCTCATCTCTGTTTGAACGTACACCCAGGTAAATATTCCTGTAGTCTTCTCATACCGACTATGGACCCATTCATTGTTTAACTTCACTGTTTTGCAAATCCTAATTGAATATTACACATTGACATTGAACTTTACTTGATAAGCAGGTCTTCATTGCATTCAGCAGCCTATATGTGAGCATCTATGTGTAAGCTGTTTTTCTTTGCATTTATCAGCAGCAAGCAATTCTTCATTGCACATGCATATGAAAATAGTAAAACAATTCCAATGCGTTAGCGAAACCTTCTATATCAGGAGTGTCCATCATGATGCTGGGAATAGAACCTCTTTCCCAGAATAGTTCAACCTTCAACTGATCATAACTCCGCAATGAGCACATTTCAAAGTATCATTCCTCTACATGTATTCAAAAATCTATGTGTAAATGTTTAATATTTCTTATATTTGTTGATGACATTCTGTGTGCATGTGGCCTAAACCCAATCTCTGTGTGGCAATTTTAATTTAAACAAGTTGAACTCTGCCTCTGATCATTTAAAAAAGGTGTGTACCAATATCAACCTTTCTCAGGTAATTACTGATCCTACAAAACCAAAGAGATCCTTCAAGGTTGTCCCTGATTGGCTCAATCTTAACAAATCAAAGGTAGAATATCCGCAGTATCTGAACTTGGTGTTAGTTATCACTGCTCAATAGCCTGTATCAGAATTGCAAAAATGAAAACATTAGGTCCACGCTTGGTATCCAGATCCTGAAACATCTCCATGAGCAGGCTTTTTTTTAACTGATCTGTTGAATAGTTATATGACACTGTTAAAATCTCAGATGAAGATCTAGCACTTGACCATTTTTGTAAATCTTCTAATTCCATAGTTGATAAACATGCCCCTTTTAAAAAGTATAGAACTTAGAACAGGTCTAGTCCCTGACTTTCGGCAGAACTGTCTTCTTTACTTTTTTTTTTTTTTCCCCTTGTCCTGTTCAGCATTATGTCAAAAGAATTGTAGTCTGAATACCTTTGATGCCAAACAGATTTGCTTTGCCAAGGGAAGTTTTATAAATGTAAAGCTCCCCTTGATGCCCATTTATTTATTTCTGTTTACAATATATGACATGAACTGAACTGAACCGGACCGGGGGACAAGGAAAGAAGAAGAGGAAAGAAGAGGAAACAGAACAAAAATAGAAACAAAAACCAGACAACCAGCTGCTACACCTGTAAAAAACAAAACAGACAACAATCCATGGCCTCTGAGGGGAATCCAGCCTTAGCGCCACCAGGAGCACCTGAAAGCAGACAAGCAGAGAAAAAACAAACACACAAACAAACAAAAACAAGCACAAGAAGCGGCAATCGCATACAACACAGCTGTGGATATAGATGACCTGAGACGACATGATAATACATCAACTGCTTAGTGACCATGCTACTGGACTAATGAATGTGTGTGTGTGTGTGTGAGAACATGCAACACCCATGGCACAGGACCTACATGATAACCGTGCTTAGTTATGAGTGTATAAGCGTACAGGGCCACAATCCACAGCCCCCCCCCCAAGCAATCAGAAGCAGGCAGAGAGGGCCACAAGACCCAGGCCACCAGCAGCCCCCACAGAGCACAGAACCCAGGCAGCCCACCGCAGGGGCAACCACGCATTCACCCAGAAGACTGCAGAGGAAGCCCCCGGAAAGAGCCCCCATAAGCATAGGGCAGAGGCACTCCGGGAACCAGGGGTAACAGCCCACCGACCCCGCCAGGCCCCAGCCGCCCAGACATGGGCCGTGCACTGGACCTGGGCCCCAGGAGCCCGAGCGCCCCCAAACCCCCCGGCAGAGGCCCCACCCAATACCCAGGAGGGCCAAGCGCCCCAGACAGCCACAAAGTGGGTCAGCGCCTGCCCCAGCGCCCCTGGCCAAGTGCCCTGGGAGTCAAGATGTGCCCACAGGTGGGTGAAGTCGCGAGCAGTGGGGAGAGGCAACGCTGATGCCCCATCGGGAGAAACACAGGCAGGCCAGGCGACAGCAAGTCCCAGATCCAGGCCCAATCATTACCACACACACTTTCACGTCCCATACATCCACACATCCACACATCCTACCTCCCTCGACTCTGCTGGGGTGTAGTGCAGCGGGCACACCAGGAGGCCAGCAACCCCCCAGCCACCACAGACCCCGAACCAGCAGAACAATTAATTAATCCTCCTGGCCCCTCCTGCCCCGAGCAGACACCAGGAAGCAGGGGTGTGCGAAGAAGACCCCTCCCCTCACCCTTCTGGCTCTTCAATATTTTCTAATAGTGAGCAATTAAAATTGAGGGGCAGCCAAACTTGTAGAACTGGGAGCGCGGCACTCTGGGCAGCCTACATACCCAAAGAGCCCCGCCCACCAGATGCCACTCAGTGTAACCACCCCCCAAGACCTAATGTGTGTGTGTGAGTGTGTTTGATAAGTAGTAATGTCTAAGGTGTAATTAAAACAGGGGCAGGGAACTGCAGAGTGCAACCAAAGGGGACCACCTACGTGGCCCCATCCACTACACCCCACCGAACACACACGCCCCCAAAACCCTTCATGTGTGAGTGTGTGCTGTGTACAGGAGCCAGAAGGGAGAGGGGTATGGGGATATATACCGGGGGAGCTACTCTCCCCCAGAGAGGGCAGCCAGGGACTGGCTGCAATAGGCATCCCCGCTACCTGGGAGCCAACAATGGGCAGGAGGGCCTGATGTCCACCAGGCTCGAGGCTGCAGCGACCATATTCTGGGAGCTACTGTACCCCCAGAAGGTACCCATCCCGCCCCACCCCACTCAACCCAACCCCACCCAGGAGGACCTCTACAAAAAACAAACAAACAACATCAAAAAACAAACAAACAAACCACCCGGTCACACCAGTCGCAGCAGCCCGGGCCTGAGACCCACCATCACCCAGCAACCCACCACTATGTGATAAAACTAATCAGAGGGGACCAGAGAGAATGAAATTCAGCCAACTGATGTTTTGAGGAGGCAGACATTGTTTCCATGCTAATATAATCTAAAAGAAAATTTCTAAACTGGTTAATACACAGATTGTTCTTCGCTTTCCAGTTCATGAGAATAGTTTTCTTTGCGATACATAACACTGTGACAACCATGTGTGCTGAGTTAATTTCCATGTTGATGTTGTCTAAGTCACCCAGTATGCACAGTGTGGGGCATGCAGGGATGCTACACTTTAGCCATGTTGATAGGTCCTCACAGACTTCAAGCCAGAACTTCTCGACAGGCGCAGAAAAACCACAAAGCGTGTGCATAATCATCAGGTGTGTTATCTGTGCAATGTGAGCAGATGTTTGAGTGTGTTAGACCCATCCTGAACATCCTTTGTCCTGTATAGTGTGTTCTATGAAGGATTTTGTATTGTATGAGCTGTAAATTAGGATTTCGAGTCTTTATGAAGGTGTTCAAACATATTTGTGGTTAGAAGCTATGACCAGAACTGATGGATAAATCTGCCTCCCATTTTGAGGATGGAAGAGACATTGTGTCATCTATCTTAGACAATAATTTATATATTTTTGATAGTAGTTTTGGGGTACAGATGCTTAGAAATTCTGCTACCCTAGTCGGGGGTTGTAAGTCTGGTTGGTGGAGGATATATCCATCCATCCATCCATCATCTGCCGCTTATCCGGGGGTCGGGTCGCGGGGGCAGCAGCTTGAGCAGAGAAACCCAGACGTCTCTGTCCCCGGCCACTTCCTCCAGCTCTTCCGGGGGGACCCCGAGGCGTTCCCAGGCCAGCCGAGAGACATAGTCTCTCCAACGTGTCCTGGGTCTCCCCCGGGGTCTCCTCCCAGTGGGACATGCCCGGAACACCTCCCCAGGGAGGCGCCCAGGGGGCATCCTAACCAGATGCCCGAGCCACCTCATCTGACTCCTCTCAATGCGGAGGAGCAGCGGTTCTACTCCGAGCCCCTCCCGGATGACTGAGCCTCTCACCCTATCTCTAAGGGAGAGCCCAGACACCCTGCGGAGGAAACCCATTTCGGCCGCTTGTATTCGCGATCTTGTTCTTTCGGTCACTACCCACAACTCGTGACCATAGGTGAGGATGGGAACGTAGATTGACCAGTAAGTAGAGAGCTTCGCCTTCTGGCTCAGCTCCCTCTTCACAACGACGGGTCGGTGCAGAGCCTGCAACACTGCAGGCGCCGCACCGATCCGCCCGTCAATCTCCCGCTCCATTCGTCCGTCACTCGTGAACAAGACCCCGAGATACTTGAACTCCTCCTCTTGGGGAAGGATCTCATTCCCGACCCGGAGAGAGCATTCCACCCTTTTCCGGCTGAGAACCATAGTCTCGGATTTGGAGGTGCTGATTCTCATCCCAGCCGCTTCACACTCGGCTGCGAATCGCTCCAGTGAGAGCTGAAGGTCACGGCCTGACGACGCTAACAGAACCACATCATCTGCAAAAAGCAGAGACCCGATTCTGAGGTCGCCAAATGGGACACCCTCAACGCCCTGGCTCCGCCTAGAAATTCTGTCCATAAAAGTTAGGAACAGAATCGGTGACAAAGGGCAGCCCTGACGGAGTCCAACTCTCACCGGAAACGTATCCGACTTACTGCCGGCAATGCGGACCAAACTCTGGCACCGGTCATACAGAGACCGAACGGCCCCTATCAAGGGGTCCGGCACTCCATATTCCCGGAGCACCCCCCACAGGACTCCACAAGGGACACGGTCGAACGCTTTCTCCAAGTCCACAAAACACATGTAGACTGGTTGGGCGAACTCCCATGCACCCTCCAGGATCCTGCCGAGGGTATAGAGGGGGACCACCACCCCAATCTGCCAGTCCAGAGGCACTGTCCCCGATGTCCACGCGATACTGCAGAGGCGTGTCAGCCAAGACAGCCCTACAACATCCAGAGCCTTGAGAAACTCAGGTCGGACCTCATCCACCCCTGGGGCCTTGCCACCGAGGAGCTTTTTAACCACCTCGGCAACCTCAGCCCCAGAAATGGGAGGCCCCGTCTCCGAGCTCTCCGACTCTGCCTCTTCCGAGCACGTGTTGGTAGGATTGAGGAGTTCCTCGAAGTACTCCCCCCACCGACTCACAACATCCCTAGTTGAGGTCAGCAAAGCCCCGTCCCCACTGTAAACAGTGTTGACTGTGAGCCGCTTCCCCCCCCCCTGAGACGCCGGATGGTGGACCAGAATCTTTTCGAGGCCGTCCGGAAATCGTTCTCCATGGTCTCACCGAACTCCTCCCAGGCCCGAGTTTTTGCCTCAGCAACCGCCGAAGCCGCGGCCCGTCTGGCCCGTCGGTACCTATCAGCTTCTTCCAGGGTCCCACTGGCCAAAAAGGCCCGATAGGACTCCTTCTTCAGCTTGACGGCTTCCCTCACCACTGGTGTCCACCAGCAGGTTCGAGGGTTGCCGCCACGACAGGCACCGACCACCTTACGGCCACAACTCCGACCAGCTGCCTCGGCAATGGAGTCACGGAACGTGACCCATTCGGACTCAATGTCCCCCACCTCAAATATTGTTGAAGCTCTGCCGGAGGTGGGAGTTAAAGCTCCTTTTGACGGGGGATTCTGACAAACGCTCCCAGCAGACCCTCACAATACGTTTGGGCCTGCCAGGTCTGATCGGCATCCTCCCCCACCAGCGGAGCCAACTCACCACCAGGTGGTGATCAATTGACAGCTCCGCCCCTCTCTTCACCCGAGTGTCCAGGACATACGGCCGCAAGTCCGATGATACAACCACAAAGTCGATCATCGAACTGCGGCCAAGGGTGTCCTTGTGCCAAGTGCACATATGGACACCCTTATGCCTGAACATGGTGTTCGTTATGGACAGTCTATGACTGGCACAGAAGTCCAACAACATAACACCACTCTGATTCAGATCGGGGGGACCGTTCCTCCCAATCACACCCCTCCAGGTCTCACTGTCATTGCCCTCGTGAGCATTGAAGTCCCCCAGCAGAATGAGGGAGTCTCCGGTAGGAGCATTCTCCAGTGCCTCCCCCAGAGACTCCAAAAAGGGTAGGTACTCTGAACTGCTGTTTGGCGCATAGGCACAAACAACAGTCAGGACTCGTCCCCCCACCCAAAGGCGGAGGGAGGCTACCCTCTCGTTCACTGGGGTAAACCCCAATGTACTGGCACACAGCCGGGGGGCAATAAGTATGCCCAGACCTGCTCTGCGCCTCTCACCACGGGCAACTCCAGAGTGGAAGAGAGTCCAACCCCTCTCAAGAGTACTGGTTCCAGATCCCAAGCCGTGCGTCGAGGTGAGTCCGACTATATCTAACGGTCTGATAAAGTTTCAACAATAAACAACAAACTTTGTATTATGAGAAAGAACCAGAATCATTCTTCAGGAATCCGAAAATAAGCTCTATTTTACGAGTTATGCACGAATTCGGATTCTCCTATAAAACGAATTCCTTAACTCAAACCATGTTAAGACTGCTTTGTCCTTCATATTTATTCATGTCTAATCAAGTTTCAATGATAAACAACGTTGTACTTTGTAGAATGAGAAAGAACTTCTTCAGCAATAAGCATCTCTCGACAAATGACGAAATACAGATTTTGCTATAAAATTAATTGCTATCAGCCTGACTTAAAACTGTTTGTCTTCCTTATTTATCCACTTCAAATCAAGTTTCAACAATTAAAAAAATTTTGTAGTTTGAGAAAGAACAACTTAATCTTGAGCAATCAGTATAAAAAGAGTTACCCTCTTTTTCACCCAAAGGTGCGAATGTCAAACAGTACATGATCAAAACAGGGAGCGGAGGTGTTTGGCTGAGACAAGGTGTGAATGTCCACCCATAATTAATGAAAAGCGGGCAACAAGTAGGTTCGAATGCCCAACCATACATCATCAAAAGCAGGAGTGGATATGTTCGGCTACAAGAAGGTTTGAACGTCTGACCATAGTTTGTAAAAAGCGGGTAAGAAAAGGTTCGAATGCCCGAACATACACCATCAAAGGAGGGAGCGGAGGTGTTCCGCTGTAAGAAGGTGTGAATGTCCGACCATAGTTGGTAAAAAACGGGTAAGAAAAGGTTAAAATACCCGACTGTACACAATCAGTAGCGGGTGCGGAGTTGTTCGGCTACTAAAAGGTGTGAAAGTCCGACCATGGTTTGTAAAAACCGGGTAAGAAAAGGTGCAAATGCCCGAAAATGTATGATCAAAAGAGGGAGCGGAGGTGTTTGGCTGCAAGAAGGTGTGAATGTACACCCATAATTACTGAAAAATGGGTAAGAAAAGGTGCGAATGCCCAACTATACATAATCAAAAGCAGGAGTGGATGTGTTCGGCTCCAAGAAGGGTTGAATGTCTGACCATAGTTTGTAAAAAGCAGGTAAGAAAAGGTTTGACTGCCCGAACATACACCATCAAAAGAGGGAGCGGAGGTGTTCCGCTGTAAGAAGGTGTGAATGTCCGACCATAGTTGGTAAAAAGCGGGTAAGAAAAGGTTAAAATACCCGACTGTACACAATCAATAGCGGGAGCGGAGTTGTTCGGTTACTAAAAGATGTGAAAGTCCGACTATGGTTTGTAAAAAGCGGGTAAGAAAAGGTGCTAATGCCCGACAATGTATGATCAAAAGAGGGAGCGGAGGTGTTCGGCTGCAAGAAGGTCTGAATGTCCAACCATAATTTGTAAAAACCGGGAAGGAAAGGCTCGAAAGCCCGACTATACACCATCAAAAGCGGGAGCAGAGTGGTTCAGCTGCAAGAAGGTCTGAATGTCCATCAATAATTGCTTTAAAACATGAAAGAAAATTTTCGAATATCATCCGCACATGATCATAAGAAGGAGAGGAGGTGTTCAGCTGCAAGAAGGTGTGAATGTCCACCCATAATTCCTGAAAAATGGGTAAAAAAAGGTGCGAATGCCCAACCATACATTATCAAAAGCAGGTGTGAATGTCAGATCATAACTTGCAAAAAGCTGATAAGAAAGGGTGAGAATGCCCGACTATACACCATCAAATGCGGGAGCGGAGGTGTTCGGCTCTGAGTAGGTGTGAATGTCCGACCATAATTGCTGAAAAATGTGTTAGAAAAGGAAAGAATGCCGGACCATACATCATCAAAAGCGAGAGAGGTGGTGTTCGGCTGCAAAAAGGTGTAAATGTTCGACTAAAGTTTGTAAAAAGCGGGTAAGACATGGTGCGAATGCCTGACAAGGTATGATCAAAAGCAGGAGTGGAGGTGTTCAGCTGCAAGAAGGTCTAAATGTCCATCAATAATTGCTAGAAAACATGAAAGAAAATTTTCGAAAATCAAACCGCACATGATCATAAGTGGGAGCGGAGGTGTTCAGCTGCAAGAAGGTGTGAATGTCCACCCATTATTCCTGACAAATGGGTAAAAAAAAGGTGCGAATGCCCAACCATACATCATCAAAAGCAGGAGTGGATGTGTTCGGCTACAAGAAGGTGTGAACGTCCAACCAAAGTTTGTAAAAAGCAGTTAAGAAAAGGTTTGAATATCCAACCAAACATAATCAAAAGCGGGAGCATAGCTTTTCGACTGCAAGTAGGTGTGAATGTCAGATCATAATTTGCAAAAAGCTGATGAGAAAGGGTGAGAATGTACGACTGCACACCATCAAATGCGGGAGCGGAGTTGTTCGGCTGTGAGTAGGTGTGAATCTCCGACCGTAATTTCTGAAAAATGTGTTAGAAAAGGTAAGAATGCCGGTCCATACATCATCAAAAGCGAGAGAGGTGGTGTTCGGCTGCAAGTAGGTGTGAATGTCCAGCCATAATTACTCACAAACGGGTAAGAAAAGGTAGTATTGCCAGACCATACATGATCAAAACAGGGAGCGGAGGTGGTTCAGCTGCAAGAAGGTGTGAATGTCCAACTAAAGTTCAAATATATTAACAAAAGCGGGAGGAGAGGTCTTCGGATTAGAGTGGTTGAAATTTCCAACCATAATCTATAAAATGCGGTGAAAAAAAAAAGGTGTGAAGGAATTAATTTTATAGCAAAATCCGAAATCATGCATAACTCCGCATAAGGAACGTATTGCTCAACCAAAGGGATGCTTCTTTCTCATTCAGGGTAATATGAGGAACTTTATGCTTGATACATTTTAGACATGGATAACTATGAAGGACAAAGCAATTTTAAGTTGGTTTGAGCAAAGCAATTCATTTTATAGGAAAATCCGAAATCGTGCAGGACTCATGAAAGTAAGCTTATTCTCGGATTCCTGATCCTCCAGTATTGCTCTTTCCTATACTGCAAAATACAGCCTTGTTCTTTGTTGAAATCGATATAGACATTGATAAATATGAAGGACAAAGCAGTTTCCACTTTGTTTGAGTGAAGGAATTAATTTTATAGCAAAATCCCAAATCAAGCAGAACGTATGAAAATAAGCGTGTTTTCGGATTCCTGATCCTTCAGTGTTGCTATTTCTTCTACTGCAAAATACAATGTTGTTCTTTGTTGAAGTCAATCTAGACATTGATAAATATGAAGGACAAAGCAGTTTTAACATAGTTTGAGTAAAGGAATTCATCTTATACATAAAATCCCAAATCATGCAGAACGTATGAAAAGAAGCTTATTCTCGGATTCCTGTTCCTTCAAGTGTTGCTCTTTCTACTACTGCAAAATACAATGTTGTTCTTTGTTGAAGTAAATCTAGACATTGATAAATATGAAGGACAAAGCAGTTTACACTTGGTTTGAGTGAAGGAATTCATTTTATACATAAAATCCCAAATCATGCAGAACGTATGAAAAGAAGCTTATTCTCGGATTCCTGATCCTTCAGTGTTGCTTTTTCTTCTACTGCAAAATACAATGTTGTTCTTTGTTGAAGTCGATCTAGACATTGATAAATATGAAGGACAAAGCAGTTTTAACTATGTTTGAGTGAAGGAATTCATTTTATACATAAATTCCCAAATCATGCAGAACGTATGAAAATAAGCTTATTCTCGGATTACTGATCCTTCAGTGTTGCTCTTTCTTCTACTGCAAAATCCAGTGTTGTTCTTTGTTGAAGTCAATCTAGACATTGATAAATATGAAGGACAAAGCAGTTTTAACATAGTTTGAGTGAAGGCATTCATTTATAGTAAAATCAATAATCGTGCAGAACGTATGAAAATAAGCTTATTCTCGGATTCCTAAAACTTTTGATTTGCTCTTTTTTTACTGCAAAGTACAATGTTGTTCTTTGTTGAAGTCGATCTAGACATTGATAAATATGAAGGACAAAGCAGTTTTCACTTGGTTTGAGTGAAGGATTTGCAGCTGAAAACCTCCCGCTCCCGCTTTTGATTGTGTATAGTCGGAATTTCGAACCTTTTCTTACCCGGTTTTTAGAAATTATGGTTGGACATTCAGACCTTGCAGCCGAAGACCTCCACTCCCTCTTTTGATCATATATTGTCGGGCATTCGCACCTTGTCTTACCCGCTTTTTACAAACTATAGTCAGACATTCACACCTTGCAGCTGAACCACCTCAGCTCCCTGTTTTGATCATGTATGGTTTGGCAATACTACCTTTTCTTACCCGTTTGTGAGTAATTATGGCTGGACATTCACACCTACTTGCAGTCGAACACCTCCGCTTCCGCTTTTGATGGTATATATTCGGGCATTCGAACATTTTCTTACCAGCTTTTTACCAACTATGGTCGGGGACATTCACACCTTCTTACAGCGGAACACCTCCGCTCCCTCTTTTGATGGTGTATGTTTGGGCATTCGAACCTTTTCTTACCCGCTTTTTACAAACTATGCTCGGACATTCAAACCTTCTTGTAGCCGAAAACATCCACTCCTGCTTTTGATGATGTATGGTTGGGCATTCAAACCTACTTGTTGCCCGCTTTTCATTAATTTTGGGTGGACATTCACACCTTGTCACAGCCAAACACCTCCGCTCCCTGTTTTGATCATGTATGGTTGGACATTCGCACCTTTTCTCACCCGCTTTTTGCCAACTATGGTCGGCTGTTCACAGCTTCCTCTCCACCATACTTGTATGGTGGGATATTCACACCCACTTGCATCCGAAGACCTTTTGTTGATATTTAGTCGGTCATTCGCAGCTTACCCGCTTTTGGCAAACTATGGCCTTCATGCAGCCAAACACCTCTGATCTCGCTTTTGATGATGTAAGGTTGGGCATTCAGACCTTGCTTCACCTGCTTTTCACCAAATATAGTCGGACATTCACACCTTCTTGCAGCCGAACACTTCCGCTCCACCTTTTAGTGTTCTATCAAACCTTTTTTTCACCGAATTTTATAGATTATGGTTGGAAATTCTCAACCACTCTCATCCGAAGACCTCTCCTCCCGCTTTTGTTAATATATTTGAACTTTAGTGAGACATTCACACCTTCTTGCAGCTGAACCACCTCCGCTCCCTGTTTTGATCATGTATGGTCTGGCAATACTACCTTTTCTTACCCGTTTGTGAGTAATTATGGCTGGACATTCACACCTACTTGCAGCCGAACACCACCTCTCTCGCTTTTGATGATGTATGGACCGGCATTCTTACCTTTTCTAACACATTTTTCAGAAATTACGGTCGGAGATTCACACTTACTCACAGCCGAACAACTCCGCTCCCGCATTTGATGGTGTATAGTCGGGCATTCTCACCCTTTCTCATCAGCTTTTTGCAAATTATGATCTGACATTCACACCTGCTTTTGATAATGTATGGTTTGGCATTCGCACCTTTTCTTACCCATTTTTCAGTAATTATGGGTGGACATTCACACCTTCTTGCAGCTGAACACCTCCTCTCCCGCTATTGATTGTGTACAGTCGGGTATTTTAACCTTTTCTTACCCGCTTTTTACCAAATATGGTCGGACATTCACACCGTCTTACAGAGGAACACCTCTGCTCCCGCTTTTGATGGTGTATAGTCAGGCATTTGAACCTTTTATTACCCGCTTTTTACAAACTATGGTCGGGGACATTCACACCTTCTTACAGCGGAACACCTCCGCTCCCTCTTTTGATGGTGTATGTTTGGGCATTCGAACCTTTTCTTACCCGCTTTTTACAAACTATGCTCGGACATTCAAACCTTCTTGTAGCCGAAAACATCCACTCCTGCTTTTGATGATGTATGGTTTGGCATTCAAACCTACTTGTTGCCCGCTTTTCATTAATTTTGGGTGGACATTCACACCTTGTCACAGCCAAACACCTCCGCTCCCTGTTTTGATCATGTATGGTTGGACATTCGCACCTTTTCTCACCCGCTTTTTGCCAACTATGGTCGGCTGTTCACAGCTTCCTCTCCACCATACTTGTATGGTGGGATATTCACACCCACTTGCATCCGAAGACCTTTTGTTGATATTTAGTCGGTCATTCGCAGCTTACCCGCTTTTGGCAAACTATGGCCTTCATGCAGCCAAACACCTCTGATCTCGCTTTTGATGATGTAAGGTTGGGCATTCAGACCTTGCTTCACCTGCTTTTCACCAAATATAGTCGGACATTCACACCTTCTTGCAGCCGAACACTTCCGCTCCACCTTTTAGTGTTCTATCAAACCTTTTTTTCACCGAATTTTATAGATTATGGTTGGAAATTCTCAACCACTCTCATCCGAAGACCTCTCCTCCCGCTTTTGTTAATATATTTGAACTTTAGTGAGACATTCACACCTTCTTGCAGCTGAACCACCTCCGCTCCCTGTTTTGATCATGTATGGTCTGGCAATACTACCTTTTCTTACCCGTTTGTGAGTAATTATGGCTGGACATTCACACCTACTTGCAGCCGAACACCACCTCTCTCGCTTTTGATGATGTATGGACCGGCATTCTTACCTTTTCTAACACATTTTTCAGAAATTACGGTCGGAGATTCACACTTACTCACAGCCGAACAACTCCGCTCCCGCATTTGATGGTGTATAGTCGGGCATTCTCACCCTTTCTCATCAGCTTTTTGCAAATTATGATCTGACATTCACACCTGCTTTTGATAATGTATGGTTTGGCATTCGCACCTTTTCTTACCCATTTTTCAGTAATTATGGGTGGACATTCACACCTTCTTGCAGCTGAACACCTCCTCTCCCGCTATTGATTGTGTACAGTCGGGTATTTTAACCTTTTCTTACCCGCTTTTTACCAAATATGGTCGGACATTCACACCGTCTTACAGCGGAACACCTCTGCTCCTGCTTTTGATGGTGTATAGTCAGGCATTTGAACCTTTTATTACCCGCTTTTTACAAACTATGGTCGGACATTCAAACCTTCTTGTAGCCGAAAACCTCCGCTCCCTCTTTTGATTATACATTGTTGGGCATTCGCACCTTATTTACAAACTATAGTCAGACATTCACACCTTGCAGCTGAGCCACCTCAGCTCCCTGTTTTGATAGTGTATGTTCGGGCATTCGAACCTATTTGATATTCGAAAATTTTCGCACCTTATCTTACCCGCTTTTTACAAACTATAGTCAGACATTCACACCTTGCAGCTGAACCACCTCCGCTCCCTGTTTTGATCATGTATGGTCTGGCAATACTACCTTTTCTTACCCGTTTGTGAGTAATTAATCCCAAAATATTGAGCATAAAATAAGTCTTTATGCTGATGATGTATTACTTTTCCTTCAGAACTCACAGACGTCTCTCAGTCACACGATCACACTCATAAATAAATTCTCAGCACTTTCTGACTACTCTATCAACTGGTCTAAGACCACAGTTCTGCCCATTAACTGTAGGGTCCATAATATACCTGCGATCACTTTACAGTCAGGAAATATTAGATATTTAGGCATAAACATTTCCTCCAGGCTCTCAGAGCTAACAAAGCTAAATTATGTGCAATTATTAAAGACAGTAGAGGACGATCTCTCGTTGGAAGTCCTTACCTATATCACTTATGGGGAGAGTTACATCCATTAAAATGATGATACTACCAAAAGTTAACTATTTGTTCTCAATGATCCCCATAAAACCATCTGCTACTTGGTTTAAGTCACTAGATTCATGCATCTCCAAATTTCTGTGGAAAAACAAACCACCACGTATTAGTTTAAAAACCCTACAGAAGACCAAGGACAGTGGTGGATTAGATTTACCTCATTTTCAGCACTATTCCTTAGACAATATGTTACAAAATATATCAAAATGGTTTAAACCTTGTTGTTGTCACAGTTCCCAGAGACGTTGTAATCGTTGAGGATTCTATATTCACCCCCTCATTAGAGGCACGTAATGCAGATTGATGACACTGAATCTTCTTCTCTGTTCATTGCTGGCATCATTCCCAGCATCGTAAGTGTTCGTGGCATTGTTAGCCTCTTCTTCTGGATCTTGATATCGAGAATCCTTTTGTATTTCTGGTTTGTCAGTCCTCTCTCTTCGTTCACCGGAGTCTTTGTCTTTTTGTCCTTGAGTTTGGTGATTTTTTCTTCTTTTGATGCCTTGACACAATGTGACAGGTGATACCACGTGGGAGATCCTGTAACTTGGATTGCTGTCCCTGTGCTGCGAAATGGCTGTGCTGCTCAAATGGTCTCTCCTTCATCATGGTTACATGCTGCCATTCCGACATCTCGCCATTCCGACATGGGTCTCCAATTGTCAGAATGGCGACACTTAATTTTTTATCAAACGTCCCACCATTCCGACACTTTTTTCCTCCTATGGTCGGAATGGCGGTATGTTTTTTGTTTTTTTTAACATACCGCCATTCCGACAGTTCCTTTTAATAGCCTATTTTTTACCCAAAACATTTTGCACTAATGATATGATATGTTTGGCGCACAAGCTTTGCACATGCAGAGGCCACAGCCTCGCAAACAAACTTTAATAATCTATTATCAAAATCCCCTGAATTTCAAATATAAAAATACAGATATTAATGTAACTCTGGCGAGACTGAAACTGATTAAGCAGAAATACAGTGTCAGTGAGCTGTCACAGCAGCCAGCTGGAGCGGAGCTCTCCACAGAGCCCATGCGTCTTTTGCACGCTGTCATCATATGCAAAAGTAATAATTGCAATTACAGATATCACGGCTACTGCACAGGACACAGTTGCGAGCACTCTGCCTTGCCTTGCCAATAGGAGAAGATAGAAATGACAGCATAGAACGTATAAAACACAACAAAATGCAGTAAAAACGTTTATTCATGTTATTCACGTGATTTATGAGTACTCACTCCAATTTTGGGAAGCGCGGATGGGTTTTGCGCATTTGGCACAAACACACAGCCGCAACGGTTGTAGCTTTATACAGCCTGTTGATATCTTAAGGACCTAACTGGTCACACCTGGGAGTAAATGTCATGTAGAGATTGTTTTTACATGACATTACAGCTGAACATATAGCTTTCATCCACAAACCAACGTGGGAGAGCCCGAAGACGCATGTGCCAGACGCACATAGGCATGCGTAAAACCAATTTTGACCACTTCATACTGTTTATTTGCTTTCTTTTAGTTAACTTTCGTTTCTTTTGGATTCTTGTGCGTGTTATGGAGCCGTTTTGGTCCATGTTTGTAAGCCTTTTTTTCCTGGGTTAAATTTTCGGAAGTTGAAACAAGTGGCATTGGAGTGTGTGATTGAAAACCACCGCGGACTGCTTCTCCTCCTCCAGTTGCCGAGACTTTGTGTTTTTAATAACGCTTGTCTATAAACATGTTAAACATATAAATTGCATGAACAGAAAGAAGGGACTCACCTGTTGAGTAACACACATTTCCTTATACGGAAAGCCTTGTCGGAATGGTGGGACATTTGAACGTCAGAATAGCGGGATGTCGCAATGGTGGGATGTCGGAATGGTGGGACGTTTGCATGTCGGAATGGTGGTATGTCGGAATGGTGGTATGTCGGAATGGTGGGATGTCGGAATAGCGGGATGTCGGAATGGCGGGATTTCGGAATGGGTGTTGCCACCCCCTTCATCATATACACAGTTATTTATACATCACCTTCCACCATGAAGCGTTGTCCCTTTTTGTTTCTCTCTTTGTTCTTAAAATGCTGTTATGCATGTCTAAACCAATCCATTAAATTAGATCATTTTGGCAGTAAAGCGATCTACAATGTGCTTGGTCGCAAAGCTGCTCATCTGTGGTAAACAGCTCTTCAGAAAGGCATTCTTCAATTGATTTCACTAATTCTATGTAATAATTTTGTGATTTCCTACAAAACTACACTTCTTCTCCCATCTGTCTGAGTATTTAATATTGTCTGGGTCCCGTTAAAACATGTATTTTTCCCATCTAATTCCTTGTTTGCTTTAAAACAAGTATTCCCCATTTTCTATCCCTTCAGTAGCCAACCAGTTTGTATGGAGTACACTGGAGCAACTTGACTGATCAGTAAAACACTGCTTTTGTTGTCACCGCAAGGCTTCCCCCGTCGGTTGTTTCACTGAGACACTACTGAGTAACTATAACTCAACACAGTTTATACACATAACATTCATATACATACTAACAAACAAACAAACAATTATTTATAGCAATTTTCTCATCTCTGTTTGAACGTACACCCAGGTAAATATTCCTGTAGTCTTCTCATACCGACTATGGACCCATTCATTGTTTAACTTCACTGTTTTGCAAATCCTAATTGAATATTACACATTGACATTGAACTTTACTTGATAAGCAGGTCTTCATTGCATTCAGCAGCCTATATGTGAGCATCTATGTGTAAGCTGTTCTTCTTTGCATTTATCAGCAGCAAGCAATTCTTCATTGCACATGCATATGAAAATAGTAAAACAATTCCAATGCGTTAGCGAAACCTTCTATATCAGGAGTGTCCATCATGATGCTGGGAATAGAACCTCTTTCCCAGAATAGTTCAACCTTCATTACTCAACTGATCATAACTCCGCAATGAGCACATTTCAAAGTATCATTCCTCTACATGTATTCAAAAATCTATGTGTAAATGTTTAATATTTCTTATATTTGTTGATGTCATTCTGTGTGCATGTGGCCTAAACCCAATCTCTGTGTGGCAATTTTAATTTAAACAAGTTGAACTCTGCCTCTGATCATTTAAAAAAGGTGTGTACCAATATCAACCTTTCTCAGGTAATTATTGATCCTACAAAACCAAAGAGATCCTTCAAGGTTGTCCCTGATTGGCTCAATCTTAACAAATCAAAGGTAGAATATCCGCAGTATCTGAACTTGGTGTTAGTTATCACTGCTCAATAGCCTGTATCAGAATTGCAAAAATGAAAACATTAGGTCCACGCTTGGTATCCAGATCCTGAAACATCTCCATGAGCAGGCTTTTTTTTAACTGATCTGTTGAATAGTTATATGACACTGTTAAAATCTCAGATGAAGATCTAGCACTTGACCATTTTTGTAAATCTTCTAATTCCATAGTTGATAAACATGCCCCTTTTAAAAAGTATAGAACTTAGAACAGGTCTAGTCCCTGACTTTCGGCAGAACTGTCTTCTTTACTTTTTTTTTTTTTTCCCCTTGTCCTGTTCAGCATTATGTCAGAAGAATTGTAGTCTGAATACCTTTGATGCCAAACAGATTTGCTTTGCCAAGGGAAGTTTTATAAATGTAAAGCTCCCCTTGATGCCCATTTATTTATTTCTGTTTACAATATATGACATGAACTGAACTGAACCGGACCGGGGGACAAGGAAAGAAGAAGAGGAAAGAAGAGGAAACAGAACAAAAATAGAAACAAAAACCAGACAACCAGCTGCTACACCTGTAAAAAACAAAACAGACAACAATCCATGGCCTCTGAGGGGAATCCAGCCTTAGCGCCACCAGGAGCACCTGAAAGCAGACAAGCAGAGAAAAAACAAACACACAAACAAACAAAAACAAGCACAAGAAGCGGCAATCGCATACAACACAGCTGTGGATATAGATGACCTGAGACGACATGATAATACATCAACTGCTTAGTGACCATGCTACTGGACTAATGAATGTGTGTGTGTGTGTGTGAGAACATGCAACACCCATGGCACAGGACCTACATGATAACCGTGCTTAGTTATGAGTGTATAAGCGTACAGGGCCACAATCCACAGCCCCCCCCCCAAGCAATCAGAAGCAGGCAGAGAGGGCCACAAGACCCAGGCCACCAGCAGCCCCCACAGAGCACAGAACCCAGGCAGCCCACCGCAGGGGCAACCACGCATTCACCCAGAAGACTGCAGAGGAAGCCCCCGGAAAGAGCCCCCATAAGCATAGGGCAGAGGCACTCCGGGAACCAGGGGTAACAGCCCACCGACCCCGCCAGGCCCCAGCCGCCCAGACATGGGCCGTGCACTGGACCTGGGCCCCAGGAGCCCGAGCGCCCCCAAACCCCCCGGCAGAGGCCCCACCCAATACCCAGGAGGGCCAAGCGCCCCAGACAGCCACAAAGTGGGTCAGCGCCTGCCCCAGCGCCCCTGGCCAAGTGCCCTGGGAGTCAAGACGTGCCCACAGGTGGGTGAAGTCGCGAGCAGTGGGGAGAGGCAACGCTGATGCCCCATCGGGAGAAACACAGGCAGGCCAGGCGACAGCAAGTCCCAGATCCAGGCCCAATCATTACCACACACACTTTCACGTCCCATACATCCACACATCCACACATCCTACCTCCCTCGACTCTGCTGGGGTGTAGTGCAGCGGGCACACCAGGAGGCCAGCAACCCCCCAGCCACCACAGACCCCGAACCAGCAGAACAATTAATTAATCCTCCTGGCCCCTCCTGCCCCGAGCAGACACCAGGAAGCAGGGGTGTGCGAAGAAGACCCCTCCCCTCACCCTTCTGGCTCTTCAATATTTTCTAATAGTGAGCAATTAAAATTGAGGGGCAGCCAAACTTGTAGAACTGGGAGCGCGGCACTCTGGGCAGCCTACATACCCAAAGAGCCCCGCCCACCAGATGCCACTCAGTGTAACCACCCCCCAAGACCTAATGTGTGTGTGTGAGTGTGTTTGATAAGTAGTAATGTCTAAGGTGTAATTAAAACAGGGGCAGGGAACTGCAGAGTGCAACCAAAGGGGACCACCTACGTGGCCCCATCCACTACACCCCACCGAACACACACGCCCCCAAAACCCTTCATGTGTGAGTGTGTGCTGTGTACAGGAGCCAGAAGGGAGAGGGGTATGGGGATATATACCGGGGGAGCTACTCTCCCCCAGAGAGGGCAGCCAGGGACTGGCTGCAATAGGCATCCCCGCTACCTGGGAGCCAACAATGGGCAGGAGGGCCTGATGTCCACCAGGCTCGAGGCTGCAGCGACCATATTCTGGGAGCTACTGTACCCCCAGAAGGTACCCATCCCGCCCCACCCCACCCCACTCAACCCAACCCCACCCAGGAGGACCTCTACAAAAAACAAACAAACAACATCAAAAAACAAACAAACAAACCACCCGGTCACACCAGTCGCAGCAGCCCGGGCCTGAGACCCACCATCACCCAGCAACCCACCACTATGTGATAAAACTAATCAGAGGGGACCAGAGAGAATGAAATTCAGCCAACTGATGTTTTGAGGAGGCAGACATTGTTTCCATGCTAATATAATCTAAAAGAAAATTTCTAAACTGGTTAATACACAGATTGTTCTTCGCTTTCCAGTTCATGAGAATAGTTTTCTTTGCGATACATAACACTGTGACAACCATGTGTGCTGAGTTAATTTCCATGTTGATGTTGTCTAAGTCACCCAGTATGCACAGTGTGGGGCATGCAGGGATGCTACACTTTAGCCATGTTGATAGGTCCTCACAGACTTCAAGCCAGAACTTCTCGACAGGCGCAGAAAAACCACAAAGCGTGTGCATAATCATCAGGTGTGTTATCTGTGCAATGTGAGCAGATGTTTGAGTGTGTTAGACCCATCCTGAACATCCTTTGTCCTGTATAGTGTGTTCTATGAAGGATTTTGTATTGTATGAGCTGTAAATTAGGATTTCGAGTCTTTATGAAGGTGTTCAAACATATTTGTGGTTAGAAGCTATGACCAGAACTGATGGATAAATCTGCCTCCCATTTTGAGGATGGAAGAGACATTGTGTCATCTATCTTAGACAATAATTTATATATTTTTGATAGTAGTTTTGGGGTACAGATGCTTAGAAATTCTGCTACCCTAGTCGGGGGTTGTAAGTCTGGTTGGTGGAGGATATATCCATCCATCCATCCATCATCTGCCGCTTATCCGGGGGTCGGGTCGCGGGGGCAGCAGCTTGAGCAGAGAAACCCAGACGTCTCTGTCCCCGGCCACTTCCTCCAGCTCTTCCGGGGGGACCCCGAGGCGTTCCCAGGCCAGCCGAGAGACATAGTCTCTCCAACGTGTCCTGGGTCTCCCCCGGGGTCTCCTCCCAGTGGGACATGCCCGGAACACCTCCCCAGGGAGGCGCCCAGGGGGCATCCTAACCAGATGCCCGAGCCACCTCATCTGACTCCTCTCAATGCGGAGGAGCAGCGGTTCTACTCCGAGCCCCTCCCGGATGACTGAGCTTCTCACCCTATCTCTAAGGGAGAGCCCAGACACCCTGCGGAGGAAACCCATTTCGGCCGCTTGTATTCGCGATCTTGTTCTTTCGGTCACTACCCACAACTCGTGACCATAGGTGAGGATGGGAACGTAGATTGACCAGTAAGTAGAGAGCTTCGCCTTCTGGCTCAGCTCCCTCTTCACAACGACGGGTCGGTGCAGAGCCTGCAACACTGCAGGCGCCGCACCGATCCGCCCGTCAATCTCCCGCTCCATTCGTCCGTCACTCGTGAACAAGACCCCGAGATACTTGAACTCCTCCTCTTGGGGAAGGATCTCATTCCCGACCCGGAGAGAGCATTCCACCCTTTTCCGGCTGAGAACCATAGTCTCGGATTTGGAGGTGCTGATTCTCATCCCAGCCGCTTCACACTCGGCTGCGAATCACTCCAGTGAGAGCTGAAGGTCACGGCCTGACGACGCTAACAGAACCACATCATCTGCAAAAAGCAGAGACCCGATTCTGAGGTCGCCAAATGGGACACCCTCAACGCCCTGGCTCCGCCTAGAAATTCTGTCCATAAAAGTTAGGAACAGAATCGGTGACAAAGGGCAGCCCTGACGGAGTCCAACTCTCACCGGAAACGTATCCGACTTACTGCCGGCAATGCGGACCAAACTCTGGCACCGGTCATACAGAGACCGAACGGCCCCTATCAAGGGGTCCGGCACTCCATATTCCCGGAGCACCCCCCACAGGACTCCACAAGGGACACGGTCGAACGCTTTCTCCAAGTCCACAAAACACATGTAGACTGGTTGGGCGAACTCCCATGCACCCTCCAGGATCCTGCCGAGGGTATAGAGGGGGACCACCACCCCAATCTGCCAGTCCAGAGGCACTGTCCCCGATGTCCACGCGATACTGCAGAGGCGTGTCAGCCAAGACAGCCCTACAACATCCAGAGCCTTGAGAAACTCAGGTCGGACCTCATCCACCCCTGGGGCCTTGCCACCGAGGAGCTTTTTAACCACCTCGGCAACCTCAGCCCCAGAAATGGGAGGCCCCGTCTCCGAGCTCTCCGACTCTGCCTCTTCCGAGCACGTGTTGGTAGGATTGAGGAGTTCCTCGAAGTACTCCCCCCACGACTCACAACATCCCTAGTTGAGGTCAGCAAAGCCCCGTCCCCACTGTAAACAGTGTTGACTGTGAGCCGCTTCCCCCCCCCTGAGACGCCGGATGGTGGACCAGAATCTTTTCGAGGCCGTCCGGAAATCGTTCTCCATGGTCTCACCGAACTCCTCCCAGGCCCGAGTTTTTGCCTCAGCAACCGCCGAAGCCGCGGCCCGTCTGGCCCGTCGGTACCTATCAGCTTCTTCCAGGGTCCCACTGGCCAAAAAGGCCCGATAGGACTCCTTCTTCAGCTTGACGGCTTCCCTCACCACTGGTGTCTACCAGCAGGTTCGAGGGTTGCCGCCACGACAGGCACCGACCACCTTACGGCCACAACTCCGACCAGCTGCCTCGGCAATGGAGTCACGGAACGTGACCCATTCGGACTCAATGTCCCCCACCTCAAATATTGTTGAAGCTCTGCCGGAGGTGGGAGTTAAAGCTCCTTCTGACGGGGGATTCTGACAAACGCTCCCAGCAGACCCTCACAATACGTTTGGGCCTGCCAGGTCTGATCGGCATCCTCCCCCACCAGCGGAGCCAACTCACCACCAGGTGGTGATCAATTGACAGCTCCGCCCCTCTCTTCACCCGAGTGTCCAGGACATACGGCCGCAAGTCCGATGATACAACCACAAAGTCGATCATCGAACTGCGGCCAAGGGTGTCCTTGTGCCAAGTGCACATATGGACACCCTTATGCCTGAACATGGTGTTCGTTATGGACAGTCTATGACTGGCACAGAAGTCCAACAACATAACACCACTCTGATTCAGATCGGGGGGGCCGTTCCTCCCAATCACACCCCTCCAGGTCTCACTGTCATTGCCCTCGTGAGCATTGAAGTCCCCCAGCAGAATGAGGGAGTCTCCGGTAGGAGCATTCTCCAGTGCCTCCCCCAGAGACTCCAAAAAGGGTAGGTACTCTGAACTGCTGTTTGGCGCATAGGCACAAACAACAGTCAGGACTCGTCCCCCCACCCAAAGGCGGAGGGAGGCTACCCTCTCGTTCACTGGGGTAAACCCCAATGTACTGGCACACAGCCGGGGGGCAATAAGTATGCCCAGACCTGCTCTGCGCCTCTCACCACGGGCAACTCCAGAGTGGAAGAGAGTCCAACCCCTCTCAAGAGTACTGGTTCCAGATCCCAAGCCGTGCGTCGAGGTGAGTCCGACTATATCTAACGGTCTGATAAAGTTTCAACAATAAACAACAAACTTTGTATTATGAGAAAGAACCAGAATCATTCTTCAGGAATCCGAAAATAAGCTCTATTTTACGAGTTATGCACGAATTCGGATTCTCCTATAAAACGAATTCCTTAACTCAAACCATGTTAAGACTGCTTTGTCCTTCATATTTATTCATGTCTAATCAAGTTTCAATGATAAACAACGTTGTACTTTGTAGAATGAGAAAGAACTTCTTCAGCAATAAGCATCTCTCGACAAATGACGAAATACAGATTTTGCTATAAAATTAATTGCTATCAGCCTGACTTAAAACTGTTTGTCTTCCTTATTTATCCACTTCAAATCAAGTTTCAACAATTAAAAAAATTTTGTAGTTTGAGAAAGAACAACTTAATCTTGAGCAATCAGTATAAAAAGAGTTACCCTCTTTTTCACCCAAAGGTGCGAATGTCAAACAGTACATGATCAAAACAGGGAGCGGAGGTGTTTGGCTTAGACAAGGTGTGAATGTCCACCCATAATTAATGAAAAGCGGGCAACAAGTAGGTTCGAATGCCCAACCATACATCATCAAAAGCAGGAGTGGATATGTTCGGCTACAAGAAGGTTTGAACGTCTGACCATAGTTTGTAAAAAGCGGGTAAGAAAAGGTTCGAATGCCCGAACATACACCATCAAAGGAGGGAGCGGAGGTGTTCCGCTGTAAGAAGGTGTGAATGTCCGACCATAGTTGGTAAAAAACGGGTAAGAAAAGGTTAAAATACCCGACTGTACACAATCAGTAGCGGGTGCGGAGTTGTTCGGCTACTAAAAGGTGTGAAAGTCCGACCATGGTTTGTAAAAAGCGGGTAAGAAAAGGTGCGAATGCCCGAAAATGTATGATCAAAAGAGGGAGCGGAGGTGTTTGGCTGCAAGAAGGTGTGAATGTACACCCATAATTACTGAAAAATGGGTAAGAAAAGGTGCGAATGCCCAACTATACATAATCAAAAGCAGGAGTGGATGTGTTCGGCTCCAAGAAGGGTTGAATGTCTGACCATAGTTTGTAAAAAGCAGGTAAGAAAAGGTTTGACTGCCCGAACATACACCATCAAAAGAGGGAGCGGAGGTGTTCCGCTGTAAGAAGGTGTGAATGTCCGACCATAGTTGGTAAAAAGCGGGTAAGAAAAGGTTAAAATACCCGACTGTACACAATCAATAGCGGGAGCGGAGTTGTTCGGTTACTAAAAGATGTGAAAGTCCGACTATGGTTTGTAAAAAGCGGGTAAGAAAAGGTGCTAATGCCCGACAATATATGATCAAAAGAGGGAGCGGAGGTGTTCGGCTGCAAGAAGGTCTGAATGTCCAACCATAATTTGTAAAAACCGGGAAGGAAAGGCTCGAAAGCCCGACTATACACCATCAAAAGCGGGAGCAGAGTGGTTCAGCTGCAAGAAGGTCTGAATGTCCATCAATAATTGCTTTAAAACATGAAAGAAAATTTTCGAATATCATCCGCACATGATCATAAGAAGGAGAGGAGGTGTTCAGCTGCAAGAAGGTGTGAATGTCCACCCATAATTCCTGAAAAATGGGTAAAAAAAGGTGCGAATGCCCAACCATACATTATCAAAAGCAGGTGTGAATGTCAGATCATAACTTGCAAAAAGCTGATGAGAAAGGGTGAGAATGCCCGACTATACACCATCAAATGCGGGAGCGGAGGTGTTCGGCTCTGAGTAGGTGTGAATGTCCGACCATAATTGCTGAAAAATGTGTTAGAAAAGGAAAGAATGTCGGACCATACATCATCAAAAGCGAGAGAGGTGGTGTTCGGCTGCAAAAAGGTGTAAATGTTCGACTAAAGTTTGTAAAAAGCGGGTAAGACATGGTGCGAATGCCTGACAAGGTATGATCAAAAGCAGGAGCGGAGGTGTTCAGCTGCAAGAAGGTCTAAATGTCCATCAATAATTGCTAGAAAACATGAAAGAAAATTTTCGAAAATCAAACCGCACATGATCATAAGTGGGAGCGGAGGTGTTCAGCTGCAAGAAGGTGTGAATGTCCACCCATTATTCCTGACAAATGGGTAAAAAAAAGGTGCGAATGCCCAACCATACATCATCAAAAGCAGGAGTGGATGTGTTCGGCTACAAGAAGGTGTGAACGTCCAACCAAAGTTTGTAAAAAGCAGTTAAGAAAAGGTTTGAATATCCAACCAAACATAATCAAAAGCGGGAGCATAGCTTTTCGACTGCAAGTAGGTGTGAATGTCAGATCATAATTTGCAAAAAGCTGATGAGAAAGGGTGAGAATGTCCGACTGCACACCATCAAATGCGGGAGCGGAGTTGTTCGGCTGTGAGTAGGTGTGAATCTCCGACCGTAATTTCTGAAAAATGTGTTAGAAAAGGTAAGAATGCCGGTCCATACATCATCAAAAGCGAGAGAGGTGGTGTTCGGCTGCAAGTAGGTGTGAATGTCCAGCCATAATTACTCACAAACGGGTAAGAAAAGGTAGTATTGCCAGACCATACATGATCAAAACAGGGAGCGGAGGTGGTTCAGCTGCAAGAAGGTGTGAATGTCTCACTAAAGTTCAAATATATTAACAAAAGCGGGAGGAGAGGTCTTCGGATGAGAGTGGTTGAGAATTTCCAACCATAATCTATAAAATTCGGTGAAAAAAAGGTTTGATAGAACACTAAAAGGTGGAGCGGAAGTGTTGGGCTGCAAGAAGGTGTGAATGTCCGACTATATTTGGTGAAAAGCAGGTGAAGCAAGGTCTGAATGCCCAACCTTACATCATCAAAAGCGAGATCAGAGGTGTTTGGCTGCAAGAAGGCCATAGTTTGCCAAAAGCGGGTAAGCTGCGAATGACCAACTAAATATCAACAAAAGTGGGGGCGGAGGTCTTCGGATGCAACTGGGTGTGAACATCCCACCATACAAGTATGGTGGAGAGGAAGCTGTGAACAGCCGACCATAGTTTGCAAAAAGCGGGTGAGACAAAGTGCGAATGTCCAACCATACATGATCAAAACAGGGAGCGGAGGTGTTTGGCTGTGACAAGGTGTGAATGTCCGACCATAGTTGGTAAAAAGTGGGTAAGAAAAGGTTAAAATACCCGACTGTACACAATCAATAGGGGGAGCGGAGTTGTTCGGCTACAAGAAGGTGTGAAAGTCCGAGCATAGTTTGTAAAAAGCAGTTAAGAAAAGGTTCGAATATCCAACCAAACATAATCAAAAGCGGGAGCAGAGCTGTTCGACTGCAATTAGGTGTGAACGTCCAGCCATAATTACTCACCAAGGGGTAAGAAAAGGTAGTATTGCCAGACCATACATGATCAAAACAGGGAGCTGAGGTGGTTCAGCTGCAAGGTGTGAATGTCTGACTATAGTTTGTAAAAAGCGGGTAAGATAAGGTGCGAATGCCCGACAATGTATAATCAAAAGAGGGAGCAGAGGTTTTCGGCTACACGAAGGTTTGAATGTCCGACCATAGTTTGTAAAAAGCGGGTAAGAAAAGGTTCAAATGCCTGACTATACACCATCAAAAGCGGGAGCGGAGATGTTCCGCTGTAAGACGGTGTGAATGTCCAACCATAGTTGGTAAAAAGCGGGTAAGAAAAGGTTAAAATACCCAACCATACATCATCAAAAGCAGGAGTGGATGTGTTCGGCTACAAGAAGGTGTGAACGTCCAACCAAAGTTTGTAAAAAGCAGTTAAGAAAAGGTTTGAATATCCAACCAAACATAATCAAAAGCGGGAGCATAGCTTTTCGACTGCAAGTAGGTGTGAATGTCAGATCATAATTTGCAAAAAGCTGATGAGAAAGGGTGAGAATGTACGACTGCACACCATCAAATGCGGGAGCGGAGTTGTTCGGCTGTGAGTAGGTGTGAATCTCCGACCGTAATTTCTGAAAAATGTGTTAGAAAAGGTAAGAATGCCGGTCCATACATCATCAAAAGCGAGAGAGGTGGTGTTTGGCTGCAAGTAGGTGTGAATGTCCAGCCATAATTACTCACAAACGGGTAAGAAAAGGTAGTATTGCCAGACCATACATGATCAAAACAGGGAGCGGAGGTGGTTCAGCTGCAAGAAGGTGTGAATGTCCAACTAAAGTTCAAATGTATTAACAAAAGCGGGAGGAGAGGTCTTCGGATTAGAGTGGTTGAAATTTCCAACCATAATCTATAAAATGCGGTGAAAAAAAAAGGTGTGAAGGAATTAATTTTATAGCAAAATCCGAAATCATGCATAACTCCGCATAAGGAACGTATTGCTCAACCAAAGGGATGCTTCTTTCTCATTCAGGGTAATATGAGGAACTTTATGCTTGATACATTTTAGACATGGATAACTATGAAGGACAAAGCAATTTTAAGTTGGTTTGAGCAAAGCAATTCATTTTATAGGAAAATCCGAAATCGTGCAGGACTCATGAAAGTAAGCTTATTCTCGGATTCCTGATCCTCCAGTGTTGCTCTTTCCTATACTGCAAAATACAGCCTTGTTCTTTGTTGAAATCGATATAGACATTGATAAATATGAAGGACAAAGCAGTTTCCACTTTGTTTGAGTGAAGGAATTAATTTTATAGCAAAATCCCAAATCAAGCAGAACGTATGAAAATAAGCGTGTTTTCGGATTCCTGATCCTTCAGTGTTGCTATTTCTTCTACTGCAAAATACAATGTTGTTCTTTGTTGAAGTCAATCTAGACATTGATAAATATGAAGGACAAAGCAGTTTTAACATAGTTTGAGTAAAGGAATTCATTTTATACATAAAATCCCAAATCATGCAGAACGTATGAAAATAAGCTTATTCTCGGATTCCTGTTCCTTCAAGTGTTGCTCTTTCTACTACTGCAAAATACAATGTTGTTCTTTGTTGAAGTAAATCTAGACATTGATAAATATGAAGGACAAAGCAGTTTTCACTTGGTTTGAGTGAAGGAATTCATTTTATACATAAAATCCCAAATCATGCAGAACGTATGAAAAGAAGCTTATTCTCGGATTCCTGATCCTTCAGTGTTGCTTTTTCTTCTACTGCAAAATACAATGTTGTTCTTTGTTGAAGTCGATCTAGACATTGATAAATATGAAGGACAAAGCAGTTTTAACTATGTTTGAGTGAAGGAATTCATTTTATACATAAAATCCCAAATCATGCAGAACGTATGAAAATAAGCTTATTCTCGGATTACTGATCCTTCAGTGTTGCTCTTTCTTCTACTGCAAAATCCAGTGTTGTTCTTTGTTTAAGTCAATCTAGACATTGATAAATATGAAGGACAAAGCAGTTTTAACATAGTTTGAGTGAAGGCATTCATTTATAGTAAAATCAATAATCGTGCAGAACTCATGAAAATAAGCTTATTCTCGGATTCCTAAAACTTTTGATTTGCTCTTTTTTTTACTGCAAAGTACAATGTTGTTCTTTGTTGAAGTCGATCTAGACATTGATAAATATGAAGGACAAAGCAGTTTTCACTTGGTTTGAGTGAAGGATTTGCAGCTGAAAACCTCCCGCTCCCGCTTTTGATTGTGTATAGTCGGAATTTCGAACCTTTTCTTACCCGGTTTTTAGAAATTATGGTTGGACATTCAGACCTTGCAGCCGAAGACCTCCACTCCCTCTTTTGATCATATATTGTCGGGCATTCGCACCTTGTCTTACCCGCTTTTTACAAACTATAGTCAGACATTCACACCTTGCAGCTGAACCACCTCAGCTCCCTGTTTTGATCATGTATGGTTTGGCAATACTACCTTTTCTTACCCGTTTGTGAGTAATTATGGCTGGACATTCACACCTACTTGCAGTCGAACACCTCCGCTTCCGCTTTTGATGGTATATATTCGGGCATTCGAACATTTTCTTACCAGCTTTTTACCAACTATGGTCGGGGACATTCACACCTTCTTACAGCGGAACACCTCCGCTCCCTCTTTTGATGGTGTATGTTTGGGCATTCGAACCTTTTCTTACCCGCTTTTTACAAACTATGCTCGGACATTCAAACCTTCTTGTAGCCGAAAACATCCACTCCTGCTTTTGATGATGTATGGTTGGGCATTCAAACCTACTTGTTGCCCGCTTTTCATTAATTTTGGGTGGACATTCACACCTTGTCACAGCCAAACACCTCCGCTCCCTGTTTTGATCATGTATGGTTGGACATTCGCACCTTTTCTCACCCGCTTTTTGCCAACTATGGTCGGCTGTTCACAGCTTCCTCTCCACCATACTTGTATGGTGGGATATTCACACCCACTTGCATCCGAAGACCTTTTGTTGATATTTAGTCGGTCATTCGCAGCTTACCCGCTTTTGGCAAACTATGGCCTTCATGCAGCCAAACACCTCTGATCTCGCTTTTGATGATGTAAGGTTGGGCATTCAGACCTTGCTTCACCTGCTTTTCACCAAATATAGTCGGACATTCACACCTTCTTGCAGCCGAACACTTCCGCTCCACCTTTTAGTGTTCTATCAAACCTTTTTTTCACCGAATTTTATAGATTATGGTTGGAAATTCTCAACCACTCTCATCCGAAGACCTCTCCTCCCGCTTTTGTTAATATATTTGAACTTTAGTGAGACATTCACACCTTCTTGCAGCTGAACCACCTCCGCTCCCTGTTTTGATCATGTATGGTCTGGCAATACTACCTTTTCTTACCCGTTTGTGAGTAATTATGGCTGGACATTCACACCTACTTGCAGCCGAACACCACCTCTCTCGCTTTTGATGATGTATGGACCGGCATTCTTACCTTTTCTAACACATTTTTCAGAAATTACGGTCGGAGATTCACACTTACTCACAGCCGAACAACTCCGCTCCCGCATTTGATGGTGTATAGTCGGGCATTCTCACCCTTTCTCATCAGCTTTTTGCAAATTATGATCTGACATTCACACCTGCTTTTGATAATGTATGGTTTGGCATTCGCACCTTTTCTTACCCATTTTTCAGTAATTATGGGTGGACATTCACACCTTCTTGCAGCTGAACACCTCCTCTCCCGCTATTGATTGTGTACAGTCGGGTATTTTAACCTTTTCTTACCCGCTTTTTACCAAATATGGTCGGACATTCACACCGTCTTACAGCGGAACACCTCTGCTCCCGCTTTTGATGGTGTATAGTCAGGCATTTGAACCTTTTATTACCCGCTTTTTACAAACTATGGTCGGACATTCAAACCTTCTTGTAGCCGAAAACCTCCGCTCCCTCTTTTGATTATACATTGTTGGGCATTCGAACCTTATTTACAAACTATAGTCAGACATTCACACCTTGCAGCTGAGCCACCTCAGCTCCCTGTTTTGATAGTGTATGTTCGGGCATTCGAACCTATTTGATATTCGAAAATTTTCGCACCTTATCTTACCCGCTTTTTACAAACTATAGTCAGACATTCACACCTTGCAGCTGAACCACCTCCGCTCCCTGTTTTGATCATGTATGGTCTGTTAATACTACCTTTTCTTACCCGTTTGTGAGTAATTAATCCCAAAATATTGAGCATAAAATAAGTCTTTATGCTGATGATGTATTACTTTTCCTTCAGAACTCACAGACGTCTCTCAGTCACACGATCACACTCATAAATAAATTCTCAGCACTTTCTGACTACTCTATCAACTGGTCTAAGACCACAGTTCTGCCCATTAACTGTAGGGTCCATAATATACCTGCGATCACTTTACAGTCAGGAAATATTAGATATTTAGGCATAAACATTTCCTCCAGGCTCTCAGAGCTAACAAAGCTAAATTATGTGCAATTATTAAAGACAGTAGAGGACGATCTCTCGTTGGAAGTCCTTACCTATATCACTCATGGGGAGAGTTACATCCATTAAAATGATGATACTACCAAAAGTTAACTATTTGTTCTCAATGATCCCCATAAAACCATCTGCTACTTGGTTTAAGTCACTAGATTCATGCATCTCCAAATTTCTGTGGAAAAACAAACCACCACGTATTAGTTTAAAAACCCTACAGAAGACCAAGGACAGTGGTGGATTAGATTTACCTCATCTTCAGCACTATTCCTTAGACAATATGTTACAATATATATCAAAATGGTTTAAACCTTGTTGTTGTCACAGTTCCCAGAGACGTTTTAATCGTTGAGGATTCTATATTCACCCCCTCATTAGAGGCACGTAATGCAGATTGATGACACTGAATCTTCTTCTCTGTTCATTGCTGGCATCATTCCCAGCATCGTAAGTGTTCGTGGCATTGTTAGCCTCTTCTTCTGGATCTTGATATCGAGAATCCTTTTGTATTTCTGGTTTGTCAGTCCTCTGTCTTCGTTCACCGGAGTCTTTGTCTTTTTGTCCTTGAGTTTGGTGATTTTTTCTTCTTTTGATGCCTTGACACAATGTGACAGGTGATACCACGTGGGAGATCCTGTAACTTGGATTGCTGTCCCTGTGCTGCGAAATGGCTGTGCTGCTCAAATGGTCTCTCCTTCATCATGGTTACATGCTGCCATTCCGACATCTCGCCATTCCGACATGGGTCTCCAATTGTCAGAATGGCGACACTTAATTTTTTATCAAACGTCCCACCATTCCGACACTTTTTTCTTCCTATGGTCGGAATGGCGGTATGTTTTTTGTTTTTTTTAACATACCGCCATTCCGACAGTTCCTTTTAATAGCCTATTTTTTACCCAAAACATTTTGCACTAATGATATGATATGTTTGGCGCACAAGCTTTGCACATGCAGAGGCCACAGCCTCGCAAACAAACTTTAATAATCTATTATCAAAATCCCCTGAATTTCAAATATAAAAATACAGATATTAATGTAACTCTGGCGAGACTGAAACTGATTAAGCAGAAATACAGTGTCAGTGAGCTGTCACAGCAGCCAGCTGGAGCGGAGCTCTCCACAGAGCCCATGCGTCTTTTGCACGCTGTCATCATATGCAAAAGTAATAATTGCAATTACAGATATCACGGCTACTGCACAGGACACAGTTGCGAGCACTCTGCCTTGCCTTGCCAATAGGAGAAGATAGAAATGACAGCATAGAACGTATAAAACACAACAAAATGCAGTAAAAACGTTTATTCATGTTATTCACGTGATTTATGAGTACTCACTCCAATTTTGGGAAGCGCGGATGGGTTTTGCGCATTTGGCACAAACACACAGCACAAAGCAACGGTTGTAGCTTTATACAGCCTGTTGATATCTTAAGGACCTAACTGGTCACACCTGGGAGTAAATGTCATGTAGAGATTGTTTTTACATGACATTACAGCTGAACATATAGCTTTCATCCACAAACCAACGTGGGAGAGCCCGAAGACGCATGTGCCAGACGCACATAGGCATGCGTAAAACCAATTTTGACCACTTCATACTGTTTATTTGCTTTCTTTTAGTTAACTTTCGTTTCTTTTGGATTCTTGTGCGTGTTATGGAGCCGTTTTGGTCCATGTTTGTAAGCCTTTTTTTCCTGGATTAAATTTTCGGAAGTTGAAACAAGTGGCATTGGAGTGTGTGATTGAAAACCACCGCGGACTGCTTCTCCTCCTCCAGTTGCCGAGACTTTGTGTTTTTAATAACGCTTGTCTATAAACATGTTAAACATATAAATTGCATGAACAGAAAGAAGGGACTCACCTGTTGAGTAACACACATTTCCTTATACGGAAAGCCTTGTCGGAATGGTGGGACATTTGAACGTCAGAATAGCGGGATGTCGCAATGGTGGGATGTCGGAATGGTGGGACGTTTGCATGTCGGAATGGTGGTATGTCTGAATGGTGGTATGTCGGAATGGTGGGATGTCGGAATAGCGGGATGTCGGAATGGCGGGATTTCGGAATGGGTGTTGCCACCCCCTTCATCATATACACAGTTATTTATACATCACCTTCCACCATGAAGCGTTGTCCCTTTTTGTTTCTCTCTTTGTTCTTAAAATGCTGTTATGCATGTCTAAACCAATCCATTAAATTAGATCATTTTGGCAGTAAAGCGATCTACAATGTGCTTGGTCGCAAAGCTGCTCATCTGTGGTAAACAGCTCTTCAGAAAGGCATTCTTCAATTGATTTCACTAATTCTATGTAATAATTTTGTGATTTCCTACAAAACTACACTTCTTCTCCCATCTGTCTGAGTATTTAATATTGTCTGGGTCCCGTTAAAACATGTATTTTTCCCATCTAATTCCTTGTTTGCTTTAAAACAAGTATTCCCCATTTTCTATCCCTTCAGTAGCCAACCAGTTTGTATGGAGTACACTGGAGCAACTTGACTGATCAGTAAAACACTGCTTTTGTTGTCACCGCAAGGCTTCCCCCGTCGGTTGTTTCACTGAGACACTACTGAGTAACTATAACTCAACACAGTTTATACACATAACATTCATATACATACTAACAAACAAACAAACAATTATTTATCGCAATTTTCTCATCTCTGTTTGAACGTACACCCAGGTAAATATTCCTGTAGTCTTCTCATACCGACTATGGACCCATTCATTGTTTAACTTCACTGTTTTGCAAATCCTAATTGAATATTACACATTGACATTGAACTTTACTTGATAAGCAGGTCTTCATTGCATTCAGCAGCCTATATGTGAGCATCTATGTGTAAGCTGTTCTTCTTTGCATTTATCAGCAGCAAGCAATTCTTCATTGCACATGCATATGAAAATAGTAAAACAATTCCAATGCGTTAGCGAAACCTTCTATATCAGGAGTGTCCATCATGATGCTGGGAATAGAACCTCTTTCCCAGAATAGTTCAACCTTCATTACTCAACTGATCATAACTCCGCAATGAGCACATTTCAAAGTATCATTCCTCTACATGTATTCAAAAATCTATGTGTAAATGTTTAATATTTCTTATATTTGTTGATGTCATTCTGTGTGCATGTGGCCTAAACCCAATCTCTGTGTGGCAATTTTAATTTAAACAAGTTGAACTCTGCCTCTGATCATTTAAAAAAGGTGTGTACCAATATCAACCTTTCTCAGGTAATTACTGATCCTACAAAACCAAAGAGATCCTTCAAGGTTGTCCCTGATTGGCTCAATCTTAACAAATCAAAGGTAGAATATCCGCAGTATCTGAACTTGGTGTTAGTTATCACTGCTCAATAGCCTGTATCAGAATTGCAAAAATGAAAACATTAGGTCCACGCTTGGTATCCAGATCCTGAAACATCTCCATGAGCAGGCTTTTTTTTAACTGATCTGTTGAATAGTTATATGACACTGTTAAAATCTCAGATGAAGATCTAGCACTTGACCATTTTTGTAAATCTTCTAATTCCATAGTTGATAAACATGCCCCTTTTAAAAAGTATAGAACTTAGAACAGGTCTAGTCCCTGACTTTCGGCAGAACTGTCTTCTTTACTTTTTTTTTTTTTTCCCCTTGTCCTGTTCAGCATTATGTCAGAAGAATTGTAGTCTGAATACCTTTGATGCCAAACAGATTTGCTTTGCCAAGGGAAGTTTTATAAATGTAAAGCTCCCCTTGATGCCCATTTATTTATTTCTGTTTACAATATATGACATGAACTGAACTGAACCGGACCGGGGGACAAGGAAAGAAGAAGAGGAAAGAAGAGGAAACAGAACAAAAATAGAAACAAAAACCAGACAACCAGCTGCTACACCTGGCCTCTGAGGGGAATCCAGCCTTAGCGCCACCAGGAGCACCTGAAAGCAGACAAGCAGAGAAAAAACAAACACACAAACAAACAAAAACAAGCACAAGAAGCGGCAATCGCATACAACACAGCTGTGGATATAGATGACCTGAGACGACATGATAATACATCAACTGCTTAGTGACCATGCTACTGGACTAATGAATGTGTGTGTGTGTGTGTGAGAACATGCAACACCCATGGCACAGGACCTACATGATAACCGTGCTTAGTTATGAGTGTATAAGCGTACAGGGCCACAATCCACAGCCCCCCCTCCAAGCAATCAGAAGCAGGCAGAGAGGGCCACAAGACCCAGGCCACCAGCAGCCCCCACAGAGCACAGAACCCAGGCAGCCCACCGCAGGGGCAACCACGCATTCACCCAGAAGACTGCAGAGGAAGCCCCCGGAAAGAGCCCCCATAAGCATAGGGCAGAGGCACTCCGGGAACCAGGGGTAACAGCCCACCGACCCCGCCAGGCCCCAGCCGCCCAGACATGGGCCGTGCACTGGACCTGGGCCCCAGGAGCCCGAGCGCCCCCAAACCCCCCGGCAGAGGCCCCACCCAATACCCAGGAGGGCCAAGCGCCCCAGACAGCCACAAAGTGGGTCAGCGCCTGCCCCAGCGCCCCTGGCCAAGTGCCCTGGGAGTCAAGACGTGCCCACAGGTGGGTGAAGTCGCGAGCAGTGGGGAGAGGCAACGCTGATGCCCCATCAGGAGAAACACAGGCAGGCCAGGCGACAGCAAGTCCCAGATCCAGGCCCAATCATTACCACACACACTTTCACGTCCCATACATCCACACATCCACACATCCTACCTCCCTCGACTCTGCTGGGGTGTAGTGCAGCGGGCACACCAGGAGGCCAGCAACCCCCCAGCCACCACAGACCCCGAACCAGCAGAACAATTAATTAATCCTCCTGGCCCCTCCTGCCCCGAGCAGACACCAGGGGTGTGCGAAGAAGACCCCTCCCCTCACCCTTCTGGCTCTTCAATATTTTCTAATAGTGAGCAATTAAAATTGAGGGGCAGCCAAACTTGTAGAACTGGGAGCGCGGCACTCTAGGCAGCCTACATACCCAAAGAGCCCCGCCCACCAGATGCCACTCAGTGTAACCACCCCCCAAGACCTAATGTGTGTGTGTGAGTGTGTTTGATAAGTAGTAATGTCTAAGGTGTAATTAAAACAGGGGCAGGGAACTGCAGAGTGCAACCAAAGGGGACCACCTACGTGGCCCCATCCACTACACCCCACCGAACACACACGCCCCCAAAACCCTTCATGTGTGAGTGTGTGCTGTGTACAGGAGCCAGAAGGGAGAGGGGTATGGGGATATATACCGGGGGAGCTACTCTCCCCCAGAGAGGGCAGCCAGGGACTGGCTGCAATAGGCATCCCCGCTACCTGGGAGCCAACAATGGGCAGGAGGGCCTGATGTCCACCAGGCTCGAGGCTGCAGCGACCATATTCTGGGAGCTACTGTACCCCCAGAAGGTACCCATCCCGCCCCACCCTACTCAACCCAACCCCACCCAGGAGGACCTCTACAAAAAACAAACAAACAACATCAAAAAACAAACAAACAAACCACCCGGTCACACCAGTCGCAGCAGCCCGGGCCTGAGACCCACCATCACCCAGCAACCCACCACTATGTGATAAAACTAATCAGAGGGGACCAGAGAGAATGAAATTCAGCCAACTGATGTTTTGAGGAGGCAGACATTGTTTCCATGCTAATATAATCTAAAAGAAAATTTCTAAACTGGTTAATACACAGATTGTTCTTCGCTTTCCAGTTCATGAGAATAGTTTTCTTTGCGATACATAACACTGTGACAACCATGTGTGCTGAGTTAATTTCCATGTTGATGTTGTCTAAGTCACCCAGTATGCACAGTGTGGGGCATGCAGGGATGCTACACTTTAGCCATGTTGATAGGTCCTCACAGACTTCAAGCCAGAACTTCTGGACAGGCGCAGAAAAACCACAAAGCGTGTGCATAATCATCAGGTGTGTTATCTGTGCAATGTGAGCAGATGTTTGAGTGTGTTAGACCCATCCTGAACATCCTTTGTCCTGTATAGTGTGTTCTATGAAGGATTTTGTATTGTATGAGCTGTAAATTAGGATTTCAAGTCTTTATGAAGGTGTTCAAACATATTTGTGGTTAGAAGCTATGACCAGAACTGATGGATAAATCTGCCTCCCATTTTGAGGATGGAAGAGACATTGTGTCATCTATCTTAGACAATAATTTATATATTTTTGATAGTAGTTTTGGGGTACAGATGCTTAGAAATTCTGCTACCCTAGTCGGGGGTTGTAAGTCTGGTTGGTGGAGGATATATCCATCCATCCATCCATCATCTGCCGCTTATCCGGGGGTCGGGTCGCGGGGGCAGCAGCTTGAGCAGAGAAACCCAGACGTCTCTGTCCCCGGCCACTTCCTCCAGCTCTTCCGGGGGGACCCCGAGGCGTTCCCAGGCCAGCCGAGAGACATAGTCTCTCCAACGTGTCCTGGGTCTCCCCCGGGGTCTCCTCCCAGTGGGACATGCCCGGAACACCTCCCCAGGGAGGCGCCCAGGGGGCATCCTAACCAGATGCCCGAGCCACCTCATCTGACTCCTCTCAATGCGGAGGAGCAGCGGTTCTACTCCGAGCCCCTCCCAGATGACTGAGCTTCTCACCCTATCTCTAAGGGAGAGCCCAGACACCCTGCGGAGGAAACCCATTTCGGCCGCTTGTATTCGCGATCTTGTTCTTTCGGTCACTACCCACAACTCGTGACCATAGGTGAGGATGGGAACGTAGATTGACCAGTAAGTAGAGAGCTTTGCCTTCTGGCTCAGCTCCCTCTTCACAACGACGGGTCGGTGCAGAGCCTGCAACACTGCAGGCGCCGCACCGATCCGCCCGTCAATCTCCCGCTCCATTCGTCCGTCACTCGTGAACAAGACCCCGAGATACTTGAACTCCTCCTCTTGGGGAAGGATCTCATTCCCGACCCGGAGAGAGCATTCCACCCTTTTCCGGCTGAGAACCATAGTCTCGGATTTGGAGGTGCTGATTCTCATCCCAGCCGCTTCACACTCGGCTGCGAATCACTCCAGTGAGAGCTGAAGGTCACGGCCTGACGACGCTAACAGAACCACATCATCTGCAAAAAGCAGAGACCCGATTCTGAGGTCGCCAAATGGGACACCCTCAACGCCCTGGCTCCGCCTAGAAATTCTGTCCATAAAAGTTAGGAACAGAATCGGTGACAAAGGGCAGCCCTGACGGAGTCCAACTCTCACCGGAAACGTATCCGACTTACTGCCGGCAATGCGGACCAAACTCTGGCACCGGTCATACAGAGACCGAACGGCCCCTATCAAGGGGTCCGGCACTCCATATTCCCGGAGCACCCCCCACAGGACTCCACAAGGGACACGGTCGAACGCTTTCTCCAAGTCCACAAAACACATGTAGACTGGTTGGGCGAACTCCCATGCACCCTCCAGGATCCTGCCGAGGGTATAGAGGGGGACCACCACCCCAATCTGCCAGTCCAGAGGCACTGTCCCCGATGTCCACGCGATACTGCAGAGGCGTGTCAGCCAAGACAGCCCTACAACATCCAGAGCCTTGAGAAACTCAGGTCGGACCTCATCCACCCCCGGGGCCTTGCCACCGAGGAGCTTTTTAACCACCTCGGCAACCTCAGCCCCAGAAATGGGAGGCCCCGTCTCCGAGCTCTCCGACTCTGCCTCTTCCGAGCACGTGTTGGTAGGATTGAGGAGTTCCTCGAAGTACTCCCCCCACCGACTCACAACATCCCTAGTTGAGGTCAGCAAAGCCCCGTCCCCACTGTAAACAGTGTTGACTGTGAGCCGCTTCCCCCCCCCTGAGACGCCGGATGGTGGACCAGAATCTTTTCGAGGCCGTCCGGAAATCGTTCTCCATGGTCTCACCGAACTCCTCCCAGGCCCGAGTTTTTGCCTCAGCAACCGCCGAAGCCGCGGCCCGTCTGTACCTATCAGCTTCTTCCAGGGTCCCACTGGCCAAAAAGGCCCGATAGGACTCCTTCTTCAGCTTGACGGCTTCCCTCACCACTGGTGTCCACCAGCAGGTTCGAGGGTTGCCGCCACGACAGGCACCGACCACCTTACGGCCACAACTCCGACCAGCTGCCTCGGCAATGGAGTCACGGAACGTGACCCATTCGGACTCAATGTCCCCCACCTCAAATATGGTTGAAGCTCTGCCGGAGGTGGGAGTTAAAGCTCCTTCTGACGGGGGATTCTGACAAACGCTCCCAGCAGACCCTCACAATACGTTTGGGCCTACCAGGTCTGATCGGCATTCTCCCCCACCAGCGGAGCCAACTCACCACCAGGTGGTGATCAATTGACAGCTCCGCCCCTCTCTTCACCCGAGTGTCCAGGACATACGGCCGCAAGTCCGATGATACAACCACAAAGTCGATCATCGAACTGCGGCCAAGGGTGTCCTTGTGCCAAGTGCACATATGGACACCCTTATGCCTGAACATGGTGTTCGTTATGGACAGTCTATGACTGGCACAGAAGTCCAACAACATAACACCACTCTGATTCAGATCGGGGGGGCCGTTCCTCCCAATCACACCCCTCCAGGTCTCACTGTCATTGCCCTCGTGAGCATTGAAGTCCCCCAGCAGAATGAGGGAGTCTCCAGTAGGAGCATTCTCCAGTGCCTCCCCCAGAGACTCCAAAAAGGGTAGGTACTCTGAACTGCTGTTTGGCGCATAGGCACAAACAACAGTCAGGACTCGTCCCCCCACCCAAAGGCGGAGGGAGGCTACCCTCTCGTTCACTGGGGTAAACCCCAATGTACTGGCACACAGCCGGGGGGCAATAAGTATGCCCACACCTGCTCTGCGCCTCTCACCACGGGCAACTCCAGAGTGGAAGAGAGTCCAACCCCTCTCAAGAGTACTGGTTCCAGATCCCAAGCCGTGCGTCGAGGTGAGTCCGACTATATCTAACGGTCTGATGAAGTTTCAACAATAAACAACAAACTTTGTATTATGAGAAAGAACCAGAATCATTCTTCAGGAATCCGAAAATAAGCTCTATTTTACGAGTTATGCACGAATTCGGATTCTCCTATAAAACGAATTCCTTAACTCAAACCATGTTAAGACTGCTTTGTCCTTCATATTTATTCATGTCTAATCAAGTTTCAATGATAAACAACGTTGTACTTTGTAGAATGAGAAAGAACTTCTTCAGCAATAAGCATCTCTCGACAAATGACGAAATACAGATTTTGCTATAAAATTAATTGCTATCAGCCTGACTTAAAACTGTTTGTCTTCCTTATTTATCCACTTCAAATCAAGTTTCAACAATTAAAAAAATTTTGTAGTTTGAGAAAGAACAACTTAATCTTGAACAATCAGTATAAAAAGAGGGTAAGCAAAGGTGCGAATGTCAAACCATACATGATCAAAACAGGGAGCGGAGGTGTTTGGCTGAGACAAGGTGTGAATGTCCACCCATAATTAATGAAAAGCGGGCAACAAGTAGGTTCGAATGCCCAACCATACATCATCAAAAGCAGGAGTGGATATGTTCGGCTACAAGAAGGTTTGAACGTCTGACCATAGTTTGTAAAAAGCGGGTAAGAAAAGGTTCGAATGCCCGAACATACACCATCAAAGGAGGGAGCGGAGGTGTTCCGCTGTAAGAAGGTGTGAATGTCCGACCATAGTTGGTAAAAAACGGGTAAGAAAAGGTTAAAATACCCGACTGTACACAATCAGTAGCGGGTGCGGAGTTGTTCGGCTACTAAAAGGTGTGAAAGTCCGACCATGGTTTGTAAAAAGCGGGTAAGAAAAGGTGCGAATGCCCGAAAATGTATGATCAAAAGAGGGAGCGGAGGTGTTTGGCTGCAAGAAGGTGTGAATGTACACCCATAATTACTGAAAAATGGGTAAGAAAAGGTGCGAATGCCCAACTATACATAATCAAAAGCAGGAGTGGATGTGTTCGGCTCCAAGAAGGGTTGAATGTCTGACCATAGTTTGTAAAAAGCAGGTAAGAAAAGGTTTGACTGCCCGAACATACACCATCAAAAGAGGGAGCGGAGGTGTTCCGCTGTAAGAAGGTGTGAATGTCCGACCATAGTTGGTAAAAAGCGGGTAAGAAAAGGTTAAAATACCCGACTGTACACAATCAATAGCGGGAGCGGAGTTGTTCGGCTACTAAAAGATGTGAAAGTCCGACTATGGTTTGTAAAAAGCGGGTAAGAAAAGGTGCTAATGCCCGACAATGTATGATCAAAAGAGGGAGCGGAGGTGTTCGGCTGCAAGAAGGTCTGAATGTCCAACCATAATTTGTAAAAACCGGGAAGGAAAGGCTCGAAAGCCCGACTATACACCATCAAAAGCGGGAGCAGAGTGGTTCAGCTGCAAGAAGGTCTGAATGTCCATCAATAATTGCTTTAAAACATGAAAGAAAATTTTCGAATATCATCCGCACATGATCATAAGAAGGAGAGGAGGTGTTCAGCTGCAAGAAGGTGTGAATGTCCACCCATAATTCCTGAAAAATGGGTAAAAAAAGATGCGAATGCCCAACCATACATTATCAAAAGCAGGTGTGAATGTCAGATCATAACTTGCAAAAAGCTGATGAGAAAGGGTGAGAATGCCCGACTATACACCATCAAATGCGGGAGCGGAGGTGTTCGGCTCTGAGTAGGTGTGAATGTCCGACCATAATTGCTGAAAAATGTGTTAGAAAAGGAAAGAATGCCGGACCATACATCATCAAAAGCGAGAGAGGTGGTGTTCGGCTGCAAAAAGGTGTAAATGTTCGACTAAAGTTTGTAAAAAGCGGGTAAGACATGGTGCGAATGCCTGACAAGGTATGATCAAAAGCAGGAGCGGAGGTGTTCAGCTGCAAGAAGGTCTAAATGTCCATCAATAATTGCTAGAAAACATGAAAGAAAATTTTCGAAAATCAAACCGCACATGATCATAAGTGGGAGCGGAGGTGTTCAGCTGCAAGAAGGTGTGAATGTCCACCCATTATTCCTGACAAATGGGTAAAAAAAAGGTGCGAATGCCCAACCATACATCATCAAAAGCAGGAGTGGATGTGTTCGGCTACAAGAAGGTGTGAACGTCCAACCAAAGTTTGTAAAAAGCAGTTAAGAAAAGGTTTGAATATCCAACCAAACATAATCAAAAGCGGGAGCATAGCTTTTCGACTGCAAGTAGGTGTGAATGTCAGATCATAATTTGCAAAAAGCTGATGAGAAAGGGTGAGAATGTCCGACTGCACACCATCAAATGCGGGAGCGGAGTTTTTCGGCTGTGAGTAGGTGTGAATCTCCGACCGTAATTTCTGAAAAATGTGTTAGAAAAGGTAAGAATGCCGGTCCATACATCATCAAAAGCGAGAGAGGTGGTGTTCGGCTGCAAGTAGGTGTGAATGTCCAGCCATAATTACTCACAAACGGGTAAGAAAAGGTAGTATTGCCAGACCATACATGATCAAAACAGGGAGCGGAGGTGGTTCAGCTGCAAGAAGGTGTGAATGTCTCACTAAAGTTCAAATATATTAACAAAAGCGGGAGGAGAGGTCTTCGGATGAGAGTGGTTGAGAATTTCCAACCATAATCTATAAAATTCGGTGAAAAAAAGGTTTGATAGAACACTAAAAGGTGGAGCGGAAGTGTTCGGCTGCAAGAAGGTGTGAATGTCCGACTATATTTGGTGAAAAGCAGGTGAAGCAAGGTCTGAATGCCCAACCTTACATTATCAAAAGCGAGATCAGAGGTGTTTGGCTGCAAGAAGGCCATAGTTTGCCAAAAGCGGGTAAGCTGCGAATGACCAACTAAATATCAACAAAAGTGGGGGCGGAGGTCTTCGGATGCAACTGGGTGTGAACATCCCACCATACAAGTATGGTGGAGAGGAAGCTGTGAACAGCCGACCATAGTTTGCAAAAAGCGGGTGAGACAAGGTGCGAATGTCCAACCATACATGATCAAAACAGGGAGCGGAGGTGTTTGGCTGTGACAAGGTGTGAATGTCCGACCATAGTTGGTAAAAAGTGGGTAAGAAAAGGTTAAAATACCCGACTGTACACAATCAATAGGGGGAGCGGAGTTGTTCGGCTACAAGAAGGTGTGAAAGTCCGAGCATAGTTTGTAAAAAGCAGTTAAGAAAAGGTTCGAATATCCAACCAAACATAATCAAAAGCGGGAGCAGAGCTGTTCGACTGCAAGTAGGTGTGAATGTCCAGCCATAATTACTCACAAAGGGGTAAGAAAAGGTAGTATTGCCAGACCATACATGATCAAAACAGGGAGCTGAGGTAGTTCAGCTGCAAGGTGTGAATGTCTGACTATAGTTTGTAAAAAGCGGGTAAGATAAGGTGCGAATGCCCGACAATGTATAATCAAAAGAGGGAGCAGAGGTTTTCGGCTACACGAAGGTTTGAATGTCCGACCATAGTTTGTAAAAAGCGGGTAAGAAAAGGTTCAAATGCCTGACTATACACCATCAAAAGCGGGAGCGGAGATGTTCCGCTGTAAGACGGTGTGAATGTCCGACCATAGTTGGTAAAAAGCGGGTAAGAAAAGGTTAAAATACCCAACCATACATCATCAAAAGCAGGAGTGGATGTGTTCGGCTACAAGAAGGTGTGAACGTCCAACCAAAGTTTGTAAAAAGCAGTTAAGAAAAGGTTTGAATATCCAACCAAACATAATCAAAAGCGGGAGCATAGCTTTTCGACTGCAAGTAGGTGTGAATGTCAGATCATAATTTGCAAAAAGCTGATGAGAAAGGGTGAGAATGTCCGACTGCACACCATCAAATGCGGGAGCGGAGTTGTTCGGCTGTGAGTAGGTGTGAATCTCCGACCGTAATTTCTGAAAAATGTGTTAGAAAAGGTAAGAATGCCGGTCCATACATCATCAAAAGCGAGAGAGGTGGTGTTCGGCTGCAAGTAGGTGTGAATGTCCAGCCATAATTACTCACAAACGGGTAAGAAAAGGTAGTATTGCCAGACCATACATGATCAAAACAGGGAGCGGAGGTGGTTCAGCTGCAAGAAGGTGTGAATGTCCAACTAAAGTTCAAATATATTAACAAAAGCGGGAGGAGAGGTCTTCGGATAAGAGTGGTTGAAATTTCCAACCATAATCTATAAAATGCGGTGAAAAAAAAAGGTGTGAAGGAATGAATTTTATAGCAAAATCCGAAATCACGCATAACTCCGCATAAGGAACGTATTGCTCAACCAAAGGGATGCTTCTTTCTCATTCAGGGTAATATGAGGAACTTTATGCTTGATACATTTTAGATATGGATAACTATGAAGGACAAAGCAATTTTAAGTTGGTTTGAGCAAAGCAAATCATTTTATAGGAAAATCCGAAATCGTGCAGGACTCATGAAAGTAAGCTTATTCTCGGATTCCTGATCCTCCAGTGTTGCTCTTTCCTATACTGCAAAATACAGCCTTGTTCTTTGTTGAAATCGATATAGACATTGATAAATATGAAGGACAAAGCAGTTTCCACTTTGTTTGAGTGAAGGAATTAATTTTATAGCAAAATCCCAAATCAAGCAGAACGTATGAAAATAAGCGTGTTTTCGGATTCCTGATCCTTCAGTGTTGCTATTTCTTCTACTGCAAAATACAATGTTGTTCTTTGTTGAAGTAAATCTAGACATTGATAAATATGAAGGACAAAGCAGTTTTAACATAGTTTGAGTAAAGGAATTCATTTTATACATAAAATCCCAAATCATGCAGAACGTATGAAAATAAGCTTATTCTCGGATTCCTGTTCCTTCAAGTGTTGCTCTTTCTACTACTGCAAAATACAATGTTGTTCTTTGTTGAAGTAAATCTAGACATTGATAAATATTAAGGACAAAGCAGTTTTCACTTGGTTTGAGTGAAGGAATTCATTTTATACATAAAATCCCAAATCATGCAGAACGTATGAAAAGAAGCTTATTCTCGGATTCCTGATCCTTCAGTGTTGCTTTTTCTTCTACTGCAAAATACAATGTTGTTCTTTGTTGAAGTCGATCTAGACATTGATAAATATGAAGGACAAAGCAGTTTTAACTTGGTTTGAGTGAAGGAATTCATTTTATACATAAAATCCCAAATCATGCAGAACGTATGAAAATAAGATTATTCTCGGATTACTGATCCTTCAGTGTTGCTCTTTCTTCTACTGCAAAATCCAGTGTTGTTCTTTGTTGAAGTCAATCTAGACATTGATAAATATGAAGGACAAAGCAGTTTTAACATAGTTTGAGTGAAGGCATTCATTTATAGTAAAATCAATAATCGTGCAGAACTCATGAAAATAAGCTTATTCTCGGATTCCTAAAACTTTTGATTTGCTCTTTTTTTACTGCAAAGTACAATGTTGTTCTTTGTTGAAGTCGATCTAGACATTGATAAATATGAAGGACAAAGCAGTTTTCACTTGGTTTGAGTGAAGGATTTGCAGCTGAAAACCTCCCGCTCCCGCTTTTGATTGTGTATAGTCGGAATTTCGAACCTTTTCTTACCCGGTTTTTAGAAATTATGGTTGGACATTCAGACCTTGCAGCCGAAGACCTCCACTCCCTCTTTTGATCATATATTGTCGGGCATTCGCACCTTGTCTTACCCGCTTTTTACAAACTATAGTCAGACATTCACACCTTGCAGCTGAACCACCTCAGCTCCCTGTTTTGATCATGTATGGTTTGGCAATACTACCTTTTCTTACCCGTTTGTGAGTAATTATGGCTGGACATTCACACCTACTTGCAGTCGAACACCTCCGCTTCCGCTTTTGATGGTATATATTCGGGCATTCGAACATTTTCTTACCAGCTTTTTACCAACTATGGTCGGGGACATTCACACCTTCTTACAGCGGAACACCTCCGCTCCCTCTTTTGATGGTGTATGTTTGGGCATTCGAACCTTTTCTTACCCGCTTTTTACAAACTATGCTCGGACATTCAAACCTTCTTGTAGCCGAACACATCCACTCCTGCTTTTGATGATGTATGGTTGGGCATTCAAACCTACTTGTTGCCCGCTTTTCATTAATTTTGGGTGGACATTCACACCTTGTCACAGCCAAACACCTCCGCTCCCTGTTTTGATCATGTATGGTTGGACATTCGCACCTTTTCTCACCCGCTTTTTGCCAACTATGGTCGGCTGTTCACAGCTTCCTCTCCACCATACTTGTATGGTGGGATATTCACACCCACTTGCATCCGAAGACCTTTTGTTGATATTTAGTCGGTCATTCGCAGCTTACCCGCTTTTGGCAAACTATGGCCTTCATGCAGCCAAACACCTCTGATCTCGCTTTTGATGATGTAAGGTTGGGCATTCAGACCTTGCTTCACCTGCTTTTCACCAAATATAGTCGGACATTCACACCTTCTTGCAGCCGAACACTTCCGCTCCACCTTTTAGTGTTCTATCAAACCTTTTTTTCACCGAATTTTATAGATTATGGTTGGAAATTCTCAACCACTCTCATCCGAAGACCTCTCCTCCCGCTTTTGTTAATATATTTGAACTTTAGTGAGACATTCACACCTTCTTGCAGCTGAACCACCTCCGCTCCCTGTTTTGATCATGTATGGTCTGGCAATACTACCTTTTCTTACCCGTTTGTGAGTAATTATGGCTGGACATTCACACCTACTTGCAGCCGAACACCACCTCTCTCTCTTTTGATGATGTATGGACCGGCATTCTTACCTTTTCTAACACATTTTTCAGAAATTACGGTTGGAGATTCACACTTAGTCACAGCCGAACAACTCCGCTCCCGCATTTGATGGTGTATAGTCGGGCATTCTCACCCTTTCTCATCAGCTTTTTGCAAATTATGATCTGACATTCACACCTGCTTTTGATAATGTATGGTTTGGCATTCGCACCTTTTCTTACCCATTTTTCAGTAATTATGGGTGGACATTCACACCTTCTGTCAGCTGAACACCTCCTCTCCCGCTATTGATTGTGTACAGTCGGGTATTTTAACCTTTTCTTACCCGCTTTTTACCAAATATGGTCGGACATTCACACCGTCTTACAGCGGAACACCTCTGCTCCCGCTTTTGATGGTGTATAGTCAGGCATTTGAACCTTTTCTTACCCGCTTTTTACAAACTATGGTCGGACATTCAAACCTTCTTGTAGCCGAAAACCTCCGCTCCCTCTTTTGATTATACATTGTTGGGCATTCGCACCTTATTTACAAACTATAGTCAGACATTCACACCTTGCAGCTGAGCCACCTCAGCTCCCTGTTTTGATAGTGTATGTTCGGGCATTCGAACCTATTTGATATTCGAAAATTTTCGCACCTTATCTTACCCGCTTTTTACAAACTATAGTCAGACATTCACACCTTGCAGCTGAACCACCTCCGCTCCCTGTTTTGATCATGTATGGTCTGGCAATACTACCTTTTCTTACCCGTTTGTGAGTAATTAATCCCAAAATATTGAGCATAAAATAAGTCTTTATGCTGATGATGTATTACTTTTCCTTCAGAACTCACAGACGTCTCTCAGTCACACGATCACACTCATAAATAAATTCTCAGCACTTTCTGACTACTCTATCAACTGGTCTAAGACCACAGTTCTGCCCATTAACTGTAGGGTCCATAATATACCTGCGATCACTTTACAGTCAGGAAATATTAGATATTTAGGCATAAACATTTCCTCCAGGCTCTCAGAGCTAACAAAGCTAAATTATGTGCAATTATTAAAGACAGTAGAGGACGATCTCTCGTTGGAAGTCCTTACCTATATCACTTATGGGGAGAGTTACATCCATTAAAATGATGATACTACCAAAAGTTAACTATTTGTTCTCAATGATCCCCATAAAACCATCTGCTACTTGGTTTAAGTCACTAGATTCATGCATCTCCAAATTTCTGTGGAAAAACAAACCACCACGTATTAGTTTAAAAACCCTACAGAAGACCAAGGACAGTGGTGGATTAGATTTACCTCATTTTCAGCACTATTCCTTAGACAATATGTTACAATATATATCAAAATGGTTTAAACCTTGTTGTTGTCACAGTTCCCAGAGACGTTGTAATCGTTGAGGATTCTATATTCACCCCCTCATTAGAGGCACGTAATGCAGATTGATGACACTGAATCTTCTTCTCTGTTCATTGCTGGCATCATTCCCAGCATCGTAAGTGTTCGTGGCATTGTTAGCCTCTTCTTCTGGATCTTGATATCGAGAATCCTTTTGTATTTCTGGTTTGTCAGTCCTCTGTCTTCGTTCACCGGAGTCTTTGTCTTTTTGTCCTTGAGTTTGGTGATTTTTTCTTCTTTTGATGCCTTGACACAATGTGACAGGTGATACCACGTGGGAGATCCTGTAACTTGGATTGCTGTCCCTGTGCTGCGAAATGGCTGTGCTGCTCAAATGGTCTCTCCTTCATCATGGTTACATGCTGCCATTCCGACATCTCGCCATTCCGACATGGGTCTCCAATTGTCAGAATGGCGACACTTAATTTTTTATCAAACGTCCCACCATTCCGACACTTTTTTCCTCCTATGGTCGGAATGGCGGTATGTTTTTTGTTTTTTTTAACATACCGCCATTCCGACAGTTCCTTTTAATAGCCTATTTTTTACCCAAAACATTTTGCACTAATGATATGATATGTTTGGCGCACAAGCTTTGCACATGCAGAGGCCACAGCCTCGCAAACAAACTTTAATAATCTATTATCAAAATCCCCTGAATTTCAAATATAAAAATACAGATATTAATGTAACTCTGGCGAGACTGAAACTGATTAAGCAGAAATACAGTGTCAGTGAGCTGTCACAGCAGCCAGCTGGAGCGGAGCTCTCCACAGAGCCCATGCGTCTTTTGCACGCTGTCATCATATGCAAAAGTAATAATTGCAATTACAGATATCACGGCTACTGCACAGGACACAGTTGCGAGCACTCTGCCTTGCCTTGCCAATAGGAGAAGATAGAAATGACAGCATAGAACGTATAAAACACAACAAAATGCAGTAAAAACGTTTATTCATGTTATTCACGTGATTTATGAGTACTCACTCCAATTTTGGGAAGCGCGGATGGGTTTTGCGCATTTGGCACAAACACACAGCCGCAACGGTTGTAGCTTTATACAGCCTGTTGATATCTTAAGGACCTAACTGGTCACACCTGGGAGTAAATGTCATGTAGAGATTGTTTTTACATGACATTACAGCTGAACATATAGCTTTCATCCACAAACCAACGTGGGAGAGCCCGAAGACGCATGTGCCAGACGCACATAGGCATGCGTAAAACCAATTTTGACCACTTCATACTGTTTATTTGCTTTCTTTTAGTTAACTTTCGTTTCTTTTGGATTCTTGTGCGTGTTATGGAGCCGTTTTGGTCCATGTTTGTAAGCCTTTTTTTCCTGGATTAAATTTTCGGAAGTTGAAACAAGTGGCATTGGAGTGTGTGATTGAAAACCACCGCGGACTGCTTCTCCTCCTCCAGTTGCCGAGACTTTGTGTTTTTAATAACGCTTGTCTATAAACATGTTAAACATATAAATTGCATGAACAGAAAGAAGGGACTCACCTGTTGAGTAACACACATTTCCTTATACGGAAAGCCTTGTCGGAATGGTGGGACATTTGAACGTCAGAATAGCGGGATGTCGCAATGGTGGGATGTCGGAATGGTGGGACGTTTGCATGTCGGAATGGTGGTATGTCAGAATGGTGGTATGTCGGAATGGTGGGATGTCGGAATAGCGGGATGTCGGAATGGCGGGATTTCGGAATGGGTGTTGCCACCCCCTTCATCATATACACAGTTATTTATACATCACCTTCCACCATGAAGCGTTGTCCCTTTTTGTTTCTCTCTTTGTTCTTAAAATGCTGTTATGCATGTCTAAACCAATCCATTAAATTAGATCATTTTGGCAGTAAAGCGATCTACAATGTGCTTGGTCGCAAAGCTGCTCATCTGTGGTAAACAGCTCTTCAGAAAGGCATTCTTCAATTGATTTCACTAATTCTATGTAATAATTTTGTGATTTCCTACAAAACTACACTTCTTCTCCCATCTGTCTGAGTATTTAATATTGTCTGGGTCCCGTTAAAACATGTATTTTTCCCATCTAATTCCTTGTTTGCTTTCTTCATTGCACATGCATATGAAAATAGTAAAACAATTCCAATGCGTTAGCGAAACCTTCTATATCAGGAGTGTCCATCATGATGCTGGGAATAGAACCTCTTTCCCAGAATAGTTCAACCTTCATTACTCAACTGATCATAACTCCGCAATGAGCACATTTCAAAGTATCATTCCTCTACATATATTCAAAAATCTATGTGTAAATGTTTAATATTTCTTATATTTGTTGATATCATTCTGTGTGCATGTGGCCTAAACCCAATCTCTGTGTGGCAATTTTAATTTAAACAAGTTGAACTCTGCCTCTGATCATTTAAAAAAGGTGTGTACCAATATCAACCTTTCTCAGGTAATTACAGATCCTACAAAACCAAAGAGATCCTTCAAGGTTGTCCCTGATTGGCTCAATCTTAACAAATCAAAGGTAGAAAATCCGCAGTATCTGAACTTGGTGTTAGTTATCACTGCTCAATAGCCTGTATCAGAATTGCAAAAATGAAAACATTAGGTCCACGCTTGGTATCCAGATCCTGAAACATCTCCATGAGCAGGCTTTTTTTTAACTGATCTGTTGAATAGTTATATGACACTGTTAAAATCCCAGATGAAGATCTAGCACTTGACCATTTTTGTAAATCTTCTAATTCCATAGTTGATAAACACGCCCCTTTTAAAAAGTATAGAACTTAGAACAGGTCTATCCCTGGCTTTCGGCAGAACTGTCTTCTTTACTTTTTTTTCCCCTTGTCCTGTTCAGCATTATGTCAGAAGAATTGTAGTCTGAATACCTTTGATGCCAAACAGATTTGTTTTGCCAAGGGAAGTTTTATAAATGTAAAGCTCCCCTTGATGCCCATTTATTTATTTCTGTTTACAATATATGACATGAACTGAACTGAACCGGACCGGGGGACAAGGAAAGAAGAAGAGGAAAGAAGAGGAAACAGAACAAAAATAGAAACAAAAACCAGACAACCAGCTGCTACACCTGTAAAAAACAAAACAGACAACAATCCATGGCCTATGAGGGGAATCCAGCCTTAGCGCCACCAGGAGCACCTGAAAGCAGACAAGCAGAGAAAAAACAAACACACAAACAAACAAAAACAAGCACAAGAAGCGGCAATCGCATACAACACAGCTGTGGATATAGATGACCTGAGACGACATGATAATACATCAACTGCTTAGTGACCATGCTACTGGACTAATGAATGTGTGTGTGTGTGTGTGAGAACATGCAACACCCATGGCACAGGACCTACATGATAACCGTGCTTAGTTATGAGTGTATAAGCGTACAGGGCCACAATCCACAGCCCCCCCCCCAAGCAATCAGAAGCAGGCAGAGAGGGCCACAAGACCCAGGCCACCAGCAGCCCCCACAGAGCACAGAACCCAGGCAGCCCACCGCAGGGGCAACCACGCATCCACCCAGAAGACTGCAGAGGAAGCCCCCGGAAAGAGCCCCCATAAGCATAGGGCAGAGGCACTCCGGGAACCAGGGGCAACAGCCCACCGACCCCGCCAGGCCCCAGCCGCCCAGACATGGGCCGTGCACTGGACCTGGGCCCCAGGAGCCCGAGCGCCCCCAAACCCCCCGGCAGAGGCCCCACCCAATACCCAGGAGGGCCAAGCGCCCCAGACAGCCACAAAGTGGGTCAGCGCCTGCCCCAGCGCCCCTGGCCAAGTGCCCTGGGAGTCAAGACGTGCCCACAGGTGGGTGAAGTCGCGAGCAGTGGGGAGAGGCAACGCTGATGCCCCATCGGGAGAAACACAGGCAGGCCAGGCGACAGCAAGTCCCAGATCCAGGCCCAATCATTACCACACACACTTTCACGTCCCATACATCCACACATCCACACATCCTACCTCCCTCGACTCTGCTGGGGTGTATTGCAGCGGGCACACCAGGAGGCCAGCAACCCCCCAGCCACCACAGACCCCGAACCAGCAGAACAATTAATTAATCCTCCTGGCCCCTCCTGCCCCGAGCAGACACCAGGAAGCAGGGGTGTGCGAAGAAGACCCCTCCCTCACAATACGTTTGGGCCTGCCAGGTCTGAAAAGGTAAGAATGCCGGTCCATACATCATCAAAAGCGGGAGAGCTTGTACACCCTATCTCTAAGGGAGAGCCCAGACACCCTGCGGAGGAAACCCATTTCGGCCGCTTGTATTCGCGATCTTGTTCTTTCGGTCACTACCCACAACTCGTGACCATAGGTGAGGATGGGAACGTAGATTGACCAGTAAGTAGAGAGCTTCGCCTTCTGGCTCAGCTCCCTCTTCACAACGACGGGTCGGTGCAGAGCCTGCAACACTGCAGGCGCCGCACCGATCCGCCCGTCAATCTCCCGCTCCATTCGTCCGTCACTCGTGAACAAGACCCCGAGATACTTGAACTCCTCCTCTTGGGGAAGGATCTCATTCCCGACCCGGAGAGAGCTTCTCAAACTACAAAATTTTTTTAATTGTTGAAACTTGATTTGAAGTGGATAAATAAGGAAGACAAACAGTTTTAAGTCAGGCTGATAGCAATTAATTTTATAGCAAAATCTGTATTTCGTCATTTGTCGAGAGATACTTATTGCTGAAGAAGTTCTTTCTCATTCTACAAAGTACAACGTTGTTTATCATTGAAACTTGATTAGACATGAATAAATATGAAGGACAAAGCAGTCTTAACTTGGTTTGAGTTAAGGAATTCGTTTTATAGGAGAATCCGAATTCGTGCATAACTCGTAAAATAGAGCTTATTTTCGGATTCCTAAAGAATGAGTCTGGTTCTTTCTCATAATACAAAGTTTGTTGTTTATTGTTGAAACTTGATCAGACCGTTAGATATAGTCGGACTCACCTCGACGCACGGCTTGGGATCTGGAACCAGTACTCTTGAGAGGGGTTGGACTCTCTTCCACTCTGGAGTTGCCCGTGGTGAGAGGCGCAGAGCAGGTGTGGGCATACTTATTGCCCCCCGGCTGTGTGCCAGTACATTGGGGTTTACCCCAGTGAACGAGAGGGTAGCCTCCCTCCGCCTTGGGTGGGGTGACGAGTCCTGACTGTTGTTTGTGCCTATGCGCCAAACAGCAGTTCAGAGTACCTACCCTTTTTGGAGTCTCTGGGGGAGGCACTGGAGAATGCTCCTACCGGAGACTCCCTCATTCTGCTGGGGGACTTCAATGCTCACGTGGGTAATGACAGTGAGACCTGGAGGGGTGTGATTGGGAGGAACAGCCCCCCCGATCTGAATCAGAGTGGTGTTATGTTGTTGGACTTCTGTGCCAGTCATAGACTGTCCATAACGAACACCATGTTCAGGCATAAGGGTGTCCATATGTGCACTTGGCACCAGGACACCCTTGGCCGCAGTTCGATGATCGACTTTGTGGTTGTATCATCGGACTTGCGGCCGTATGTCCTGGACACTCGGGTGAAGAGAGGGGCGGAGCTGTCAACTGATCACCACCTGGTGGTGAGTTGGCTCCGCTGGTGGGGGAGGATGCCGATCAGACCTGGCAGGCCCAAACGTATTGTGGCCCCAGCCGAGGCAGCTGGTCGGAGTTGTGGCCGTAAGGTGGTCGGTGCCTGTCGTGGCGGCAACCCTCGAACCTGCTGGTGGACACCAGTGGTGAGGGAAGCCGTCAAGCTGAAGAAGGAGTCCTATCGGGCCTTTTTGGCCAGTGGGACCCTGGTAGAAGCTGATATGTACCGACGGGCCAGACGGGCCGCGGCTTTGGCGGTTGCTGAGGCAAAAACTCGGGCCTGGGAGGAGTTCGGTGAGACCATGGAGAACGATTTCCGGACGGCCTCGAAAAGATTCTGGTCCACCATCCGGCGTCTCAGGGGGGGGAAGCGGCTCACAGTCAACACTGTTTACAGTGCGGACGGGGCTTTGTTGACCTCAACTAGGGATGTTGTGAGTCGGTGGGGGGAGTACTTCGAGGAACTCCTCAATCCTACCAACACGTGCTCGGAAGAGGCAGAGTCGGAGAGCTCGGAGACGGGGCCTCCCATTTCTGGGGCTGAGGTTGCCGAGGTGGTTAAAAAGTTCCTCGGTGGCAAGGCCCCGGGGGTGGATGAGGTCCGTCCTGAGTTTCTCAAGGCTCTGGATGTTGTAGGGCTGTCTTGGCTGACACGCCTCTGCAGTATCGCGTGGACATCGGGGACAGTGCCTCTGGACTGGCAGATTGGGGTGGTGGTCCCCCTCTTTAAAAAGGGGGACCGGAGGGTGTGTTCCAACTATAGGGGTATCACACTCCTCAGCCTCCCTGGTAAGGTCTATTCGGGGGTATTGGAGAGGAGGATCCGTCGGATAATCGAGCCTCGGATTCAGGAGATGCAGTGTGGCTTTCGTCCTGGCCGTGGAACAGTGGACCAGCTCTATACCCTCGGCAGGATCCTGGAGGGTGCATGGGAGTTCGCCCAACCAGTCTACATGTGTTTTGTGGACTTGGAGAAAGCGTTCGACCGTGTCCCTCGTGGAGTCCTGTGGGGGGTGCTCCAGGAATATGGAGTGCCGGACCCCTTGATAGGGGCCGTTCGGTCTCTGTATGACCGGTGCCAGAGTTTGGTCCGCATTGCCGGCAGTAAGTCGGATACGTTTCCGGTGAGAGTTGGACTCCGTCAGGGCTGCCCTTTGTCACCGATTCTGTTCCTAACTTTTATGGACAGAATTTCTAGGCGGAGCCAGGGCGTTGAGGGTGTCCCATTTGGCGACCTCAGAATCGGGTCTCTGCTTTTTGCAGATGATGTGGTTCTGTTAGCGTCGTCAGGCCGTGACCTTCAGCTCTCACTGGAGTGATTCGCAGCCGAGTGTGAAGCGGCTGGGATGAGAATCAGCACCTCCAAATCCGAGACTATGGTTCTCAGCCGGAAAAGGGTGGAATGCTCTCTCCGGGTCGGGAATGAGATCCTTCCCCAAGAGGAGGAGTTCAAGTATCTCGGGGTCTTGTTCACGAGTGACGGACGAATGGAGCGGGAGATTGACGGGCGGATCGGTGCGGCGCGTGCAGTGTTGCAGGCTCTGCACCGACCCGTCGTTGTGAAGAGGGAGCTGAGCCAGAAGGCGAAGCTCTCTACTTACTGGTCAATCTACGTTCCCATCCTCACCTATGGTCACGAGTTGTGGGTAGTGACCGAAAGAACAAGATCGCGAATACAAGCGGCCAAAATGGGTTTCCTCCGCAGGGTGTCTGTGCTCTCCCTTAGAGATAGGGTGAGAAGCTCAGTCATCCGGGAGGGGCTCGGAGTAGAACCGCTGCTCCTCCGCATTGAGAGGAGTCAGATGAGGTGGCTCGGGCATCTGGTTAGGATGCCCCCTGGGCGCCTCCCTGGGGAGGTGTTCCGGGCACGTCCCACTGGGAGGAGACCCCGGGGGAGACCCAGGACACGTTGGAGAGACTATGTCTCTCGGCTGGCCTGGGAACGCCTCGGGGTCCCCCCGGAAGAGCTGGAGGAAGTGGCCGGGGACAGAGACGTCTGGGTTTCTCTGCTCAAGCTGCTGCCCCCGCGACCCGACCCCCGGATAAGCGGCAGATGATGGATGGATGGATGGATATATCCTCCACCAACCAGACTTACAACCCCCGACTAGGGTAGCAGAATTTCTAAGCAGCTGTACCCCAAAACTACTATCAAAAATATATAAATTATTGTCTAAGATAGATGACACAATGTCTCTTCCATCCTCAAAATGGGAGGCAGATTTATCCATCAGTTCTGGTCATAGCTTCTAACCACAAATATGTTTGAACACCTTCATAAAGACTCGAAATCCTAATTTACAGCTCATACAATACAAAATCCTTCATAGAACACACTATACAGGACAAAGGATGTTCAGGATGGGTCTAACACACTCAAACATCTGCTCACATTGCACAGATAACACACCTGATGATTATGCACACACTTTGTGGTTTTCTGCGCCTGTCCAGAAGTTCTGGCTTGAAGTCTGTGAGGACCTATCAACATGGCTAAAGTGTAGCATCCCTGCATGCCCCACACTGTGCATACTGGGTGACTTAGACAACATCAACATGGAAATTAACTCAGCACACATGGTTGTCACAGTGTTATGTATCGCAAAGAAAACTATTCTCATGAACTGGAAAGCGAAAAACAATCTGTGTATTAACCAGTTTAGAAATTTTCTTTTAGATTATATTAGCATGGAAACAATGTCTGCCTCCTCAAAACATCAATTGGCTGAATTTCATTCTCTCTGGTCCCCTCTGATTAGTTTTATCACATAGTGGTGGTGGTGGGTTGCTGGGTGATGGTGGGTCTCAGGCCCGGGCTACCGCGACTGGTGTGACCGGGTGGTTTGTTTGTTTGTTTTCTGTAGAGGTCTTCCTGGGTGGGGTTGGGTTGAGTGGGGTGGGGCGGGATGGGTACCTTCTGGGGGTACAGTAGCTCCCGGAATATGGTCGCTGCAGGCCCCGAGCCTGGTGGACATCAGGCCCTCCTGCCCATTGTTGGCTCCCAGGTAGCGGGGATGCCTATTGCAGCCAGTCCCTGGCTGCCCTCTCTGGGGGAGAGTAGCTCCCCCGGTATATATCACCATACCCCTCTCCCTTCTGGCTCCTGTACACAGCACACACTCACACATGAAGGGTTTTGGGGGCGTGTGTGTTCGGTGGGGTGTAGTGGATGGGGCCACGTAGGTGGTCCCCTTTGGTTGCACTCTGCAGATCCCTGCCCCTGTTTTAATTACACCTTAGACATTAGTACTTATCAAACACACTCACACACACACATTAGGTCTTGGGGGGTGGCTACACTGAGTGGCATCTGGTGGGCGGGGCTCTTTGGGTATGTAGGCTGCCCAGAGTGCCGCGCTCCCAGTTCTACAAGTTTGGCTGCCCCTCAATTTTAATTGCTCACTATTAGAAAATATTGAAGAGCCAGAAGGGTGAGGGGAGGGGTCTTCTTCGCACACCCCTGCTTCCTGGTGTCTGCTCGGGGCAGGAGGGGCCAGGAGGATTAATTAATTGTTCTGCTGGTTCGGGGTCTGTGGTGGCTGGGGGGTTGCTGGCCTCCTGGTGTGCCCGCTGCAATACACCCCAGCAGAGTCGAGGGAGGTAGGATGTGTGGATGTGTGGATGTATGGGACGTGAAAGTGTGTGTGGTAATGATTGGGCCTGGATCTGGGACTTGCTGTCGCCTGGCCTGCCTGTGTTTCTCCCGATGGGGCATCAGCGTTGCCTCTCCCCACTGCTCGCGACTTCACCCACCTGTGGGCACGTCTTGACTCCCAGGGCACTTGGCCAGGGGCGCTGGGGCAGGCGCTGACCCACTTTGTGGCTGTCTGGGGCGCTTGGCCCTCCTGGGTATTGGGTGGGGCCTCTGCCGGGGGGTTTGGGGGCGCTCGGGCTCCTGGGGCCCAGGTCCAGTGCACGGCCCATGTCTGGGCGGCTGGGGCCTGGCGGGGTCGGTGGGCTGTTGCCCCTGGTTCCCGGAGTGCCTCTGCCCTATGCTTATGGGGGCTCTTTCCGGGGGCTTCCTCTGCAGTCTTCTGGGTGGATGCGTGGTTGCCCCTGCGGTGGGCTGCCTGGGTTCTGTGCTCTGTGGGGGCTGCTGGTGGCCTGGGTCTTGTGGCCCTCTCTGCCTGCTTCTGATTGCTTGGGGGGGGGGCTGTGGATTGTGGCCCTGTACGCTTATACACTCATAACTAAGCACGGTTATCATGTAGGTCCTGTGCCATGGGTGTTGCATGTTCTCACACACACACACACACATTCATTAGTCCAGTAGCATGGTCACTAAGCAGTTGATGTATTATCATGTCGTCTCAGGTCATCTATATCCACAGCTGTGTTGTATGCGATTGCCGCTTCTTGTGCTTGTTTTTGTTTGTTTGTGTGTTTGTTTTTTCTCTGCTTGTCTGCTTTCAGGTGCTCCTGGTGGCGCTAAGGCTGGATTCCCCTCATAGGCCATGGATTGTTGTCTGTTTTGTTTTTTACAGGTGTAGCAGCTGGTTGTCTGGTTTTTGTTTCTATTTTTGTTCTGTTTCCTCTTCTTTCCTCTTCTTCTTTCCTTGTCCCCCGGTCCGGTTCAGTTCAGTTCATGTCATATATTGTAAACAGAAATAAATAAATGGGCATCAAGGGGAGCTTTACATTTATAAAACTTCCCTTGGCAAAACAAATCTGTTTGGCATCAAAGGTATTCAGACTACAATTCTTCTGACATAATGCTGAACAGGACAAGGGGAAAAAAAAGTAAAGAAGACAGTTCTGCCGAAAGCCAGGGATAGACCTGTTCTAAGTTCTATACTTTTTAAAAGGGGCGTGTTTATCAACTATGGAATTAGAAGATTTACAAAAA